>NC_047084.1:189175079-189800079 GCF_902459505.1 Geotrypetes seraphini | reverse complement strand
AGTACCACTTTAAGGCTTGCTTTGCTTGAATCAATGAATAGTCTTCATTCATCAGAAACATGTTCATATCCCAGTTCACACATGTGACCATTAATATCAGTATAGAAACAAATGCTTTCTTCCATTTGGTCATATGGAACTAGATGCCCACAGTTGGCAGTGGGAAAATGCCCATTCTCAAAAAATATGTCTAGATTTTTTTTTTTTCCTGAAAATCATTTATCTGGACATCCAGGCTATTGTTCATCCAAACCGCCAGTACATTTTCAACCAAAATTTTGTCCAAGTCCTAAATGCCAAGAACAAGATCATTTAGGCATGTGTGGGGCCAATATTGTAATGGACTGACCACCCAGACGTGGCAACAGAACAGTGGGGCACCTTAGAGGGCACTGCTGTGAACTTCACAAAAAGGGTGCCAGATAAACAACTCACCAGAACTACATTATAGGTTACGGTGAGCCCCCCCAACCCACTATACAAGGTTCCGCATGAATGACTACTTTGAAAAATTGCGAGCCATGGAATTGAGGGTGAAATACTCACGTGGATTAAAAACTGGCTGTTGGATAGGAAACAGAGAGTTGGTGTAAATGAACAATACTCGGACTTGAAAAGCATCACCAGTGGAATACCGCAGGGTTCACTGCTTGGACCCATGCTCTTCAACATATTTATAAACAATCTGGAAATTGGTACGACAAGTGAGGTGATTAAATTTGCAGACGATACTCAGTTATTCAGAGTAGTGAAGACGCAGGAGGGTATTTGGTGGACGCATATGTTCCACCACAAATGTATTGGTTAGAGTGGCTTTTGGCCCTGGGTCCTCCTCTCTATAGTTCACTAGCCCCTCCCCCTGGCTATTTAAGACACCTCTGTGCTGCTCTACTAAGCTTTCCTATACCAGGTGCTGATGTTCTGGAGACAGATATGTAAATTTTTATTCCAATTTGTTTTTTTGGGGGGAGCAAGTCAGTGAACACAGGGGGAGTGTGTGTGGGGTCTTTACTTTGTCTCTGCAGTGGTTATCTGGTCACTTTGGATACCTTTTTTGGCACTTATATCTGTTTTTACATCATCTAACTCACAATGTTTAAGTTTCATCCAGGATGTGTAATAAAACATTTGATTATCCCTGTAGGCGACTAAGTGTAGGTCGGCCCCCATCCCGTCCCCATCCCACCCACACCTCTCCTCTAGATCATTTTAGCTCTGGGCTCACAGCGGGATTCAGAGGCCTAAAAAGTCCTGCAACACTTCCAGAAACTTGCTTTGATTATTGGCATTTGGACAACCTGTCTTTTAGGTCGTCCAAGTGCCGACATGGGTGAGTTTTTGGAAGTGTTTAAGTTTGGATTATGAACCCCTTAGTCCAGTGATTTTACACTTTTTTTTTTTTTTTTTTTTTATTCAGTCGGAAAAATACAGATTGAAAAAAGTGGAAAATTGATGGACTGAGTGTATAGCCCAGGTTCATAGACAGTAACGCGGAAGACAAAGGCGCGCGCCGACAACTGAGCGCAAGATGGAGGCACGCGCCAAAGAAAAAGACTGTTTTTAGGGGCTGCAACGGGGGTTTTTGTTGGGGAGCCCCCCCACTTTACTTAATACAGATCGCGGCGGTGTTGTGGGGGGTTTGGGGGGTTGTAACCCCCCACATTTTAGTGAAAACGTAACTATTTCCCTAAAAACAGGGAAAAAGTTAAGTTTTCAGTAAAATGTGGGGGGTTACAACCCCCCAAGCCCCCCCACAACGCCCCCACAACGCGGCGCGATCTGTATAAAGTAAAGTGGGGGGTTCCCCCCACACACACCCCGTCGTAGCCCCTAAAAACAGTCTTTTTCTTCAGCGCGCACCTCCGCGCTGCGCTCAGTTGTCTGCTCGCGCCTTTGTCCCAGCGCACTTTTGACCTGACACCTATAGGCCAAGATGTTGGTTGGGCTGAGAACTTTTCAGCGGCCCCTCATAAAGTCACATCTAGGCTACTGAAACATCCTGCACATTGGTCAAACCATATGAGTTTGCACCAGCTCCAACTAATTCAGAATGCTGCAGAAATACCTTTTATATTCAAATAGTTTTTACTAGGAAGACAAACACAAACAACTACAAATGAAACAATCTCCAAGATACATGTGCAATTTTTTTCCCCAAAAGCCAGCTTATTGTAACCTGAGGTTACAATATTACACATGCCTTGAACATGTTCCTACTTTTACTGTAACATCAAATAATATCTAATAGCACCTCCACAGCAATACTTTGTTGTTTTTACTTTTATTTGCAATTTAACAATTTAAATAAGGATATTTACTTGTAAAGAAACACAGAAATCTTAATTAAAAGGAAAGATCAAAAACAAAAACATTTTCTTTTCCAATCCATGACAATGCAGGAAGAAAACCAAGTACAAAATCACACGAAAGATATCCATTACATGAACCTGGCCTCAATGCTGTCGACCGAGTATATGACATGACGCAAATCCAGTCGGGACTATATACCATGGCTACCATTGCTACTGACCGGGTATCCTTGCTTCAAACCAACAAATCAACAATTGATGTATACACCCTGATGCTTTAGCCTTTTACTGTTAAAGCCCTCTGTCCTCTCCCCTCCCAGCAGTATACTGTATTTGCACTTTTAGTTAAAAAGCCTGTTAGAGGGTATTTATGTTAATCTGCGGTAAGCACTAACAAATGCTTACTGCAGTTTAAAAGGGCTTACTGCAGGGTGCCCTGAGTAGGGTTACCATATCTGGAGCCTCACGAACCTGGGCGCATGGACCCACCCCATTCTCTGCCTTGTTCCACCCCCCAGCCCCACCCCCTCAAAGCCTCATCTTCTTCCCCGACAAGTTCTGGCCGCGTCCGGTGGGCTTCGAGCATGTGCGGATTCATGTGACATCATCTGCGCATGCTCAGAAGCCCTCCAGATGCGGCTGGAGCTTGTTGGGGGCTTTCCAAAACCCAGACAAACTGCTTGGTTTTGGAAAGTCTGTTTGGGATCTGGACCAACCTCTAAAACAGGGGTAGGGAACTCCGGTCCTCGAGAGCCGTAGTCCAGCCGGGTTTTCAGGATTTCCCCAATGAATATGCATTGAAAGCAGTGCATGCAAATAGATCTCATGCATATTCATTGGGGAAATCCTGAACACCTGACTGGAATACGGCTCTCGAGGACCGGAGTTCCCTACCTTTGCTCTAAAAAGAGGATATGTCCAGGTTTTCCCGGACGTTGGGCAACCATATCCCTGAAGCACCCCAAGGCAAGATTCAAATGTAAATGTGCTACGATGTGCTAATATCTATCTATCTATATTAGTCAGTTAGCACTCAGCATTTCTATGTGAATTAGTAGGTTCATAGACATAATCGCGGAAGACAAAGGTGCGCGCCGAAGAAAATGACTGTTTTTAGGGGCTCTGACGGGGGTTTTTGTTGAGGAGCCCCTAAAAACTTTACTTTACTTTACTTAATACAGATTGCGGCGGCGTTGTGGGGGGTTTAGGGGGTTGTAACCCCCCAAATTTTACTGGAAACTTAACTTTTTCCCTAAAAACAGGGAAAAAGTGAAGTTTTCAGTAAAATGTGGGGGGTTACAACCCCCCAAACCCCCCACAACGCCCCCAAAACGCGGCACAATCTGTATTAAGTAAAGTGGGGGGTTCACCCCCACGCCTCCCGTCAGAGCCCCTAAAAACAATAATTTTCTTCGGCGTGCGCCTCCGCGCTGCGCTCAATTGTCTGCGCGCGCCTTTGTCCCAGCGCGCTTTTGACCTGACACCGAATTAGTATGAGCCCTTACTGCTTACAAAATAAATGGTATTAATGGTCCATACTCTAGTGGCAACATAAGCATATGGACACTAATGTCAAAAATAGAAAACTGATAGAAACCAATACACAAGAAAGCAGAAAATACTGTAATAACTAAACACACTTCCACTTGCCATTAAAAATAAAATAGGTACATACGTGTATCACAAACACTAATACAGGGGCACTATAACAAGTGCCCAGAGAAGCAGAGTAACTAATAAACTGAGTGTGGCACAGTGGTTAAAGCTACAGCCTCAGCACCCTCAGGTTGTGGGTTCAAACCCACACTGCTCCTTGTGACCCTGGGTAAGTCACTTAATTGCCCCATTGCCCCAGGTACATTAGATAGGTTGTGAACCCACCAGGACACACAGAGGAAAAAAATGCTTGAGTACCTGTATAAATTTATGTAAACTTTCTGAGCTCTCCTTGGAGAATGGATTAGAAAAATAAATAAAACTGAGGAGGAAAAAGCCTCAGATCTCAAGCTGTCACCTTCACTAAACTAAACTAAACTAAACCTTAGGTTTGTATACCGCACCATCTCCGCGTGCGCAGAGCTCGGCACGGTTTACAGAGGTTGAGAGGAAAGGAACTACAAGGAAAGGATATAGGAGAGGGACTGAGGAGATAGAGGGGGACAGGATACTAGAGCACGGGAGGTGATTAGGTTTTTGAAAAGAGCCAAGTTTTCAAGTGTTTGCGGAAGGATTGGAAGGAGCTAGAATTTCTGAGCGGGGATGAAAAGTTGTTCCAGAGTTCTGTGGTTCTAAAGGGGAGGGATGTTCCAAGTTTTCCTGCGCGGGATATACCTTTTATAGAAGGGAAAGATAGTTTCAGTTTTTGGGAGGATCTAGTCGAGAGCGGGTTTGAGGAGTTCCAGAAGAGTGGGATAACAGGAGGAAGGACGCCATGTAGAATCTTGAAGGCTATGCAGGCACATTTATAGAGGACTCTGGAGTAAACTGGGAGCCAGTGAAGCTTGGAGAGGAGTGGGGAAACATGGTCGAACTTGCCTTTTGCGAAGATAAGCTTGTGTTATACCTTGTTTTTTACCCTGTTATACCTTCAGTGACAGGTATAACAGGGTAAAAAACAACAACAAAAACATAGGCGTATAAAACCTCCTCATATACAAATGAAAGCCCCCCTTTTATTAAGCCATTAGGGTTTTTTTTAAATCACTGGCCACAGCAGTAAAAGTTCAAGCACTCACATGAATTCTATAAGCACTGGAGCTTTTACTGCAGCGGCCGGCGATAATCCCCCCCTCCCCTCCCTAATATAGCTTCATAAAAGGGGGCCTAAATCGGTGCTCTGTGCAATGCAAGAAAATCCATTGAAATTTCAAAAGTTAACAAATAAAAGGCTTATCTGAATTAGATCTGGGTGATAGAACTTGTCTAATGCAGATTAGCTTTGTATTTGTTAACTCTGGGCTCCTTTTACAAAGCCTTCCACGAGCCAGCGAGATAAATGCTCCAGCACATTTACCTCGCCAGCCCGCAGTAGAAACCTTTACCACGGCTTTGTAAAAGCTAGCGGTTATTTGTTAATGCTTGAAATTTCAGTGGATTTACTTTATTGCACAGAGCTCTGATTTAATTTGTATATGAGGAGGTTTTTTTTTATTTAATGCCTATGTGATTTTTTTTTTTTACCCTGGTATATCTGTCACCTGTCTCTGCCGGTGACAGATGCAGGTTGGGATCTGAGGCTTTTTCCTCTTCAATTTTCATTTTATTGATTTCTCCTCTTCTCTGGGCGCTTGTTACAGTGCCCCTGTATTAGCATCTGTGATACAAGTATGTACCTGTTTTGTTTTTGATGACAAGTAGAAGTGTGTTAGTTATAAAAATAGAAAACTGGTTATTTTACTCCATTGCTATAAATGGCCTTAAAGCATGAGGAAACCCCACGTAAGGGCACACTACAGCCACTTTCCAGCGATGCTTTGTATAAGGGCTCCCTTGTTTCTTCAGAGGTTAATTACAAAAGAGTGAATTACCTTTTCTCCTTCATTGCTGCCACAACACAAGTCAATTGTATGTAAGATAAAGGACTCAAGCCTATTGTTAACAATCGCATTATTTTTCTTATCCAAACTGAAGTGTCCAAAGAAGCAGCTTTTCCTTGCACTCGCTCACCTTTATTTGTACGAAAAGGTCACTCCGTTAATGCAGCTCAGAGAAGGAATAGAACATGTTCTTTGTCTTCAATGAACTGATTCTGTAAGAGTGATAGGTGACAACAACAACGTCATCTAAAGGTTGTCGTTGCCTTCTAGCATCACCTCTGGAGTGAAAACAAAACAGAAACAAAACCCATAAGTTTTTTTGTCCTTTTCTACCTAAAGATAATCCTTTTAGATATGGTGAACATAAACAAGTCTCTTAATATTGGCTGGGCAAGAAAACTGCTGTCTGAAAGTCATTTAAAAAGGCATTTTAGGATTTAACAGAGCTTTGAGAAATTCAGTCTCTGCCTGTAACATTAATTATTCACTTTGAGAATTTGGTGGAAGGAAATGGCCAAAAACTCATCTTATGTGCTCAGCTGGTGGTAGAAAGAAGGGGGGAAAAAAATAGCACTTTAAAAATGTGAAGGAAAGGAATGAATTCCAGAGATTTGAAATGCTATGGAGGATTTTAAGATGGTCAGAAAGAGCATATTATATATTACTTAAGTACTAAAAAAAAGGTGAAAGATTAATGATTTTTGTGTGTGTGTGTGTGTGTGATTTCTATCATCCATCTGAATTATTACCTAGATGCCCGATATGTCCTGTAAGAAAAAAACTGTGATGAATAAGTAAACAGCTCAAGAAATCTTCAATAGGGTGTTTTACCTTGCAGGGAATATTCTCATTGGCTTTTGATACAATTTCTGCTGCAGGGAAAGACTTTCAAAGCTCTGAATGCTGAAGCAGTGGCAGGCGCTCAAAGACCCCCCGCTGTGTACGTCAAACTAAGAAATCTCTCTGAACTTGTGGAATTAAAAATCATCTCTCTCTCAGCAACCCCATGCATGAGCAGGAAAGCACTGGCCTCATTTTTAAGGCCCTCCATGGTAAACAAATGAAGCCCTCAGCGTCTTTATTCTTCATAGACAGATAATTAAAATTCTTTAAAGAAAATGTAATTGAAAGCAATGCATTTCAACAAGGGGTCTTGCTACAGACAAAGGCAATCTTAATGTCTATGTCTAATTTGCTAGGGTTTTTTTGTTTTTTTTTTTGGCTTTAGCATTCAGATTTCATATATTAAAGGAAAACAATGTGTTAATATCCTAAGTGTCCTTGTATTTACAGTATTTTGAAATGTACATGAAGGGGATATTCTAGACTTCATCAAATCAGCAGGAATTATACATTATACAATGTCATAAACCATAGGGGTCCCTTTACTAAAATGTTGTGCTCGCTGCCATGAATCGTTTTTGACTATGACATGACAGAGAAAATAATATAGCTGCTAACATTTACATGATAATTATATGTATAAATCTTTAGAAAAAAATGTCATTAATGCCCATGTGTGCACATATGCACAAAACTGCGGATATCCTCTTTACTTGCATAGCTTATGTCTGCAAAGAAGGATATGCATGGGTGGAGCTTAGGCAGAACTCAGTTTTGCATGCAGCTTATAGAATTTTGTAAGTTATGTGTGTATCCATAGTAATTAAGCACTAAGGGCTAGATTCACTAAGCAAACCGATCGTGTACCGATCGGTTTGCGAGCCCTTTGCAACCAAATTTCCCTCCAACCCCATTCACTAATGCCTGTACTGATCTGATCACGATCATCCCATGCAAATTAGCAAAACCTCATGCAAAATAGCCAAGCGACTGATTCACTAACAATTGCTTGGCTATTTCGAATCGGGTTTTACTATTGGCAAACCCGACTGCTGCAGACCTGTCAGTTACCAACAGGTCTGCAGACCTGAGTTACCAACAGGTCTGCAGGTTTTTTGACAGGCCTGCCTGTCTTTTTTATTCATTTTTTTTTCCATGGCACAGATATTTTGCATGTGTTACACACGTAAAATATCTGCCCCATAAAAGAAAAATTAATAAAAGACAGGTAGGCCTGTCAAAAAAATGTGCCCCCACACACCTGGTCCCTCCTGCTCCTAGGCCTCACTCTTCAGGAGCAGGAGGAAGCACGAAGGCCTCCTGCTCCTGCATCCCCGCCGGCCATTGTACAATAGCAGCCTTTGGCCACACCCCAGTACATCATCTGATGCACAGGGAGAGGCCTAAGGCCTTGATTGGCTGAGGTGCCTCGGGCTCCTCCCAGGCTCTAATACTGAAAATGTCTAACAGAAAAAAAAGACAGCAAATTTGGATTCATTTACATCATTTGGTGGGATCAGGCAGAGAATTGCCTATTGCTGAACTACCAACCATCAGGGATCTCCTTAGATATAGGTTGTACTCAGTGGTCTAGTGAGGGTGGGAGGTGCCTGAGGTGGTGCTGCCCCCCCCGTGCCCTTCTCTCCGCCCCCACTCCTTTTGTGCCAGCCTCCCTCTATACTGTTCCTTCATCTCTGCCCCCAGCTCCTTCTGCATCCCCATGCCACATTTGCACCATCTCTTCCCACACCTATACCTCTAAATCTTCGCCTGCATGAGCAGCTTCTCCACCTGCTGCTCATGCTAGTTTTTCATCTGATGTCACTTCCTGGCCCCGTGACCCAGAAGTGATTTCAGAGGGAGCCAGGCCTCGCAAGCAACAGGAGAAGATTTTAAAGAGGTACAGGGGTACGGGGAAGGGAGGGTGTGACTGTGGCATAGGAGAGTGGAGAGGTGCCAGCGCCCTTAACGAGATGGTGCCTGGGGCAGTACACCCCCCTTTACTACGCCACTGGTTGTAATTTAACATCAAGACAGACAAAATTACAGCACCGATGAACTGGTCAATGACCTAATGACTGGATGACTTCCTCAGTGGCACAAAGCAAATCAAAAATTCAGTGATTCTATTATAAACAGCCATGTTAGTATTCAAGCAAAAATGAAATCTATGTGGAAACAAACCAGCAAAGTTTCTGTGAACAGAGCAAAACTAAAGGAAAAGAGAGATTTGAGGAGAAGCTCAACATACCGATGCACATACTTACTTGCAAGCGTGAAATAAAGAGTTGTACTGATATGAGATGCAATTCTGTCTGTGTCAGTGAAATACACATAATTTGTAACTGCAGCAGAGAGAAGAAGACTCCTGTGATTGAGTTAGCCTTTATAAAAAATCAAAGAGAGAAAGTTGGACCAAATCAGATTGGACCAGTCAACCTTCCTGAGACTGGAACACAAAAAGGAGAGGCAAGGAAAAAATGGAAGGAGGTTTAAGAACAACAGAGAATGGAGTGAATAGAAACCCAGCAGAACAAGAAATGATGGCTAGATCTGTGCTTGAAGTGGAACAGGGAGATTTGGATGACACGGTGAAAGAAGCAATGGAGGAAGCTCCTGTTGCTCTAGAGAAAGACATAAAGAGGACCACATATAATACTGTGGTTATAACCAACATAGCCTTTGCCAATTTATACTGGACTGAGGCAGACATCAGAGATTGCTGCTGCTGCCTGGACTGATGTAGGACTCATCGTTCACTTGAAATCTGCTTTGGTGATTGATCACAACAAGGGGAAGAAAGCTCAGGCGAGAATCATGAAAAAATTGAATGTATAGTTTAAGAAGGAACTGCAGCAAAATGGCAACAGTTGCATTTTCTTTGATGGTTGTCATTGATTGATTGATTAATTGATTTTTTTTTTTTTAGCCTGTCATCCCAAAGGAGTCCAGAACTGGTTACAAATCAGGTACTCAAGCATTTTCCTTATCTGTCCTAGCAGGCTCACAATTTATCTAATGTACCTAGAGCAGTGGATGATATCAAGGTCCTGTTCAAGACAGAAGAGAATGGCAAAATATATCCAGGTATGGTGAAATAGGGTCATTACACTGTATGGAGCCAGGAGACAAAAATCCGTGGCATTTTGTTCCTGCTAAAACAACTCAAGAGAAGACTCATACAGAAATAATTTGATTGCATGGCTCTAAAGAAAGAGGAACAGACAAAACTGCACATTTCAACTGTTTGCTGGATGTTAACTAAAATAAAATTATCTGCATTAATGATATTTTAAAGATAATCCTGAGACTACAGATGTAGTTCAGACTATTTGTACGTTCAAATAAATATTACTTATATACAGAATTTGGGGGTTAACACTTAAATGTAATAGGGAATGCACATGAGAAGTTATGGGCAACACCAGCATTTACATGTGTACTTTAGGGACCAACTCGATTGAGATTTACATCATGTGTTAAAGTGATTTATAGCTGGTCAATGAAGGTTACCCGCCACCAAATTTATTAAGATAAGTGCTATTCATTTATTTATATGGATTTACTAATTGTAGTGCTTTTGTGGCGGTGAGGGACTGTGTTTGCTATGATGGTCCCTCCTGTGACTCAAGCTGAGTTTTATTACACGTTGCACTGGGTTAGGGTCTGAGCATTCACCATAAGCACTAAATTTATTATATTATTAACCCTTATGGTCATATATAATTTTTGAATTTATATTGCTGTGATCTTTTTGGGTAATTTAGAGCAGGATGGAACACCTCATCTTCCAATTGAAGCACCCCCTACACCAGGCAATAGAAGGGCACATGGAGTGGTGTGGGGCCACACTCTGCATGCTCACAACCATTGGCTCTTCTAGTCCATTGCCCCAGCACAAGAACTTGATTTCAGAGGGGGAAGGGGCCCAGCAGATCTGACAGCTGCGTATTTGGACCATAGCCCCATCATCACTCCTGTAGAGTGTGTCAATTTTAGGATATTTTATTTTCTCAAACTTTACAAACTGCTAGTGACCAAAGTATGCAGTTTTGCATGCAGAATCTAAAGCTATCTTCAGAAACTGCTTAAAGTGTGATTTACCTACATCAAATCACAGTTGATGTGTAGAAATTAATAGGGCCTTACGATGTGCATGCAAATTAATGCAGACAGCCAATTTGTGCACACCACTTAATTGTTTAACAAACCTAATTGATGCCAATAACTGGCAATTAATACCTCATAATTGACATTAATTTGAAATAATTAGGTCACATGCACAGCTTGGTTGGAGTGTTCTATAAAGTACTGCATGCCAGTTCTAGGGTATGAATCTGAAAAAGGGGTGTGACCATGGGAGGGGAGCAAGATGGCTAAGTGGAAGGCCTGAAAGTAGTGAGTTGCAGTAGTCTAAGCATGAGGTAATGAGAGCGTGGATAAGGGTTTGTTAGTGTGCTCAGAGAGGAATGGTAGGATTTTGGTAATATTATAGAGGAAGAAGCGGCAGGTTTTAGCAATATGTTATACAATTCACTGGTGTGATTCTATAACAGGGGTGTCAAAGTCCCTCCTCAAGGACTGCAATCCAGTTGGGTTTTCAGGTTTTCCCTAATGAATATGCATGAGATCTATTAGCATACAATGAAAACAGTGCATGCAAATAAATCTCATGTATATTCATTGGGAAATCCTGAAAACCCGACTGGATTGCAGCCCTCAAGGAGGGACTTCGACACCCCTGTTCTATAGGGTGCATACACCTGACAGTTGCTCTTGGATGTACTTTCTCTGTGCTTTGTCGCCTCAGCCTCAAGTATTTACAAAGGAGATTTAATCTGTGGATCCCAGTATTATATTGACTCCTGATGCAGGCACTTATGTTCACTGAAACACAGTACTGTGTTACGTCCATGTTATTGTACTAAACTAAACCTTAAGTTTATATACCGCATCCTCTCCATAGAGATGGAGCTTGGCACGGTTTACAGGAACTTAAATATAAGGTAGGAAAAACATAATAAGAGTTAGTGATTATAAAGAGGGAAGTGAGATTTACATTTTTGAGAATAGCCAAGTTTTGAGATGTTTTCGGAATAATTGGAAGGAGCCCAGATTCCGCAGCAGGGCAGGAAGGTGATTCCAAAGCTCAGTGATTTTGAAGAAAAGAGATTTTCCTAATTTTCCAGCATAGATGCCTTTTAGCGAAGGGAAAGATAATTTAAGTTTTGGATGGATCTGGTAGTGGTAGGTCTCTTAGAAGTCCAAGATAGTGGAATTAGAGGAGGAAGAATGTTATGCAAGATCTTGAATGTTAGGCAGGCACACTTAAAGTGAACCCTAGAAATTACTGGAAGCCAGTGAAGTTTTGACAAAAGCGGGGAAACATGATCAAATTTATTTTTGTGAAGTTCAACCTAGCCGCAGTATTTTGGATCTGCTGAAGTCTTTGGAGACATTTCTTGGTTAGATTTAGATAGATGCAGTAGTCCAGCCTGGAAAGAATGATTGATTGTACAAGGACAGCAAAATGTTGTTGGTGGAAGCAGGATCTCACTTTTCTCAACATGTAGAGACTAAAAAAACCAGAGTGTTGAGATGGTCGCTAAATGAAAGTGTAGTCAATAATGACGCTCAAAACTTTGCTTGAGAATTCAATCTGCAGTGTGGGACCAGAAGGTAATGAAATGAGTGTGGATAGCTGATCTAATTTTGGGCCAGGCCAAAGTAATTTTGTTTTGGACTCATTCAGCTTCAGGGCCCAGGATTGGAGTTTCATTATGCATGCTGTTATATTCTCAGTGAGGTTAGTAAGATTTAAATCTATCTCAAGAAGGACAAGGATGTTATCTGCATATGTGTATAGTGTTTCAGTAGGAGATAGTTGGAAAAGTTTCAAGTAGACATATAGATGTTGAAAAGAATAGGTGACAGAGGTGATCTCTGCGGGACTCCACATAATGGCTTCCAAGGAGAAGACATTGTGCCATTCATATTAAAAGTGTATGAGTGAGATCGTAAGAATTTTGAGAACCAGTCTAAGACTATGGAGTCAATGCCTATCTCAGAAAGTTGGTAAATTAAAATATTGTGGTGGACAACATCAAAAGCCGCAGATAGATCGAATTGTAACAGTATAGCAAACTTATTAGAACAGTGTAGTTGTTGAACCTTTGAAATTAATGAGGCCAATAGGGATTTGGTGCTGAAGTTGGGTCTGAAGCCACATTGGCAAGGTAAAAGAATGGAGAATCTCTCTAAATAAGATGAGAGCTGAGTAGATATGATAGACTCTAGCATTTTGGTCAGGAGAGGAATATTCGCTATAGGACGATAGCTAGGCGGTGAAGATGGGTCTAGATTGGCTTTTTTCAGTAATGAGGTTAGGGCAATGTGTCCCATTTCTACAGAAAATATGTCTGATAGTAAGGCAGAGTTTATAAGTCTGGTGAGAGATGAAATAGCCTGTGAGGGAATTTTCTTGTACAGGTAAGAAGGAAACGGGTCCAGGGCACATTTGCAATATCTTAATTTGTGGCACAATTTTGAAGCTTGGGTTTTGGATACTTGCTCAAAGACTGTCCAGGATCTGTCTACTGGGATAGGATTAGTGTCGCAGGGCACCAGAGAATTGTAAGTGACTGCTGAAGGAAAAGAGTTTCTTATAGTAGTAACCTTTTCATTGAAAAATTTTGCTAGGTCATTCGCTGCTGGAGAGGAGGGGAGTATAGAGGAGTCGTTTTTAGAGGTTAAGGAGTGCCAGATGTTAAATAATGTACTGCTTTGGTTATTGGATCTGATGTTTTTATCACCATAGAAATTCTTCCTTGCTTTTTTTAATACTGTGTTATAGAACCTAATACTGTCCCTCCAAGACTGTCTATCTACAGGGGATTTAGATTTTTTCCATTTACGCTCCAGTACTCGGCATTCCTGCTTCAGCTCTCTGTGGTACAGAAGATACCAGGGGGCCTTACGGGAGTAGGAGATGGTCTTAGTAGATAGAGGAGCAAGAGAGCAGTAGGTAGTCTCAGAGAGGTTTACCCAGTTGTGCCAGTTGGCTTCTGGGGCATTAGGCTTAGAACAGAAGAAAAACTAATTAAGAAATTGGGTCCAGAACTGTTCTCTTGCAATTTTTTTCTGGAAGATAATAGATTTAGAGGCATGGGGTTGAACCCCAAGGTGAGTCATGAAATGGGGAGACAGAAGGTACCTAAAAAGTGGTCAGACCAAGGGACTTGTTCCCAACGAACACCTTCGGCTGAAGTTTTGTAATCAGTAAGGTCAATGAAACTGATGATGTCTAGAGTGTGCCCTTTTCATGAGTTGGAGAGGACTCAGAAGAGGGAAAGTCCAGAGAAGTGAGAAAGTTGTTGAATTCAATCGCATCCTTACTAGTGTTATTGTCTAGGTGGAAATTAAGATCACCAATAATCAGTAATCTTTGAAATTTCAGGAAAGCGCTTGTTATGTCTCAAAAACGAGTTTGGAGGATTTATTCCAAGGGATTGGTGGACGATATAGTAATAGAATGCCCAATGGGTGATAGTGGAGCTCATCATTGACTGTAGCTAGCATATATTCTAGTGATGTGTTGCTACCTTTTCAAGGAGCTGTCAAAGAATGATTTGTAGAGAAGTGCCAGGCCTCCTCCTTTCCAGCAATTTGTGGAAGAGTAGAGGCCTTGATAACCATGGGAACAGAGTTCATTTTGTGTAAATAAATCATCTTTTGCGATCCATGATTCCATAATGCACAGGAATTCAGGATCAAAATCCCATAGTAGATCATTTAATATTTGGATCTTGTTGCATCCCAGATTGAAATAAACAAGAATTTTCTTCATCTCACTTGCAGAGCGCTTATTGTTCGTTCCCACTGGCTTCTTTGCCATCTCAACAGCAGACCATGGACTTTTCCTCCAGGAGCTTGTCCAAACCTTTTTTTTTTTAACCAGCTACATTAACCGCTCTTACTACATCCTCTGGCAACGTGTTCAAGAGCTTAACTATTCTCTGAATGAAAAAATATTTCCTCTTATTGGTTTTAAAAGTATTATTCTGTAACCTAGTCTTTGTAAATCTTGATGCAGTAAAAAATAAATCTACTTGTACCCGTTCTACACCACTGAGGATTTTGAAGACTTCAATCATATGTTAACTATAATAGTCACCTTTACAATGTAGTTCCCTTTTTCACCTATTCTAGAGCTTCCTAAGTCTTCCTGATGAATCACGGCTAACCATAGAAGACTGTTCCACTTCTGACACTAGGAATCATAAAATCTAGAGACTGCAGGCCTTACTTATCAGTTCTGGGATCCTTGAATCATAAAATATTCTTTCTGGACAGTGCTGGATATCTGAAGAATTATTTCTACCCAACCTTATGGTCATTATTAGATTTAAAACCCTCAGATTCTGGAAGCCTTGAGGAGAAATCATTAAAAATCAAAATGTTAAAGTTGCAGTATTTCATTACTGTATTTTCCAAGCGGAGGTAAAATGATGCATTAACATACCATTTTACCAAGGCTAAATTACTGTGAGATTCACTGGACTGTGGTGCCCAAGTAACCCAGTTTAATGAATCTCATGGTAATTTCCAATTACAACAATGTAATGTATAATAGTAAACCTCATCCTGGCAATGTCAGCTTCAAAGAGGTCTCAAGGTAAATCACAAGCCTTCTTAGTCCCCCGTCAGCAAATCATTGGTGGTTCACAGCCACTCTCCCAACTCCCCTTGCATATCCATCCAGATCTAATTGCAAAATAAAACTAAATACCCTCCCTCTTAAGTTAAACCTCACCAGTCTGGTCAGAAGGCCTACCTCTTTGTAATACATTTGCTCCTTCAAACTTCCTGCTGAGAACCCAAAAAGGTTTATATTAAAATCCTTGACTGTCTAATGGGGACAGGAGCATGCCCACTTTTGCTTAACTAATGCATTATTTTAAAATGGAGCAGACTGACTCTAAGCATTCCTTCGTCCCCCATGTGCACTGGAAAGATTGCCTAGTGATACACAAGATAAACACTTAGGATCCTTATACAGAAAGAGGATGAAATCAAAATAAAACTTAGCAGTGCTTAGACAGCAGCACCAGGAGCAGCACCAGGCCAGTGCCAGGTAGACTTCTATGGTCTATAAACTGAAAATAGGAAGCACAGATCAAGAGCAAGTGTGCACATTTCATTCACATTCAGTGACTATGGCCACCTTGTTGTGTAGACTGGATGGACAGTGTGGAGTTTTATCTGCAGTCATTACTATGTTCAAGAAGCTAGTGTCAGCTACTGCCTTTTTCCAACCCTTCCTGCTCCACAGCATCTGCAGAAACATAGGCTGTTTAAACACAGGCTTCAACAGCCCTCACAGAGAAAACTACATTGTGAGTAAGGTGGCAATAGACTTTCTGGAAGCAAGGATTGTAGGAATCAAGAGACATAAAAGACTGGCGAGGTAAATGCTCCAATGCTCATAGGAATTCTATGAAAGTCAGAGCATTTACCACGCAGTCCCATGCTAAAAACCTCTAGCGCAGCTTGATAAAAGGAGCCATAAATTCAGCGAATGATGCCAACTTTTGATGCTGCAAAAAAAAAAAAAAATTACATGCTGAGCACTTTACTACAGTATACTTTGGAGGAAAGGCGGGTGAGGGGAGATATGATAGAGACGTTTAAATACCTACGTAATGTAAATGTGCATGAGTCAAATCTTTTTCATTTGAAAGGAAACTCTGCAATGAGAGGGCGATGCAGTTAATAGGTGATAGGCTCCGGCGTAATCTAAGGAAATACTTTTTTACGGAAACGGTGGTAGATGCATGGAACAGTCTCCCAGAAGAGGTGGTAGAGACAGAGACTGTGTCTGAATTCATAAGGGCTTGGGATAGGCACGTGGGATCTCTCAGAGAAAGAAAGAGGTAATGGTTACTGTGGATGGGCAGACTAGATGGGCCATTTGGCCTTTAGCTGAAGTCATGTTTCTATGTTTCTTTCTCTAAGTAGCACTCTGAGTTGAGAATTATTTGCAGGATAGTGTGTAGTGCCATGATCGGCATTCAACTATTAGGTGCAAGGATTTACATCAGCTGAACCCTTGTACAATATAAATTCCCAAATCTAAATTATGTGTGGATCCCCAAAATTCTGTAATAGTGTGAGCATCTTTGATGAACTCCCCTGACCCACCCAGGCGTCTCCTATGGTCATGATCCCCTTTTCAGTGGCCCACACATTTGTATAAAACAGCACTTAGCAAGATGCATGCACAGATCTATTGGATGTAGTCGGTTATACGAGAGTAAATCAGAAAGTAAAGGCAAAATACATTTAATGGCTTTAATAGAAATAACTGTGAGCAATTGAACATATCACTTTTCCACATAGAACCCATGCATGACGACACATTTGTTGAATCGTTCAACTAGCTTCTGCATTCCCGCAGACAAGAAGATTTTCGGCTTCTCCCGGAGACAGGTGAGTACCACTTCTTTTACTTCATCATCAGAGGTGAATCTGCGACCTCGCAGTATCTCCTTCAGTGGACCAAAGATGTGATAACCACTGGGTTCTAGATCCTGGCTGTAAGGAGGATGTGGCAGATGTTCAAACTCAAGCTGTTGCACCGTCTCTTCTGTTCCTTCTGCTGTGTGAGGGCATACATTGTCATGGTGCAGCAAGACTGTTTTGGACAACATTCCTCTTCTTTTGCTGCAAATTGTAGGTTTAAGTTAATTTTACAGCAATGCACAGTAATTTCCACTGTTCACTGCCACTGTTCACTGCCTGTGCACTTGGAAATGCGCCAGAATAGGCCCCTTCATGTCCACAGGTTTTACTCCCTCTGCCCAAAGAAAGCACACTTCTGCACGTTGTCCATCGATGGTGCAATTTTGCAATGGAGTTTCCATGCTTCTGACCTCATGGCTGCCACACGACTAAAAGGATGAGCGCTGCACTGTGCGTGGACAAACTATCCAACAGACCATGTACGAGTCCATATGTTGCATTTTGCTAGCTCTTTTCTGTTTATCGCATAATTTAACTATTGTCTTTAATTTTTGATTCACCTCATAGGCTCTTTACTCAAGTAAATTGTAACCATGCCCAAATTTGAGCACACAGTTTTAAGTGCAATTTATAGAATTCTCCTGTATATGGCCTTTGTGGCAGAGGGAGAGAGAATAGCAGTAAGACCTGCAATGTCTTAATAGTAGGCAGACATAAATCAGCAGACTGAGTAGCCAAATACTCCTTTTTTTTCTGACATCTGTTAGAAGATGCATGAGATACCCTTCCAGTACAACTAGGATGCACAAAATTGGCATCTGATTTCAAAAACACATTGGAAAAACCACATGGGACCCATAGTGGTACAGAGCAAGGAAATGCTACAGACAAGTAAAGTTGAAAAATAGGTAGATAAGACTGTTATCATGGCTCTTCAGGGTAAAGCTAAAAAGGCTTAGTCAGCATCTACATGCATGGTTATTTGTTGAATCCTTGCTAGTGGATTTTTAGTTACCTGGAAGTAAGCAAGCTTTTTAAACTATATTCCTAGAGATGGATAGGGTGTATTTTGGAGCCATCAGTGAAAGTTATACAAGTATATTTTAGTTTATACAAAGTGTAGTGTAGTTGTCATATTTTCCCCTCCCTTTTACTAAGCCGCAGTAAAGGTTTTTACTGTGGCCTGGAGCGCTAAATGCTACGACATTGCTCCAGCGCATTAATTGGCACATTAATCAATTAAAATGCATGCACAAATAGGGCACATGCCAAATTTGCAAACATGGAGCTAGAGAAAGACACGGGGACAAATGTGTCCCCATCCCAGCAGGAACTCAATTTCCCCATCCCGTCCCCGTGAGTTTTGTCACTGTCGCTGTCCCTGCCACTTCCTGTAAGCTCTGCCTTAACTGCACAAGCCTCAAATGCTTATGATTTTAAAGTGTTTGAGGCTTAGGTAGATGGAGATTGAGCTTGCAGGAATGGGGCAGAGACAGGAAAAGAACTCACAGGGACAGGATGGGAAAATGAGTTACCAGGGGAATGGGAAAACTTTGTCCCCATTTCATTCTCTACATGGGGCCCCTTTTATCAAGCTGTGCTAGAGGTTTTTAACGTGAGCCAGTGAGGTAAGAACATAAGCATTGCCTCTGCCAGGTCAGACCAGGGGTCCATCGTGTCCAGCAGTCCGCTCCCGCGGCGGCCCCCCAGGTCCATTACCTGTAAGTGATCCTTTACCTAAATCATGTATTCCCTATTCATTTAGTGTCCTGTATAGTTACCCTCTATCTGTATTCTTCAATCCCCTTCACCTTCAGGAAATCATCCAATCCCTTTTTGAAACCCAATATCGTACTCTGTCCTATCACCTCTTCTGGAAGCGCATTCCAGGTGTCCACCACCCTTTGAGTGAAGAAGAACTTCCTAGCATTCGTTTTGAATCTGTCTCCTTTCAATTTTTCTGAATGCCTTCTTGTTTTTGTTGTCCCCGCTAGTCTGAAGAATCTGTCCCTCTCTACCTTCTCTATGCCTTTCATGATCTTATAAGTCTGTATCATGTCCCCTCTAAGTCTCCGCTTTCCAGGGTAAAGAGCCCCAGCTTGTCCAACCTTTCAGCATATGAAAGGTTCTCCATGCCCTTTATCATCCTTGTTGCTCTCCTCTGGACTCTCTCGAGTATCGCCATATCCTTCTTAAGGTATGGCGACCAGTATTGGACACAGTACTCCAGATGCGGGCGCACAATCGCTCGGTACAGTGGTAGGATAACTTCCTTCATTCTGGTAGTGATACCCTTTTTGATAATGCCCAACATTGCATTGGAGCACTTACCTTGCCGGCTAACACTAAAAACCTGTAGTGTAGCTTGATAAAAGAGGGGATAATTTATAGTGTTATGGTTTTTTTTTTTAATTCAGAGGTTAGTGTAAAACAATTTTGCTGGCTAACTGGTTAGCCCAGGAATGCCTAATTTCCACCCCTGACATACCACCTCTAAAAAAAAAAAAAAAAAAAAAAGGGCAATTTTTTTAGCACAGGACTAGCGTGCACATTATGAAGTTATTGCAGGTACTTGAGCACATCTCATGGCATTCTATTTTTAACTGCAATAGTTATGCATTAGCACCCAAAACAGCTCAGTAAAAGGACCCCATAGTTTCCTGGAGTATAATTCAAAATGGAAATAATCATGTACGTTTACTTTAAAATCTGGTAAATTCATCAAAGAGAAACATATGTTGTGACTCCTGATGCAGATGGTTACAATGAAACTTGGCACCTTGTTGAGTCCTTTTTCGAACTCCTACTGACTTTGGAAATTTGTTTTACATAGACCTGTTGCAAAGTTTATAATTTTTTTTATTTTTTTTTTAAAGGCCATTTGCTGTTCTTTGACTAAGGTTTCCTTTTTTCTATTTTAGGTTTGTTCAACCCTACTTCTTTTTCTTCTGCATTTATTTCATAGGAGGAATTTTCTCTCCTTTTTGGTTTTTAATTTATTCTACTTATGCACATAATTATCAAATTACTCCAAAATATGCAAACACAATGGGCTCCTTTTACTAAGGTTCATGCTAACAGTGGCCCTCTTTTACTAAGCCGCGGTAGAGGTTTCTACCACAACCTGGAGCGCTAAATGTTCCAACACTGCTCCAATGATCATAGGAATTCTATAAGTGGCAGAGCACTGGCAGAGCATTTAAACTAAACTAAACCTTAAGTTTATATACCGCATCCTCTCCATAATTATAAAGTTCGGCACGGTTTACAAGAGCTTAATATAGAAAGGAACAGCATAATGGGGTTGGAGGATGAGTATAGAGGGGAAGATAGCATTACATTTTTGTGAATAGCCTAGGCCACGTTAGAAACCTCTACTGGGGCTTAGTAAAAGAGGGCCAATGTGCATTTTGCCCGGATTCTGTATAGGGCACCCAGTCTCAGAAGCCGCCGAAGAAGCTTTTGGGAATCGCACATGGGCATCCTATACAGAATCATCCTAAGCTGTCTAACCACCACAGCCCTTTAACTGGTGCCCATGTAACAGGCGCCAGTTATAGAATCATTTTGCTGCTCAGCTGATCGGGCAAGAGTATCTCCCTTCTGTGATCAGTTAAGCAGCCATGTTAGGGAATCTCCTGTGAAAACGACTGGCATGAGGGATGCCCACTCCCTCTTGCGGGACCCCCAAAGCCGGCGCCCCACTCATGAATGTCTGTGGCTGGAGGAGTGCCCAATTCCTCCCGATGCCACCTCACTGACACATCCCCTGGCAGGAGGGATGCCAAATCCCTCCTGCCAGAACCCCCACCACTCCCGCCAAAGATTGGCAGCAGGATGGATGCCCAATCTCTTCTTTTGGACCCCCCCACCAAAGTTCAGCAGCAGGAGGGATGCCCAGTCCCTCCTTCCAGGACCACCTGAAGCTGGCCTTTCCACCTCCAAATGTCCACGGCAGCAGGAGTGCCCTGCTGACACATCCCCCATCAGGAGGGATGCCAAATCTCTCCTGCCGGACCACCCTACTCCCCGCCAATGAATGGCAGCAGGAGGGATGCCCAATCCCTCCTGCCAGAACCCACCCACCCTCCACCATATATTGATGGCAAGAGACATGTCCAATCCCTCCTGCCAGACTCCTTACCCCTGCCAAAGCTCAGCAGCAAGAGGGATGCCCAGTCCCTCCTTCCGGAACCACCTCTCAAAAGGTAGCACACCCGGACCCCCCAAGCCTACCCCAACCCATTCTGGGATGCGCTGGGAGTAGCCTAAGATTCCGATTGGCCATATCCCTTAGGCCATATGCACCTCCCTAGGCTCGTAGAGGCATCTACCTACCTTTTTGATATAGCCTTCAATCCTAAACCCTACTCCTCTGCCCACCAACCCAGCCAGCTGATTAACCGTTCCCCTTAATTGTATCCATGAGATTCTGTTTGTCTGTCTTATCTGTTTAGATTGTAAGCTCTTTTGAGCTGGGACTATTTTCTTCTTTTTTGTGACTCTGTACAGCGCTGCGTACATCTGGTAGTGCTATAGATATCATTAATAATAATAATAGTAGCAGTAGTAGTACAATGTAGGAGGCCTGCCTTGGGGTGTTTTTTAAAAAATGTGAGTCCCAATTGGCTGATAGACAGCGGTAGGCCGCCTAAAATCAGGACATCTTTATAGAATTTATCCCATAGTGCATGCTAGTCCTTAGTGCATGCTAAATCCATTAGCACACCTTGTATGCAGATCACATGTAATGATATTGGTGAGTTTTATGCAGCCTAAATTGTGTGCAGGTTTTGCAGCCAGATGCCCTATTGAAAATGTACCCATACATCTTCTCCAATTCAATCTTTCAGTTTATATACCAGATCATCCTCTAGACCAGGGGTGTCAAAGTCCCTCCTCGAGGGCCGCAATCCAGTTGGGTTTTCAGGATTTCTCCAATGAATATTGTCACACAGCTATCCCCTGCTCTGATGTGCCGAATCCTGACCTGTCAGCTTGGTTTCCCCAGGAAAGAGGAAGACTTTTCAGGTAAAACAGACCTAGGCACCTGCCTAGTCTGCCAGGCTACACTTGCCAAAAAGGAGACACAATTCAGGTATGTTCAAATTCACATACTTAGGCTTTATTGAACAGGGGATCTGAATACTTTCAGCCACCCCCATGAAATGCAAAAATTAAGCATAAAACAAAAATAGCATATAGTTGTCAGAATGGTTTGAGCATTCAGTTGAGTATGGCATACAGTTCCAGTTCCCTGGACTTTCTCTGTTTTAAAGGTAGTCCTCTTCACCAGGGTTCAAAAAAACAGAAATGCCATGAAAATAAACTTCCAAACAATGAAAACAAACTGCATAACCAAGCAGATAAATGAAGTAGCAAACTTTAAAAATAAAGTTCCAAGCTTCCCAGCTAACCTAGCTGGGTAATGTGTCTAGTTTCCAGAGCAGACTCCTAGGCTCATTAGCATCAGCTGAACTTCCCAACCGACGGAGCACAGCAGGATAAGCTGTTAGCTTTACTGAGACTTTAACATAGAAGCTTCACACTATCAAAGATACAGTTCCTTTAGCAAACACTGACTTTTGGGCAGTCCCAGAGTGAAAAGGAGAGGTTTTCCTTCTTTCCCTAATCAAGGCCAGCTGGGCTCAGGTTACAGAGAACCAGCACATAAACACAGCTTTGCATCACTTCCCCTCATGGACTAACCTCCATTCCCTCTGGGTTATAGTCAGCTTCCAGAAGCAATTCGGTGGTGTATATTGCTTCAGCCTTCTCAGCAGCAGCTGGGGTCAGGCTTGGGAAGTCCTCTGCTATCTCTATGTCCTCGCTATTGTGGAATTGAGGAGAGAGACTTCTCTCCTCATCTGCTTGTTTGCTATGCTACTAGTCGTGCCTTTGCCTTGATTCCTCAGTTTCACCTCCGTTCCTGCCCTCCTCTCTGTGATTCAGGGCTCTACTTTTTACGTGTGTCATAGCCCCACCCCTTTCTCCTAGGAGCAGGGGGGGTTGGACAGGAAATCCCTAGGGAAATAACTCTGGTTTCTCCTAGGCTGATAATGTGCATACCTTGCAGGACTAGGTCTTCACTTCTCAGTAAAAGTCCTATCAGGCTTTCTGATGACCTTATTCTGATATGGCATTCTCTGCTGTATATTCTTAGGTTTAAACCTTTCCTGCTCTATCTCACTGTCTGAGGGGTAGTCAGACAATTCCATATCCTTACTTTTAACCTGGTCTACTCTCCTGACCAGGGACCGTGCTCTGCTTTTATCCATTACAGGGACAAAGGTTTGTCCCAATATGCATGACATCTATTAGCATACAATGAAAGCAGTGCATGCAAATGGATCTCATACATATTCATTGGGGCAATCCTGAAAACCTGACTGGATTGTGTCCCTCGAGGAGGGACATTGACACCCCTGCTCTAGACAATAGAGGCTCGACTTGGTTTACATAAGGAGAGGTTGTTCTTAGAATAAAAACAGAAATAAATTCCCCAAACAGTACTTATACATTTTAATATATTCCTTTTTATATACTGTTACCAGAATTTAATTATTGTATATCATTTATCATTGTAACATAATTTTCTTAAGATTTTTCTAACTTTTCAAACTCACTTTATTTTTCAAACTATATATGATTTATGAGTACCGATAGCTACAGAGACAGCTCTGAGATTAGCATTATAACCTATCCCACTTCACCTCAGGAATAGTTATTTCTGAAATGCACTGTCACAGAGAAGTGGAATTACAACACATATTGGGCAGTTCTGACACTTACTTTTAAAGTGATTTGCTCGATTAGAAAAAAAGAACTTCAAGAGAAACCAAATAAGCTTCAATCATTGGGATATTTTTTTTATCTAAAATATGTCTAAGGTAGTTAAGCAGCATTTCCTACTGACACCATAATGAATAATTTTTGTTTGTTTTTATCAAATAGCATGTGGTAAAGCCTTTACTTAAGACTGCCTGTCAAAACAAGCTTCCTAGTTACTAGGATTACTTATCATAGTGAAAATACCAAGTACATTGTCAGGACGACAAAACTTCATATATGATTCCTGTATACACCTGCCTACCCTGAACACAAAAGACCACCTACTTAACACAATTGTCCAATATGGTGTACAATGTTGAATACAAAATATTACAATATATAATTTATACAACAAAACTATACAATTTAAAAAATGAAAAGAAACAGACATATAAAATTCCTCCAGCATAATCTACTTAAAGTATAATTTTAATATTCCAATCTCATAGCAAAATCCTATCAGAATCAGACTTGGGTCCCCCAGGAATTTAACCTTGACCTAGATTAAAACTCCTTCACCCCCCATCTAAAATAAACCAGCAGTAGAGCCCAGCCTAAACACACATAAAAACACCTGGTTCCCCTTCCTTCCATTCACTGTAATCATAATATAGGGATTACTAGAATGCTGGGTGCCTAAACACCATAGTATGCAACCCAAAATGGGTGAGGATAGGTCATGGGAGGGGCATGTATGGATTGTGGCATTCTGAAATGTGCAACACGCATAATAGGAGGTGGTAAGTAGTTCCTCATTAACTGCAAAAGGGATGATTAATGCATATTATTTATATTGCTCTAATTGTAAAATGCCTTCATGCCCATATGCGACCTATAATACACCCCATGCAAAAAAGCACTCAATGTGTGGTTTACTGCTCACTAACTGCAAAACTACCTCAAAGGCCCTTAACACCATTTACTAAAGCTTAGCATGTGCTAACAGACATTAGCATGTGTTAAATGCTGCATGTCCAATTATCCCTTCTACTACCCAAGTAACATTTCTTATAACATTTATTTATAAATGTTTCAATATGTATACAAAAGAAAATAATAAACATAAAGCAAACATCAACAAATATAAGCGGCTGAATTACTAATTGATATGAAGCTCAGATTATACTAAAATTGAGAGCAATATGGGCCAAATGTTATAAACGGTGTCCCGATTGTAGGCGGTGATAGGCATCCCACCACTGTCCAACCAGCCAATTGGGATACACGTTTTCTTTAAAAAAGCAAACAAACAAGGTAGGCTGCCTACACTAGGGATGCATAAGTTCGCACAAGGCTGGGCAGGGGTTTGGTTTCACCCAGAAGTTGCCTTAGGCGAGCTTAAGCAGCCCTAGGTGTCTCCCTAGGGCCACAGTAGGTGCCTGAAATGTAGGTCATTGAAATTCAAGCTGTTTTCAGTATTATCACTGACCAAAAAATCTCCCTCATAACAACCCCAGGCTTAAAAATGAAAACTGCTGGCCAGGTGCACAATTAAGGAATTATCTCAAGACAGGACTCTTCCTATCCACAGCAACTCCATCACCATCTCCTCACTCCCTATCTCAAGATGGGATTCTTCTTATCCACAGCAATGAATGGTACTTTTTATTAATGAGCTAGATCAGTGTTAAGGCTCACGGGAGAAGGAGGATATGACGTTGGATATTACATCATTAAAATGGAAGTATTTAAGACTGTGTGTAATCTGTGTCCCGCTGCCCAAGACTGCTGGCAGAGGTGGCGATGTGCATGAAGGAATTATAAATTTCTCTACTGAAGCAGCCAAAATTATTGGCAAAACAAGGTCTCTTGTTGGGAGTGAGGGGACGTTAATGGAGTTGCTGTGGATAAGAAGAGTCTCATCTTGAGATAAGTCCTTAATTGTGCCCTGACTGGCAGTTTGCATTTTTAAGCCTGGGGTTGTTATTAGTGAGGGGTATTTTTGCCAGTGATAATACTGAAAACAGCTTGAATCTCTACTTTGTTAAATTCTGTTACATTAGTATGAGGCTTTTTTCTCCCTTTAAATAACATTTATGAACTGGATTTAGAATGTAAAGCTGATCAGTGGCTACAAGAGATCATTGATATCTGTGTCATGCAGAATGTTTATTTTGTTTGATTCAATTCCCTCTTTAACATATAGCGCACCCCCCTCTCCCTCCAATTTGATCTACTCTATCATTGCAATATCATTTGTACCCAGCTAACACAGTGTCCCATTGATTGTCCTCTTTCCACCATGTCTCTGAGATGCCTGTTATATCTACCTCATCATACAGTGCTATATACTTTAACTCTCTTACTTTATTTTTTAGACTTCTAGCATTTGTATACAGACACTTCAAATTGTGTTTTTTCCTTGTATCTATAGGCTGCTGAGCAAATGACAGGGATAATTTGACATCTTTATTCTACTTCCCTCTTAAACACTCTTGGCTTTCTTTCAACATTTTGAAACCTCTCTATTGAGACTCCCTAAATGTTCTGATTCAACAGTGTCCTTCAAGGATACTCCACACCAAACCATCTGCTCCTGGGTGACTTGGCTTTCCCCTGCCCCCGCCCCATCTTAGTTTAAAAGCTGCTCGATCTCCTTTTAAAATGTTAGTGCCAGCATCCTGCTTCTATACCAGTTAAGGTGGAGTCCATCCTTTCAGAATAGGCTCCCCCTTTCCCAGAAGGTAGCCCAGTTCCTATGGGAACAAGATTCTATCTATACTACAATATTAACCAGTTCTAAAGTTTGTCTTTCTTTTTTTTTTAATGCAGACTAAGCCAGACCCTTCATTATTTTTTTTAAAGTTCCATACATGTGTGAAATGTGCCCCAAATCATTTTCTTTTACTTCAGCATTAAGCATAACGTGCATATTTTAATTAGTTTGATATAGCCTTTGCATGTTAAAAGATCTTCTTTTGGATGGTTGAAAGTTATTCTGGAAATTGTCACTTAACCTACAGTATCAAGAATAAATGATTCAGTGGTTTATTGTAGCATTTAAGACATTTCATTCTGGAAGTAAATGGGAAAATAATATTAATTCATTACTAAGCTTATTTATTTAGTAATTATAAAGGAAGCAAAATAATGAAAATCTCTCAAAATGTGCTTTTATATTACTTTTCTCTAACTAATCAGCAATTACTGTTTCATATTATTATTGCATTTTAAGGCAAGTAAGTAAAATACAAAATCACAGAGTATCTAGAGCCTACTTAAGGAAGTCTTAGTCACCGATAAAAAGATAAGCCATATACAATATAATTCTTGTCAAGTCTCAAATAATCCATTATGAAAATTCTATTATAGAAAGGCTATGCCCAGAGAAAGATTGCACAAACATATTGGGTCCTAGGATTTCTTTTTCCACTGACCAATGGGATATCAAATTGGAATTTATTAACCATCTTTATGAAGAGGCAATGTAACACAAGTACAGCTTCACAAAAATCAAATCAGCCTATTCTTTAAAAAATTCAGCATCAGATGTTAATCCAAGAAGGCATTAAACACTTAGGGGTTCTTTTACTAAGGCACGCTAACCGATTTAGCACACACTAATGATTAGCATGTGCTAAATGTTAACGCGTCCATAGAACTGGCCTAGTTCAATATTTAATATTATTTTCTGATTCTAAATCTTCTGTGTTCATCCCACGCTTCTTTGAACTCAGTCACAGTTTTACTCTCCACCACCTCTCTCGGGAGCGCATTCCAGGCATCCACTACCCTCTCCATAAAGTAGAATTTCCTAACATTGTCCCTGAATCTACCACCCCTCAACCTCAAATTATGTCCTCTGGTTTTACCATTTTCCTTTCTCTGGAAAAGATTTTGTTCTACGTTAATACCCTTCAAGTATTTGAACGTCTGAATCATATCTCCCCTGTCTCTCCTTTCCTCTAGGGTATACATATTCAGGGCTTCCAGTCTCTCCTCATACGTCTTCTGGCACAAGCCTCCTATCATTTCGTCGCCCTCCTCTGGGCCGCCTCAAGTCTTCTTATGTCTTTCGCCAGATACGGTCTCCAAAACTGAACACAATACTCCAAGTGGGGCCTCACCAATGACCTGTACAGGGGCATCAACACCTTCTTCCTTCTACTGACTACGCCTCTCTTTATACAGCCCAGAATCCTTCGGGCAGCAGCCACTGCCTTGTCACACTGTTTTTTCGCCTTTAGATCTTCGGACACTATCACCCCAAGGTCCCTCTCCCCGTCCGTGCATATCAGCTTCTCTCCTCCCAGCATATACGGTTCCTTCCTATTATTAATCCCCAAATGCATTACTCTGCATTTCTTTGCATTGAATTTTAGTTGCCAGGCATTAGACCATTCCTCTAACTTTTGCAGATCCTTTTTCATGTTTTCCACTCCCTCTTCGGTGTCTACTCTGTTACAAATCTTGGTATCATCTGCAAAAAGGCACACTTTTCCTTCTAACCCTTCAGCAATGTCACTCACATACATATTGAACAGGATTGGCCCCAGCACCGAACCCTGAGGGACTCCACTAGTCACCTTTCCTTCCTTCGAGTGACTTCCATTAACCACCACCCTCTGGCGTCTGTCCGACAGCCAGTTTCTGACCCAGTTCACCACTTTGGGTCCTAACTTCAGCCCTTCAAGTTTGTTCAACAGCCTCCTATGAGGAACTGTATCAAAGGCTTTGCTGAAATCCAAGTAAATTACATCTAGCATATGTCCACGATCCAGCTCTCTGGTCACCCAATCAAAAAATTCAATCAGGTTCGTTTGGCACGATTTACCTTTTGTAAAGCCATGTTGCCTCGGATCCTGTAACCCATTAGATTCAAGGAAGTACACTATCCTTTCTTTCAGCAACACTTCCATTATTTTTCCAACAACTGAAGTGAGGCTCACTGGCCTGTAGTTTCCTGCTTCATCCCTGTGACCACTTTTATGAATAGGGACCACATCCGCTCTCCTCTAATCCCCAGGAATCACTCCTGTCTCCAGAGATTTGTTGAACAAATCTTTAATATAACATAATATAACAAGGTGGTGGCTGTAGCCAGAAGGATGCTAGATTGCATAGAGAGAGGCATATACAGTAGAAGTAAAGAGGAGTTAATGCTTTTGTACAAGTCATTGGTGAAGCTCCATTTGGGGAATTATGTTCAGTTTTAGAGGATGCATCTTGTTAAGAACATCAAATGATTTGAGGCGGTTCAGCGGAAAATGATATGAGCTTATACCAAAAGATGTATGAGAAGAGACTTGAAGACCTCAATATGTAAACCCTAGAACAGTGGTTCTCAAACCTGTCCTACGAGACCCCCAGCCAGTCGGGTTTTCAAAATATCCCTAATGAATATGCATGAGAGAGATTTGCATATATGTGACAGATATGCAACTCTGTCCTATACATATTCACTAATTCATTAAAAAGAGTTTGCTAAATATTAATGACAATTTACAATAAACATATTTTTTTAAGTGAAAATTTAATTATAAAATAATTAACTAACATACGATACTCATTGGGATCTTTTTACTAAGGCACGCTAGCCGTTTTAGCACCCGCTAAATATTAGTGCACGCTAAACGCTAACACGTCCAATCTATGGACATGTTAGTGTATAGCATGCACTAATATTTAGCATGCGCTAAAACGGCTAGCGCGCCTTAGTAAAAGGACCCCATTGTTACTACTCATAAATACATACACCCAATGTCCTTGTGTCCAAAATGCAAGTAGTTTATCACAGCCTTAAATTCCTGTTCAAAAGATATAGGGCTCCTTTTACAAAGCCGCGTTAGCGGTTTAACGCGTATAATAGCGCACGCTAAACTGCCGGCCGCGCTAGCTGCTACCGCCTCCTCTTGAGCAGACGGTAGTTTTTCATATAGCGTGACGGTTAGCGTGTAATAAAAAGTCGCGTACGATAAAGCCGCTAACACGGCTTCATAAAAAGGAGCCCTTAGTCTTAACTGCTTTGTAATCTTATGATGTTGTATTCTTAAACTGTTTAGTTCAGGGAAGAATAATTTTTAATCTTTACAAAAATCCATCAATGGCCTCCAAACATCCTTAAATTTGTTATAATTCCCTTTTTGGACAGCTAACGCCCTTTCCATTTTATATATAGAATTTCACCAGAAACAATAATTAAGATCCCTCCAGTTTTTCCAATTATAAGTGACCTGTTGATGGCAATCCCAGTTAAAATTAACAATAATTATTATTAGATGATATTTGTTAAAAATGATGTTTGTTAAAAATTATTCTTCCCTGAACTAAACAGTTTAAGAAAATAATGGGGGGGGGGGAGTATTTTTTTATTATTATTTTTTGTATTATAATAGAAAAATATATTTTTCATATTATATAAGGAAGGAGGATATTATTATATTTTATAAGGGTTATTTATAAGATGTCAAGTGTATTTGAAAGTGAAATTGATAGTTGTATTTATTGTACTTGATTTAAGATATGAAATGAATAAAGTATTTAAAAAAAATGATGTTGTATTGATGACAAAAAAGCATCTTCTGTTAGTCAGTTCTATTAACTGTCTTCACAAGAATCAAGAATATGGAAAATCTCTCTCAAATTCTCTCTCAACACCAGTTTGTGTTTTGCCAAATGTTGTGTTTATTATAAATTGTTATTGATATTTAACAGACCCTTTTTTGATGAATTCTTGAAATAAGAGGCTGTATATTTTTGCAATAACTAATTGTTTTTTTATTGGTGTATCAAGATACATATTCACTAAGGAGTTCATGTGTTGTGGTTTCAGTTGGGATACTTAGAAGCAATAGAAACATAAGAACATAAGAGTTGCCTCTGCTGAGGCAGACCATAGGTCCATCCCACCCAGCGGTCCGCACCCGCGGCGGCCCATCAGGCCCATTGCCTGAGCAGTGGTCCCTGACTAATTTTATAGCTTACCATTTAAATCTATCCCTATAATCTACCTCTATTCTTATCTATACTCTTCTATCCCTTTGTCCTCCAAGTACCTATCCAAAGCTTCTTTGAAGCCCTGTAGCGTGCTCCTGCTTATCACATCCTCCAGCAGCGCATTCCATGGAAAGGGTGGTGACTGCCTGGAATGCCTTCCTTTGGGAGGTTGTAAAGACAAAAATGGTGTCAGAATTCAAAAATACTTGGCATATAAACACAGAGAATCACTATATGAAAAAGGATGGAATCCAATTACAGCAAAACTGGAGTGAGCTGTTGATGGAACCAGCAGAGACTAGGTGAGAAAGGGCCCCCCATCAGAGAAAATATATAATATGAAAAAGAGCAGTGCTTTTGCAAATACTGTGAAATGTTAGAGCAGAACTTAATCCTTAAGAATGGAATGTTGTGCTTGCAGCCTTGACTGTCTCTGAAAATGAAATGTTATGTTTATAGTTTCATTCCTTTGTGCCCTGATAAGAAAAATAGAACTGCTTGTTTATGAAATTACAACTTTGTTGTTTGTAGGAAATAATATGACCAAAGGTTTATTAAGCAGTGTAGGGAACTAAGAATTGAAAGGACACGGCCTTTAGATGCAGAATTGGTGATGGGTAATCAGGATCAAATATGCTTTATTATGTAACATACTAGTGGTGAGTTTTGACTACGCTATCACAGCTGATCACATTTAGTTCTGGTGCCTGTGTTTTGGGTTTTCCTACAGGGTAATGGTCTTTTCTTGACATGAAAATGGCCTGACTAATGACATATTGTATCAGATGACATGTTGATTGATAACAGCTTGTGCAATTTTGATCTAATTCTTAATAAAAGGTACAAAGCTGGCAGAGAATTCTGTGAGACAGACCTGAGAATTTAGTTGCACCCTGGGTTGTTTGTGTTGCTGCAGGGATCATGGAACTGATAGCTGCTTCAGAGTTTGGGAAGTAAGACCAATGCTTAACAGACTTCTATGTTTTGGGTCCCATAAATGCAAAACCATCAAGGTCAAGGCTGGAATGGGCTTTGTCAGCAACTCCAGTAGTTGGGAAGTAGGACCAGTGCTGGGCAGACTTCTACAATCTGTGCCTCATAATTGGCAGGAAGACCAAAATTAAGTATACCAGTGTTTAGCCATGAAGAAGTGGAACCTGTGCAGCATGCCAGATTCAATTCCGGCTTCCTTGTTGGGCAGACTGGATGAACCATACAGTCTGCCGACACTTACTATGTTAACATACTACACCATTATTCCCTTTACATACTTCTCTGAACCCACACTAATTGCATTCCAATCCAGACTAATATACCCCCTATCATAAACCAAACCTAAATATTAGATTGTCACCATCAGCTTCAATCATTTCTGAGTCTAAATTCCTCCTCTCATTCCCATTGTAGAGTCCTGTGTTTATCCTTAAGCCCTTATCCAGTTTATGATTCATAACTTTCCCATTCAATTCCTGAATTCATTATCTCCCCCTCCCCCACTCTTCTACTCAGTCCGAGTCCCTTTCTTTACCTAAAGGGGTATTGGGACTAGAGAATGACACGGGGAAAAAAATCTATCCCCATCACTGCTCTGTCCCTGGACCACCGTCCCCTTCACCACCCCATCCCCGCCATCCCCTTCACCACCCCTTCTCCACCCCCCATCCCCTTTACTGCCCCGTCCCAGTCCCCGCCATCCCCTTCACCGCCCCATCCCCATCACATCCATAAAAGCCTCAGCACTGCAATATTTAGCTTATTCCTTCCTTATAAATTAAAGTTCTGGCTGCTTAACTAGAGCAAGAGATGTTCAGTTGGCAGGGCTTTGTTTATAAATTTTTATCAACAGAACTAATATACTACTTTATCCTAAAGCAAAAAAAAAAAAAAAAAATTTCTACCTTTGTTGTCTGGTTTCTGCTTTCCTCATCTTCTCATTCAATTCCTTCCATCCACTGTCTTTCTTCTCTCTGCATCTTCCATTTGCTCTATTACTATGCCTCTCCCTTCCCCCCCTCCCAAATTGGTCTGGTACCCATCTTCTTCCCTCCACTCTCCCCATAGTCTGGCAGCTTTGTCTTCTTCCCTGTCGGCATCTACTCCCCACTCTTTCTTCCCCATTTCCCTTCAGTGTCTTCACCCAATCTCTCTTCCCCATTTGCCTTCAGTGTCTTCTCCCCACTGTCTTGCACATATCCTTTCAGTGTCTTCTCCCTACTCTCTCTTCCCCATTTCCCTTCAGCGTCTTCTCCCCACTCTCTCTTCCCCATTTCCCTACAGCGTCTTCTACCAATCTCTCTTCCCCATTTCCCTTCAGCATCTTCTCCCCACTCTCTGTTCTCCATTTCCCTTAAGCGTCTTTTCCCAATCTCTCTTCCCCATTTCCCTTCAGCATCTTCTCCCCACTCTCTCTTCCCCATTTCCCTTCAGTGTCTTCTCCCCACTGTCTTCCCCATGTCCTTTCAGCGTCTTCTCTCTACTCTGTCTTCCCCATTTCCCTTCAGCATCTTCTCCCCACTCTCTCTTCCCCATTTCCCTTCAGTGTCTTCTCCCCACTGTCTTCCCCATGTCCTTTCAGTGTCTTCTCCCCACTCTCTCTTCCCCATTTCTCTTCAGCATCTTCTCCCCACTCTCTCTTCCCCATTTCCCTTCAGTGTCTTCTCCCCACTGTCTTCCCCATGTCCTTTCAGCGTCTTCTCCCTACTCTGTCTTCCCCATTTCCCTTCAGTGTCTTCTCCCCACTCTCTCTTCCCCATTTCCCTTCAGCGTCTTCTCCCAATCTCTCTTCCCCATTTCCCTTCAGCGTTTTCTCCCCACTCTGCCTTCCCCATTTTTTCCCTTCATCGTCTTCTGCCCACTCTGTCTTCCACATTTCCCTTCAGCGTCTTCTCCCGACTCTCTGTTCCCCATTTCCCTTCCGTGTCTTCTCCCCACTCTCTATTCTCCATTTCCCTTCAGCGTCTTCTCCCAATCTCTCTTCCCCATTTCCCTTCAGTCTTCTCCCCACTCTGTCTTCCCCATTTCCCTTCAGTGTCTTCTCCTCACTGTCTTCCCCATGTCCTTTCAGCGTCTTCTCCCCACTGTCTTCCCCATTTCCCTTCAGCATCTGTTCCTCTCCAACCCACCTTTCCTCCCTTTCTCCCTCCCTGCATCTTACCTTTATGACTCTCTCCCTGCAGCGAGAACACCTCTTAGTCACTTCCGCTATGCACCCGTGCCCCCCGGTCCGACAGGCAGAAGGAGTGTTTCCTGCTTGCAGTGCACAACTGTGCCGACAAACCTCCCTGCCCCTTTTCTTCGTGGCCGGCAATTTCTAAATTGCTTTCCTATGAGCAGCTGGAGCATTGAAGTTGCATATGGCTGCTGGAAAGGTCATCTCTGATGCAACTTCTGGTTGCGTCAGAGATGACCTTTATGGCAGCCACACGTAGCTTTAATGCTCCAGCTGCTCGTAGGAAAGCAATTTAGAAATCGCCGGCTATGAAGGTAAGGGGCAGGGAGGGAGTAGGTTGAAGTTTGGACTGGGCAGTGGCGGCGGAAGCAGCAGTAATCAGTAAGGAGGGAGGGAGTGCGATAGGTAACTGCTCGCATTTCCTCCCTTAACAGCAGGGACAAGGCCATTCACTGCTCCACAGGGCGGTGAATGGCCTTGTCCCCCTAGCCATGGTGAACACAGTTTTTCCCCCACCATTTTGGCAGGTTACCCACGGCTAACAGCCACCTTGTTATTCTCTAATTAGTACTTCTTGTTAAGTGGGTCAATTATGCTAATTTTGAGCTTTTCTATAATTTTTAGTTTGAGCCTGTTGGGCTGTAAATTAACACCACAGCACAGAAAAATCAGACAAGACACTGTAGCTGAACTGTACTTTGGGAACTATCTTTTACTGGCCTTGAGGATTTGCAAGATGATCAATAAGGCAGGAATTGTAGAAAGATTTATGGATGACTAATCAGTTACATAAACAAATACATGCCTGTTTGTCAGATGCTAGGGAAAACCATAATCTCCTTACCCAAGGTTCTTTATTTTGCCAGTTTATACTAAGAATAGAGACCAAGGCTATGTGAAATACTTTATTAGAAATATAAAAATATAATTCATAAGCCAGCAGTAAATAATAAACTAATTATTTGTTCACAATGTCTCTGAATACATATATATATATCTCATTACATAATTATCATACCACATTTGCTAGATAAATGAGTAAAACTAATTCTTACACTCTAAATAATTCCTTATAATAATAATTCCTGATTAGCAGCAACTAGAAATATAGCTTATCACCACAGGTGTCCCAAAGACAATCAAACTCTCTCTCTAACCCAGCTGAAAAGACATATAATTCCTTATTCTCACCATCCAATTAGGCCGTAGCACAGAATCAGGTGAAATGGAAGACGTCTTTCCTCCGCTTAGCAGATATAGAAATTCTTCTGTTTAGGAACAGTCCGTCAGCAACTAGAGAAGCTGTAAATTAGGTTGACAGCAAAGGTTTCCTTTATGTGATGGAATCCAGATGTATAAAAAGTCCGGTTTCTCTCTCTCAGGCAGAGAGTCACAAGAGGTAACTTTTCAGGTCTTAATTATTATAGAAGTGCAGAGAACATCTATGATAAGATGCAAGTTCCCTCACATGCTAACACAGACTAAATTAATAATGAATAATAATAATAATAACTTTATTTTCTCTATACCGCCATAATCTTGTGACTTCTAGGTGGTTCACAGTGAAGAATAGCTGTACAGTCAGCGAATTAGGCACATTCCACTTGGTTCATCAGATGACCTCTCCGGACCAATCCAGAAACATAACTTAGATGAATAGCCTTTCTGTATAGAGTCTCGCTCAGCCCGTGAAACAGAGGCGCCTTCATTAGATAAGACCAGCACATGAGCCATGACTCCCCCAAGATTCACACAGGCTGAGCATGTAGGCCTAGCTGGATGTCCTGTACAGTTCTGGTACATACCCGGAATGCATCAGGCATAAACAGCAAAGATGTATTCTTCTTTCTCTTCTTGCAATGTTCAGGCTGGAATGATTGCTTGCAAACAATGATTCAGGCTTGATGATGTCAGAGAGGCCTAACCTTCAGGTGTGAATAAGGAAACACCCCTACAGAATGATAGGGTTTTTTTCCTTGGGGGGGGGGGGGTGTTTTATGATGCTAGAACTAAGTTTTTGTCTAGAATAGAGTTGTGTCTTTATTAACAATGGACCTGGTTGGATTTATTTGTTTGGTAAGCTCTTTGATCTGAGTATTCCATTACTTAATAATTTTAGGAGCAAGAGCAAGGATGTCTGATGTTAAAGTTCATTTAGGCCCTCTTTTACAAAGGCGCGCTAAGCATTTTAGCGTGGATTTAGCATGCGATAAATCAATGCGCACGTTAAATGCTAACACATCCATAGGATAACACACACGTGTTAGCATTAAGTGCATGTTTTGTGCACGCTCATATTTAGCGCACGCTAAAAAGCTTAGCGCACATTTGTAAAAGAGGGGGTTACTTTTAGGTACAGTATGGTACACCTTTGTATTGCTTGAATAATTATAGCCAGAAAAAAGTGACTTTTTTTTTATATACAAAAGGTGACTTTTATTGTAAATACTTGGTGTGTTTTTAGAACAAGCATTATAGTTGCCTGAATTTTAAATATACCCATGGTGCTTTGCTCCTGTCTTCAGAGCAAAGTGGACCAAGTCCACTTTTGTTTTATTTCAGCTATGCACTGATTCATAGCCTCTGTGGCTTAAGAGTTAGCAGAAAAAAATTGGCCCATGTTGATAACTAACCAATTCTGCCATCTGGTGAGTGACTTTTTATGCACTAGCTACTTTCTCTGTAGTGTGGAATAAGAATGGGCCTTGTCCATGTGCTGTAAGTCTTGCAGAGTTAAAATATCACATTTGTGTAGATTATTGACAGATTAAAGTCAGCTCAGGCACTGCTTGCTCTTTATATTTAAAGTTTGTAATGAGGTGAGTGTTTAAAATATCTTGCAGTTTTTCCAAAAGTGAAAATAAAGTTGTGCTACAAATGCAAAAAATGGACATGGCTTACTTTTGCTTTGAAGGGCTTAATCTAAAAAACATATCTTCTGTATTTTTATAGAGTCTGGGAGTTTTTTTTTTGTTTTTTTTTTGGGGGGGGGTGGGGGTCTGGTTTTTTTCCTGTTCTATTTATAAGATTTCATGGTAGATTTAACCATGCCATTCTATTCTGTTTTGTGCATCTATTTGGGTTATACCACCCAGGGAGCCTGAGTAATATGGTATGAATAATTGACCTTAGACGTGATCCTTTGAATAAGTGGAACATTTGCCTAGAATTCTTCAAACTGTATCCATGGTTTGCTCTACTTCTTGCATTATTTAATTTACTTTTTCACAGGCTACTTACATCTGGGCATGCTATTTACAGCCTTTGTGATTTATTTCAGTTGTCATATATATGGGGAAGTGAGATAACCATTTTTTGGGCCCTTTTACTAAGCTGGGTTATAAAGTGGCCTGTGCTGTTAGCAGCATGTGGGTTCCCTGTAGGTTTTAGTACAACTGTTTTCTGAATAACTAATCATATGCTAATTTCCAAATTAGTGTATGGCCATTAGAGCATTTGCCTTTATTAACACTTATTTTGTAAGGTGTTGGGCTCCTGTGCTAGCTCTGTGCTAATTGGTTAGTGTGCGGCGATTTACCTACGCTAAGCAATAAGCTCTAGACACACCTATTCTCGTTCTCTAATCATACTGTGCTATAAAATAAGATCTGTTTTTTAGTGCATGGGTAGAATGTGCCGATACTTCCACGGGATGCCTGAGTGCATCCCACAGTAGTGCCTTTTTAACCTATGGTAAGCATGAGTTAGTGCATACCACAGCTTTTCTTTTCTGTCTTTATTTTCTCTAATGTTTTTTGATTTTCATTTCTTAAAAATATTTATTATATTTTGTACTTAGGATTCTTTTCAGTCCCTTCTGATGCCTGCCCTGACTTTATTGTAACACCTAGTTTCTGTGAAGCCCCTGAAACAGGCATCACATTAAACCAGGGGAGCCCAAAAGGTCGATTGCGATCGACCAGTAGATCGCGAAGGCAACACGAGTCGATCGCGGAACCCATCCCGGGCTCCGTGATGGACTCGTGTTGCCTTCGCATTCTGCCTGTTTCTCCATGGACAACATTTGCTTTCACGACGTGATAAACAGAAGTGCCGGGCCGACCAGCTTCCCCCCCTCCTTCCCAACATCAATTCTGACATCGGAGAGGGCGTTCCAGGTCAGCCAATTGCTGCCTGGCTGGCCCGGAACTTCCTCTCCGATGTCAGAATTGATGTTGGGTGGAACATTGGTCAGCCCGGTGCTTCTGTTTACCACATCAGGAAGCAGGGACAGCTCACAACTCAGTGGCGGGCAGCTTGGGGGCCTGTTCCCCAATGGCAGCGGTGGTGGCTTGGGGGAGGGCAGGGAAACAGAAAGAAAGAAAGGGGAGACAGCAAGAAAGGGGGCATGGGGAGAGAAAGACAGACAGAAAGAAAGAAGGGAAACAGAAAGAAAGAAAGGGGGAAAGAAAGAAAGAAAGAAAGGGGGAAAGAAAGAAAGAAAGGGGGAAAGAAAGAAAGAGAAAGAAAGAAAGAAAGGGGGCATGGAAAGAGAAAGACAGAAAGAAAGAAAGGGGCAGAGAGACAGACAGAAAGACAGAAGGGGCAGGGAGAAAGAAAGAAAGGGGAGGGGGCAGGGAGAGAAGAAGAAAAAGCTGGGGAGGGAATGAGGTCTGGAGGAGAGGAAGCATACAGGAGGCTGAAAGAAGGGAAGAAATATTAGATGCACAGTCAGAATAAAAAAGTCTAACTCATGAAATCACCAGACAAAGGTAAAAAAAATTATTTTATTTTCAATTTAGTGATCAAAATGTGTCAATTTTGAGATTTATATCTGCTGTCTATATTTTGCACTATGGTCCCCTTTTACTAAACCGCAATAGCAGTTTTTAGCGCAGGGAGCCTATGATCATCGAGAGCAGTGCAGGGCATTCAGCACAGCTCCCTGCACTAAAAACCGCTATCGTGTTTAGTAAAAAGAGAGGGGGTATATTTGTCTATTTTTGTATAGTTGTTACTGAGGTGACATTGCATAAAGTCATCTGCCTTGACCTCTGAAAAAAAAACGAAACATAAATGATAATTAACATTTTCTTTGCATACAATGTGCTTTTTCAAGCAGCAGAACAGAGAGGAATGGACTCGACCAGCACAACCAACGTCAGGGCCTTTGTCCCGCCCCCAAGGACTGACCTGCTTGCTTCAATCCTTGAAAAAGGGCCACCGAGGGTGCTGCAGCCGTTTTTCAAGCAGCAGAACAGAGAGGAAGGGATCCTCCATCTTCCCTTCCTGCCCTGCCGACTCGATCATCACAACCAACGTCGGGCCTTTGTCCCTTCCCCAAGGACTGACCTGCCTGCTTCAGCCCTTGGAAAAGGGCCTACGAGGGTGCCACACTCGACTTCAAACCGACAGAACAGAGAGGAAAGAATCCTCTATCTTCCCTCCCACCCTGCTAAGGTTTATTGCTAAGGTTCTTCTGTTAAGATTTTTGCTAAAGTTTTTTGTTCTCCGCACATTACTTGCCGTATTGTTAGATGCATGTGAGTTTGTTAGGTGCATATGTGATTGCTAAACACATATATTAGATTCCTAGGTTGCATGTACTAGACGCATTAGATGCATATATTAGACGCATTCTATGCATGTATTAGACACATATGTGATTGCTAAACGCATTTATTAGACGCATGGGATGCATATATTAGACACATCAAACGCATATATTTGATGCATATGTTAAACGCATGTATTAAATGCTTGCATGACTTAGGTTGGGAGAGCTAACTCACCCAACACAACCACTACTATCAGTTACTGGCTACATCTTAAGAGCTAAATCAATCTGTTTGTTATCAACTAAACAAACTAGAAATTGGGAGTGTTAGTAAAACCAATATAGCTATTGTGACAGTAAGTGACATGAATTTCCTATTTATATTACTGATCTATCTAATAAGCGGTAACATCAAAGATGTTAACTCACTCTATCCACAATTGCGTTCAGTCCATTACCCTGACCTATCAATCAAGCACATAATTAACCCACAAGAAGACAGGGTAAATCATATCAACGTAATCTCAAATGAAAGAAGACATCAATGAACCCCTAAAAAAAGAATAAGGAAAATAAAACCTATCAGAACCACTACTTCCATTAAGCCTATCACTTCTGCCTCTGTTCCCTGTGCATATCTTAATAAAGCTTTCCTAATTAAAGATTGGATCATCAGCAAGCAAATAGCCTGTCTTTTTCTAACTGAAACATGGCTATTGTCTGAAGAAGATCCAATAATAATAATAATCATTACGCTAAACCGTGAGGGAAGAAAAGGGGAAGGATTAGCAATTATTCTTGAGAAAGGATTTGAGTTCGAACTATTAGATTCCAAAATGACCAATCAGTTAGAAATATTAGCCTGTAAAATTAGCAATAAGGAACTAGAAGAATCCCTATCTTGCATATTATTCTATGTCCCACCGAAAAACTGGCCAAAAGCCAAAGAGGACTTTTGTGAATTTGTTCTACATAATTCAATTATTCCTTCTTTATGTTATCACAGGTAATATAACTATACACCTAGATGAAGAGGACAATCCAGATACTAAAGACTTAAAAAACTTTCTATCTCTACTCAATTACAATCTCTCTTTACTCACACAAACACATGAAAAAAGGTCATCACTTAGATGTGGTAGCTATGTCCACAAAGGAAATTTTAGACCCTGCCATGTCTCTACCTGATACTCAAGCTACATACACGGATCAATTCATAGATTATCCAAACCACACATTGGGGGACCATGAACTGCCCGACGCTCTCACTAGATTTAGAGCGTTTTAGTTGATGAATAGCCTTCTTCGGGGGACTGTTGCTGTTGTGCCACTTGCCTTCCAAATTTGTAGACCTTCTTGCCAGGCAAGAAGGTCTACAAATTCTTCTTGTCAGGCAAGAAGGTCTACAAATTTGGAAGGCAAGAGCCACAACAGCAACAGTCCACCGAAGAAGGCTATTCATTAGCTGAAACGCTCTAAATCTAGTGAGAGCGTTGGGCAGTTCATGGTCCCCCAACGTTGGCTCTGGCTGAAAAGCCATTAAGATAAGTGCTGTTGCTCATGTATAAAAGTATACATCTAGCATGATATGAGTGATGAAGTCAAAATTTTAAAACAATTGCACTCCCCAGTTAGTCAGTTTTTTAATTATTTTGTTATAAATATTTCAATAAATTGATAAGTAAATAATTAAATTGGTGGGTCATTCAGAATGACGACTTGAAATAACATCTAAGTTACAAGAGGTCTCTTTACTGAGAATTATGCATATTTATGATACTTCAACCTCATTATAGATTTTGGGGATGAGTTCTATCTGCAAATTTGGTTTTTGCTTATACGTTTAACATAAGTGGGTTTAATAAATAAAATTTATTTATAATTTAAAGCACCACACGTGCAAAAGTAAAATTGTTGAATAAAGGCATTATAAATTATCCTTTAGACCCCCATCTGGTGAATTTGTATCTCTCTACCTGATGGCACCTGGTGTCACGATATCTGGTCTGACCATTTCACTTATTATTTTAAATTAATCTGGACTCATTTAAAATCTAAAGATTTCCAAGGATAAAAAGAGAACATCACAAAGGGGTTATATCAATCCAGAAGAATATTGGTCACAATATGAGCTACAAGCGGAAATAGGAGAAGAAGTTGATTTCTGGGATCACTGGATGAAAACTAGCACAGCCATTTTAGATGAAATAGCCCCTAAACTAAATAGCAAAAGCTGCGCAAATAAATATAACAAATGGTTTGACACCGAACTTCTAAAAATGAAACAACTAGTAAGACGACTGGAAAGAATTTGGAAAACAGAATTGTCAGACCGTAACAACTGGAGATCTAACATACAAATCTACAAACAACTGATAAAAGACAAACGTAAAGCATTCTACTCTTCTAAAATCAACTTATCTAGCACTAGTTCAAAAGGAATCAATACAAAAGAGCTGCTCAACTTGGTTACGAATTTATTTGACACCACACGCCAAACTCAACTCATGCACAATATTAAACTACCTTCAGCAAATGATTTAGCACAGCATTTTGATTCAAAAATTAAAAACCTAAGAAACAACTGTTCGACAAATGACACTAACGGTCATCAAATAGCTAACATACAAGGAAATGAAATGCCAGCAGACATGATCTGGAGTTCCTTTCAAGATTTAGAATGGAATAATTATATCAAACTATATAACAAATACTCTAAATCATACTGCAGTCTGGACTCAAGTCCCCCAGAAATTATGAAAGCGGCTCCATTAGAATTTAAACTATCTTTGCTGAATTACTTAGCCCATAACCTAAAAAATGGAAAGTTCCTCACTAATAATGGTCACAATTCCAAAAAATAGTAAAGAATCATCAGCACTGGTAACCAACTATAGACCAGTAGTATCCATTCCATTTATTGTAAAAATCATGGAAGGATTGGTACATACCCAACTGATAGAATATCTTGATCAGTTCTATCTCTTGCATGAAACTCAATCTGGTTTTAGACCTTTGTTCAGTACTGAGACAGTAATTGCGGCTATCTTAGATAATCTACGTCTCTTGTTCAGTAAGGGCCTTAATGCCTTGATCATGCAATTTGATATGAACTTTGCCTTTGACCTAGTTGATCATGGGAAAATGTTACAATGCCTAGATGCAATTGGTATTAGGGAAGAGGTGTTGGACTGGTTTTGAGGCTTCCTTATGTCCCGTATCTATCAAGTATGTTTCAATTACGATCTCTCTGATACCTGGAGCAATCCATCTGGCGTACCGCAAGGATCACCACTATCCCCATTGCTTTTCAAGGTCTACATGTCCTCACTAGGTGCGCAATTGACCCAGTTGGGGATAAAATTATTCAGTTACGCAGATGACTTTACAATCATCATTCCATTTTCTCACTTTCTCTCGGAAATTACTCCTAAGGCATCAGAAGCACTAAATTTGATGGAGCAATGGATGACTGAATTTAAACTGAAACTTAACTCAGAAAAAACAAAATTTTTTGTAGCTTCGCCACACCCGTTTGACACCAAAAACACCACTATGCATCAATAAACTTAGTTATCCTATCCAGTCTACTATGAAGGTATTGGGTCTAACACTAGACCAGTGCTTAACCATGAAAGACCAGGTAGACTCCTTAATCAGAAAGAGTTTTTTCACTCTCTGAAAACTTCGATCCATTAGAGCATGTTTTGATTTGCCAGCATTTAGAATCCTGGTAAAATTACTCGTACTGAGTCAACTTGATTACTGTAACATCGCCTATTTAGCAATTTCCCAAAAGAATATGCGACAATTACAATTAGTTCAAAATACAGCGGTCAAACTGATTTTCGGGCTGATCATGTGGTTACCGATGGAGGCACACGCGAAGTTTAAGTTCACCTGTTTCTGCTTTAAAGTACTATATGGTGTAGCCCCTAAATACATAACTGACCTTTTCTCCTTCTCAGCCAACAGACATAAGAGAAGTTCACATTTGAACTTCGGCTTCCCTCCCGTTAGAGGATGTAAACTCAAAAGACACCATCAACACCTTTTCTCACATCAGGCAGCATTATGGGGTAAAGATCTAGAACAATTACTTACCCCTACTACTTATGGGGAATACAGGAAACGCCTAAAAACATATCTGTTCCTGAAATATCTAGGCAGCTGATCCGTACAACTCTCTCTCCTCAATAACTGATCCCGTGAGCTATTAATCACTAGCTTCCACCCTGTTAAGCTCAATCTATTTATACCATCTTTTAATCTTTGTAAACCGCATAGAACTTCACGGTCCTGTTATTGTTATTATTATTATTATTACTTTGTGTTTTTTTAAATTTATTGTTGGTAGATCATTTTGATTTGGCCATTTTAAAAGTAGCTCGCAAGCCCAAAAAGTGTTGGCACTCCTGCATTAATCTATGTCAAGCACTTGATTCATAGTCAAAATAATTACAATAGACAGATAGTAGACAATGATTTTGTTCTGTATTAGCAAAGCTCTTATTGTTTGGCAACCCATTGTATCATATTATCTTTATCATTTTATATGTGTATATATATATAGATAGATATAGATATATATTTTATATGTGTGTGTCTTTGGACGTCGTGTACCTGGACTTCAGTAAAGCTTTTGACAGTGTCCCACACCGCAGGCTGATGCAGCAAGATGGATTCGATGGGGTTAGGAGAGATTGGCTGAGTGGCAGACTTCAGAGGGTGGTGGTTAATGGTACCCTCTCTAAAACATCGGAGGTGACCAGTGGAGTGCCGCAGGGTCCACTCCTTTTCAACATATTCATAGGGGATCTGACTCAAGGGCTTCAAGGTAAAATAACACTATTCACCGATGACGCCAAACTATGTAATATAGTAAGTGAATGCAGTTTACAGAATTATATGGCGCAGGACCTGCTTACATTGGAAAGCTGATCCTCAACCTGGCAGCTAGGCTTCAATGCTAAGAAATGTAAGGTCATGCACCTCGGAAGCGGAAATCCATGCAGGACGTACTTCTTGAATGGAGAAACTTTAACTAGGACTTCAGCAGAACGAGATTTAGGAGTAATCATCAGTGCAGACATGAAAACTGCCAATCAAATGGAGAAGGCTTCATCTAAGGCAAGGCAGATATTGGGTTGTATCAAAAGAAGTTTCGTCAGCCGAAAGCCTGAAGTCATAATGCCGTTGTACAGGGCCATGGTGAGACCTCATCTGGAGTACTGTGTGCAATTCTGGAGGCCACATTACAGTAAAGATGTGCGCAGAATTGAATCGGATCAGCGGACGGCCACCAGGATGATCTCGGGGCTCAAGGGTCTCTCGTACGAAGAGAGACTGAACAAATTGCAGCTCTACACTCTCGAGGAACGTAGAGAGAGGGGAGACATGATTTAAGTACCTCACGGGACGTATCGAAGTGGAAGATGATATTTTCTTTCTCAAGGGACCCTCGGCCACAAGAGGGCACCCACTCAAACTCAGGAGCAGAAAATTTCATGGCGACACCAGAAAGTATTTCTTCACAGAGAGAGTGGTTGATCATTGGAACAAGCTTCCAGTGCAGGTGATCGAGGCAGACAGCGTGCCAGACTTTAAGAATAAATGGGATACCCATGTGGGATCTCTATGAGGGTCAAGATAAGGAAATTGGGTCATTAGGGCATAGACAGGGGGTGGGTAAGCAGAGTGGGCAGACTTGATGGGCTGTAGCCCTTTTCTGCCGTCATCTTCTATGTTTATATATATATATATATATATATATATATATATATATATATATATATATGTGTGTGTTATATATATATATGTGTGTGTGTGTGTATATATATATAGCCAATAGCCTCCAGTATTCACCTGCTTAACGATGGGGTCCTACATAATTATTGTTGTCCTTGAAAGTTCCCCAATCCCCTTCCCAGCCTCCCAAAGATCCCTCCTCCTTCCGCCCCCCTGCCCCTCCCCCCACATAGCTTATGATACCTAAAGCCCTGAGATCTAGGTAGACCTGAGAGGTAGCTAGCAGCCATAAAGAGGGGAGGGGTGGAAAGGAGGGGTGGCCTAGTAGTTAGAGCAGGTGCCTCAGCACCCTGAGGTTGTGAGCTCAATTCCCACTGCAGCTCCCTGTGATCTTGGACAAGTCACCCACATTTCTATGAAAAACAACAGACACTTTTCATGTTCAGGGGTTTATGCTTTTCTGTAGTCGTCGTTCATCTGATCTAAAGGCAGAGTAGTTCAAGTTAATGAGGACAACATAACTCACAGAGGGGTATCTTGAAGGTTTGTTTTGACCGTGTGTGGGTGTTAAGTGAGTGGGACCACTGACATTTCTAAACATTCTTTAAATAAGCATGTAAGTGCATGCACTCTTTAAAGCACATAAAAATTTTAAAAAGCCTACAAAGAAAAATTGATATAAAAACATATTCAAGGTCTTTTAATACTAAAGGTTCTGGAAAAATTCCTGCACTAATTTTGCTCATAGCCTTACAGAGTAGATAAGCACTGAATTCTTCATTTGCAAATGGTTAACCTATCAGAGGCATTATTAGGCTGTATTTTCAAGGCTTCATGCAGAGCAAACTAATGCATATCCAGAATGTAGGTGTTGATTAGACAGTTGAGCTTAAAATGAGAATTGCACAAATGCTACCATATCTAAATTGGCTTTGCTCTTTACCTCAAATACAGATTTAATGAATTCCATAGGGACCAAGGAATACACACACAAAACACAAACTATGTTTCATATTTACATCATAAACAAAATAATGAATATGAAAACAGAAAGGTAAATGATCTTCCAGAGGAAAAATAGTCCTACATTTTGGAAGTACAATCTGTCAGCAATTTAGCAATTAATAAAAGGTTGCCAAATGCTGGTAAAATGGTGTTTGCTAAACTTTTCCAGTTTGATATATAATTAGATGGAATACGAGGGGATGCTGAAAAGTTCTCAGCTCAACCAAGTAGGGAATGAAGTAGAGTCATGAAACTTACACATATTCACTCCTAAGTTCAACACACTTGGCACATTGTGTCTGAAGTTTCTATAACCCTTCCCAAAAATACTCTGATGTCTGGTCACTGAAATATTACTTCGCTGCTGCAATCACCTCCGGATTGTTCAAAAGTTGTCGCCCTTTCAAACTCTTTTTAAGATTTGGAAACGGAAAAGAGTTGGATGGAGCAATATCTGGGGGCAGGTTGGGGGTTGCTGCTCACGCCAGGAATGTTACAGAGGTATGAGGGAAGGGAAGTGGCACACGCATGGCAGGAGGGGGTGGGGAAGAAGCATGTGGAGGTGGGAGTGGAGAAGAGGATGGGGGGACACCACTTCCTTGGGTGCCTCTTATCCTTGCTATGCCATTGCCACTATAGACCTTGGGGTGGGGAGGGGGGTAAAAAAGCATTGTTTGGTGTTAATGTAGATCATACCTGGGGAACAATAAAGAATAACTGGACTTGAGCTAAGGTCAGTTGTTACCATAGGACTGTGAAAGGGTTACATGTTTGGATTATTCTAGTGCAAGTTAAGAGGCCCCTTTTACTAATGCTTAATGTGTTCTAAATGCTAAGATGCTTACAAGTATAAAATGGACATCTTAGCATTTAGATCTGAATTCTATAAGTGGTGCGGGAATCGGCAATTGCCCACAAAAGGGGCCCCGATTGTGAGTCAATCATGTGACAGCACCATTTATAGAATCATAGAAACATGATGGAAGATAAAGGCCAAATGGCCCATCTAGTCTGCCCATCCGCAATGACCATTATCTCTTTTTCTCTCTCTGAGAGATCCCAGATGCCTATCCCAGGCCCTTTTGAATTCAGACACAGTCTCTGTCCCCACCACCTCTTCCGGGTGTTTCACGCATCTACCACCCTTTCTTAACTTCATCCTATGCCCTCTTATTGCAGAGTTTCCTTTCAAATGAAAGAGACTTGACTCATGCACAGTTACATCATGTGGATATTTAAACGTCCCTATCATATCTTCCCTCTCCTGCCTTTTCTCCAAAGTATACAGATTGAGATCTTTAAGTCTGTCCCCATGCACCTTATGACGAAGACCATGCACCATTTTAGTGGCCTTCCTCTGGACCGACTCCATCCTTTTTATATCTTTTTGAAGGTGCGGCCTCCAGAATGGTACACAATATTCTAAATGAGGTCTCACTGGAGTCTTATAGAGGGGTATCAATACCTCCTTTTTTCTATTGGCCAAACCTCTCCATATGCAATTTAACATCCTCCTAGCTTTCGCTTTGTCACAGATAGGTGCTGGAAATGTAGGCCAAGCTTTTCAAGACCTACATTTCCGGGGCCTAATTGTGATGAGAATCGTGGTTACAGAGGTGGCTACCAATGCCTATGTCTGGCGTAACCATGACTATTTTACCTTTAGGCGCTGGTAGATGCCTCTATAGTCGCAATTCTGGTGCCATTTGTGGAGGTACCATCTTTTTAAAATGAGATTTTAATTGCTTTTAAATGATACAATCAATTATCACATTGATTAAGGCAATTAAACCACTTAAAAATGGCACCATTAGGGTGCCTGATGATGCCTAACTAGTGGTGATGTTTGTAGAATTTGAGCCTCAGTGTGCTAATTTGTTATTGCACGCAAAATTTTAGTGAAAGGATCTCTAAGTGTTTAAAATGCCAATTATTCTAATGTTATTTAAATATAATAAAGCTGGCCCACAATGAGTAGTTTGGTTAATTTATTCAAGGGATGTTTGCAAATTGAGGTGAAGGACATGTGAAAGCCAGTGTTATAGTCTGTCATTGTACAGCTCATACCATCCAAAATTCAGTGGAAAAAAATAGCAGAGAATACATTTCAGCAATCAAATGAAGAGACTTTAGTTATTCAAATGCAAAGTGCTATGATTTGATGCATGAAGGAGATCTCAGATTCTAAAATGGATTGAAAATTAAACAACCTGAAAAATAAACAACAAAAAAATAAAACTAGCAGATATGATCATTTCTTAAATTTAAAATGTTGATACCACATCTGAATGAAGATAAACATAAGAACATAAGAGTTACCACACTGGGACTGACCGAAGGTTCATCAAAATCAGTATCCTGTTTCCGACAGTTGCCAACCCAGGTCACAAGTACCAGGCAAGATCCCAAAGAGTAAAACTGATTTTAATCTTCTTATTCTAGGTTGGCAGAAGGTGAATCATGCAACAGAGTTTTACATAGCTTACGTGGGGAGAGGAGTTCAGTGGGAGACCTGTTAGATGTAAATTACAGTAGTCTAAGTATGATGTTACAAGGATGTGGACAAGGGTCTGGGTATTGTGCTCAGAGAGGAAGGAGCCAATTTTGATGATGTTGTAGAGATAGAAGTGACAGGCTTTAACAGTCTGTTGGATGTGTATAGAAAATGAGAGATTGGAGTCGAAGATGACCCCAAGGTTATGAGCAGAGGAGACAGGAAAGATAGTATTATTTACAGAAACGGAGAATGGAGGGTACAGAGCAAAAGGCTTAAGTTTAAATGACACCTTAGAAATGGGCACTGAGGAACGCAGTGCATAGCCCCTGCCCATCTTCAGTTAGGCATTGTTTATAGAACAGATGCACCAGGAAGGCTTGTCATTTTGGAGGAGGCAGGCCTGCCTTCCCGAGGAAGTAGAAATCCTTCTGGCCAGCATTATTTAAAAGGTACAGGAAGTGGGGGATATCAGGTGATGGGGGATGTCATGCATGTTGGTTGGATTTAGGGGGGCCGGGGTGGGTGTTTGGGTTTTGTGGGGTATCAGTGGTTGAGATGGTATTGGCAGTTGGAGAGGGTGCCCATGGTTTGAGGGGCCAGGGGCATGAGGGAGTGTGCATTCCTACTGATGATAGTTGTTCAGGGGGTTCAATAGGAGGCCAGCAGAAGGAGCGAGTGGGCATCCCCTCCTGTCAATGGTAATTTGGGGGGTTATCAGGGGATCATGGGCAGGAAGGAGTGGGCATCCCTCCTGATGATTTTGTGGGTGGGTGTTGTGGGTCTCCTTCTGCAGCCAGCTCAGCTGATTAAGTCAGGGGTATTTTTTCCCCAATCAGCTGAGCTGGCAGAATTCCCCAAAGCCATGGCTTTGCAGAGGCCTGCTGGCTCAGTTGATCACAGATTCCCTTGCTGCGATTTGCTGAGCCGGCCACATCTACTTTTAGGTTTTGAAATGTAGGCCAGCATTTTTCTCCAGTGTAGCATAAGAATAGCCAGCCAAGATGAAGCTCATCCAAAGGGACTCCATTTTGAGGATAAAAATCCCCTTCCTCAGGAACCGGCCAGGCTATGATCAAGAAAGGTTTAAAAAGATTTAAACACCGGCCCCAGATAGAATTGCTAAGTTGAAGATGGCGCTAAACCCGAATGGAAACGCCTCCTGGAATTTAACTGCAGTGAGGTTGTACATCCGACGTTCATCTGTCACATGACATTTAACTTGGGAAATTCAAACTATTTCAAACGTGCTCCAAAATGTAAAGTTAACATTAGGATCAAAATTCAAAAATAAAATGAAATGAAATGATGAAACAAGTCGTAAATGACTGAAAATTTTTTTGAAAAAGTTAAATAGCACAGTGCCATTCTATGTATTCGTTAAGCCCCAACGGATGTAACGATTGCAATTCAAAAATCCAGTACTGTTCTGTCTTTTGTAAAAAAGTCATTTTATCACCATCAAAATCCTCAGGGACTTGCTCGATGATGTGCCAAAGTAAATCAGAGAAGGAATTATGGAGCATGGGGAAAGTTAACAGTGCTCTCCAGGGATTTTCCTCAGTGTGTAATTTTTTGCACGATTCCCAGTTTTGCAGAATAGAAACCAATGAGACTGCTATTTATGAGGAGATTTTTCAGCTGTGATATTAGACCATGTTAGTGATTAATCAGTGGAGGGCCTTCAGCTATTTAAGAGGAGATGATTAATAAGAAGGGGTGGCTGGAGTGTTTGGACTGTGAAATGTGTAGAAAAACATGACATCCTGCAGGGATGTCTGTTTTCCTTCTGAGTGTCTCCTATCACTATGCACACAAATGTTGCTTTTATTGTTTGTTAATAAATTAATATGATATATTTATTACTATCTTATTAGCATGAGACAATTAATCACACGTTAGGTTTTAGTCCTTGATAGTTTAATATTTTGTATGCCACTGGGGTTTAAATACCAGACATTCACAAATGTATTTTGCAGTAGAAAAAGGAGATGCTCTCTGCCACAGAGGCAATGGAAAACAACCAAACTTTTTGCTTTTCATTGCTCTTATTATTATATAAAGTACAGTGAGGACATGGATTATTTGAAAACATTTCTGTAGTATCTATATCTATCTATATATACTGTATCTCTCTCTCTCTCTCTTTATATATATCTCTCTCCGAGATTCTCGATCTCGGAGAGAGCGAGACCAGAAGGCTTTGAGCATGCGCAAATGCTCAAAGCCTAGTTCAGCCCGGCGCAGGAAGAAGGATTATCTCTCCTGCATCGCACCGCCCAGCCCAGCCCAGCCCAAACCAATGAGGGAGGATCTTCGGGCACTGGTACGTCCTGTGCATTGGTGCTGGTGCCGGTGCCCAATCGGGTAAGAGATGTTTGGTGCTGGGGGGATGTAGGATCGCGGGGGAGGGGGGGTGACGCGAGCGAGGGGGGGAGGATGCCGGTTCGCAGGGGGGATGCCGGATCGGATTGAAAAAAAAAAGTTGTAAAACGCGGGTAAGTGAGCGGGGGGGGGGGGAGGATGCCGGTTCGGAGTAAGCGGGAGGAGGTTTTAGCATGCGCGGTATACGCGTGTGCGCGCTATATTAAAATTTTTAAACATAAATTTGTGTTCCCCGCGCGCTATACCCGTGTGCGTGTTTTACACGGGTGCGCGTTATATGCGTGAAAATACGGTATATATATATATATTTTTTTCCCAGATCAACAAAATAATGATCCAAATAGAAATCTTGTGATGTGCTAATGGGGCAATTCATTTTACCTGAGCTCTGTTAAGTATTTGTCATCTGCTTCTCTATATTGAAGTATTCTAGTCTCTCACATCTCACACTGAGCTTGGATCTGGTAAACACATATGCATGGTGAAATACAATAAAAAATCAGCACCTGGCATGGTGAATAAGCCAACAAGAAAAGGAAAATGATTGTGTTGCTGATGACAAGATGGCTTCACCTGAGGCACATGGTTCTGAGACAGGCCCGAACTTGGTGTAGAAAGTAACAGAAGCAATCATGTGTTCTCTAGAGTCAAAATTTGACAAAATTTCTGAGTAGCTAAATAGTATGACATTGCTCTGGGAGAAATTCAAGGGTGTATTGCAGAAGCGGAGCAAACATTTCTTCCCTGTAGGACTATCTGAATGTGTAATTAAGTCTGTCATGGCTCTTCCAGTTGCTTGTAACCATTTGGATAGCTATTCCCATCATAATCAAGAAAAGACAGCTTTTATATTTATCCAAAGTAGGCTTAACGTGTAATAACGTACCACAAATTATGGCTTCATAAGATGATTCAAGAATGATTGATTTGTCCCCAAATTGACCTCCAGAAATTAAGTATCAATGGACAAAAATATAACAGATGATCCAGAGTCCCTATATCATTATAACAATGCCAGCATCTATTGGACTTAGAACTGTCTAGTTTTTGTAAACGAACTGGGGTCCAAAAAATCCTATGTAATAAAAATAACCAAGTTTGTCTCATAGATACTGACACTGTACACTTTAACTTCCAAGACCATATTCGTGGTCATTGTGATGCAGAAATATACTGTTTTATCTCGATACTCCAAATGTCTCTGAGACTATTTTTTGGCTTTTTATTCAAAAATTCAGAAATTAATTTGTACCTGATGCCCTACTCATGTCACTCTCCATTATCTTAACTAGATGAGCATTGTGGTCTTTGAAGCAGACTTTCCAATGAGTTAGCAATCTCCTTCATTGCTTTGTTATACTTGCAAATATGACATTTTGCTAATGAAATAGCCAAGAAAGCTAAATACACATCTTTAAAAAAAACTGTGTTTTGTATGTTTTTGTATCACAACGATTCTTTAATCATGAATTTACATAATGTTTACATGACCAGCTGGGACAGCAGAGGGAGATAACTATAGATATAGTTGCATCTCCAGTGACATAATATGTTGGTCAGCTGGGCAGAATGGGTAGCAAAGGCTAACTTACTATAGTGCATTGTTCTTCAACTGCCAGTCCGCAGAAAATTTCTGCCGGTCCGCGCAGGACTGGCGAGATCGACATCAGCAATTTCCTGCCGGTCTACGCAGGACCGGCAAGATCGACAGCTGAAGTCCGCGCAAGGCCGGAGAGATCATGGGGAGCCTCAGACAGTGTGCTTTCTCCCCTCCCAGCAGCTATCCTTACTTACCAGCGCAGCGATTCAGGAAGGCAGCCTTGGGATTTTTGCTGAGTCGCGGCCGCCTCTGATGATGCAGCTTCCTCTTTCCTCAGAGGTGGCGCGACTCAACAAAAGACCCGAGGCTGCTTTCCTGAATCGCTGTGCTTGTAAGTAAGGAGAGCTGCTGGGAGGGGAGAAAGCCACTGTTAGAGGCTGGGAAGCTGCTGGGCATGGTAAAAAAAAAAAAAAAGGGGGACAGCTGCTGCTGGACCTGGAGGGAGGGAGAAGGAGAGATGCTGCTGGGGGGGAGGGGAAGAGGGAAAGGAGTCTGGGAAGCTGCTGGGCAAGGGGAAAAAAAGGGACAGCTGCTACTGGACCTGGAGGGAAGGAGAAGGAGAGATGTTGCTGAGAGGGGAGGAGGGAAAGGGAAGAGAGTTTCTATTAGACAGGGGAGGAGGGTAGGGAGAATAAAAAAGGAAGGAAACAGCTGGCAGGGAGATTAGAGGAGGGGAAGGGGAGAGACAGGAATGAGATGGGAAGGGGGATCAGCAGAGAAATTGAGAGGGACAAAGATGCTAGATCTGGTGTAGGAGAGATAAAAATGAAGAGAGCAGTGAAGCTGGAATGAATCATGTAAAAAGGAGAGAGGGGGCATAGGTTGGATGGAAAGGGGAGAGGGGCATAGAAAGGAGACAAATACCATATGGAAGGGGGAGAGGTCAGACAGTAGATGGAAGGGGCCGATGCTGGATTGAAGAGACAGAGAGGACAGACGCTGGATGGAAGAGAGTGAATAGAAGATGAAAGCAGAAACGAGAGACAACAAAAGGTAGAAACAAATAATTTTATTTCTATTTTGTGATTAGAATATATCAGATTTGAAATATATATCCTGCTAGAGCTGGTGTTAGACATAACTGAGGACTGCAAAGTCCAGGCAGTGGCTTAGGGCTCTCTCTGACCAGGGGAGCAGTTGCCCTAGTTGCACTTCCCTAACCCTATTCCTGCTATGTGTGACTGCAGTATTCTGTTAGCATGATATTTCTGTGTAGCATTCTGTAATAATTTGGCTTATTCAGTTTTCTTGATAGTAGAGGGGATATATGTGAAGGGGGGGAGACAGGAGTTTTGTTTATCCTTGCTCTGTATTATTTGTATTTATAAAATGACAACTGTACAGAATATTGTTTCTTTTTATACTTTAATAAAATACATTCAATATAAAATCATAACTGAGGCTTGTGCGGATGGGATCAGATGGTTTGCGAGGACCGAGCTCGCGGAGATGGAGCGGAAACGGGGTTTTAAAATTTCAGTCCTAGTAGTTTGCCGGTCCACAAAATAATTTTTTTTTCCCAATGGTCCATAGGTGTAAAAAGGTTGAAGAACACTGCTATAGTGAACAGACATAAGATCCTTGACATAAGATCCCCGGCATAATCGAAAGGGACGTCTAAGTCCATTTACGTCCATCTTCCAAAGTTAAAAAGAGCCTAAGACACATTTTCGAAAGATACGTCCAACTTTTTTTTACTTTTGAAAATCGTCTAATTATATGTCCTGCCAATCTGATCGTCCAAGCCACTAAATCATCCATCTTTATACCACATTTCCGTCCAAGTCCAAAACGCCTAGAACAAGCCCTGTTGGACGTGGGAGGGGTCTGCAAAGTGGATTGCACACCCAGACATGCCACCTAAATAGTGGGGTACCTTACAGGGCACTGCTGTGAACTTCACAAAAAGGGTGCCATGGCTTCTCCTCACTACAGCTCCCTTATAGGTGACAGTGAGCCCCCCAAACCATCTCCAGAATCCCCTAGACCCACTTATCTACCACCCCAATAGCCCTTATGGCTGCAGGAGCCACTTATATGCCAGTAAAAAAGGGTTTTGGGGTGTAAAGGGCAGTGCACATGTTTAAGTATCAATGCAGTGATTACAGGGGCTTATGGGCATGGGTCCTCCTCTCTAAAGGTCCCTAACCAAGAGACTTAAGCTGCCTCTGGGCTGGCGACTAGGCTTTCCTATGCCAGGCGGCCAGGTGATGATGGTCTGGAGGCTGAAATTTAAAGTTGTAAATAAAATTTTTATGCGGGTGGGGGGGTTGGCGATCACTGGGGTAGTGTGTGGGGGTCTGTGTTATGTGTTTGCAGTGCTTATCTGGTGAGTTTAGGTGGGTTTTTGTGACTTAGACCATGCTTTACATGGTCTAAGTCACAATGTCCAAGTTCCGTCGATCCTGGGCTGTATACCGTATTTTCACGCATATAACGCGCGCGTTATACGCGTTTTTACCTACCGCGCATACCCCTCGCGCGTTATATGCGTGAGCGCGGTATACAAAAGTTTTTAAACATAGTTCCCACCCCGCCCGACGCCCGATTCACCCCCCCAGCAGGACCGCTCGCACCCCCACCCCGAACGACCGCTCGCACGCGCTCCCACCCGCACCCACATCCACGATCGGAGCAAGAGGGAGCCCAAGCCCTCTTGCCCGGCCGACTCCCCGACGTCCGATACATCCCCCCCCCCGGCAGGACCACTCGCACCCCCACCCCGGAGGACCGCCGACTTCCCGACAATATCGGGCCAGAAGGGAGCCCAAACCCTCCTGGCCACGGCGACCCCCTAACCCCACCCCGCACTACATTACGGGCAGGAGGGATCCCAGGCCCTCCTGCCCTCGACGCAAACCCCCCTCCCCCCTCAACGACCGCCCCCCCCAAGAACCTCCGACCGCCCCCCCAGCCGACCCGCGACCCCCCTGGCCGACCCCCACGACCCCCCCACCCCCCTTCCCCGTACCTTTGGTAGTTGGCCGGACAGACGGGAGCCAAATCCGCCTGTCCGGCAGGCAGCCAACAAAGGAATGAGGCCGGATTGGCCCATCCGTCCTAAAGCTCCGCCTACTGGTGGGGCCTAAGGCGCGTGGGCCAATCAGAATAGGCCCTGGAGCTTTAGGTCCCACCTGGGGGCGCGGCCTGAGGCACATGGGCCCAACCCGACCATGTGCCTCAGGCCGCGCCCCCAGGTGGGACCTAAGGCTCCAGGGCCTATTCTGATTGGCCCACGCGCCTTAGGCCCCACAAGTAGGCGGAGCTTTAGGACGGATGGGCCAATCCGGCCTCATTCCTTCGTTGGCTGCCTGCCGGACAGGCGGGTTTGGCTCCCGTCTGTCCGGCCAACTACCAAAGGTACGGGGAAGGGGGGTGGGGGTCGTCCAGGGGGGTCGCGGGTCGGCTGGGGGGGGCGGTCGGAGGTTCGTGGGGGGGGCGGTCGTTGGGGGGAGGGGGGTTTGCGTCGAGGGCAGGAGGGCCTGGGATCCCTCCTGCCCGTAATGTAGTGCGGGGTGGGGGTAGGGGGTCGCCGTGGCCAGGAGGGTTTGGGCTCCCTCCTGGCCCGAACAACTAGCGGGGGGGGGGGTTCGCAAGAGCCAGGAGGACTTGGGCTCCCTCCTGGCCCGATATTGTCGGGGAGTTGGGGAGTCGGGGGGGCAAGAGGGCTTGAGCTCCCTTTTGCCCCGATCGTGTCGGGGGTGCCGCGGTTGGCTGGGGCAAGAGGGCTTGAGCTCCCTCTTGCCCCGATCGTGTCGGGGGTGCCGCGGTTGGCTGGGGCAAGAGGGCTTGAGCTCCCTCTTGCCCCGATCGTGTCGGGGGTGCCGCGGTTGGCTGGGGCAAGAGGGCTTGTGCTCCCTCTTGCCCCGATCGTGTCGGGGAGTCGGGACCTCTAAGAGGAAGCAGCAGGACACCGGTAGGAGCTTCTACATGATGGGGGGGTCAGGAGGCTGTGGGGGTGCGAACGGTCCTTCAGGGTGGGGGTGCGGGTGCGGGTGGGAGTGCGTGCGAGCGGTCCTTCTGGGTGGGGGTGCGGGAGCCTGCGAGCGGTCCTTCGGGGTGGGGGTGCGAGCGGTCCTGGGGGGGTGAAGGGGGAGAGGAGAGTCGGGCGGGCGAAAGGAGAGTCGGGGTGGCCAGAGGAGAGATGGGGCGGGCGAAAGGAGAGTCGGGCAGCATGCGCGGTATACGGGTGTGCGCGGTATATAAAAATTTCTGTACATAAATGTGTGTTTTTTGCGCGCTATACCCGTGTGCGCGTTTTACACGGGTGCGCGTTATCTATGTGAAAATACGGTAACTTTCGGTTATACATGCTGTAAGACTAAGTCTAAGCCAGCCCACGTCCCGCCTAACTCCCACTCTTGACACGCCTCCCGAAACCGCCCCATTTAGCTTTGGATGTTGAGTGGCACTATGAAGGCCTAGGTCGTTTAGAAATACGTTCAAAACCCGTTTTTATTTTCGGCGCTTAGATGTTTTTGAGAAATGTTCGTCCAAGTGCCGACAGGCCGGTTTTTGGCCTTTTTTTCTTTCGATTATGAGCCCCACAGTGTGTGTGTATGTATATGTATATATATATATATATATATATATATATTTTGTAGCGTGGCCGTCCCTTAGGGTATAGCAGGGACCGGCACACAACTACAATATAGCCCCGGCGTGCTTCCTCAAATGGGAGGAAGTCTCTGTGGTGGAGAGCATACCCCGAGTGTAACAGTCAGGATGGCACAACTCAGGTAAGTATCAAGTAAAGCAATCAAATTTATTAATCATCCAGTCAGGGTCAAACAGAATACATGAAAAGAAAAAGTCCAAAAATAACAGCAAAGAATAACTGGAAGCCAAATAATGCTGTACTCATCAGCCTGGTCTGATTAATTCTTCAAGTGTTCAACTTATATCCCAGGTAAGTCCTAATTCCTTGTGGCAGCAATAGAACAAAACTCAATTCAAGCTTCAGTAGTCTTCAATGCAGATTAAAAACAAAACAAAACACCTCATCACATTGCAATGTTCTAGATCTTCCCTTCTCCTCAGAGTTCAAGAGCAGAAGGTTGGAGGATTTGCCAAAGCGGCTCCTTGTCAGGACAAAGAGCAAAATTAACCCTCAAATCCTACCTCATAGATGGGCACATCCTGCCCCAACCTTCAGGGTTTTCCAACTCTAAGGAGGACACTGCTAGTGTTGCTTCACTGCAGCCAAGCCTCAGCTTGCAGCAGCCATCTTGGCTTAAAAAAACACTTCCAAACAAGCAGAATAACTTACTAACCCACTTCCTTCTTCTAGCATACACAGAAAATTCACTTTTCAGCAGTGACTTCCTTCAGCAGTTAAATTATTGTCCCAGCAGCCAAACAGCCAAAACCCAAAAAGTCCAGAAAAAGAAAACTTTTCAGAAAAACAAGTACACAATCCAATTAGCTTACTTCCATTGCTTCAGGAAGCACAAACTCTGGCAAAACACTCCAGTCCATCTCCTCAGGATCCTGGTTTATCTGGACTGCTTCTTCTGACTCTGGGTTCAGCATTTCCACGTCAGCGGGCTCTGGAGCAGTGCAGGCTCTTTCCACATAAGAGTTTCCTTATAAGACTGCCCCCTCCTCCTAGACAGCCAACACTCTAAGTGCTCCAGAGCTGCTGTGCCATGTCCAGCCCTATGCGGGGGAAGGGCTTTCTCCACCTGAGGCTGCCTTCTACCCTGCTTGGTCAGCAGTTTCCAAGATGGAGGATTTAAAGGGGCCAAACTGTTTTTCCCAGGGCTATGTAGTGAGTCCTGCCTAAACTCAGCCTGCACTTCCTGGTCCTGTTCCTGCCCTGCAAGGACATAATGGTCAGCCCAAACCATTTTTATCTGGCAATTTCTGGGGCTCTTAACTGGTACAAGGCCGTAATATATATATATAAAGACTGCTCTAAAAATTGTGCTGAATTGTAGGTGGAACTATTTGAAACCAAAATACATTCTTTGTTGAACTAATGGAGATGAAAGGATGCAGTCATGGAATGAATGTATGAATCCTAGAAAATAGTGTTATTTTCCCTATGGTGAAAATAAGTGCTTCCTGATACAAGTAAATTACTTCCTACCTACAAATTTTTTTGTAGAAATATGTTACATTTGCAAGCTACTACTGAAGCATATACAGCTATACACCAAGTGATCTATGTCACTGGATTATTTGAAAACAAAAATTCAAATGATTACAATTAAAAATGAAAGTGAATCCTATGCACTGAGGCCAAACTCTTTGGGCTAAAGACAGATAATAGAATAAGTTACCCGAGCCTGACTGCAAACCCTAAACTATTGGTTTCCAGGAAGTTTGGTTACATTACAAACATGGCTGCCTTCATAGAGTGTTTATTCTCAAGCTATTCAAGACCACTGCCTGAACATCCATCTGTGCACAGTTGGTAGGACACAACACTTCTGTCAGGAGGCTAGTGTTAGCCTGTTCTCAGAGTTCAGTGCATCTATCTTGGAACATGGTCAACTGAGCATCACAGGAATGAGCAAACATAGTGCATGCCAATAACTACTGGTCTTAATGAATCTCAGATGTCTGAGACCATGTTGCTAGTCACCTTTCCAAATCCCCTCATAGGCAACATCTGTCCTGTATACAAAAGAGGCAGAAAATCACACCACCATCTGTAGTCCGAAAATCCAGGGCTACAGTGTAATTTCCAAATCAAGCATTGTAATCCTGGTGTAGGAAAAAAACAACAACTTTTTTTTTTGTTTTGTTTTTGTTTTCTAGCTGGTTTCATACTCTTATGAAAGTATGCTGGGTTTAGCTCATGTCTTTTCAGTAGTGTAAGACAAGTTAAATTCAGATACAATAGATATTTTTCTGTCCTACGAGGGCTTAGAATCTAAACCCTCTTTTATCAAGCTGTGCAAGCTAAATGCCGAGCCGCCCATTCTATTCCTATGGGCGACACAGCATTTAGCTTGTGCTGCCAGGCAGCACAGCTTGATGAAATGTGTGTGTGGGGGAGGGGGGAGGTTGGGTTAAATTAATTTCTCACCCTAATTTTCTAATCATAGTGCATGTCAATTTTAGGGATAGATTTTTATTTTCTCAAATTTTACAAACTACTGACCAAATTATGCAGTTGTGCATGCTGAATCTAAAAGTAGCTTCAGAAACTGATTAACGTGATCAAATCACATTTGAAATACATAGACATTAAGTAATATTTATTTGAACATGCAACTAGTCTGTAGCCATATAATTGTCTTTAAAATGTCATTTATGCAGTTAATTTAATGCTATTTCACAACATACAGCAAAGAGGCTATATCTTGCTTGCTTTCGTTTCAGCTCACAATCTCCCTGCACTCCCGATTGTACACATGACCAGCATTCTCAGTTGTCATTTTTACAAACTTTTCTATGGACTAGGTGTGTAATGACCAGTCTGTAACCACCAAGGGCTTGCTTAGAAATGCCTTGATCTCTGCTATTGTCGTGGCACAGGTAAGAGGAGTCTCAGAGATTCCAGAGCTCCAGTCAAATAACTGGGTGAGTGTAGTTTCTTCAGTGTTGATGGATGGTGTTTTCCTGGGTCTCACCCTGCTATGTCCATGCTGTGTCTTCTCGTCTCCTTCATCTCTAATCTTCAATATCTTTTCCACAGCATATTTTCTCTCCTGTTCCTCTTCGCTGCATAACAAAGCTTGCAGAACAGACTCGCTGTAACCATACCAAGCTGACCTTCTCACTGTAGGCATGACTGTCTTCCTTACCTATTCACACTGTTCTTTCAACAGTTGCTGCTGGAAGAGGGGTTGCCTGGGACCTTGTGTCCAATTGCTGTCTATTTTTATATTGAACCAGCTTATTTATTTATTTATATACCGTATATACTCAAATATAAGTTGATCAGAATATAGGTCGAGGCCCCCATTTTTCCCCGAAAAATGGTTGACTCAAATATAAGACGGGGACTTATATTCAAGTGTCCTGCCCTGCCAGGATCTGCACCCAATGTCTTCTCCCTTATGCCCTCCCCTACCAGGCTCAGCACTCAGCCCCCTCCCTGCCAGGTTCTGCACCAAGCCTCCTTCCCTTCCTGCCCTACCAGACTATGCAGCCAGCCCACCTCATTACTTGCCTCTGTACTGCACCCTGCCCCCCTCCCTGCCAGGCTCTGCACTCAGCTCCCCTCCCTGCCAGGTTCTGCCCCCTGACCCCTTTCCTCCCTGCCCTGCAAAGCTCTGCACCCAGCACCTTCCCTCCCTGCCTTACCAGGATATGCAACCAGCCCCTCTCCCTGCCAGGCTATGCAGCCAGAACCCCCCCTCACTACTTGCCTCTGCACTGCACCCTGTCCCCCTTCCCTGCCAGGCTCTGCACCCTGTCCCACTTCCTCTTCCACCTGGTGGTCTAGTGGTAGGCCGTGACAGTAGAGATCCCTTCTGTCTCTCAGCCCAGCTGATACTACTACTAATTTATTTTTACCCCCCGCGTACCTTTTCTACTATCCCCGATTGTCCAGCAGTGCACCTACTTCTGGGCTCGGGGCAGACAGGCATGCAGGAGGGAGCATCTTGAGCTTCAACCAGGCCCTGTGCCGGTCGCTGAATGGCTGCCACCAGTTCTCGCTTTCTAGACTGGCCACACAGACATACCAACAGAGCAGTGGGGCACCTTTGATGGCACTTCTGTGAACTTCACATAAAGGGTGCCAGAAGTACATCTCACCATAACCCTATTCAAATGTATGATGAATCCTCCAAAACTCCCCCAAAACCTTCTAAACCTACCTATCTACCACCCCAATTGCCCTTATGTCTGCAGGTAGCACCTATATAATAGTATAGAAGAATTGTGGTGCCCTCAAACTTTCCACTATAAATATAGTAGTTAGAGCAGCATATAGACCTAGGGCCTCCTCTCTATGGTTCACTAGCCCACCCACCAGGCTAATAAAGACACTTGTGTACTACTCTACTAGGCTTTCCCATATCAGATGCTGCTGTTCCACAGACAGGTATGTGCTGTTTAATTAAGATTTTGGGGGGTGGTAGGGGGTTAGTGAGGAATGATAAAGAGAGTGCGTGTGTGTGGGGGGGGGGAAGTCATACCTTAATGCATCCAGTGGTCATCTGGTCAGTTTAGCTACGAACATCTAAGTTCCATCCAGGACGTTTTGAGAAAGGTTCAGTTATCACTGCAAGATGTCCGTTTAAGCATGCCCTGAGCCTGCCCATAATCACTAGATATCTAGGAAAAGAGTTTTGATTATCGGCACTTGGACGTCCCAACGATTAGGATGTCCAAGTGCTGACTTTGGCATTTTTTGGACATTTTGTTTTTTGATTATGCCCCCTATAAGTATATAAACAATCTTAAACTTCTTATATTTATTGTGGTCTAAGGAAGATATACAGCATAGTTGATTGCCTCCTGTGTAATTTTTTTTTCTTTATGAAATTTCTTTCTATTTTTCCGAAGCAAGAGTTATCTTGTAAAATATCTGATAAATACCGATAAAAATAAATAAATAGAACTATTTTTCCTTTATAAGATTATAGGGTTGGAAATGCTTCCTATATGCCAATTTCCTGGCCTCATGTAACATCAAGTCTTTAAAAAAAGTTGTTAAATGGGCTACACCGTAAATTGCTCGCTGGATGTATTCTAAAATGTTTGATTATGATAGCAAAACATCCAGGTGATAAATCCGCCCTAATCTCTCCCACACCTCTGATATACCTCCTTGAGATTCAGATGAATTATAGATGTGCAGGCTAGAAATCCATGTAGAAAATGGGTTTCAAAAATAGCAAATTGGAAGGGTTTGGTGAGAAAAATGTTTGCCCTTTTAGACCACTTTTTGGACAGTCTTCTTTTTTTGAAAATGAGCCCATTAGTGCATCTCCATTAACACATACCAGCCAGTCTTTATCACATATAAAATGGTGGGTGTTCACGATGTAATTTCTAACAACAAAAAAATGACTACACACTAATGGCAACAGTACATGGCTATTGATGCAAAAATAGAAAATTGGCTGTTTTAAGGCTACAGTAAAAATTGGCCTTAGCATGCAGACCTACATAAGGGCATACTAAGGTCACTTTTTAGTGCAGCTTAGTAAAAGAATCCCTAAATTGTTAAGTAGCCACTATTTATCCCCAGGACTTAACAATAATAAATGGATCTAATCCTTGAGATTTATGAGGTACATCATAGAGACATGGACTGATCACTATTGCAGACATGATACAGGACAGGTATTGACAGTACTTTTACCTGAACTAGAATGGCATATTTTGTTCTATTAAAGTATCTATTTTTTTGTTTGGGAAAGTAGTAATTCATTTACATAAACCAATATAAGAAGGAAACAAAAGCCTGCAAAACTCTTAAAAGTCTCTAAATATAAAGACTTTCCAAATAATAAGTACCATTTTCTACTTTTTTTTGTTCAAATTGCTTCCTCTCCTGAGTTAAATCCTTAATTCTAATTAAGTTTTACTCCATATAGCCAACAAGGTATCCTCTTTCAATTCCCTGTTGCATTGTTCTAAAGTGCTTATTTAAAAGTTGTTAAAACTCATCTAAAAGGAGTAAGAGAAATAAAGAAAATAAAGTAATTGGATTTCTTCTGATTTATTCACATTCTGTAACATAAATTATGCATGTGCATTAACAAAATATAGTTGTCATCTACACACTGATGATCAGGAATTCATTACGAGCTTGTTTTTGTGGGTTTTTTTTTTTTTTTTCTGTTTGCTTTACTCTATAGTATAAGTCTCATAGGGTCCCTTTTACAAAACTATGGCAAAAAGTGGCTTTAGTGTGCCCTTACGCTGGTCTTTCTCACATTAAGGCCACTTTTTTTTTTTTTTGCCACAGCCAGAAAAGGGCGATTTTCTATTTTTGGCAGTACAAAAATAGTTCTAAAGGAATCAATGTTTGAAAGAAAGGGCTTTACCAATTTTTTAAAAATATTTAAATCAAATTATTTCTAAATTTATGGGAGACCCGAGTGTGGATTGATCAAATAAAGTAAGCGCAAAACGTTTAATACTTCAACCCATGCTTGAGTCAAAGCTTAATGCAACACACCATCATAGCGTCTACCCATGTGTGTTTAATTGTGAATAAGTATAAATCACACTAAATTAAATGTGAATAAAGCACAACCAAGTCTCAAAAACATGAAATGTAGCTGCACAGTCCAATGAGAATAAAAGGACTTATCTCAATTTGTAAGCCGGTTAAGGCCTTCTTGCTCCCAATGATCCCGCCTCATACATATGCCTAAATGCTGGCATTGTAGCTTATAGTATTCTATAAGTTTCTTATTTATTTATTTTATATGCAGTCTTGAGAAGGGGAATGGGTGGGCGGGGGGACAGGATAATAGTTAAATAATCTTTCTTTTATTATAATTGTATTTGAAACAAAATCTATAACATTAATTTATGACTTGTTCAATTTTGTATTTATACTTATATGTTTTACACGATTGTAGTTATTCATTTATATATAGTTCACTGTATTTATTATTTATTTAATAAAAATCATTTATCTAAAAAAAAAAGAAAAAAGTGTGCAACCATCCCACGGTCCATTGTGCCCCCACGCACCACTGTACACCCTCTTTATAGTTACATTCTAAAGCATTTAGATTAGAGAATGACAAGGTGACAAAATTCATCACCGTTCCCGTCCCCGCGGATAACCGCGGGAAATAATCCCATGCCATTTTCTAGTGTCTATTTCAATCTCAATCCTTCTACACCAGCATTCTTCAAAGTAAAGCTTGTGGGTCAGTGGTTGTGGCCATTCATACTCTGATTCTTCCCTTTCTCTTTAAAGAATGACATGAAGATGGTTTCCCGCGGTTATCCGCGGGGACGGGAACGGTGATGAATTTTATCTCCGTCATTCTCTAATTTAGATGTTATCTTATAGAATAGCACGTAAGTGCAGTTATATGCTTATTTGCTATTTACCCCTCCATTTTAGTGCCTAACCTTAGGCACACTATATAGAATGAGTGGGGATTATTTTTAAAAAACATAGCATAATGAGGTCCTTTTATTAAAGATTAACACACACTAATGGACATTAGCACACATTAAGTGCCACGTGGCCCATAGATATAAAATAGGATACACAAGCATTTCACGCAGTTAGCACACACTAAGGGCTCCTTTTACAAAGGTGCATTAGGGCCTTAACACGCGGAATAGCATGCGCTAAAATGCCGCACGCTTGCCGCTACTGCCTCCTCTTGAGCAGGCAGTAGTTTTTCAGCTAGCGCGCACTTTAACGCACGCTAATCCGGTGCGTGCGCTAAAAAACGCTTGCGCACCTTTGTAAAAGGAGCTCTAAGCTTTAGTAAAAGGGTTCCTAATTGACTGATGCTGCTGTTGTTTCCATAAATGCTTTTATATCTGTAACTGTTTGCACTCTGTGCAATCAAACCTGAGCTGACAGATTTGTGGCTGGTGCCCATACCGAATATCCATCTCCGGCTAATATTTCTTCCTGAAATGAGCATAAAAGCATGAATTAAAAAGCCATGCTGGGTGAAATCATGGCTCATCGAGACATGCATTCTGTCTCCAGCAGTAGCCAGTTTCAGTCACTAGTTCTGGCAGAACTTAAATAGTACATCTGCTTCTCCTAGCTCCTTTCCAGGGATGAGTATTGGGTTTTCATTGTTCACTGATGACTCAGAACTGACAAATCACATAAATGTACAGCTATTTCATAAAAAACGAACCATGTATTCTTAAAGTCAATACAAAAATAAAGCATGAGGCAATAGTGCATAATTTACTCATATTAGTTAAAAGTGCCCTGAAAAATAAGAAAGCGCATATCTTTCATATTGATAAACCTTCAATGTTACCGTAATTTCATTACTCTAATTCTTCAGAGTTAAACTGTGTATTCCCTAAAAGTGCCTCTAGTATGGACTGTGCTTTGAAAACTTGACATGGAAGGATTATTGTTCAAAACAGAACAAAATGAAAATGATTATTTCTGATAGGAAGTTAGAAACTGCTCTATTGTCTGGTCACTTTTCAATTCAACAATAGTGCCTGATAAAAGGGAAGAGTTAAATGGGAAGAATACACGCAGAGTGACTCATCCAGGAAATGTGGCTGACATCACTTTAGAAGCACAGCTCCAAAAAGTACTCCTGGAAAAATTCTGCACAACTGAGCAATGCAGAATTGCATAGTCACGCGGAATTCCATTTTCCCACACAGAATCTTAACCGTGTCAGCATTTTTGGGTCACGGTTTCGGCAGCAATTCTACCCTGCCACTAACCACTGCTTGCCCTGTATTGGTAGCATGGAATATTGCTACACCTTGGGTTTTGGCCAGGTACTAGTGACCTGGATTGGTCATCGTGAGAACGGGCTACTAGGCTTGATGGACCATTGGTCTGACCCAGTAAGGCTATTCCTAGGTTCTCTCTACAGTAAGTAGAGGGGAGGCTTCAAGGTTAGCAGCAGCCAGAATGTGATAGTTAAGAACATAAGAATTACCGCTGCTGGGTCAGACCAGTGGTCTATCATGCCCAGCAGTCTGCTCATGCAGAGGCCCTATAGTCAAAGACCAGTGCCCTAACTGAGACCAGCCCTACCTCTGTACATTCCGGTTCAGCAGGAACTTGTCTAACTTTGTCTTGAATCCCTGGAGGGTGTTTTCCCCTATGACAAACTCCGGAAGAGCATTCCAGTTTTCTACCACTTTCTGGGTGAAGAAGAACTTCCTTATGTTTGTAAGGAATCTATCCCCTTTCAATTTTAGAGAGTGCCCTCTCATTCTCCCTACCTTGGCAACTCCTCCAGCCCCTTAACCATCTTAGTCACTCTTTTCTGGACCCTTTCGAGTAGTACCATGTCATTTTTCATGTACGACGACCAGTACTGGATGCAGTAATCCAGGTGAGGGTGCACCATGACCCGGTACAGTGGCATGATAACCTTCTCTAATCTGTTCATGATCCCCTTCTTTATCATTCATTGCATTCTGTTCGCCCTTTTCACCGCTGCCGCACATTGCATGGATGGCTTCATCGACTTATCGATCAGAACTCCCAAGTCTCTTTCCTGGGAGGTCTCTCCAAGTACCGCCCCGGACATCCTATATTCGTGCATGAGATTTTTGATACCGACATGCATCACTTTACATTTATCCACGTTGAACCTCATCTGCCATGTTGATGCCTATTCCTCGAGCCTGACTATGTCACGTTGCAGATCTTTGCAATCCCCCTGCATCTTCACTACTCTGAATAACTTCGTATCATCCACAAATTTAATCACCTCACTCGTCGTACCTATGGCCAGATCATTTAGAAAGATGTTGAAGAGCACGGGTCCAAGAGAATTTCTGCCTGAAGACCACCCTGTTATCAGGCCTTCACCAAATGAACTCACGACAACTCAATAATAATAATAATAATTTTATTTTTATATACCACCAAAGCCATGATAGTACGAGGCGGTTTACAAGAGGTGCTGGACAATCAGCGAAGTAGTTACAATACAAAGTCATCGAAGTAGTTACAGTATACAGTCCAAGAAGTAACAATGTAAAGTCATCGAAAATAAGGTACAGGTTGGGAGGAGTGATATACTAGGTTCATATGTTATCATCAGATAAACAAATTTGTTTTTATTGATTTTCTAAAATTGAGGTAAGATGAGGAATGGTTGATGATGTTAGCTAGCCAGTCGTTCCATTTACCTGCCAGGGATCTTTTGTAGTGGCAGTTCTTTAACGATGGAAAGAACAAATGAGTTCTGCGTGTGGACCTAATGGAACTGTCCAGATTAAATTGAGAAACCAGATACATAGGGGCCAGGCCAAAAATTAATTTATAGCAAAGGCAAAAAAAAATTTAAACAAACCTCGTGCTTCGAAGGGCAGCCAATGAAGTTTTTGATAGTAGGGACTGATGTGTTCTCATTTTCTCAGCCCAAAAATCAGTCGAACTGCTGAATTTTGAATGATTCGGAGTCTTTGTAGGTTTTTTTTTTAAGGTACCCAAATAAATGATGTTGCAATAGTCAAGTGTGCTTAGAATGGAAGATTGAACCAATAAGCGGAATGACACTGCATCTAAATATTTTCTAATGGTTCTGAGTTTCCATAAGATCGAGAAGCATTTCCTAACCAAAAAGTCTGTGTGTACATTTAAGGTGAGGTGTCGGTCCAGGGTCACTCCAAGAATTTTTATGCAATCTTTAATAGAGAAGGCCTGACCGTTCACAAAAATTGTTGAGTCTTTAATTTTGTCATTTGGGATTTCTAAGAAAAAATTGGTTTTGTCTTGAGTTGAGTTTTAGTTTGAATTCGGTCATCCATAATCCGATCTGATTTAAAATAAATGACAGGTGATTCTCTGTTTCAGACAACAGGAATGTAAGGGGGATGACTATAGTGATGTTGTCTGTATATATGTAGAATTTGACTTTTAAGCTTTGCAGTAAGTTCCACAGGGAGGTGAGGTAAATGTTGAACAATGTTTACCCAGCTGCTGGATTGTTTATTATCACTGTAGACTTGATACGATCGTTTAGTCAAAAAGCCCTGAAACCATTTTAATACATTACCTGAAAGACCAATTGACATCAAACACTCAATCAGAATGGTATGATCGACCAGATCGAAGGCACTGCTTAAGTCTAATTGCAGAACTAGAGCACTTTTACCTTGACTGAAAAGGCTATGGAGGAAATCTAGTAATGAAGCAATGTCAGTTTCGGTACTGAACCCCAATCGAAAGCCTGATCGGTTGTCGTGTAGTATGCTGAATTTGTCTAAATACATTACTAAGTCCTGATTGACTAAACCTTCTATCAGCTTTACAAATAAGAAAGTGCTCGCAATGGGTCTGTAATTAGATATCTGCTTAGCAGATTCTTTAGGATTTTTTACAATTGGTGTGATCAAAATCTGGCCTAGTTCCTTGGGAAATGTACCGGTCTGCAATAGAGAGGAAAGCCAGTAGTATAGCTTGGCTTTGAAAGTGACTGGAGTAACTTTCATAATATTTGGTGGGCAGCAGTCTAATCTGCAATAGGAATCAGCGTATTTCATGTACATTTTGCAGAATTGTTGCCAGGAAGGAGTAGTGAAGTTATTCCAGGACATGTCTACCCTAGGTCCATCTTTGTGTTGAACAACTGTAGGACCAATGGTTGGTTGTGGAGACCGTTAGTATGGATCTTAAGTTATTTATTTTGTTCTTTAAAAATTTGGCCAAAGCATTTGCAGATGGTGGGGAATCTAAGGTTGAACTGGAGAAAGCCTGAGTGTCATAAAGATTGTTAACTAATTCGAAGAGGTTTCTACTATTAGTGTTTGGTGAGCCCAATTTTTGGGCGTAAAATTAGTGCATTTCTCTATTATTAGTTTCTTGCATTCTTTTAGTTTTAGTCTCCAATTCGATCTCCCTTCACTATCTCCTGATTTCAACCATAGTCTTTCGAGTTTCCATAACTCTCATTTCACGTTTCCTAGCTCGGCGTCGAACCAGCCATCCAAATTCTTATTTCTCACTTTTCTTGGTTTAATGGGGGCCATTTTGTTTAGAATCTGAGTACTCATGTTAGTCCAAGAATCCACCGAGAAGGAGTCTGAATCTGGGCTGGAAGTTATGTCATAATGTGATCAGAATTCTACTGGGTTCACCAAGCCTCTGCTAGCTACCATTTTATTATTCCTTTTTTTTTTTTTCTTGGGTTTGTTTGGCGAGTGTCTTATTAGCCAGTTAATTTGGAAATTGCATAATCAGTGGTCGGACCATAAAGAATCTGACCAGGTAGCTTGCTTCCAGAGGATCTTGGGATTAACTAGTTCTTTGGAGGAGAAGGATACTAGATCTAACTGATGGGTCTTTTCAGGGGCCGGCACAAAGAAGTCTAGTGAGGAAATGAAGGATAGCAAATCTTTGGAGTCACCCTGTTCTGTCTGCTCTAGGTGGATATTCAGATCAGCGGTCAGTAGGTTGTAGGGGCCTGTTATTGAGTTTGTGAGGAGGAATTCGTAGAAATTGTCCATAGCTGTGGGCCATTTCTTAGGGGGAATGTAAAATAGGGTAATTATTAAGCCATCTTCTAACTGATCGGACCAAAGTTTACAAGAAAGAATTTCAAGGTCTGCTGAGGAATTTGAAGCTAGGATAGAAGACTCAAAGGACTCTCTTAAGATAATAGCTAATCCTCCCCATTTTCCCCTGTTTCTAGGTTGATATATAATTTTAAACCCAGGGGGCAGACAGTCGCAAATAATAATGTCACTATCGGGTATAAGTAATATATATTATATTAATAATCAGTAACAGCTTACAAGAACAAGTCTTTCAGCATATAGAGCTAACAGATCAATATATGTCAAGCCGGCTTGAGTATACCCAGGTGTCTGTCCTCCAGAAGTTATCAAAAGACTGTCCCTTTTATACATTTTTGACAGCCTGAGACCACGTTAGTACATATTACATGCTTGATTGTTATTGGACATACACAATTGTTATAATGGTCATCTTTCTTATCAGTTCATTGATTGGACAATATTTATGCTTTTCTGAGTCATATTGCACGTGATGTCCTGTTTACCAAAATGTCTAATTAACTCCCAACATATGCCTTTTTAATATCAAGAATTATCAATTTTCCAGACAAGGCCCTACCCATTTCAGGACTTATCTTGCATAATAGTCAATTTTATATGCTTAGTTAAGATATGTGGTAATCCCCTTCTGTTCTAATGCTGGTAATTTCCATTCTCACAAATAAGCTTCTCTGTTTTATGATGTTTCAGCAGATGTTGTGCTAGTTTCTGTAGGAAAGGATAAGTTTCGCTTGACTTGCTTATTTTAGCAGAAACAGAGATTATGTGAGAGCTCACAGTTTAGGGTGTTTTCAGGCCTGTAAAATGTATTGTCATATTTCTATTACTCTGGAGATTTCAGGGGGTCTGTCTTCACCTCCAGTTTCATGGAGGTCTTACCTTCTTCACCTGTACGCAGCACCTATACAGGTCTTTCTCCCCCTCCTTCCTTATGCCGATACCGTGATCAGAAGAAGCAAGCCTTAGAGTACCGGGGAGGAAAGGAAGGAAAGTTGCTGGCACAGGGGGAGGGGAAGGGGTGAGAGGCAGGAAAATTGGAGACACAGGAGGAGGGGTGAGAGGAAGGAAATATGCTGGTACAGGGGGAAATGCATGGTGAGGGGAGGATGAAATTACACATAATGGAGGGGAGAATGGGAAGAGTTGGTGCATAGAAGGGGTTAGAGAGATTTGACACTAGGCACAAGGAAGAGAGAGAGAGAGGTGTTGGACATGGGAGTGGATGAGAAGGAGGGAGAGATACACAGGAGGTTGAGGGGGAGAAGGAAGGAGATGTTGAATCCAGGAGCAGAATGGAATGATAGAGAGATGCCTGGAGATGGGAGTAAGGGAAGAGGGGAAGAAATGCTGGACTATGGGGGAGAGTGCAGCAGGAAAGAGATCTAATTGAATCCACCATTTATTAATCACACTATACCAAAAAGATTCAAGGTGATTTACATTCAATAATATAAGTAGTACAAGTCATATAAAAAAAGTTTTCAAATCTTTACAAAACCTTATGTAATTGATATCCATCCTAATGTAAACTGGTAGATTATTCCAAATTGTAATGGCAGCTTAAGCAAAAGAGGAGTTGAGCTCTCGTTTATTCCGTACTCCTCTTAATCTGTGGAAAATGTAGCAATAAAATACCACATAATCTGGTGGAAAAATAATGTAAATGAGAAAAAAAGCAAAATCAGATTATCTTAAGAGTCACTCTGTAATATACGATGAATTATGCAAGCTGATTTAAACTTAATTCAGCTTTCAACTGATAACATTTTTATACACAACATTGATAAGACCTTTCATATCTTTTTAAACCAAAAATTAATCTATCCGCAGTATTCTGGAGACAAGGAGATATCAGGCTATGAGGATGGGGAGGGAAGGAACAGAGAGTAGATGCTGGGCTTCAAAGGTGGAGGAAGGAAGCTGCTGAAAATGGTAGAACCCTGAGAGGGAGGAGAGGGTGGCAAACAAACAGATGAGAGGATAGATATAACATTGAAGATGAAAGGGAATAAAGGGCTGAGGAAGGAATGAGATGGGGAATGGGAGAGAATAATAAAATTTAGTAGGTACCTGAAAGTGAAAAAGAGGAGAAGGGTAAGAAAGAGGCAGAAAAGAGCTAAATAAAAGGAATGATCAATATGAATGAGGCAAGTGTAGTGAGGGAATAGACAGGAGAGAGTAGAAAAGAAAAATGGATAGCAGCCACTTGATGCAGAATTAGCAGATGACAGGAAAGCAGGACAAAAAATAAACAAACCTGGAACCAACATGATGGAAAAAATAAAACATGCAGCAACAATGGTAGAAGAAAAACATTTTTTAAAAAATATTTTAAACAGAGACTCCACGTGGCCATGCACTGCAAAACTCATTGCATCATATTGGCACTTCTCTGAGAATTCCTTTCAGTTAACCCTTACTTCTGTAATCTTAGTGTTATCAGCCAGATGCTGTAGTTCGTTGAACAACTTTCTTTAATAACTTGAAGTAAAGAATAAACACAATTTGAAGATTTCAAGACAGTCCAACTTTATGTACAGAATCTTCTTACTCTACCAGCACAACCTATCCAAGGGAAAGCTGGGAGTGTGTCAACACACTTTTGGGACATAACACTATGCTCCAGACTTAGATATTGACCCTAAGTTGTATTAGGTTAATGGAAATAAAGGATGGAAACCTAGTGAAAGGACAGTGTTAGACTCAGATTTTCATTCAGTTATGCAGTCTTACAAAATGGATACTGTTCTCTCCTGGAAGCTAAAGAAGGGTGGGCTTATGCTTTCTAGGTGCAGCCAGGTTTTCTGGGAGAAACAACACTTTCTGGGAATTTAAGTCCATAGAGCACATTTTACTTACACATCTAAGAATAAACACATAAACTTGATTTATACAAGAACTAAGAAAATGTCCACATAAAATGAGGGCAGAACAGTGTGCACAGCTGAAGTGCCAAGTGCAGGATTGCAGAAGGCAAATGAAAATAGGGATGGAGATGTGATACACTCTGAATGATTTTCAGAGGACTGTGTTCATGAGGAGCTAACTAAAAGTGGAAAAAGCAATGGAGTTGGATAGCAAACATCTGAGGGTACTGAAGAAAGTTAGGGAGGTTCTGACAACTCCACTAGTTGGCCTTTTCCATGCTTCCCTAGAGTTAGTCCCTAGAGGATTGGAGAAGGGTGGATGTGGTACCTCTAGAGAACTACAGGCCAGTAAGTCTGACTTCTGTGGTAAGTAAATTAATGAAAATGCTTTTAAAACAAATAGTATGTTTCTGGAATCTGGTGGATTACAGGACCTAAGGCAACATGGATTCACTAAAGGTAGGTCTTGTCAGACATATCTGATCAATTTTTTTGACTGGATGACAAGATAATTGGATAGAAGGAGAGTGCTAGATGTGATGTATTTAGATTTTAGCAAAGCCTTTGACATTTGTACCATCTCCTACCACAATTTTTCATGAACTTTCCATCAATATACTTTCAACATCTTATACAATCCATCCAACGATTAAAATTTTAGGAATCTTATTAGATAAACATCTTACTATGAAAACCCAGATAGATGCTGTTGTACGTAAAAGTTATTTTACTTTATGGAGACTATGAACTATTAGACCCTATTTTGAATTTTCAGCCTTTAAATTATTGGTCCAGTCATTACTGTTGAATCTCCTTGAATATTGCAATATTGCTTATTTATCAATTACTAAGAAGGAATTATTGAGATTATCATTGATACAGAACACAGCAGTTAGATTTATTTACGGATTGAAGAAATATGATCATGCTATATTATTTTATTGCAAATTGCATTGGTTCCCTGTGGAAGCTCAGGTATTGTTCAAGTTGAGCTGTTTTTGTTACAAGGTTTTATATGGTGTAGCCCCTACTTATCTGGGTAATAGTTTTACCATAGCTACGCACAAATGCAGTAGAAAAACTCATGCTCTGTTCAATTTACCTTTTGTAAAAGGTTGTAAAAGCAAGAAATTCCTAAATCACTCTTTAGCATCTCATGAAAAATAATTTTGATCATTGTTGCTCACAGCTGTTTCTTACAGACATTTTAGAAAACAGCTAAAAACCTATCTTTTCTCCAAATACCTGACTAGCTGACTCATTCAAATATATGATTATGTTTAATGTTTATAATCTTTTGTAAACCGCATAGAACTTTTTGGTAATGTTATGTTATGTTGTTCTTCAAAGGCATCGAATAAATGAGTGCCATCAGTATGGGCCCCAGAGTGATGAACTGGGTCAGGAACTGGCTGTGTGGAAGGTGACAAGAGGGCAATGGTCAATGGAGATCACACTGAGGAAAGGGATGTTACCAGTAGTGTGGCTATTCTCCACCTCTATACTGTTTAAACTCGACAGTGATCTTAACCATCTGAGATAATAAACACCTGTTACCATACAGTTTTTTGGAACCTCAGGCCACCACTCAGAGCTCAAACTCGTTCATTGCTCTAAGCTTTATGTGGAAGCTCCTCATTGGATCCTTTTATATTTTCTAACCTCTTTTTGCTTTTGTGATTAATTTTTTGTTTTTTCTTAAACAGTTTTATATAGACTCAAGGCTTAAAATATTAAGCACTACTTAGCTTGGTCTTGTGGTCTTTGGCTACGGGGAATTTCACACCAACATGTTTCGCTGGATAGCTTTATCAAGGTTTTACCCCTAGGATACAACAAAAGCCAATTACCATCTTAATAAAACACCACCAGATATTCACTTTACTAGAGTGCCCTATTATCTCGCTTACCTTTCAAATTTACCGCCAAGACTTGTGACCACTTATCCACAAATATGGCGGCGGCGTTTTTACTTAGAGTTTAAATAGGACGAAGCCCTCATTAGCATAAGTGACGTCATCACGCCACGTAAGCATCACGGGGTGCTACGTCTTGTCAAACTTAATTAGATAGAATATACATGATTTATTACTAAAAGATAACCTTTCCATCCAGATGCACGTTAGATCAGAGAACCCCATTCTAGTTCCACATTCAATCCGTGTGGAATCACTGTATTTAACGCGTATATCCAACGCTGTTCTTTATAGTTCAGTCTTTCTTCATTGTTACCACCCTCCCACCCACTTTCCATACTATCAATTATACGCCACTGTATCTGCTCAATTGTATGATGATGTTCCAAAAAATGCTCCACCATTGGAGCTAGAACATTTTTTGTTTTCAATCGTGACTTATGTTCATTTAATCTGATGTGTATGGGTCGTGAAGTCCGACCCACATATACCAGATTACACGGGCATATAATAATATATATTACTTGTGTAGATTGGCAGTTGGTATGTGCTCTGGCCGTGATGATTTTACCAGTTTGAGGGTCTTTCCAAGTGGTGCCTATGATGGTATAAGAGCACCACTGGCATCGTCCACAACTTGTATGATTTCCTACTATCATAGATTTAAAATTCCCCAGTTTTTGTTGAATTAGAACTTGGCCTATAGTTTTTCCTCTTTTAAAGGCAAACATTGGGATTTCTTTGAACACAGGATGTAATTGTAATACATGCCAGTATGTTTTAATGTATGTTATAAGTTTTTTTGCTGCCTCTGAGTAAGGGAGCACACATATTAATTTGTCACTTTTTTCTTCTACCACCTGTTCAGAGATTAATAGGTCCCTATTGATATACTTTGCCCTAGTGAAGGCTTGTTTAATAGATTTCGCAGGATATCCCCTATTATGGAAACGATGTTTTAACTCTTCTGATGCCTCAATAAAGTCACTTAGGTTTGACGATACTCTACGAATTCTTAAAAACTGGCTAACTGGAATATTGAACTTTAGGTGATAAGGGTGGCAGCTGGAAAAATGGAGAAATGTATTTCTAGATACAGGCTTTCTATATAATTTCGTTTTATCTGTAGTTCTTCCTTTATAATCAAAAGATCTAAAAACTCAATTTTATCTTTACTATAAGAAGGAGTAAACTGAAGATGGGGATCTAATGTATTCATCCATTCAAAAAATTCATCCAACTCAACTTCCGAACCCTCCCACAAGAAAAAAATGTCATCCAAAAACCTTCTCCATAGGGTGATATGTTGAAAATATTTAGAAGTATATATATTTGTCTCTTCGAATTTCCCTACATATAGAGTAGCTACAGATGGGGCTAAGGAAGCACCCATTGCTACTCCTTGAGTTTGCTGGTAAAACTTCCCTTCAAATTCAAAGTAATTTTTCATTATTACCCACTGTGCTAATTGCATTAGAAATTCAGTGCTAATCCTTTGAGGGTTCTCCCTCCTATTCAGAACTTCTTGTATGATTTCTAAAGCTCCGTTTTGAGGGATGTTGGTGTACAGGGAAACCACATCTAATGAGACTAAAAAGGTATGGGTACTGACACTGATTTCCTGGGATAGGATTCTTAAAAGATGGGAGGAATCCTTTAAATACGAAGCAGTTTTTAATGCTTCTTTTGCTAAGAATATGTCTAAGAATTTAGACAGGGGTTCTAGCAATGACCCTCTAGTATTTACTATGGGTCTACCTGGTGGTTGTTTCAAAACTTTGTGGATTTTTGGCACAAAGTATATATTCGGCGTGCTCGGATATTTTTCTAATAGGAATTGATATTCCTTTTTAGTGAGCATTCCTTTCTCATAGAAAGCCGTGACCCAATCAAAAATCATTTTCATCAATGGACCAACTGGATTATCTGGAATCCAGGTATAGGCAACTGTATCCGATAACTGGCGTGCTGCTTCTTTTAAGTAGTATGTTCGATCTAAGATGACAGTAGCACCGCCTTTATCTGCTCTTAGTATCATACAGTCCTTTTTTTCTACTAAGAGCTGATAAAGGCGGTGCTACTGTCATCTTAGATCGAACATACTACTTAAAAGAAGCAGCACGCCAGTTATCGGATACAGTTGCCTATACCTGGATTCCAGATAATCCAGTTGGTCCATTGATGAAAATGATTTTTGATTGGGTCACGGCTTTCTATGAGAAAGGAATGCTCACTAAAAAGGAATATCAATTCCTATTAGAAAAATATCCGAGCACGCCGAATATATACTTTGTGCCAAAAATCCACAAAGTTTTGAAACAACCACCAGGTAGACCCATAGTAAATACTAGAGGGTCATTGCTAGAACCCCTGTCTAAATTCTTAGACATATTCTTAGCAAAAGAAGCATTAAAAACTGCTTCGTATTTAAAGGATTCCTCCCATCTTTTAAGAATCCTATCCCAGGAAATCAGTGTCAGTACCCATACCTTTTTAGTCTCATTAGATGTGGTTTCCCTGTACACCAACATCCCTCAAAACGGAGCTTTAGAAATCATACAAGAAGTTCTGAATAGGAGGGAGAACCCTCAAAGGATTAGCACTGAATTTCTAATGCAATTAGCACAGTGGGTAATAATGAAAAATTACTTTGAATTTGAAGGGAAGTTTTACCAGCAAACTCAAGGAGTAGCAATGGGTGCTTCCTTAGCCCCATCTGTAGCTACTCTATATGTAGGGAAATTCGAAGAGACAAATATATATACTTCTAAATATTTTCAACATATCACCCTATGGAGAAGGTTTTTGGATGACATTTTTTTCTTGTGGGAGGGTTCGGAAGTTGAGTTGGATGAATTTTTTGAATGGATGAATACATTAGATCCCCATCTTCAGTTTACTCCTTCTTATAGTAAAGATAAAATTGAGTTTTTAGATCTTTTGATTATAAAGGAAGAACTACAGATAAAAACGAAATTATATAGAAAGCCTGTATCTAGAAATACATTTCTCCATTTTTCCAGCTGCCACCCTTATCACCTAAAGTTCAATATTCCAGTTAGCCAGTTTTTAAGAATTCGTAGAGTATCGTCAAACCTAAGTGACTTTATTGAGGCATCAGAAGAGTTAAAACATCGTTTCCATAATAGGGGATATCCTGCGAAATCTATTAAACAAGCCTTCACTAGGGCAAAGTATATCAATAGGGACCTATTAATCTCTGAACAGGTGGTAGAAGAAAAAAGTGACAAATTAATATGTGTGCTCCCTTACTCAGAGGCAGCAAAAAAACTTATAACATACATTAAAACATACTGGCATGTATTACAATTACATCCTGTGTTCAAAGAAATCCCAATGTTTGCCTTTAAAAGAGGAAAAACTATAGGCCAAGTTCTAATTCAACAAAAACTGGGGAATTTTAAATCTATGATAGTAGGAAATCATACAAGTTGTGGACGATGCCAGTGGTGCTCTTATACCATCATAGGCACCACTTGGAAAGACCCTCAAACTGGTAAAATCATCACGGCCAGAGCACATACCAACTGCCAATCTACACAAGTAATATATATTATTATATGCCCGTGTAATCTGGTATATGTGGGTCGGACTTCACGACCCATACACATCAGATTAAATGAACATAAGTCACGATTGAAAACAAAAAATGTTCTAGCTCCAATGGTGGAGCATTTTTTGGAACATCATCATACAATTGAGCAGATACAGTGGCGTATAATTGATAGTATGGAAAGTGGGTGGGAGGGTGGTAACAATGAAGAAAGACTGAACTATAAAGAACAGCGTTGGATATACGCGTTAAATACAGTGATTCCACACGGATTGAATGTGGAACTAGAATGGGGTTCTCTGATCTAACGTGCATCTGGATGGAAAGGTTATCTTTTAGTAATAAATCATGTATATTCTATCTAATTAAGTTTGACAAGACGTAGCACCCCGTGATGCTTACGTGGCGTGATGACGTCACTTATGCTAATGAGGGCTTCGTCCTATTTAAACTCTAAGTAAAAACGCCGCCGCCATATTTGTGGATAAGTGGTCACAAGTCTTGGCGGTAAATTTGAAAGGTAAGCGAGATAATAGGGCACTCTAGTAAAGTGAATATCTGGTGGTGTTTTATTAAGATGGTAATTGGCTTTTGTTGTATCCTAGGGGTAAAACCTTGATAAAGCTATCCAGCGAAACATGTTGGTGTGAAATTCCCCGTAGCCAAAGACCACAAGACCAAGCTAAGTAGTGCTTAATATTTTAAGCCTTGAGTCTATATAAAACTGTTTAAGAAAAAACAAAAAATTAATCACAAAAGCAAAAAGAGGTTAGAAAATATAAAAGGATCCAATGAGGAGCTTCCACATAAAGCTTAGAGCAATGAACGAGTTTGAGCTCTGAGTGGTGGCCTGAGGTTCCAAAAAACTGTATGGTAACAGGTGTTTATTATCTCAGATGGTTAAGATCACTGTCGAGTTTAAACAGTATATTATTGAAAAAATCACCTAAAAAAATATCACATAATAATTGTGCATTGTAAGCTTATTCTCCACCTCTAAGCATACCTACTTTTCAGGTAGGCATTTTTTAAGTGTCAGAGGGTGCCTTGATTTAGGCATCACTAGGCACAGTGCTGATATCTATATGCAATCTAAATTTTCAACAAAAAATATTGTAATGAGTTTTTAATGCCATGCTCAATTACCATACCATTTAACCCGTTAAAAAACAATTAAGTTGTGCAAAAGGGGGAAATTCTGTATGGAGCGCCTGTTTCTGCAGCTCCCTAAAAAGCGGCTGAGAATCACATACCAGCATCCTATACAGAATCGCGTGCACCCTAAGCGACAGACACCAAACCCTGCCTAACCAGCCTGATTCTCTAACCAGCACCCATGTCACAGGCACCAGTTAGAGAATCATACCTGAACCCTTCCCATTAGCTGATCACAGCAAGAAAATCCCCCTGCTACGATCAGCTGAGCAGCTGTAGCAGGAAACCCACTAACATTGCTGGCAGGAGTGATGCCCAATTCCTCCCGCTGCTACCCCTAAACCCCTCTCGAAGTTCCACATAAGAAGGGATGCCAACTCCCTCCTGCCACGGGACCCATCAATCCTCCAAACTCCTAACACTCCCCAACATGCATCTGACATTCCCCAATACTCACCTGACAATCCTCAACACTTGCTAACACACCCAGACACCCCCAACATTCACACAACATTCCCCAACACTCCTCAACACCCACCTGACACTCCCTCACACCCCAATATCCCCCACCTCCCAAACCCCTCCTTACCTTTAGGAGATGGCTGGCAAGAGGGATGCCCACTCTCTCCTGCTGGAAGGTCCACCTCTTCTAAAATGGTGAGTCTTTACCTTCCCAGTGTATTCTGGAATGTACCATGGAGGGGCCCAAGGCTCTGATTGGTCTAGGCACCTAATGCTCTTCCCATTGGAGGGACCTTAGGCAGCTGGACCAACTCGATTCTTAGGCCTCCTTCCCAGTTCATTCTGGGATACACTGGGAGTGGCCTAAGTCTCCGTTTGGCCAGATACCAAAAGCCCCTTGTCAGCATAGCTATTGCTAGCAATCAGCATTTTCAGTTGGCATAACTAATGTCAGCAAAGGCCTATGGGAAATTATATCAATCTGACTCTGGATGATTAATGTATGTGAATTCTGTGCAGGAGCACAGAATTCTGCATCAACATTCCAGAGTCAGATTGATATAATTTCCTATGCTGACACCCCTTACCTAAGCCAACTGGAGTTTTAGGACTCCTTCCCAGTACATTCTCAGATACACAGGGAGTGGCCTAAGACTCTGATTGGCCAGATACCAAAGACACCTCCCATGGTAGTAACCTTTGGTATCTGGCCAATTGGAGTCTTAAGCCACTCTCAGGTGCATCCCAGAATGCACCATGAAGGGGAAGGTCCAACATTTCCTAATGACATGGGGGGTTCAGGTATCAGGGGGATGTCAGGTGGGTGTTGGGTGAGTGTCCAGGGGTGTTGGGATGTGTTAGGGAGTGTTGGGGGAGAGTTGAAGAGGTATTGGGGTTATTGAGGTGTGTTGGAAAATGTCGGGTGGGTGTTGGGGAATGTCAGATGGGTGTTGCAGAGTGTTGTGGGTTCGGGGATCGATGGGGCCAGCTGCAGGAGGGAGTGAGCATCCCTCCTGCCGTGGACAGTGTATGGGGGTTTGGGGTAGCAGCGAGAGGGACAGGGCATCCCTCCTGCCATGGACAGTGTCGGGTGGGGTTTGGGGGTGGCATCAGGAGGAAGTGGGCCCAATTTGTGAGAGGGCAGGTCTCTGCTGCAGCCATTCAGCTGATCACAGCAGGGAGATTTCTTTGTGGCGATCAGCTCTGCGGCCACATCTATTTGAAATGTAGATCAGCTTATTGTTGGTCTACATTTCAAGTGCCTATTGTAGCCTTAAGGAGATGCCTAGGGCCGCTTAAGCTCACCCAAGGCCACTTCATTGATACTTAAGCCTTGGTATAGGGAGCTTGTCTCGGGTTTGTTTGTTTTTGTTTTTTTTTAGAAAACATGCATTATGATTGGCTGGTTAGACAATTGGGATGCATTTATAGAATTTGCCCCAAATTGTAATTAGGTGTCATTAGACATCCATGATTAGGGCGTATAATGGTGCCTAACTTAGACACTGTGTATAGAATCAGGCGCAAATAGTGTAACTGAATTCAAGAAAACTTGGAACAACTATGCTGGATCTCTAAGGGAGAGAAGAGGATAATAGATGGCACAGTTAGGCAGACTAGATAGATCATATGGTCTTTACCTGCCTTCATTTTTCTCTTTCTCTTTGTTAATTTGTATGTGGCCTGGATTTAATTTTTTCTTACACGTCAATAAAATTAAAATGAAATTATTTCATGCTACCATGGTACAGTGGAAATTGTTATTTGGTTTCTTTAAAATAGTTTGGTGCAATACAGCAATCTGAGAAAAAAAACCAAAACCAATACCCTCCCATATTTGTTGATTTTGATGAAATCATATCCAAGGCAATAACCGAGGTCTGATTCATGTTGAGGATTATTTTTAAGCAGACAAGCTCTTTTTCAGTTTATTAAAGGACAGGAGAAGGATTTGAAAAGGATGAAATCTAATTGATTTTACAGTTTAGTAATCATCTGTGCTTGCTGTATATTAGAGGTAACAAAAACTGACCTAGCAGGATTTTGTAAAACAACAATTCAAAGATGTGACAGCTTATATCTGTATGCATGGCTACCCTCCCCATTTGGATGACAGACTGCAGTATGAAAGGGTGATATTCCAGCATCTGCTTTCCACATCCCTTTATTCCAGTTCTGATATAGATTTCTTGTTGTATCCTCTGCTCTTCTTTACATAGAGACCTTTTACTAAGATGTGCTATGAAAAAGGCTTAGCGTGTCCTAATGCGGGACTTTCCTGCACACTAAGCCCACTTTTAACATGTCCATAAAATAGGGTGTTTTATATTTTTATTTGCAGGTTTTGCACTTTTGTCATTAATTTCTGCCAACTGTAAACAATTCATGCCAGAGCACATATGGCTTCCTATTAAAAGATCTAATTGGTCCCATCTTAACTTTGAGTATATTGTTTGTTTATCATTTATTTGTATTTGCTAAGACCATCTTTTTCTTTACAGTGTAAATAAGTGGCATAACTAGGCATAACCCGAGGCCCATCATTTTTTGAACCCCCCTCCCCGGCCCATCATTTTTTTTGACACCCCCCCCCCTCTGCCCTTGGTATGCCACTGCTACAGCTAGAAAAGGCTAAGAAACCAGCGGGAGAGGTGAAAGTGTCCTTTAAGGAACACCCTCCTGATCTTGCTCTATCCCGCCCAACTTCGTGACGCCTCCGGACAGCGTTCTCAGCCATTGGTTGACTTTGCCTGGGTCGCAGAGCCCAGGCAAGGTCGACCAATGGCTGAGAACACTGTCTGGAGGCATCACGAAGGGGTTCCTTAAAGGATGTTCCTTAAAGGGTGTTCCTTAAAGGATGCTTTCGCCTCTCCCGCCGGCTTCTTAGCCTTTTTCATGGCCGTGGGGGTGGACCAGCAGCCGTGCTGAAGTGAAGGTCCCAGGAGGTTCCGGACCCAGCTGGCTGTGCACCCCCCTAGGGAGTGCACCCCGGATGGTCTGCTCCACTCCCCCCCCCCTCCCTTGGTATGCCACTGCTGTAAATTAAGGTGATTTACAACACAGGAATTGGCAAGTAAAGAGCTCCATTCAAATAAAGAAAAACAAATCGTACAGATATCACATTTATTCAATTATTATCCATCTATAGATATTCAGTAGGAGATGGAAGGGCACTTTTCTGCCTTTTGAAGGGGGTTTGAATAGTAATTGATAAGTTTAAGTTAAAAATGAAGAAGAGGAAATGGGAAGGAGTGTTAAGGGGTTGGTTCATGTGCAGTACTGTCATGAACCTTGGGGGAGAAAAATGAACGAGGGATCTCGTGTTACTGCAGATCCTGATATCAAGGGGCTACTTTTCCAGTTAAATGTGGTTAGTTCATTACCGACTAACTACAAGTGCCAATGATGAGTTTTGTTATTGTTCATGAAATCTGAATTGCAAAATGGATGGGCTCTTCTTATTCCGTCAAGCTGCGATCAGTTTTTCCAGTTAATGGTGGCTGGATCATTTTAACATGATAAGGGAGGAGTGAATTATGTGAGTGCCTTAACCATACAGAAACTGGGTCTTCTCGAGCTGTGGGTCGTGACCTCAAATAGATTCGCAGAATCCATATTGGTAGGCGTGAATTTAGTGCACCAGCAAAAACAATGTGTCATCAGCCTGTGTTGGCGCCATAGAAGTAGGGGAGGGGGGACGACAGCTGCATTGACTGCAACACAGTGGGGGAACCAGGAGCAGTAACAGGGTTGCTTGGGTCGCATGCTTTTGTGGCCACGATAATAGTGCCAGCGCCATAGGAAATTTGATAAGCACTGGCATACACGAAAAGACAAAATGCAGGCGTAAAGGACAGCACAAAAGTACCCTAGAGAATAATAGCAACAAGCATCACAGGAATCTGTTTAACAAACTGAAAATGAGTTAAACAAATTAATTCATGTGAAGTTAATTTAGAAAGAGTGGTTCGCTCTGAAATTAACCAACAACTTTTATAGTGCAACTTAGAAATGAGAAGCAATTGACCAGACAAATGGAATGTGCATTCCAGCATCAAGATGCAAAGTGATTACCATGTTAATTTGGTTAAATATAAAGAAATAAAGGTCAGCTGACAAGGTGATATAAATTATGTCTAGCTTTTAAAAGTATTGCATGTGTTCACTGGATCATGACATATATATTTTGGTTCAATTTCATCATCTGATTTAGAAGTTGTAAAGATCTAAGTTGTAAAGATTTTTTTTGTATAGGAGTGGGAAATTGGTATCTTCAATGTTTTTCCCCTTTGAATTCTTTAACCAAGAGCCTGATTCCATAAAGGGTAGATTTTCAAGGCTTTCTAACACTTAACTATAAAGTTAGGCCACTAGAACAAATTCAGTAAAATTTTAGTCCATAAAGTACCAAAGTCAAGCTGGCTAGGCTTAGCTCAAATTCTGGGTAGCCTCTAGTCATGGTCATTGCCCCAGGAACCACAGGTAGATTGTGAGTTTGCCAGGATAGATAGGAAAAATGCCTAAAGAGTACCTGATTATTATTCAATGTATTGTAAAGTATTTTGGGTGACTCTCTTCATGAAAAAGGCAGTTAATAAATCCCCAAAATAAATACTGTATTTTTTGCTCCATAAGATACACTTTTTCCCCCCCCAAAAAAAAAGTAGGTTGAAAAGTAGGTGCATCATATGGAGCGAATATAATAATAATAATAACTTTATTCTTCTATACCGCCACAATCTTGCGACTTCTAGGCGGTTTACAATCAAGAGCGCTGGATATGCAGCGAAATACAATATGCAGATAATCAGAGGAAATACAGAGAGCAGAGACCTTAAGAGGCATAGAGTTACAATTTGTTGAGTAAAATATAAGATGTACATTTTAGAAGATAATTTCCGACAGGACCTGTTAGGAATAACTGGCAGTGAAAAATTACGACAAGATGAAGATAACATATTATATTTATAACAGTGCAGTAAATTCAGATGGATTAAGGGGGGGGGAGAGGGGGGAAGTGGGTCAGTTGTTTAGGTATTTCTGGAACAGGTATGTTTTTAGGCGTTTCCTAAATTCCCTGTAGGTAGTGGGCGAGAGCAGTTGGTCTAGGTCTTTGCCCCATAGGGCTGCTTGGTGAAAGAGAAGGTGTTTGTAGTGTTTTTTTCATTTTGCAGCCTCTAACAGGAGGGGAAATGAATTTTGAGTGTGTGTTTCGCTTGCGTTTGTTATTAGAAAATGAGAAATGGTCCGTTATGTACTTGGGGGTGAGGCCGTATAGTACTTTGAAGCAGAGGCAGGCAAATTTAAACCTTACTCGTGCTTCCGTTGGCAGCCAGTGTAGTTGCCGATAATAGGGTGTCACGTGGTCAAATTTCTTCAGCCCAAAGATAAGTCTGACCGCAGCAATTTGCATTATTTGGAGACGTCTCATATTCTTTGCTGAGATTCCGACAGTCCAGTGCTGTATTGGCAGGAGCTTTCTGCATTCCTGCCTCTCCCTAACTGGACAGCTGCCTCCTCAACTATTGCAGCAGAGCAGCACACAAGGCAGGTGCAAGTTTTTTGCACTCCTGCCTGGCTCCACACTGCTCCCTGAATAGCTGCCATCAGTTCTCACAGTGCTCACAAGAAATAACAGCAGCCATTCAGGGAGTGGCGCAGGACCAGGCAGGAGCGTGAAAAACTCACCCCTGCCTTGTGCGCCGCTCTGCCACAAGTGATGAGGAGGCAACCATCCAGCGAGGGAGGGGCAGGAATATGGAAAGCTCCTGATGATACAGTGCTGGACCACCGTAATTAAAAAAAAGGTACCGGGGAGCCCTGCCTGCCTGCCACTAGGCCTGCCTGCCCTGTGCCCTGTCCTGGCCTGCCACTAGACCTGCCTTGTGCCCTGTCCTGGCCTACTGCTAGACCACCAGAGAGGGGATAGGGTACACCATTTGGTTCAGAATTTTTTTTCTTGGTTTTTCCAACTCTACATGTAGGTGCATCTTATGGTCAGGTACGTCTTATAGAGCGAAAAATATGGTACATAAGAAAAAAATAGGTAATAGTTCAGAAAGGCTTCCTAGATACAAAGAAAAGTATTATTGGTTCTAAGGCATGTTTCCGGCTGGTTTACAAATTTCTTTTAGAGTTTGGGGCTCCAGGTTGTGTTAGTTCAAAAGCTTTTTTTTTTTTTTTTCTTCTTTGACCTTTGAAGTTAGAGGAAGCTTGTGCATATAGCATTTCTGTGGTAATCACAGGGAATTTTTAAAGAGCTCTTTAAAGGTGATAGTGATGTTTTACTTGTTTTCTTTATGGGAGCAGCAAGGAGACTTGAAAATACAAGCAGTAAACTTGATTAGGGATTAGGGATGTACTATGCAAAAAAAAAAAAAAAAAAAAAAAAGCAGTGAATGTTTGAGCCTAATTTTTCCCTTTTTGGAGACATTTTTTCATGTGTTTGTTTGACCCATTCATTTTTATTTTTTTTTTGTGGCCACATCCTATGCTTTCAGCTGGCAGCTTTAACTATTAGGGTTTTCCTTTACATGGATGCCTGTGTAACCTCCTGTCACAAAGATGTCCATGCCCTTTATCCCCCCCCCCCCACCCCTCCATGTTCATAATTTAGATGATTCATCTTGTAAAATGGATGTTCATGCTTGACATTTCTAGTGTATGGACATCCATCTCACATGTATTTTAGAATATATTTTAAATGTTTACCTACCATATGTTTCCAGCATATATTTAATGGATCCATACTAACAATGTTATTTTACCAATGTAAAAATCTGAATAAACATTTGAGTGAAAAAATACATTTTGAGGATTTAAGGAAGCAAGATGGTGGTGGGTTAGTGGTCAGAAAAAACTCTCTCGACCTTGCTTACCTGATTTTCCCTTTTGCCACGGTAGTGAACCTAACTGCGGGTTACTCAGAGAACAATGCTACATACTAAAAGGCAAGGCTCTGTCCAACCGGTTCCCTCTTCATTTGGGCAGTTGAAGATGGAGCATTTTCTGACCAGTTCACCATTGGGGTTTGGAGAGGAATTGCCCACGTTTACTTCGAAGGAAGGAAGCTCCGGAGATTTAGGGCTTGAAACATCTTTGTCTCCTCCATCTGCTATGCCTCCACCGCGTCCAATGTCATAACTCCGCCATGGTGCTGTGACCACTACCCAGGAGGGGTTGATGCAGTCACAGAAAGAGGGAGCCATGCGGGAGAAGGACGCTGAGTTTGGTCAGCAAGGGAGCAGAAGGTACTTGCTCCCCCACAGTGGTGACTCTGAAAGGCAACTGGGGTATTCTTCAAAGGCTGGAAGTGGCAGTGACCAAATCAACTGCTGAATTTTCGGTTGTGGCTAGTAAGATTGACACTTTAATCTCTTCATTTGAGTCTTTTAAGGCTCAAACTACCAGCAAATTTGAACAGATGGATAAGGAAATATCCGCTCTTCAAAATCCAACTGGAACCTTGTTAAAGGAAAACTTTTCATCCAAATGAAGTTTGAACAAATTAAAAATTTCAATAAGAGATTAAACCTCAGGCTACTTAATTTTCCTAAATCAGCTGGTATTTTACCAATTAATATGTTTAAAAAATTCCTGTTGGAAGTTTTAAAATTTCCATCTGATGCATTACCTCCTATAAATAAAATCTGCTATCTTCCTGGAAAAAAAACAAACAAACCTCTTAACTTAAGTAATTTGTCTGATTTCTTGGAAAAATCAACTAGAGAAATTGAAACTTGTTCCAGGAAATGTTTTAGACTTCCATAAGCTCTATTTTGGGGTCTGGAATGCAGAAAAGTATTCCTGAGTATGAGACAACAAGTAAAAACACTGGGGGAAAACTTTCTTGTTAAGTTACCCCTGTAAATGTCTGATCAAGTGTGCTGGGACAAAATATGTTTTCTTTACTCCTGACCAGCTTAGAGCCTTTTTAGATATTAAGAAGCTAATTCAGAATGTATAAAGCTAGTAGAAAGGAGTTTTTGATGGTGTTTGTAACCCGTTTAGCATATTGTCTGTATTAATATTTAATTCCTACAGGTACAAATTTGTGGTCTGAGGAAGAGATAATTGTTTTCTTCTTTTAAGGAAATTACCTTTTTCTATTCTGAGTGTTAAATACCTTATTCTCTGTATTTCTTGAACAAGTGGAGGCTTGTGAATTTGTTGAAAATAATAAATAAATAAAAACAAAATACATTTTGCATGCTTTTTCAAGTACTAATCACAATATCTATTATGGTAAATATGTATAAACAGAGTCAAAATAAATAAGTGTCTTGCTTGGTAAATGTTTTATCCCCATTTATAAAAGCAGGTCATATTTTTCACTTTGTAGGGTTTTGTGTTTACTTTGTTTGAAATACAGCTGCCACATATGGTTTCATTTACATTGGATGCTTAGTTGGCAGTGTGAGTGGATACATTTCATCTGACACAAATAATTTTCAAACAAGATATTTACACTGTGTTTAAATATTGGCAATAGTGTAGCCTTTAGAGTCTCTGTTAGGGTTTAATACAAAACAGTGTTTTAGCCTAGATTAGTGTTTTAGGTTGCATTACAAGACATAATAAGAACATAAGAATTTGCCAATGTTGGGTCAGACCAGTGGTCCATCGTGCCCAACAGTCCGCTCCTGCGGCAGCCCCCAGGTCAAAGACTAGTGCCCTGAGACCAGCCCTACCTGCATATGTTCTGGTTCAACAGGAACCCATCCAACTTTGTCTTAAATCCCTGGAGGGTGTTTCCCCTATGACACCCTCTGGGAGAGTGTTCTAGTTTTCCACCACTCTCTGGGTGAAGAAGAACTTCTTTACGTTTGTACGGAATCTATTCCCTTTCAGCTTTAGGGAGTGCCCTCTCGTTCTCCCTACCTTGGAGAGGGTGAACAACCTGTCTTTATCTACTAAGTCCCTTCAGTATCTTGAATGTTTCTATCATGTCCCCTCTCAGTCTCCTCCTTTCAAGGGAGAAGAGGCCCAGTTTCTCTAATCTCACAAATAGCTGTTGAGGAAAGGCTCTGGTGCTAATTTGATTCCCTCTTGCCCACCCCAAGGCAGAACATTTTGATTTATAGGCTCTTCAGCCAACCAGGAACAAGGCATTATTTTGGTAGGATTTTTCTGCCCTTTCTTTATTCTTCCAGGTGTAAGTACTTCTGCACTACGATATTGCTGGGAAACATTGTATCACCAAAGCTGCTGCTCAGGTTACAACTGACATAATATGTTACCCAGGCAGAGGGTTCAAGCTTTCTTCAGCTTGAATCTCTCATGAAGGTAGTGAAGGAACTAAGAGAAGAGGTGGCAAGACTGAGAAACATCCGTAAGAATGAGAGGTACTTAGATGAAATGGTTCATGAGGCGTCAAAGATTTACAGCAGTGGGGAAGAGGAGGCTGTGCTGAGGGAAAGACATCTGGACTCAGATTATGGAACACTGCAAGATTTGTACTGTGTCTCCCCTTACCCTTGAACTGAAGAATTGGTATGCTGTCCTGGAAGCGGAGGAGATGAAAGCATCCAAAGAAGAAGGACCAAAAATTAAAATCCCCAATTAGGAAATCATTTGGGCTCCTTTTACAAAACTGCACTACCAATTAGCAGTGTACTGAATGAGAATAAGCCCATGGGAATAGTGCAGCTTTGCAAAAGGAGCCCCTTGAATCTAGAAAAAGAGAAAGTGATACAATTTAAGCAAAATATAAAAAGGCAAATTAAAATTAAGAATGATATGCTTTCTGAAGTAGCCAGATTCCTACCATAGAGTGAAAACCCAAATAATTTTTCTTAAAGAAATCCAAAAAAAGACAGATTAAGCATTAGAAAGTCTATTTATAACACCTAGCCAGTTTACTTTCTTCCACTGAAGGACTCAAAAGAAAAATGGCATTTGCAATCCATGGGAGGGGCCTTAGGTATCTGGCCAATCAGCATCTTAGGCCACACCCAGTGCATCCCAGGATGCATCGAGAAGAAGACCTAAGACTCTGATTGGCCCAGGTGACTAAAGCCCCTGCTATGGGAGGGGACTAAAGCATCTTAGCAAATCAGGGCCTTAGGCCCTTCCCTGATGCATCCCAGAATGCACTGTGAAGGGGAAGGCCTGCCATTTTGGAGCAGTGGGCCTGCTGGCCGGAGAGTGTAAGCATCCATCCGGTTGGACTTTCTCCTATGAAGTATGAAAGGGTGAGCGGGTGTTGGGGTATGGGATGGGGGTCTGCAGGGATGGGGGTTGTTATGGGTATTAAGGTTCCTGGGGTATTAGAGATTCCTGGGGGTTTGGGGGTTCAGAGGGGTGGTGGCATGAGGGAGTGGGCATCCCTCTTGCTAGTCTTCTATGAGGGGGGAGGAGGGAATGGGCATCCCTCCTGCTTAGCTGCTTGGGGGGGGGTGAGGGTCAAGGGGCAGGAGGGAGTGGGCATCCCTCCTGCTGATTTTAGTGGGACTTGTGGGGGATTCCCTTGCCATGATAAACTGATGACAAGGGATCCCTCAATCAGGCAGGTACAATTCTCTAACTGTGACATGGACGCTAGTTAGAGAATCGGGGTGGTTAGGCATCTGTCCTTTATGACAGACATGATTCTGTATAGGACACCAGAGTACAATTCTTAGCCATTTCTTAGACAGTGGCTGAGACTGGTGACCTATTCAAAATCTGCTCCTAAGTGTATAGCGCTTGATGGACACTGCCCCAGCTTTGTTGGTGGGCTGAGAACTTTTCAGCGGCTGCTCATAAATGTATGTTTTTTTTTCTATGTGATTTTTCAGTGGTAGTCCAAGAGGAATTGCATTCACACACAGCAGATATTTCATTGTTTCCAGTGGGTTTATAATCTAAACTTTAACTGAGGTAATGGAAGTTAGGTGTCTTGCCCAAAGCTACAAAAAGTATCTGTGCCCACAAACTTTATAACCATACAAGCTATTTGAAATTTGCCTTATAGCAGATGCATTTAATAAAATAATGGTGTTTTTTAAACTTTTATTTTAGGCAATATACTGCAATCTATGACCCAATTTAAAAAGTAATCTGACTTCAAATAAAATTTAAATAATGGGTAGAAACTATTGACAATTATTGACAGCTCTTATAGCCAGAGCTATTAATTCAGCACAGCATTGTCTTAGTGTCTTCAAACCCCACTGATCTCTAGAAGTCAATATTTGAAACAGTAGGTGTCAACAAATCTCAAAAGATTTAAATTTGTCAATGAAGTGGGAATTAAAATGCTCACAGAGTGTTATGCAGGGCTTGATGCCACACTGAGACAACTCTGCAGGAGCAAAATAAGTCAATAGATCCATATAAAGGTGCTAGACAATTTATTCCATTGGCAATAAACACAGAATTACAATTAAGGTTTTAATTTTGAGGAAATCACCTTTCAAGTGCATATAAGTCATTATTAGATATCATTGTAAAAGCCCTATTTATCTTTTGTTTTTCTCTTTTTTACATCTCATATTATATGTAGACATCTATTTTATTTGAATCAGGCAGGCTTCCACCTGGACATCCTGAAGCAACAAAGCTTTTCCTGGACATCCTAGGCAGAACTTACATGCCGGAACTTAGAAAAAAATAAAACAGATTTAAGTTTCCCCAAAGGTGACCAAACTGCCAAGATCACTACTGGAGGGTTTAAGGCATGACCCCCCCTACACCCCCAGTAATCACAACCCCCTCCCACTACCCAGAGATGAGGGGAAAAAACAGCAAATTGAGAGCTTCCCATCAGCTGATCACGGCAGAGGAATTCCCATCAGCTGAGCCGGTTTTGGGGATTCCTGCCAGCTCATAGAAACATAGAAACATAGAAAGATGATGGCAGAAAAGGGCTACAGCCCATCAAGTCTGACCACTCTATTGACCCACCCCATTAAGTCTGAATGCTAATGACCTAGTTCCTTAACTCGACCCTCGTAGGGATCCCACGTGGATGTCCCATTTAGTCTTAAAGTCGAGCACGCTGGTGGCCTTTATCACCTGCACCGGAAGTCTGTTCCAGTGATCTACCACCCTTTCTGTGAAGAAATACTTCCTGGTGTCACCACTAAATTTCCCTCCTCTAAGTTTGAGCGGGTGCCCTCTTGTGACCGAGGGTCCCCTGGGAAAGAATATATCGTTTTCCACCTCGACACGACCCGTGACGTACTTAAATGTCTCAATCATGTCACCCCTTTCCCTGCGCTCCTCTAGGGTATAGAGCTGCAGTTTGCCCAGTCTTTCTTCGTATGAGAGACCTTTGAGCCCCGCGACCATCCTAGTGGCCATTCGCTGGACCGACTCAGCTTGAAGCACATCTTTCCGGTAGTGTGGCCTCCAGAATTGCACACAGTATTCCAGATGAGGTCTCACCATGGTTCTGTAGAGTGGCATTATGACTTCAGGTTTACGGCTGACGAAGCTTCTATTGATACATCCCATCATTTGCCTTGCCTTTGATGAGGCCTTCTCTACTTGTTTGGCAGCCTTCATGTCTGCACTGATGATTACCCCCAAGTCCCGTTCCTCTGAAATCCTAGCTAGTGTTTCTCCATTCAAGGAGTATGTTCTGCATGGATTTCCGCTGCCGAGATGCATGACCTTACATTTTTTAGCGTTGAAGCCTAGCTGCCATGTCAAGGACCAGTTTTCCAACGTGATCAGATCTTGTGTCATACTATCCTGGAGGATGCTTTCACTTACTATGTTACACAGTTTGGCATCGTCGGCAAACAGTGCTACTTTACCCTGAAGCCCCTGGGTCAAGTCCCCTATGAATATGTTGAAAAGGGATGGTCCCAGGACTGAGCCCTGCGGTACTCCGCTAGTCACCTCCGATGTCTCAGAGAGGGTGCCGTTGACCACCACCCTCTGAAGTCTTCCACTCAGCCAATTACTGACCCATGCAGTTAGTTTCTCACCCAAACCCAGCGATTTCATCTTGTTTAATAGTCTACGGTGTGGGACACTGTCGAAAGCTTTACTGAAATCCAAGTACACTATGTCCAGAGACTCTCCCGAGTCTAGCTTTCCTGTCACCCAATCGAAGAAGCTTATAAGATTGGATTGGCATGACCTGCCTCTGGTGAATCCATGTTGACAGGGATCCCTTAGATTCCCTTCATCCATTATCGTGTCTAATTTACCTTTAGTGATGGTGATTCCCCCTGCCATGATCAGCTGAGCCACGGAGCCCTATACCTCTCCCCTCAACATATCCTGATACCCCTCTGATCCCCACACACATCACCCACATCCCCCAACATTTCTGAACTACCCTCTCACATCCACGGATCCCTACCCCCAGTACAAATTGGCAAGAGGAAACCCCCTCCCTCCTGCCTACAGGGCTGTGTGCTGAGAATGACAGGCCTTTCCCCTCCCAGTGCATCTTGGGATTCAGTGGGAGGGGCCTAAAGCCCTGAGTGACTCAGAAAACATCATTTTGAGCCAATAAAGATCTTAGGCCCCTCCCACTGCATCCCAAGATGCACTGGGAAGGGAAAGGCCTGTCATTATCAGCATATGGCCTGGGAGTAGAGGGGGGTCCATGGATGTCAGAGGAGGATGTCCAGGAATGTTGAGGAGGATGTGGGGAGGGGGGGTCTAGTGATGTTAGTGGGATGTTGGGGAGGGGTGTAAGGCAAGCAGGGAGAAAGAAAGGGGCAGGCAGGGAGACAGAAAGAAAGGGGAACAGGGAGACAGAAAGAAAGGGAGGCAGGGAGACAGAAAGAAAGGGAGGCAGGGAGACAGAAAGAAAAAGTTGGGGGGAGAGAATGAGGTCTGGAGGAGAGGAAACATACAGGAGACTGAAAGAAGGGAAGAAAGATTGAATGCACAATCAGAAGAAGAAAGTGCAACCAGAGACTCATGAAATCACCAAACAACAAAGGTAGGAAAAATTATTTTATTTTCAATTTAGTGATCAAAATGTGTCCGTTTTGAGAATTTATATCTGCTGTCTATATTTTGCACTATGGCTCCCTTTTACTAAACCGCAATAGTGTTTTTTAGCGCAGGAAGCCTATGAGCATCGAGAGCAGCGCGGGGCATTCAGTGCAACTCCCTGTGCTAAAAACTGCTATTGCGCTTTAGTAAAAAGTGAGGGGGTATATTTGTCTATTTTTGTATGGTTGTTACTGAGGTGACATTGCATAGAGTCATCTGCCGTGACCTCTTTGAAAAAACCCCAAAATATGAATGATAATTAACATTTTCTCTGCAGTTCAGTGTGCTTTGTGGGTTTTAAAAAAAAAATTTCATTGTTGGTAGATCATTTTGACTTGGTCATTTGAAAAGTAGCTCGCAAGCCCAAAAAGTGTGGGCACCCCTGCACTATAACGTCAGAAACACTTTCCCCATTTGTAAGCAATAAGTCCAGTATGACCCCTTCTCGTGTGGGTTCCATTACCAACTGCTGGAACAGTTCTTCTTGTAAAGAATCCAGGATCTCCCTACTTATTTATTTATTTAGAAGACCCCATTGTAGGGATACCCCAATCAACATCCGGCATGTTAAAATCACCTATTAGTAAAACTTCCCCATTTTTAGAAATACAGTCAAACCTCAGTTTATGAGTGCACCAGTTTGTGAGTGTTTTGAAAGACGAGCAAAACATTTGCAAAATCAGCGCCTCGGAAACCGAGCTTGACTCGATTTATGAGTGACCCCCCCCACCTCCCGCGATCTGGCATCCCACCCGGCTTGTGTCACTCCCCCCCCCCCCAATCCTACATCCCCTGCCGAGCACCCAAATAACATCCTTTACCCCGATTTGGCACCGGCACCAGCACCAACGCACAGGACATGCTAGTGCCCGAAGATCCTCCCTCTGGGCTGGACTGGGCCTTGAGCATTTGTGCATGCTTAAGGCCTTCTGGTCTTGCTCTCTCCGAGATTCTCAGAGATCTCTGAGAATCTCGGAAAGAGCGAGACCAGAAGGCCTTGAGCATGCGCAAATGCTCAAGGCCCAGTCCAGCCCAGCCCAGCCAAGAGGGAGGATCTCCGATGATCAGTCCACCCAGCCCAGCCCAGAGGAAGGATCTTCAGGCACATGTCCTGTTTTTGGTGCTGGTGCCAAATCGTACCCCGATTTGGGATATTATTTGGGTGCTCGGCGGGGGATGTACATAGAAACATAGAAACATAGAAGATGACGGCAGAAAAGGGCTACAGCCCATCAAGTCTGCCCACTCTGCTTACCCACCCCCTGTCTATGTCCTAATGACCCAATTTCCTTATCTTGACCCTCGTAGGGATCCCACATGGGTATCCCATTTATTCTTAAAGTCTGGCACGCTGTCTGCCTCGATCACCTGCACTGGAAGCTTGTTCCAATGATCAACCACTCTCTCTGTGAAGAAATACTTTCTGGTGTCGCCATGAAATTTTCCGCCCCTGAGTTTGTACGATCGTGGAGGGGGAGATGCAAGTGGGGGACAGGGTGCCGGATCACAGGGGGGATGCTGGATCGCAGGGGGGGAATATGGAGCAGCGCCTGTGGCCTTGAGGGGCGGGGGGAAATATTAAATGAGTTTTCATTCATTCCTATGGGGAAACTCGCTTTGATATACGAGCAATTTGGTTTACGAGCATACTTCTGGAACGAATTATGCTCGTAAACCAAGGTTCCACTGTATTCTGAATGTCTATTATTAAATCTCACTTCTTCTGTCTTTGAAGGAGGCCTGTATATCACACCAATGTAAATATATTCACCATTCCCTCTTTCCAAATTGATCCACAGTGCCTCTTCCTTGCTCTGCAGATCCTGCAATTGTGTGGCTTTAATATGATCTTTAACATATAACGCTATTCCCCCTCCTTTTCTTCCTACCCTGTCTTTCCTGAACAGATTATAGCCCAATATAACTACATCCCAGTCATGGGTTACTAGTAGCCTTCTAAAGAATCTTGTCTTTTGCAAGCATGCAAGCAACAAAGTTGTACACTTCAAATACTCCTAAATCTAATTTTCTTTCCAGTCATTTCCCATTTATCAATGCCATTTCCCATTTTAAGGCCATCATCTCCCATTTCTTCTTAATTACACAGTATAAACACTTGTTTAAGATTCCCATCCTTAGCCAACTCTCCTCCTCACAAATTCAAGAAACTTACATTGTCTAACATTTTGATTTTGAAGTCTCATTTATATATTTAAAGTAGGTTTTATCTCATCCTTTTATCAATCATACAGTGTCCTCCATTTAATTCTTTGCATTTCTAACTGCTTTTCTAACTTGATTGGACATTTTTCTTTGTATATCCTGTGTTCAGATACAGTATATGTATTTGTTTTTTTAAAAATGAAACTGTATGACTATCTTAAATTTCATAGCTCTAATTGGGTTTGGAAAACTTAAATCTGTCTGGCTCAGGAAGATGCACTGTGTCTGTGTGGGAGCCGTTTAAACAATATTATATCATATTATATACTGCATGCACAGGAGTAAATTATATCAGTGATTCTCTGAAGATATGATTGGAATGCAATTTTGTCCACCATTATTCTGAAAACATTGCAATTTCAGAACAACCTCAGGTATTTTAGGACATCTTATTTTATTTGCCTCGACAAAGAGTATTATGCAGTATACACTTTAAATAGCAGAATATTGTAAATCACCTGCTTCATCATAATTGGCTACCTTTTAACAAGATTTTTTAAATGATATTGTCCTATCTAGTAATAAGTTACTGCTTTAGTTATATAACAGGAATATTCTAAGTGAAACGATAAGTCTTATAGTGATCACAGCACTACCAAAAGAAAAAAAATAAAATAAAATAAATGACATATTCCTCGAGGGCCGAAATACAATCGGATTTTCAGGATTTCCCCAATGAATATGCATGAGATCTATTTGCATGCACTGCTTTCAATGCATATTCATTGGGGAAATCCTGAAAACCTGATGGGCAACTCTGGTCCTCGAGGGCCGGAATCCAATGTCTGGTCTAGACAGTACGTTAGTGACCAGAAAGATTTTTAGAGACTTTAATTCTTCACTTTATAAAATGACACAAGATACTTGTCCTTAACTGGATTTGCTTAAACTTTTGAACTCTGCTTTTCAGTCTTCATTTCAGTGTAGAAAAGCTAATGCATTTTATTGAACTAGTGAAAAGGGAACTTTATCTTCAAATTTTCAGTAAGATGACTTAGAACATCAGTTTTACGTCATTAAGGGGCTCATACAATAAATCTCAGACAAAAATTATTTTATATTGCAATTTGGTAAAAAAATAAAATAAAAATTGAACTTCTCCACTATACCGCTAAAAGCGTCGGTATAGCATATACTATAATGGGAAAGAAGGAAAAGCCTCAGATATTGGTGAGCCACAAAAATAGCTTTACCTTACACATCACTGGCATAGAAAACCTTCTAAGCAAAACACAAAAATGTAGCATCTACAAACCCAGAATCTATCTTTAATCTATTAACACAGTCCCCCAACAATGGCCAGCATTTTATGACATGATCACTTTATAGGGCATTGGGACAATATCTAAAATAAAACACAATTGATATGAAAGCGTCTGTTTCAGAGGCATTCCAAAAGAAACTACAACACAAACACTGTACTCACAATTTCATGGGCTCTCCTTTCCTCCATGCTCCATTCTTCAACATGGTGCTTCAGTATTTTAAGCCCCTCCTAACCAATCAGACTCCTCCATCCTGATTGGGCAGTCAGAGCCAACAGTTTAGCCAATTATAACTAAATGAAAAATCTGTTAAAGGGACCAAAGCTTTTGAATAAAAATGGAGCCAATCAGTAGCTGTAGTTAAACCAGTGGGATATACAGAATTTAAAGTGAACATTCAAAATTGTTCACATTGTTGCAGCATCAATCTCTGGTCACCCTCTTGCACTTTAATTGGATTGGATTCATTGCATTTGATATACCGCTTGTACATGAGTATTAAGCAGTTTACAAATATTAATACATTTGAAATTGGGTACATTGAACTATACTTGTGCCTCCGTATTCGCAGTGGATGCAGGCAGAACATAGCCGCGAATATGGAAAAAACACAAATAACTTTTTATATGTTATTCGTGATTTTGGGAAACAGCCAGAGTTTTTACTATTGAAACCGCGAATAACATTTCAATAGTTATTCGTGGTTTTTGGAAACAGGCACTATGAGCTCCTTTTACGAAGGTGTGAACATAAGAACTGCCATCTCCGGATCAGACCTTTGGTCCATCAAGTCCAGTGATCCACACACGCGGAGGCCCAACCAGGTGTACACCTGGTGAAATTTTAGTCACCCATAACCCTCTATGCCTCTCGTAAGGAGATGTGCATCTAGTTTGCTTTTAAATCCTAGAACGGTGGATTCCGCAATAACCTCCTCTGGGAGAGCATTCCAGGTGTCTACCACTCATTGTGTGAAGCAGAAGTTCCTGATATTTGTCCTGGACTTGTCCCCCCTTAGCTTCAGTCCATGTCCTCTTGTCCGTGTCACATTGGACATTGTAAATATTTTTTTTTCCTGCTCTATTTTGTTGATTCCTTTCAGTATTTTGAAAGTCTCGATCATATCCCCTTGCAGTCTCCTTTTCTCAAGGGAGAACAATCCTAGTCCCGGCAGCAAGATCCGTCCAGCCGACCAACATTTAAAGGTTAGCTGGAGGAGGGAGGTTAGTTGGGGGGGGGTCCGGAGGGGGACCGGCTTTCCGGAAGGAGTTGGGCATCCTCCTGCCGGCGATTATGAGTTTGGGGGGGTGGGGGAGGGGGGATCCGGGGGTTTCCGGCAGGAGGAGTTGGGCATCCTCCTGCTGGCGATTATGAGTTTGGGGGGGGGGGGGGTCCAGGGTTCTGGCAGGAGGAGTTGGGCATCCTCCTGCTGGTGATGGGACAGGCGGCCGCTATACTTATTGCAGCAGGGAGATCTCTTGCCGCGATAAGTATAGCGGCCGCGTCTACTTACAATGTAGACCAGCATTTTGCTGGCCTACATTTTAAGCGTCTCTTCCTCTACTAGGGAGACGCGTAGGGCCGCCTAGGTTTGCCTAAGGCCCTTTGGCGAGCTTAGGTGTCTTGCAAGCCTCCCTAAGCTCCCGGAGGCGCCTTCAATATAGGCGGCCTGCCTGGGGAGCATTTTTTAAAAAAAACGTGCATCCCGATTGGCTGATTAGACAGCTGTAGGACGCCTACAGCTGCCTAAAATCGGGCGCACTTTGCAGAATCAGGGCCAAAATGCAATAGACCACATGATCGGTATAATAAGTTGTACTATGTCACAAAGTATATTTTTCTGGTCAATAGGGCTGACAAATTCAGACAGTGCTACCATAATGTCACAGTTAACACATTTGCCACATGGACTTTGACCTCCAATGTTGCTATTGGCCGTCACACCTGAGTTATTCAACAAAGTAGGACTCAATAATTTCATTGAGATGAGGTCCGCACCTGTAAGCAACTCTCAATTATTGTCCCACAAAAGCTGGCATAGTAGTAACCAAATCCTAGTGATGCCACAGGATTTGGCTTACTTGTCACTGCATTATCCATAGTGTCTTTTTTTGGAAGCTGAGCATAACAGGTCTCGATTAGCATACAGGGCTCTTTTGTAGGCTCTGTGAATCCCATGTGTTTGGGGTTTGGCAGTCACAACTGTGACCTATGTCTTGGGTTCTGGTCAGTCACAGGCCCACCTCAGGACTTTAGAACCAAAAGACTATTCATTGTATGCCTGATCCAGATATTTTTCCTTTTGAGTTAATAAAGAATTTTCCTTTACCTTCTATGCATGTGTCTGGCTGTTTGTGTATCAGGCCAGACCCCGCCCACTTGCACTGTTATATACCCATTATGAACCTTTCTGAAGCTCTTACTTGCTACTAATTGAAACTCTTACAGTGTTCAGAAGCTACAATTTCATACAAATTATAATGAGCCAATTTCACAGAAATGTCTTTAAGGAGTGATGATTAGTTAAGAACACAAAATGCTAGGATCAGTTGGAAATTGAAGCAATTATTAGGTGTTTGGACAATTGAACAACTTATGACTTAAGGTTTATGGTTCATTTAAAATTGCTATACTGCCTTTTCTGACAGGTACATCACAAGGTGGTGTACATTACAGAATAGATGGCTAATTATACATAGCACATCAGTAAATGGAGCAAATGAAGAGTAAAAGAAAAGGCAAAAAAGTGGGCCTTGTGCTAGAGATTAGTAGATATCAGCTACTACAGGACTCTGTTTTTATATGGGCCCTGCTGCAGATAACATGCACTAAAAGACTCTCTAAGACAAGTTTGTAGAAACACAGAAGTACATTTACTCCCTCATTCTATAAGTAAGGGGCCAATGCAGGAAGCAACACTTTTGAGTTGCTGACCCAGGATGGAGTAATTAATGAGCACTGGCAGGAGAGATGCCCACTCTCTCTCACTGTGCTTGCACAAACTTAGGACACCTACCCCTGACAGCAGGAGGGATGTCCACTCTCTCCCATTGCATCATGTAATCCCCCAACACTACTAACCACCTACACCCCCTGCAGCGGGAGATATGCCCACTCCCTCCTGCTATGGCACAGCTCCCCTCCCCCAGCAACTCCTCCCCATTCCCCGATGACCCCCTGTCCCTCCCTACCTTATTCACAAAGTTCAGCCGGAAGGACGTCTATCCGCTCCGACTGTCAGGCCTGCCTCTTACAAAATAGCGAGTAAGAGGCCTGCCTCTTACTCACCAGGAAGTGGAAGTTTTAGACCTTCCACTTCCCGGTGTATCCTGGGATGCACCGGGGAGGGGGCTAAAGATGTGATGGACCCAGGTGTGTTGAATGAGCTGTAGCTGAAGTGTTCCTATGCAGCCAGAAGAATTTTAATTTAACCAGAGACTCCATATCTTTCCTTTAGTGAGACAGAAAGGTTTTAGCATAGAAAGGAAACCCAGACAGTGCTTTTGGAATCAAAATTTTATTTTCTTAGTGTGTTTTTGTTTACAGTGCAAGTATCATGTGTCAGACACACACAGAGGAAGACTACCATTATTTTATTTTAAAGTGAGATTACAGGGAGCAGAAAAAGAAGACATTCAAGATAGATAAAGAACTGAATATTTAAAGAAAGTAGGAACAGATAAGCAGGAAGACACTTAAGAGTTTTAGCCAATAGTAAAAGAAACAACACTTCACACTACAATTTTACCTATATCTTCCTTAGACTGCCAATAGGTCTGGAAGAAAAAATTGAAATTTAGAGTTGGTAAAGAAGCTGAGATATTGCTAAATTTAAAATATACTTACCTGACATAGAAAAATTGACTGGCATTTGGCAAGTTGTACTAATGGTAACCAAAAGTTATTGCCAGTAAACTGGTATTCTATTTTCAACATACTTTACAGTAGATTGTAATAACTGGATCCATTAGGAACTTTAGACTCTGATTTTAAATTTATTAAATTTTATTTATTGAATGGTTTTAAAGTAAAAATGCAATAAACTTTAACTGCTTGCACTTTAATATAGTGTGGTTCTTTTAGTAAACAAAAGTAGAAAAAACCTGATGGTTACCTTTCAATTAAATACAATATATAGAACAGGGGTAGGGAACTCCGGTCCTCGAGACATGTATTCCAGTCAGGTTTTCAGGATTTCCATAATGAATATGAATGAGATCTATTTGCATGCACTGCTTTCAGTGCATATTCATTGGGGAAATCCTGAAAACCCGACTGGAATACGGCTCTCGAGGACCGGAGTTCCCTACCCCTGATATAGAACCACCACAATATACCAAAATGACACTGGAGGTAATTCTTTTCTCTTTTTTTCTTGATTTTTATCTATTTATAAATGGGAACAAGCCTCAGAATATTGAGTATTAAGTTCTCACCCATTCAAGGTTCTTTCAAAGAGAAAAACACTTCTTTTCTCTTACTCACATTCACATCACTGGCTTGAACCCATCCTCCCTACCTTTTTTCTAACATTAAGTATAATTTTATTGCTTCAATGATTTACATTAAAACTACACTTCTCCCTCTGGATTCGCGGGGGATAGGGGCAGAGCCGGACCGCGAATGGTGAAATACCGCAAATATCTTCTGGTCCGGCTCTGACCCACCCCCGCCTCCCTCATGCCTTCCCCCTGGCATCCCGGCCTTACCTGGTGGTCTAGCGGGCTTTCGGGGCAGGAGCGATCTTCCTACACTCCTGCCCCGTGCAGATCGCCAATAGGAAATAGCTACCATGAGTTCCCGTAGTCTCTCGAGACTACGACGGGAACTCTCCACAGCCATTTCCTATTGGCGATCTACACGGGGCAGGAGTGTAGGAAGATCGCTCCTGCCCCGAAAGCCCGCCTGACCACCAGGTAAGGCCGGCATGCCGAGGGGAAGGCTAAACTGTGTTGTTGTTTTTTTTCCCTCCTCCCCAAAAAATTGCGAATATGTGAAATTGCGATTGCCGAAACCGTGAATGGGGAGGGGGAAGTGTACTATTTAATACTAAAAGGGCTATTTAATACTAAAAACTATTTATTTTTAAAAATCTCTTTATTCATTTTAAAGCTTAAAATAAGTGCAAAATATTATACAGACATTTTACACTTTAACAGCACTTAAATTCAATCAAATTATATTTCATAACAAATACATGTATCCTAACAATTGCATTTAACCATAATTAAATTCAAAGTATTTCCCCACCCACCCTGGATGTCTATGTTCAAAGGGCAAAATCAGAATTTTGTCAATGGCTCCCAAAACATGCTTAAATTTCCTATAATGTCTCTGCTGTATGGCAATCATGCGTTCCATTTTAAAAATGTGACATAAAGATTCCCACCAGAAATTATAGTTTAACCGGTCCCAGTTTTTCCAGTTTTTCAAAATAAGTTGTATGGCAATTCCCATCATGATAAAGAGAAGTTTATTATTATGGGAAGATATTGGGCTTTTAGTCCTCATTAACATGGCAAATAGCATGGTATCGTTCGTCAATGCCGCTGGATTTTCCAATATTTTAATCACTTGACTGCTGTTCTGCCACTTATTTCTGTCAGATGGGATGATTAGTGACACTTAGAAAAGCACATAGACAATATAAATGCATAGACAATAACCTTTTATTATACATATACGCGATCAGCTCAGCGGCCCCAGCAACCTGCCTAACCCCTACAGCAATGATCGCAGCAGGAGAGATGCCTCATATCCCCTACCGCGATGTCATCTTTTCTCTACCCGAACTGCTGCAACCCGCGGCAGCAGAGATGCCCTATCTCTCCTGCCGCGGGTTGTGGCAGTTCGGGTAGAGGAGTGATGGCTTCACGGTAGGGGAGATGAGGCATCTCTCCTGCCGCAATACATCACCCCCCCCCCGACAACATCAGGGCAAGAGGGAGCCCAACCCCTCCTGCCCCGCGATCCCCAACCCCCCCCCCCCCCCGAGTCCGATCCGGCCAGAAGGGAGCCCAAGCACTCCTGGCCTCTCGCCCCCTACAAGATTGGGCAGGAGGGAGCCCAACCCCTCCTGCCCAGGTAGACCCCCTACCCCCCACCCCCCACTACAATATGGGCAGGAGGGATCCCAGGCCCTCCTGCCGTCGACACAACACCCCCCAATAACCGCCCCCCCAGAACCCCCGATCGGCCTCCCCGCTGACCCGCAACCCCCCGTTGACCCGCGACCCCCCACCAACCCAACAACCCCCCACCCCCAATCCCAACCCCCATACCTGTTAAATGTTGGCCGGACGGATGGGTGCCAAGCCTGCCTGTCCGACAGGCCAGCCAGCTCTGGAATGGGGCTGGATTGGCCCAGGCAGCTGAAACCCCACCCACAGGTAGGGCCTAAGGCGCCTGGGCCAACCAGAATAGGCCCGGGAGTCTTCGGCCCCTCCTGTGGGTGGGGCCATAGGCACATGGGCCGGGTTGTATAGGATGCTGGGCTTTATGGACTTTCGATCTGTCCCAGTATGGCAATTCTTATGTTCCTATGCTTTCAGACAGACATCCTTATCTTTGCTTTTTTTTTGGCATTCATCATTTGGATGTTTTATTTTGAAAAATGGCTGTTCATTTTGGACATTTTCACATATTTTAAAGCAGGAAACCCCAACATTTTTCCTGTTGGAAAATGGCTGAGAGATATATTAAGTTTTTTTGGATGTCACAAGCACAAGCGGGACGTTCTAAATCTGACTTGAACATTCTTTCTAAAATGTGTGTACTCTTTTTGTGCATGCACTACTGGGAAAAATGTGAATTATGGCCCGGATTATAGTAAAGTTAAGTGCTGGTAGGCGTCCTACCACCATCTAACTAACCAATTGGGACCCATGTTTAAAAAAAAAATTGATGCGGTGAATGGTACCTATGTTGAAGGTGCTGTTCACACACCTATGGAAGCATCTAGACATGCCTAAGTATGCCTAAGGCTGATGTGGTTTACACCAGAAGTGGCCTTAGGCGAGCCTAGGCACTTTCATAGGCGCAAGACAGGTGCTTTAAAAGTAGGCCTGTAAAATGCTGGCCTACATTTAAGGCACCTGCTTTAAAAAACAGCTGTGATTCTATAAATGGTGCTGATGCGTGATTGACATGTAATCAGCGGCTGTTTTTTGGTGGCCGCCAATACCAGCACCATTTATAGAATCTGGACCTATGTGTATTATGTGTAAAATATATATGTGTGTGAGTGAAGCCCCTTGAATTATCAGAGGACTGTTAACCTTGGTTGAAATGCAGACCAAGGTTAGATGTTGTAAGGTGGGAGGGAAAACGGGGACACAGGAAAGCAGTAAATTGGGGAGGGTAGGAAAGGGTTAAGGGTGAATGAAGGAGAGTCAGGCATCGCTGGGCAGATGGGAGGGTAGTGGGGGGAGGAAGGTAGGATTTGATTAGTGGGTTGAAAGGGTAAGGATGGAGAGAAGGTCTAGTGAGTGAAGAATCTTGTTGGGCTGAAGTTAGATGGGATTGGGAGGTGTGGGAGGTGGTTGAAAGCTTTGAGACTAGTCCAGTTTGGGCAGCACTGACCTGTCCTGCCCTGGGGTGCTGCGTTTGTGCTTGGGATATGGCATAATATGGGTTGGGGGGGGTTGGGGGACTTGCATTCAATTGGGTGCTGGGAGTCACAGCTATATGGAGGTAGATAGAGCCCAAGATAAGCAGCTATTTAATGGAAAATATAGGGAATGGAATTTAAGGGGTATTTGTTTTAAAGGACAAGGGCTCTGCTATGATACATGTTGAGCCAAGGCAAGGTCTTGGCATGACTGCAAGACTCACCTTAAGTAAGGTTGATATCGTTGTTATCGTTGATATCATTGACATCGTTGTTAATTGGGTATAATGGAGGCTAGACATCACCATCTAGCCTTCTGAGTAAGGAATAAGGGTAGAGGAAAGCCGTCTGGCAAAGAGGATGGTTGGTGATGTTAATATTGTTGGGATTGGTGGTTTGAAATTGTTAATAAAAGAAGCTGCAACCAATTTTCTCCCAGCAAGTGGTTTATTTGGATGTAAGTATTATAATGCTTGGGTGCGGTGCTAGTGCCAAGATTAATGATTTGTAATGGTATTTTGACATTTAGAAGCTGATATTAAGGAAGGAAGTTATCAGTGTGGGCTACTCTTAAGTCAGTCTATCTTATCACAAGCAAGGTCATTTTAGCACAGGGGTCTCCTTGCACCTAATGCAACCCTATCCTTAAATATGAGTCCTTTGACTTGAGGTAGAATAACTCATCTTAATGGTAGCCCACATTGATAACTTCCTCCAAAGTGTTTATTCTCACTTACTATACCACCTTTTACTCAGTGGCATCAAGGCAGCTCACAAATCAATAAGTTATATATTAACAACAAAAACAAAAACAGCAGTAGGGGAACTGAAGATGGGAGCAGAAGATCAAAGAGGAAGCAGATAAAAAAAAGAAATGGAAAATGAAACAACAGGAACTCTCAGTGTTTGGCCCAGTCATTCAGCTACCAGCAGTATATCATTGCCCTTATTTCTGCCAATCTATTGGCTGAGATATAGCTATCATTTATTACCTGGGTATAAACAGATAAAGTTGAGACAAGAGCAACTTTATTATTTTATAAAACGTATCTCTGGAAAAAAACTTTCACTTTGAAATGGATATCCATTTGAGTGTTCATAGCAAATGATATACTCAACTTATCAGTGCTGCTTTTAACTTAAAGGTAAAAGACAAGCACTCCAGAACCGTACATTGTAAAAATAAATAAGTTATAAAAGGGAAAGAAATTGGGACTTGTTTCTCACATTTTTTGTAGTTTTACGAGTGGTTTACATATAAGTACTTCAAGCATTTTCCCTATCTGTCCCAGCAGGCTCACAATATATCTAATGTACCTGGGGCAGTAGAGGATTAACCCCCTCCTTTACTAACATGTAGCGTGGTTTTTAGTGCTGGCAGCGGCAGTAACTGCGCCGAAGCTTATAGGAATTCTATGAGTGGCGGAGCAGTTACCGCCGCTGCCGTTACACGTTAGTAAAGGAGGGGGCAAGTGACTTGCCCAGGGTCACAAGGAGGAGCGTGGGGTTTGAACCCACAATCTCAGGGTGATGAAGTTGTAGCTCTAAGCACTATGCCAAACTGACATTGCTCTGAAAAACTACATTACGGAAAAGGAGCATCACAACTCTTGCTTCTCATGAGTCCCCTTCGCTCCGATAAAGGCTTTAAAAAAAAAAAAATCATAAACTACTGTATTCTTATTAGAATCTATCCCTTTCTGCCTTTCAAAATAAGTTAGATATGCAAACTTTTGTATGCAAAATCATTGCAATGAATAATTCTTTGAGAAAGTCTTGGAAAAGAAGCAAACAGGAGCAGCTTCAGTTTCTAAATACAGCCCCAACCAGTTGTCCTAAGGGTGATGTCATCACTAATTTTGACAGGCTCCTTTCTCTAATGAGGCATCTTGTTGTTTCTCTTATGATATAATCCTGATTGCTATGACAACTGAGTGACTTTATCTAGCAATTACAACACTGCAATTGGTTTACTCTATAAATTATAGTCAGTACACTCAGCTACCCACTGTCTAGGCAAAATGTTACTGATAAAACTGATTACCAGCTTTATATGTGCTATTCAATCACTACCAATGACATTTCTGTAGAGGAGTATACACATATTTGTGATGTTCTTAAGATAGAATTTTCCATCTATATGAATTCCCCAGTATGCTAAAAAACAAAATGTATTTGGGTACTCACTTTAAAAATAATTTGTGAAAAAGTTGCTAAAAACTTTTAAAATTAGGGCAAATTTAGAGATATGCACCAATTAGGGGTGTTAAGAGAGCCACTAATTGACTGGTAGGCATTTCTATGCAGTAAAGAAATGGGATATGAAGACTAAAGTGAGGATTAAGACAGGCCTAGAGAAGATCTTTGGTTGGTTCCATACAAATGGTCTAGTAGCCAACAAGGAAAAATAAAACTGAACTACTTCTGATTATCAGATGGGGAGGGAACTGCCCAAGATATAAACTAATGCTGAATAGAAATACCATAAAGTCATCCACGGAGAGAGTGAGAAACTTAGGGGTATGGCTGAACCCAAACTTAAATATGTCAATACAAGTGTAATATATTGTGAAAAATGTTTATGGCAAATTCTACTGAATTCAAATATGGTTTTAGCCCCCTGACCATCAAGCAATTTCCAATGTAATAATATCCCTGGTACTTTCTATTTTGGACTACTGCAATGCAATCCTTCTAGGCATTCCTAAGTACATAATCAAACAGATACAGAAAGTACAGAATGCAGCAGCAAAATTTCTGCTGGGAAAATTGAAACATACAAGCGCCACTCCAATTCTGAAAGAATTACACTGGCTAGAGTGAAATTCAAGATCATGTTGTTGACACACAAAATTGTTCATCTTTCAGAACCACATTACTTAGCAACCAGACTACACAACCATACTACAAGACACACACTTTACCCAAGTCAAGAATACTTGTTGGAAATACTTTTCTATTAGATGTCTTTGAAAGATGGTGTCTGGAAAAGAATGCTCTCAGTAGTGGCTCCAAGGTGATGGAGCTCACTACCAAACAAAATTAAAACTAGAAAAAGATACCAAAAAGTTCAAGAAAGGAATGAAGACCTTCCTTTCACAGACTACTTTAATTAATGTATGTCTCATCCAGGAGGGGTAATTAATATGGTGGAGTTAGCTCACTACTTCATAGTTCATACATGATAGGATGAAGCTGGATATACAAAGGAAGTTTTAAATTATAATATATTTAAATGGCAACTAAAAGTTTGAGTATGTATATTTATAGAGGTTAATTATATAAATAAGTATAATGAAGGGATATAGAGTTATAGCATTCTTTATTGTTGAGTCAATCAAAGGATAGGCTAGGTAACTGATTTGTACATGTATATGTATGCTGGACATCTCAGAAATAATCTAATTCTATATGTAGCACCGTTACTAAGCTAGTTTATCATAATTCCAGCAGTGTTGTGTTACTATGTGACTATAGCTCGTGTATTGTGCCATCATTACTGAAGTTATTGTTCATATTTCCATCAAAGCTGCTTATGTAAACTACTCTGAATTGACTTTATAGTCATTAGTCAGCTGCATAGAAGCTTTAAATAATAAAGAATAAACTTTGCATCTGCCATTGACAGGGTGTAAGAGGGCACGTCTACACATAAACATGTCAATAATAATCTTATATTAGTATTCTATAACATAACATAACTTTATTCTTCTATACCGCCATAACCAAATGATTTCTAGACGGTATACACAGAAGAAGGCTGGACAATCAGCGAAATACAAATAGTTAAAAATACAACAAGTTTCTTAAATATACTCAGTATAAAGTTTTGGTCAAACAGTGCTGACTTAATTTCTTTTTGAAATGCACCATAAAACAACATAGCTCCACCAATACATTTACCCGACCAGGACTGCAAGAGTCTTGAAGTGCAAGAGTCTTATCCAAAAAAGTCTTGTATCTGCAACCTGTAATTTTTGGATATGTGAATAAATGTAAACTCCTAGTTTTCCTCGTTGGGCTGTACAAGACGAAATGAGATAAAAGATAATCCCCAAATCAACTTAAAACAGATACAAGAAAATTTGAATAGTATTCATGCCTCCACCAGCAGCCATAGGAATTCTATGAGCATCAGAGCAGTTACCTCCTCTGCAGGCACTAAAAACAGTCCTATACATTAGTAAAGGAGGGGGTTAATTAATAGGCTCAATTGATACCATAATTGACACTTAATACCTCATATTTGGTGTTAATTGGGTTTAATTGAAAGTTAGGCACATAACTTGTAAAGACCTCCCAGGCCTACCTGTCTACTTAATGGTCTTGTGGAGGTCTATGAGGGCAGGAACATGGCCCCTCACAGCTGCTTTCTAAAATGACTGTCACAATCTCTCACAACAGCTCACAGTACCACACCTCATGGCAGTCATTTTGAAAGCCAGCCATGAGTGGGCAGGAGAAAGAGAGCCATAATCCTGCCCAATAAAACCCCTGCTGGACCACCAGCTAGAAAGCTAGGCCCATGGGAGTCTACTAGAGTTTGGGTATTGAGGGGCCTGGCAGGGGAAAGATGATGTGATGCAGACTAGGGGGAGAAGGGGGGAATTGTAGGGGATCAGAGAATCAGGGTTCTGGAGTGGCATTAGAATGTTTAAAAAAAAAACCCCAAAAACCCAATAATAATGTGGACCCTGGTTCAATATTCAGCCAGGACCCCCATAAGAAAAGCTTTTGCGCTGTCCTAAATTAATCTGCTTATCTTATGCGGGCCACAATTGAATATTGCTGGAGCTTGCATAAGCCCCCTGGCTCCTACCCAGCACAATTCCCTGGCCCTTCCTTGGCTGTCCCACTTTTTTGGGCCAGGTTAGAGCTGATATATGGTGGCACTGCCTGGCTTAGTACAGCTGAATATTGATGGTTTGCCACCAATAAGCAATTTATGTCGGACAGAGACTCTCTGGGCTCTAAATAGCACTTATCAATCCCTAGTTGTAGTCTCATGGTACTACTTCTAAGGGTCAAGCTACCAAACAAGGAGTGTTGCCCAGCTTGAGCCATAGTGGTTGTTTTGTATATACCATGCCCACTCTCCTAAGCCAGGTGTTACCTTACCCCTCATAGGGTGAAGACGGCCTTACTTTACCCGCAAATTTGTAGTCGTCTCTCAAGCTGATACCTCAGGCAATGTTTACCTATAAAGAATAAGGTTCATAAAAATAGGGTGGGGAATAATAGGAAAACAACAAACAGGTTTTGAAATACAAGGAAAACCAAATTTACAATTATCCCCTTTTTATAAAACTGCAATAGCAGCTTTTAGCGCAGACCAGCACACTGAATGCTCTGCACTGCTTCCGACGCTATGAGTGTCGGGAGCAGCGCAGAGCATTCAGTGCGTTGGCCTATGCTGAAAACCACTATCACGGTTTTGTAAAAGGCGGGGGAGGGGGGTTTAATTATTATAAATGATCACTGAAGACATATTAGATTGTTTAAAAATGTTCTTTATATTTTCTTCTCTAGAAACCCTCACTGAATCCAGCTTATAAATCCAAATACATGGAACAATATCAGATGAGTACTTTATCATACTATTTCTTTCTCAAATTTACACTTTTATCTTTTAAAAGTAATAAAATTCTCTATTTAAGAACTGATTCTTTATGTTTTCTTCTTGTTACAGGGAATCACCGACAAAGAATTCACAAAGCTCAGGTAAGTATAAAAGTCATTTTTATTTTCTTACTACTTTTCCCTCTATTTCTCTCCTGTAGTCAATAGTGAACGTCTCTCAATAGACTTCTCTTGGCAATTCAGTCTCCCACCTTTGTTGGAGCTCATATTCTGTATTCTTTCATTTAGGGTACCTACTACCTATTCTGTAAATAACTCAAAGAAAGAAAACTGCCTCACTAAATTCCCATTTCCCTAACTATCTTACTAAATATAAAATGAATAATATTCCCTTCTAAAAACCTCCCCAAAAAATCTCAGCTTCAAACTGATACAAGAAATAAATTTCTGTTAAAAGATGAATACACCAAACTTCAATTAGAATTAAATTCAGTCAGGCAGTTTAACAATTGCAGTCTGTATTTAAAGGTAGTCTCAAAACTCTGCCTCATTCACAGAGAATATTTAATAACTCCACAGAAAATTACTATATTGATTCTATTAGGAGCTCTAATTAAAACCAAACACCCAACAGTTTTAAGACTTTGGTTTCCATGCCAAATTATCAGAACAAAAACCCTGAACAAAACCTTTATACCGTCAGAGTACAATGCTCAGAACCTCAAATACGCCTCACATTCACTTCACCAGGGTCATTACCCACGGCGGACCCTGAACCATAAAATAAATACTGCCACACTTTACAAAAGCCTTACCAAAATTCAGTTAAATTACAGACATCAATTAACAAGCATCAAAAGATCCCACTCAATTGCCTAACTCGGTAGTTTGGAACTCTCCTAATGAGAGAGAGAGCTGTGCTGTCCAGAATTCCACAGGTGACATGTGCAGCTCTGAATTCTTAAAGCTACAGAGACAAGCTCGTCTCCCCTCAGATACCTCTAAACATTTTTTTATTTTTTCCCCTGGGTTGCACAGGGTATAATGATCTATAAGGTACATGCATAAGAACATAAGAATTTCCAAACTGGGACAGTATCCTCTTTCCAACAATGGCCAACCCAGATCCCCACATACCTAGCTAGATCCCAAGTAGGAATAAGCAGTGTATTTTCCCAAACGATCTAAATAATGGTCTATGGACCTCTCTATTAAGAAATTATCCAAACCTTTTTTTAAACCCCACTAAGCTAACTGATTTCACTACATTCTACAGCAGCAAATTCAAGAGTTTAATTATACATTGTGTGATGAAATATTTTCTCTGGTTGGTTTTAAATCTACTATTTAGGCGGCAGATTTTAGGCTAGCGTGCGCCAATCCGATGCATGTGCTAAAACTGCTAGCGCACCTTCATAAAAGGAGCCCTTAGTAGCTTCATCGCTTGCCCCCTAGTCCTAGTATTTCTGAAAAGATTAAACAAGCGATTCACATCTATACTTTCCACTCCACACAGTATTTTATAAACATCTATCATATCTTTCCAGAGACATCTCATCTCCCAGCTGAAGAGTCCAAGCTGTTTTAGCCTTTCCTCATAGGGAAGTCGTCCCATCACTTTTATCATTTTGTCACACTTCTCTGTACATAAGAACATAAGAAATGGCTTCGCCGGATCAGACCCTAGGTCCATCCAGTCCGGTGACCCGCACTCACGGAGGCCAAACCAGGTGTTCCCTGTTGAGAAACCTTGTTTACTCGTATCCCTCAATGTGATTTGCGAGAAGGTGTGCATCCAACTTGCCCTTGAATCCCGGAATGGTGGTCTCCATCACGACCTCCTCCGGGAGTGCGTTCCAAGCGTCCACCACTCGTTGTGTGAAGTAGAATTTCCTGATATTTGTCCTGAGCCTGGTGCCCCTCAGCTTCAGTCCATGACCTCTTGTCCGAGTCACATTGGACAATGTGAATAATGATGTTTCTTGCTCTATTTTGTCGAATCCTTTTAGTATTTTAAAAGTCTCTATCATGTCCCCTCGCAGTCTTCTCTTCTCGAGGGTGAACAATCCCAGTTTTTCAAGGCGTTCTTTGTAGCTCAAGTTCTTGATACCTTTAACTAGCTTCATGGCTCATCTTTGCACTCTCTCCAGCAGGGTTATATCCTTCTTTAGGTAGGGAGACCAGTGTTGGACACAGTATTCCAAGTGTGGTCTGACCATTGCTCTGTAAAGCGGCATTATGATGTCCTCCGATCTACTCATGATTCCCTTCTTTATCATGCCCAACATCCTGTTTGCTTTCTTTGCTGCCGCTGCGCATTGTGCTGACGGCTTCAGGGTCCTGTCTATCAGGTCCCTTTGTTGTTCGCTCTTGCCCAATGTTACACCTAAAATTTTATATTCATGTTCCTTGTTTTTCTTACCCAGGTGCGTCACTTTGCATTTTTCTATGTTAAACTTCATCTGCCATTTTTCTGCCCATTTCTCTAGCTGGTTCAAATCTCTCTGGAGTTCTTCTCTGTCCTTTTGTGACCCAACTGCCCTACATAGTTTTGTGTCATCTGCAAACTTGATTAAATTACTTGTTGTTTCTTCTTCCAGGTCGTTTATCAAGATATTGAACAAGATGGGCCCAAGGACCTTTTCTTATTCAGCCATACCTTTTTTGAGACAGACGATCAGAACTGCACACAGTATTCGAAGTGTGGCCATACCATAGAGCAATACAAGGGCTTTATAACATTTTTATCTTTGCTTTCTATTCCTTTCCTCATAATTCCTAACATTTTATTTGCTTTCTTAGCTGCCGCCGCACATTGAGCTGAAGGTTTCACCATATCCTCAACAATGACCACTAGATCTTACTCCTGGGCAGTGACTCCTAACATAGAACCCAGCATCACATAGCTATAGTTTGGGTTCCTCTTTCCCACATGCATCAATTTGCAATGGCTCACATTAAACATCATCTGCCATTTTGATGCCCAGTCTCCCAGTCTCACAAGGTCCTCTTTTATGTCATCAGCAAATTTAATTATCTCACTAGTTATTCCCATCTCTAGATCATTGATAAATATGTTAAAAAGCAGCAGTCCCAGCACCGACCCCTAGGGAACCCCACTGTTTACCCTTCTCCATTTAGAATATTAACCATTTGGACCTAATCTCTATTTTTCGGTCTTTCAACCAGTTCCTAATTCATAATAGGATATTACTTCCTATCCCAAGGCTTTCTAATTTCCTCAGAAGTCTTTCATGAAGTACTTCATCAAATGTATTTGAAAATCCAAATACACAATATCAACTGACTCACTTATTTACCTCTTCATTCACCCTTTCAAAGAAATGCAGTGAGGCAAGATTTCCCTTGACTAAATCTATATTGGCTTTCACTCATTAGTCCATGCTTATGTATATGTTCTGTCATTTTGTTCTTTATAATAGTCCCTGCCAGTTTCTCTGGCACCAACATCAGGCTCATTGATATATCATTTCCTGGATTACCTCTGGAACCCGTTTTAAAAATCTGCGGCCACCCTCCAGTCTTCCAGTACTATGCTGGCTTTTAAAAGAAAAATTACTACGGTAATTACTAATAGCTCTGCAAGTTCATTTTTCAATTCTATCAGTGTTTTTAGATGTAGTATACCATCCAGCTCAGGCAATTTGCTACTGTTCAGTTTGTCAAATTGACCCATTACATCAACCAGTGTTACAGAGATTTGAGTTTCCCTGATTTACCAGAACTGAATACCATTTATAGCATCAATAACTCCCCCCCCCCATCTCCCTTGGTGAAAATATTCACATCTCCTCCTGCTCATACTCCAATCACATGTATACCCCTTGCAGTTACATGTTATAACATGTGAGAAAGTGAGTGTTACAATACAGGACTTCCTTACGGACATTCTCTCACCAGTGTTGAAACTGAGCTACCTTAAGGGGAAAGGAAAAAGGAATGGGACTTCTATACCACCTTTTTTTTAGTTACATGTTCAAAGCAGTTTACAAATATACAGGTACTTATTTTATACCCAGGGCAATGGAGGATTAAATGACTTACCCAGGGTCACAAGGAACAGCGCAAGCAGTGGCGTACCTAGCATATGTGACACCCGGGGCCCATCATTTTTTGGCACCCTGATTTTCAGTAACAAGCCACACGTCACACATGAGTACCTAGGAAAAGGCAACATCTTACATACTGCAGTGAGCAGTACATCAATACATCCATTGAAAAACTAAACAAGCCAGACTAGTACATATCAATCCTACACCATCAATCCTAACAGAAAACCATGTCTTTCGAACACACAGAACACAGAAAATACCTTTGCCTAGTATGGAATATGTCATCACAAACTAACCCCTCCCCCTTTTACAAAACTGTAGTGTGGATTTTAGCCACGGTGGTAACAGCTCTGACGCTCATAGAAATCTGAGCATCAGAGCTGCTACCACCACAGCTGGCACTAAAAAACGCTCCACAGTTTTGTAAAAAGGGGTATAAAATAGAAATGCATAGACAAAGGTTAAATTGAACCAGAAGAAGCTGGACTCTGCATACAATGCAACACCACAGAAACAGTGACACATGTCTCCTAAAGCAATAAATAAATAGAAAATTTTTGTTCTACCTTTGTCTTCTCTGGTTTCTGCTTTCCTTATCTTCTTGTTATTCTCTTCCTTCCATCCACTGTCTGCCATCTCTCTGCCCCTATATGGCATCTTCTCTCCTTCTATGCCCCTTCCAGAAACTGTATGCCTCCCCTTTCCATCTCTTCTTTCACCCCATTGGTCTGGCATATCTCTCCTCTCCTTCCCTCTCACACACCTCTCTTCTGCAATCCCTTTCTTCCCTCATTTTCCTTTTCAATTTATTTTCTGCATCCATCTAGATTATGTTCTTACTACCCTCTCATCAATTTCCTTTTTTACTGTCTACCTACAGCTCGCCACCTCTTTCCCTCACCCCCTCCAGTATTTCCATAACTCAATCTTTTTCCCCCATCATGTGCCCTCCTTTTATTTATTCCCTCCTTCCATCATGTACCCTCTTTCACTACCCATTCCATCTAGTACCTTCTCATCTCTCTGTCCACTCCCATCGTCTGCTCGCCTCTTTCTCTCCTCCCATTTCCTTCCTGCATTTGCTCCCTTATCTCTCCCACTGCACTTCTATCCAGAATAGGCTCCCCCTCTACCCGCCACACTACCATCCAATATCTGCCCTTTCTCTCTTCATCCACCCCTCTTCAATCAGCACCTGTCCCCTTTCTTTCCCTCCGATCCAATTCCATCCAGTATCCTTCCCCCTTAAGTCTCACTTTCCTTTCCTTGTACATCAATTCCATCTGCACCACTCTTCGATATCACCCAGCCCCCTTTCTCTCCATGCACCACTCTTTCATTCCAGCAGTCCTGCTCCTTTCTCACGATGACTGTAGCTGCCAGCTGCCGGTCCACTCCACTTCGACGTATTAGCTCTGGAGCAGAGTCGGCAGCCACATGCTGGAAGGTCCCGCGATGACTCTAGGCTTTGCTCCGGAAGAAGTAAGTTACGTTGGGGGAGGGGTTGACATGGCAGATGCAGGGAGTTGCGGCATGGTCCCACGATGACTGCGTCTGCCAGGTCCACCACCTCCGACATAACTTACTTCTTCCGGAGCAAAGCCAGCAGACGAGTCATCAAGGGACCTTCCTGTACCTCAGCGCAGCTGCCGACTCTGCTCTAGAGCAGTGTTTTCATCCTTTTTATACCTGTGGACTGGCAGAAATAAAATAATTATTTTGTAGACCAGCAAACTACTAAGACTGAAATAAAAAAAAAACACATTTCTACCCCGTCTCCGCAAGTTCAGTCCCCGCAAATCATCTGATCCCATCCGCACAAGTCTCAGTTATGATTTTATATTGAACATATTCTGTACAATTGTCATTTTATAAATATAAATATACAGAGCAAGGACCAACAAAACCTCTGTCTCCCCTCCCCTTCACATATATCCCCTCTACTATCAAGAAAATTGATCAAGCCAAATTATTATAGAATGCTACACAGAAATATCATGCTAGCAGAATACTGCAGTCAGACATGACAGGAATAGTGTTAGGGGAGTGCAATTAGGGCAACTGCTCCCTGGTCCGAGAGAGCCCTAAGCCAGCTGGAAGCTAAAGAAGTACTGCCTGGGCTTTGCAGTCCCGTTATGTCTCTAGCAGGATATCTATTTCAAATCTGATATATTCTAATGACAAAATAGAAATAAAATAATTTTTTCTACCTTTTGTTGTCTCTGGTTTCTGCTTTTATCTTCTTTTCAATTTTACTTCATGAAAGACTTCTGAGGAAATTAGAAAACCTTGGGATAGGAAGTAATATCCTATTATGAATTAGGAACTGGTTGAAAGCGTCTGCCCTGTCTCTTCAATGCAGCATCTGCCCGTTCCATCCACTGTCTGCCCCTTCCAGAAACTGTCTGTCTCCCCCTGCCATCTCTCCTCTAGACCCTCCCCCCCCCTTAGGTCTGGTATCAATCATCTTCCCTCTGTTCCCTCATGGTCTGGTATCTTTCTCCTTTCATCTCTCTTTCCCTCCCCCCTCTTTCTCTCTTTCATCTCTCTCTTCTCATTTCCTCCGCTCAGATCTGATATCTCCGTCTCCTTCCCCGTTCTCTGGCATCTCTCTCTCTTCCCTTTCCTTCTCTGGTCTTCCTTCTTTATTTTCTTCCTCCGTCTAAATTAAATTATTTCTTACTATTCAGTCCTCAGTTTCCCTCTTTTCACTATGTCTACCCACAGTATGCCACCCCTTTCCTTCACCCCTCTACTATCTCACTAACTATATCTTCTTCCCCATCCAGCATATGTCCTTTATCTTTATCCCTCCTTCCATCCAGTATGTGTTCTCTTTCTCCACTTCCATTCAGCATTTGCTCTCCCTTATTCCCACTTCCATCACCTGCCCTCTTCTCTCTCCCCACTTCCATCATCTTCCCCTTCTCCCCACTTCCACCATCTGCCCCCTTCTCTCTCCCCTTCTCTCCACTTCCATCATCTGCCCCTTCTCTCTCTTTCCACCACTTCCATCATCTGCCCTCTTCTCTCTCCCCACTTCCATAATCTGCCCCTTCTCCCTCCCCCTTCTCTCCACTTCCATCATCTGCCCCCCTTCTATCAATCTCTATATCCACCACAGGCCCATCTTTCTCCCTTACTCACCTTTCCGATTTTGGCCCACCTACCCCCCGCGATGACACTTAAGATCAGCAATGGGCCTCCTTTGACCTCCAGCATCAACAAAACTTCAGATCAGCAACGCGGTGCTCAGTCAAACAGGAAGCTGAGCCAGGAAACAGGAAGCTGAGCCAGAGGGAAGCTTTTGACATGAGCACTAGAAAATGACACAGGGAAAAAAATCTGTCCCTGTCACTGCACTCTCCCCTTCACCGCCCCATCACCACCATCCCATTCACAGCCCCATCACCGTCCCTGCAGCATCCATATAAGCCTCAGTACTGCAATATTTAGCTTATTCCTTCCTTATAAATCAAAGTTCTGGCTGCTGAACTGGAGAAAGAGATGTTCAGCTGGCAGGGCTTTGTTTATAAATTTTTATCAACACAACTAATATACTAGTTTATCCTGAAGCAAAAAATATATATATATATTAATTTTTTTTTCTACCTTTGTTGTCTGGTTTCTGCTTTCCTCATCTTCTCGTTCAATTCCTTCCATCCACTGTCTCTCTTCTCTCTGCACATAGTCTGGCATCTATATCTTCTTCCCTGCCAGTGTCTTCTCCCCACTCTCTCTTCCCCATTTCCCTTCAGCATCTTCTCCCCACTCTCTCTTCCCAATTTCCCTTCAGCGTCTTCTCCCCACTCTCTCTTTCCCATTTCCTTTCAGCGTCCTTCTCCCCCCTCTGTCTTCCCCAAGTGCTTTCAGCATCCTTCTCCCCCTCTCTCTTCCACATGTGTTTCAGCATCCTTCCATCCACTGTCTCTCTTCTCTCTGCATCTTCCATTTGCTCTGTTACTGTGCCGCTCCCTTTCTCCCCCTTCCAAATTGGTTTGGCATCCATCTTCTTCCCTCCGCTCCCCCCATAGTCTGGCATCTATATCTTCTTCCCTGCCAGCGTCTTCTCCCCACTCTCTCTTCCCCATTTTCCTTCAGCATCTTCTCCCCACTCTCTCTTCCCAATTTCCCTTCAGCGTCTGCTCCCCACTCTCTCTTCCCAATTTCCCTTCAGCGTCTTCTCCCCACTCTCTCTTTCCCATTTCCTTTCAGCGTCCTTCTCCCCCCTCTGTTTTACCCATTTCCCTTCAGCGTCTTTTCCTATCCACCCCACCTTTCATCCCTTTCTCCCTCCCTGCCCCTTACCTTCGTTGTGCTTCTCCCCCCCCCCCTCGACAACAGGCCCGGTCCGACAAACCTCCCTGCCCTGTGGCCAGCAATGTCTAAACTGCCTGCTTACAGCAGGCGGAGCATTGTATTGCATATGGCTGTTGTAAAGGTCATTTCTGAAGCAACTTCCGGTTGCGTCAGAGATGACCTTTACGGCAGCCATATGCAGCTTCAGCGCTCCAGCTGCTGTAAGAAGGTAATTTAGACTCGGGGCCACGAAGGTAAGGGGCAGGGAGGGAGAAAGGAGCTGTTTCAAGACCATTCACCGCTGAATTTTCCGGACCTGGCCAGCTGTGCACCCCCCTAAGGCTGCACCCGGGGCATAACTCCCCCCCTTGGTATGCCACTGAGTGCAAGGCAAGGAATAGCTAGGTAATTTGCTGAGTCAGGAGAGTTGTGCAGAAGTTAAGTCTTGTGGCAGGAAAGAACAGGGAGGAGGATAGAAGAGTTGCTGCCCACCCTATGCCTCCACCACAATAGTGTAAGCTGTCTGCACTCTTTATAGACTTGTGCTTAGCATCAGTTCCCAAATCTGGATGCCTGACTTATACCTGCTGAAATCTGGTATACATTCCAATGTCCATATTGGACATAGAGACCTATTATTCTGTAATACTGCATACATTTGTAATGCACCTGACCTGCCCGTGACCCTCCCATGTCCACATTGCCTTTGAGTTGTACACTATGGAATTTAGGAGCACACAGTCAGATGCACATGCAAATAAAATAGCACACAGTCAGATGTACATACACATCATAATTGTTGACAATTAACATCAATAACTGGAAGCATCCAAGTATTGCTCATTAATGACTCATTAGCCAATTAATTTGCACATATATCTCAGAAGCATGCCCAAATTTGGGTGCCCAAGTCTTGGTGCCATATATAGAATTTGAGAGTGAGTGTGTCCCTTTGTGTTTTCTAAAATGTGGCACTAATTTTTCCTAGAGGAAAAATCCATAGTCTGTTATTGAGAAAGACATGGGGGAAACCACTGCTTGCCCTGGATCAGTAGCATGGAGTGTTGCTACTCTTTGGGTTTTTGCCAGGTACTAATTACCTGGATTGGGGGTACAGGGCTAGATGGACTATTTGTCTGACCCAGTAATGCAATTCTTATGTTCTTATAAGCACCACTAAGGGATTTGCTCTGTATATAGACATGGTATCAGTTTGTGCCACTCTCACCGATTCCCCAAGGCAACTTATGTCACTATTTATATTCACCACAGCGAATGAATATCTATCAGCTGGAAGGTTTTCTGTGCTGCAAAATTGGGGTAAAACAAGTCCTAAAAGTATCATTAGGCAAAATAGTTTTAACTGTGATTTATATTTGCCAGTAATATTTTATTTATAGAAACATAAATGTTTATGTAGTATAACCAGTTTAAAAAAGAAAATGTATTTCAATGAAATTCTTCTATAAAAACTGTCATTAAAATGCATCTACAATTGTAGTAATGTTCTTAACTGCTCAACATAAAACTAGAAAAAAAATGGAAATTAGTCAAACAAATCTAAATAAGATTAATACTCCTGCATTCAAAATTTTGTCTTCTAGAATTGGAATGTTCACTGCAATGGAAGTAATCATTCAAAGCTAATGTAGTTTAGACTTCTTTTCTACTTCTAATTTACAAATTTAGGGTGCACTGAAATAACACTATATTAGAAATGTTACAGTGCTACTGTGGTAGCATTTATATTAAGTTCTCAAAACAAATGAGTCATGAGAAACAGAAAATACAAGTAGATGCAAAAATTCTCAGAAAATAGGGACTTTCTTGAGTTGAACTGGAACCAGAAAAATTTCAGCTAGTTTAAGTCAGAAAAATATGCATATTTCTCTAAGAACCCTTAGAACAATATTGAGGAGGTATGATATGAATCTGTAGAACTCTGAGACTGGTTTTTTTTCTTGGCACTCTGTTATGCTTCTGAAATGGATCATGGAAACATAGTAGATTATGGTAGAAAAAGAACATTTGGTTATCCATTCTACCCTGCCCATACTGTAATGGTTATAAGCTGGCTGTTGATTATAAAGATACATTACCTGTACAAAAATTTATATATACAAAATCACTTTTTATCCATTTGTTTTAGGCCTGATTCAAGAAATGACAATTAAATTGGTAGCTACCTAGGAAAATGGCATCTAAAGTATGTCATTCAAAGTTTATTTATTTATTTAATTCATTTTCTATCCCACTGTCCACAAAGAGCTCAGAATGGGTTACAGGTTAAACACATAATTTCAGTACAAGTTTATGATACAAGTTTTTATCCTAACTTGACACATACTAGGGGGTCTAATATTAATTTACATCAGATACCTGTATGATGCTGTACTAAACTTTCCCATACAGATGCTGCTATTCTACAGACAAGTATGTACTGTTTTGTTCTTTTTTATGGAGGGGGGGTGTCCACCAAAACCCACCAAAATCCTACTAGACTGCCATAAATGTCATCTATAGCCATAAGGGCTACTGGGGTGAGCAAAAGGTGTGAATAGTAGGTTTTGGAGGAGTTTGGGAAGGATCACCATACATTAAAAGGGGGCTATTATGAGATGTATATCTTGCACCCTTTATGTGAATTTCACAGCAATACTCTCTAAGGTGCTCCACTGTTCTGTTTGCATGTCTATGTGGCCAGTGCATTATAATGCTGGCCCCTTTCATGTCTAAATGGTGCCTATTTGGATGTTTCTAACTTGGATTTTTGGGGGGTTGAAAATGGTGAATAAATTTTGACATCCTGGCAGCCTATACATTTTGGCAGCCAAGACATCCATGTAGGGGATTTTAAAAAAAAAGAATTATTTGGACGTCCCATTCAAAAATAGCTATTTCTTCACCTCTGACTTTGGATATTTTGTGGGAAACATCCAAAGTTGGAGTTAGACATTCTATCGTAAATGGACAGTACTTAACTCAATCCATGCTCAAACTCCACCCTGAATCTACCTCTAACCATGCTTATTTGCCATGTAGTGGCCGGTAGGCACCTTGGTATAGATGCCTACTAGAGAATGACACGGTAACAAAATTCATCACCGTTCCCGTCCCCGCGGATAACCGCGGGAAACCATCTTCATGTCATTCTTTAAGGAGAAAGGGAAGAATCAGAGTATGAATGGCCACAACTACTGACCCGCAAGCTTTGCTCTGAAGAATGCTGGTGTAGAAGGACTGAGGTTGAAATAGACACTAGAAAATGACAAGGGATTATTTCCCATGGGAACGGTGCTGAATTTTGTCACCGTGTCATTCTCTAATGCCTACCTTGAAGTGGTAGGTGCCTACAAGCAAATTAATTTTTTTAAATTGGTTTTTAATGGTGCTTTCTTCTATCAGTGCTGATTAAGCCAGTTACAAAAAAAAGTATTAGGTTCATAGATCAGCTAGGCACACCAATCTAGGCGCCTGTGTCTTTTATAGAATCAGGGCCTAAGTGAATAAGCTTACTGTACTTCAATAAAAAGGCTCTTAGGATAGCATTTAGATCTAACTTCTCCCCCTGCCATTCTTTGTGACCTGGGGCAAGTCATTTCACCCTCCTTTGTTTAATGTGCAACTTAGATTTTGAGCCCTTCATGGCAGGAAAATAATTTTCATAACTCACCTTGAGCCTAGTTCTATAAGAAGGCAGGTAATAAAGCTAAAAGCCAGATATGTAGAGAGAAACTGCAGTTGTTTTTGTATTGCATTTTTGTGTGTTAACCCAATGCATTTAAAATGACCCTAAAATTGTTTCTAAAATAAACTTGCACGTTGGTGAGAAATGTTAATGCTGCCTTGACTATATAAATGCCATTTTAGGCATTAACAGGAAGCACTATCCCATTAGCAAGCAATAAAAAAAGTAAGTGTACATGGATTGCTGTAGACATTGACTATTTGTAAGATAAATAATAGTGGGAACCAATGCTGAAGTGAACAGCTTGCATGTATTAAATAAACAACATAGGTTGTTAGCCAACTTTGTCTGAGTTATATAAAGTAGTTAAGTATTACCATATTTTTGCCGTCAAATATCCCTTATCAGTATGAGCAGTTCAGCAGAACATTTATTGGTCAAATATATATTTGTTTAATTTTCAGGACATGACTCATGCCTCACAGACAGTAGTTTGGACAAAGATAGCAATCTAGGATTCTTTTGACTATCTAACCTTTGCTCTTTTGGTAATGCAGGTCAGACAATTTCATTAAGAAATGTTGAACATTAACTATATTAACTTCACATCCACAAAGCTCCTGAGTTATATTATGGACACTTTTTATCTTTGTTGCAAAAAAAGTTTATATATATATATTTGAGTTTAATTGGATGATAATCAGTTCTATCTCATGAGGTCATGATATTTTTGCATGCCTCCAGATTTCATAGAATATAGGCACGTTAAGTATTAGAAAAATAGAGTCCCAAATGGAAAGGATATTTTTCCTATCCCTTAGGTTCTATGAAACAGATTAAATAAGTTAAGATTCAAGCACCCGTAACAGCTTTTGATACTCTAGAAGACAGTTTCTTGTTAGTAATTGGGTAGAATCCACATTAAAATCCACCAAAACAGCTGTTTACTTGGCAGCATCAACTATAACAGGATTTCCTTTGGGAGGATGTCAGTGCAGTCTGGATAAGTGCAATCTACAACAGCAAAGAACTCATAGGCTTGTTCACTGCACCATAATCTACAGAATAAGATATTATATCCACAGTACTCAACTAGCTATTGAATTTTAATTGGACTAATTGTCTTGAGTTGAAGCACATTTCATCTAAGGGCTGGCTATAGAATAGAAGCATTAAGCTTTGCAAACTCTAAAGTTGTTTCAGCTTCTAATATGTGATTTAGGGCTCCTTTTGCAAAGGCCCGCTAGCGGTTTTAGCGCGCGCTAAAATGCCACGCATGCTAGCCGCTACCACCTCCTTTTAAGCAGGCTGTACTTTTTCAGCTAGCACGCGCTAATCTTGTGCGTGCGCTAAAAACGCTAGCGCACCTTTGTAAAACGAGTCCTTAATATATTGCATTTAAGTTTGTAAAATTAGAAAAAGCTGATTTTATGAAGCAGGAACTTCCATTTTAGAACCATAAATGTATCAATGGAGCCAACTTAACAACAAAAATGTATGCACTGGCACACAAATGTATATGTTCTAAAATACCACCAAAATATATAAAAATACCACCAAACACCAAAATATATAAAAATACCACCATAATATGAAAACCCCAATAGGTGTGTAGAACTCTTTTCGGGGGAAAAACAGACCTCAAGTGCCCACGGGTGTCAGATATAGATAATTCTTATCTGGGCACCGTTAGCATGAGCTATCACTGGTCTGAAAAACAAACCCCCTTATCTCGTATAGATATTGCAAATATGGTTTAGCTACAAAAACATTTTGAAATTCTCTTGGTAATTTTGATTCCTCCTTTCCTTTTGTTTGTGGCCTAAAGACGAGCTGTTCTATAAGATTGTTATTACTTCTTAATTACTTCTTAATTTGTACATAGCTTTATTTTCATGTTGGATTATGGTTCTGTATTTCCTTAAACAAGTTGTTATACTTGTGAAAAAGTTATAATTAATAAAAATAAATAAAAAAAAAAAACATTTTGAAATTAGCTTATTATAGCTTAGCGATGGGCAGGTGATTTTTGACTGCCTATTCTGAATTCTGGTTTCGGCATCCCCTAAAGCTACGCAGAACCTTTGGGCATAATTTCTTCTGACAAACCTTTTTTTGAAGTGAAACAGAGAAGCTCGGTTAAGAGTTTTTAGGGCATCAGGCCGCCAGGTGGTATAAATTGTTATCTGAATTCCTGAATAAAAAAACAAAACCCAGTCTTAGAGAAATTTGGAACATAGAGATAAATTTATTTATTTATTTAGATTTTTATCCCGTCCTCCCAGTAGCTCAGAACGGTCTACAAGTGAACATACACAATGGAGAGGGGGCACTCAGAGAAACTGAAGGGAGATAGGTTCAAATCAAATGCAAGGAAGTTTTTCTTCACCCAAAGGGTCGTGGACAAATGGAATGCGCTCCCGGAGGAAGTGATCCGGCAGAGTACAGTACAGGGATTCAAACAGGGATTGGACAGATTCCTGAGGGAAAAGGGGATCGTGGGGTACCGAGGGAGGTGCTGGGGTGTTGTATAAGTATAGACAGCTCACCAGGTCGTGCAGGTGCAAGGCCGGAGGGTTAGGACATTGATGGGAAGATAGGACTTCGATGAGAAACCTAGGGGGCAAGGGGGCCCCTTCTGGTGATTAAGGCAGGTCATGACCTGTTGGGCCGCCATGGGGGCGGACTGCTGGGCGGGATGGACCTCTGGTCTGACCCGGCAGAGGCACTGCTTATGTTCTTATGAGAGTAATTAGACATATAAGAAGTACAATAGGTTTAAATGTTTGGACATACAAGACTGTGTAGTAATTTAAATACAGGGAGTATATAGCAAATTAAGAGTAGAGTTTAAGTATAAGTAGTATATTTCTGTGTCTCGATGGCCACGTATTTGGCAGGTCTACAGCAGTGGGATTTTAGGATCATAAAACCCAATGCAAAATAGCCAAGCAAATGTTAGTGAATCAATCGCTTGGATATTTTGCATGGGGTTTTACAAATTTGCATGGCCGGATCATAAAATGGGCGATTGAGGGGGAAAACACGCGGTGGGCCATTTTGTAAACTGGATCAGTTAACAGCAATCATCGACAAACCTGTAAAAACAAGTTTAGCGACGATTGCTGACTTTAATGAATCGGGGCCAATGTCAGGGTACAGAGGCAGCTGCTCTAATAATGAGTCCCACCTTTCCACCTACTGGGTAGAGCAGCTGCCTCAGCACCCTGAAGTTGTGAGATGAATTCCCACTGCAGCTCTTAAGAACATAAGCATAGCCTTTACAGGATCAGCTCAGTAGCCCGTTCTCATGGTGGCCAATTCAAGGGCTCCTTTTACAAAAGTGCGTTAGGGCCTTAACGCGTGGAATAGCGCACACTAAATAGCCCGGCGCACTAGCTGCTACCGCCTCCTTTTAAGCAGGCAATAATTTTTCGGCTAGCACGCACTAATCTTGTGCGTGCACTAAAAACGCTAGCGCACCTTAGTGAAAGGGGCCCCAGGTCATTAATACCTGGCCAAAACCCAAAGAGTAGCAACATTCCATGCTACCGATCCAGGGCAAAAAGAGGCTTTCCATATATTTTAATAATAGACTATGGACTTTTCCTCTAGGCAAGTTACTTAACACTTCATTGCCCCAGATGCAAAATAAGTATCTGTCTAAAATATGTAAACTACTTTGATTGTACCCACACAGAAAAAGCAGTATATCAAGTCCCATCCCCTTTACCTTTACATTTCAACAATGCATTTGTATTTTTTAAACATGAATCTGAAATTCACTAAACTCTTTATTAGCAAGGGGAGATGAGTACAGAGGTCTGGTAGGGGAGAAGCAAAAAAAATGTGATATTTGAAACAATTGTTTTGTTAATAAACAAGTAATAAATATTAGTTGTTTCACTAACTGCCTCTTTTACAAAGATGCGCTAGCGGCTGCCACGCGGCAACGGCCCCGAAGCCCATTAAATCTCTATGGGCTCCAGGGCCATTAGCGCAGCAAAGCCACTAGAGCGGCTGTGTAAAAGAGACCGTAAGCCAAGTAAACAATTAGCTTGAGAGTATATATTCTCCTGATCTCAGTCTATGCGACTTTGATCTGATTCCTTTAGAGAAGACGCCATTGCGTGGGAAATAGGACTTTTAATTGCATTTTGGAGAGAGATGGCATATTCTAGCAAATCAAATGCAGCTGATGGTATTTACCACCTTCTCCATCGAAGGCGATGAACCATGGACAACCTGGGACTACTTTGAAGGATGTTAACAGTTAAAACAGTTTGTACTTGTACTCTGTTGTTCAGGTTGTACACTGTATGACATAATAAAACAATGATTTCAAATAACATGTTTTTTTACTTCTCCCCTACCAGAGATGGTTAAACTCATCTCTTATCTGGTGGCAGCATTAAGAAGTAAATGTCACATACTTTCAAACATAAATATACTGTACAGCATATTAGATTTCCAGTTTTGGTACATTTTCAAGAGAAAAAAAATGATTGCCGTGACTTATGAATAAATCCACGGTGTGCACTTTTTTTTGCCATACAAGGGCTGTCAAAAAATATCAAACCTTAATTTTTCTTACATAAACAAATAAAGCTAGGGAAGCATGGTTTGGGGCAAATATGTAGGCAAACCTAATGTGCATGCTTGAATTTTTTTCCACCTACAGAAGCTGTCAGTCGCTAGCAGACCGCCAATGAGTGAGGAAGTGTAAATGAGTGCCGTCCGATTTTCGTTTTTGACAAAATGACAGAAAAAGTTGAGCAACACTACTGCATTAAATTTTGTGAAAAGCTTGGCGGTTCCCAAGTGGAAATGATCCGCAAGATTCAACAGGCCATCGGGGATGAAGTAATGGGCACCACACAGATAAAGGAATGGTACAAACCGCTTCAGAGATGGCCGCACATCAGTGGAGAGTGAAGCACATTCTGGTAGGCCCTCAACATCCAGAAATGAGATCGTCATTGACCAAGTGAGGACACACTGGTGATGGAGGATCATCAAAGATCAGAGAACTTGCAGACGAGGAGAGCTTCAGCGTTGGATCCATTCATTCCATTTTGACTGAGAATTTGGGCTTCAAGAGAATTTGTGCCAAAGCTGCTAACGATCAAGCAGAAGCAACTCCATTTGGAGATTACACAGGACGTGCTGGAGACTGAACGGTGATCCCAACTTCCTCTGCACGTGATCACTGGCAATGAGTCCTGGGTTTATGTGTAAGACCCAGAAACCAAGTTGATGTCATTACAGTGGAAGCATTCAACATCCCCGAGACCAAAAAAGCAAGGCAGGTCCGCAGCAATGTCAAAGTCATGCTAACCGTCTTCTTTGACTCCAGTTCATCATGAGTACACACCACATGGCAGAACCATCACTAAGGGGTACTACCAAGAGGTTCTGCGATGCAAACGGCCGGACCTGTGGACAGCAGGCAATTGGCAGCTCCATCATGATAACGCACCTGCCCATTCTTCACATTTGATATGGAGTTTCCTGGCCAAACAAAACACACCTGTGAGTCCTCAGGCTCCCTACTTTCCCGACATGGCTCCATATGACTTCTGGCTTTTCCCCAAGCTGAAAATGTCCCTGAAAGGAGCCAGATTTCAGTCAAGAGAAGACATCACGCAAAATGCGACGGACCATTTGCAAGCAATCTCAAAAGAGGCATTCCAGATCTGCTTCTGACAGTGGCAGCACCATTGGAAGAAGCGTGTGGCAGCCCAAGGGGACTACTTTGAAGGAGATTAGTTTAAGATTGTTGTATCTGAATACGGGTATTTTTTTTATGAATAAAGGTCTGATACTTTTTGAACGGCCCTCGTATACAGTATATAGTTATTTGGTTAGTTAGTAGCTTTCCATTCACATTGGATATTACTCCTAACTGGTAAGCATTCAAGCTAAAATGCTGTACCACATCATTTTTAATTGCGCACTGCTAAACTGAACAGGGAAACGCTTCAGGTAAGCATATAATATATACTTTTGATAATTTTAAAATGTCTAATTAATACAAATAGTACTGTCAGCAAATACAGCACCTGCTTAAAAAGATGATACCAAATTTTCAGTTTTGCATGGGCAACACATTTCTTAAGATAATTAGCTTACCATCCACCTCTCTTAAGAATAATATTTTATTATTAATCCCCTAATAGTATTTTCATTACAAAGAGCTGTATGTGAGTTGAACATCTGGATTTTGAAACTATTTCCTAAAGAACACAATAACATCCATGTTTTTAAAATCATGCTCTGAAATTAATGTTGTTGAAGAGTTTGAGTTAGATAGTATTTTGGTTTGTTGCACAATCTAATCTAATCTAAGGGCTCCTTTTAGTAAGCTGTGATAGCGTTTTTAGCGCATGCAGGATTTTAGCGTGCGCTAAACCCGCACTACGCGGCTAGAACTAACACCAGCTCAATGCTGACGTTAAGGACTAGCGCGCACGGCAATTCAGCGTGCACTAAGTGAGCTCTAAAACCGTTATTGCAGCTTAGTAAAAGGAGCCCTAAGGCTAGGCTTTATATACTGAGTCATCATTCTAAGAAAGCTCGACTCAGTTTACAGTACTTAACTTAACAAATAGAAACCATATGGAATAATGGTGAAATTTCAAAAAAGTTAATTTTCAAAGTGGTAAGCAAATAAGGTGGTTTTTAAAGATTTACGAAAAAAATTTAAGCGAACCAGAACTCCTTAAAATAAACGGAAGATCATTCTAAAGTTGAGAGAACTTAAAAACCAAAGATTGACTAAAAAATCTTGATTCCTTTAACCCTTTCAGGACCATAAGGATCGTAGGCCAATTTTTGTGGTTTTGACGACATTTTTATGGTAAAAAGGGCTTGCAGATGCCAAAAAATTGATTTTTTTTTGTGAAATATCATTATTTTTATTTAAAAAATCACACTTCTGGCTTATGGACAGTGTGGCAAGTGAATCTTCTAGTCAATCTAGCAACGACGCTAATGAATGAATGTCGGAACCAGTTTGTTTACATAAAGGCAGTATCATATGGAATCCGTACATATCAAATTTAGAACTGTAGACTATCCCAATCAAAATTTATAGGATTTTAAAGTTATGGGACAAATATGTCCCTTGGTCCTGAAAGGGTTAATTCCTTTTCTAGAAGTAAGGGAGAGTTTAAATCGTTGAATGCCTCTTGCAAAAGAGAATCTGTAAACATTCCAAGATAAAGGAATAAGAGGAGTAAAGATACCAAATAGGATTTTGAAAGCAACACAAGCACATTTAAATTGAACTCTAAAATAAACTGGAAGCCAATGAAGACTACAAAACAGTTTCCAAAATTTTAAGGAGACAATGAAACATATAGAGCAGACAATAGTGTCCTAAGATTCAGGCTCCTGCTGCTTAAACCAAACTGACTGGGTTGGATACCTACATTCACTGGCCCTTAACTGAGCAGTGCCATTGCTTATCAGCACTAACCACCCATGTGGAATCCAGGCACTGCAGGGGCAGTGCAGAAATGGAGTCGGGGAACAGTCAGAAGTTATAAGGGACAGTGTCAGATAGGATTGCAGAAAACTCATAAGAACATAAGAATAGCCTTACTGGGTCAGGTCAGACCAAAGGTCCATCAAGCCCAGTAGCCCAGTGGCCAATTCAGGTTACTAGTACCTGGCCCAAACTCAAAGAGTAGCAACAAAGCAGACTACCAATCCAGGGCACACAGTGGCTTTCCCCCCATGTCTTTCTAAATAACAGACTATGGATTTTTCCTCCAGGAAATTGTCCAAACCTTTCTTAAAACCAGCTACATCCATTCTTACCACAACCTCTGTCAATGCGTTCCAGAGCTTAACTATTCTCCGAGTGAAAAATAATTTCCTCTTATTGGTTTTAAAAGTATTTCCCTGTAACTTCAAGTGTCCCCTAGTCTGTAATTTTTGATGGAGTGAAAAAGCGATCCACTTGTACCTGTTCTACTCCACTCATTCTATCCTAAGTTTGACTGCTTAGATATGTGGGTACCAGCACTGAATATCAACCAATACCCACATAACTTCTAGGTTGCTGACTGATGCTCTGATTCCCTAAACTAGGGGTTCTTAACCTGTTTTGGTTCCCACACCTCACAAACTGATCAATGAAACCCTTGCACCCTGTACCTAAATCATGTGTGCATTAATGACTACTGACATCTACATTTTCACTCTGTCTAGAAAGCTTCATTAAATTGCCTCATATTTTAAGACCTTTCTCTGTGCCTCATTTGACTTCCAGCATCTCTTAAGGGTGCAGGCACCATTGGTTAAGAACCCCTACCCTAAATTCTAACCTCCCAATCATAAACAGAGAAACATGAAGGCAGATAAAGACCAAATGGCCCATCAAGTCTGTCCATCCACAGCATTCACTATGTTCTCCTCTCCCTAAGAGATCCCAGATGCCTGTCCGACACTTTCTTGAATTCAGACACAGTCTTTGTCTCCACCACCACTACATGGAGACTATTCCACACATCTACAGTCTTTCTGTAAAAACTAGTATTTCTTTAGATTACTCCAGAGCCTATCACCTCTTAATACCATTACAGCCTGTTGCATGCTCCTCTATAATATTACCAAAACCCAAACTCTCCTCTCTGAATATATTACCAAAACCCTTACCGAAACTCTCATCACTTCACACTTAGACTACTGCAATGTATTTCTCTCAGGTCTCCCTTGCATCCATCTCTCACCCCTTCAATCCATTCAAAATGCTTCTGCATAACTCTTATTCTGTGAGAGCCACTATGCTCACATTACCCCTCTCATCAAGTCACTTCATTGGCTCCCCATCCATTTCAGAATGCCGTTCAAACTCCTCTTACTGACTTACAAGTGCATTTACTCTGTAACCCCTCAATTTCTCTCCTCATTTATCTCCTCCTATGCTCCCCATCCCATGAACTCTATTCATCAGGTAAGTCCTTCTTATCTGTACCCTTTTCCGCATCTCTCCTGCAGTGATAGATAGGTTGCTGGGGCCGCTGAGCTGCAGCAATCAGCTCAGCGGCCCCTTTTTCAGCACTTATACCTGTTTTGACTTGGTCTAAGTCAAAACGTATAAGTGCCGACTAGGCAACCTGCCTAAAGTTTTGGTTATACCTGCTGTACGTCTAGGTTGGCTCACCGCCTGCCCTTTCCCCTCCTCTAAAAAATGCCTCTTTTGGTTCTATGCGTTTAGAGGCAGGGGAAAGGCCTAAGCTGGTTTTAGATACGTCTAAAACCAGCTTTAATTATGGGTACTTGGACAATCAGGCTTTTTGATCGTCCAAGTGCCCATTTAGGCCACTTTTTAGACTTTTTTTTTTTTTTGGATTATGAGCCCCCTAGTGTTTAAGCCCGTTACATTAACGGGTGCTAGAGTAGATGTCTGTCTGTCTGGGGTTTTTTTTTCTTTGTCTCTCTCTCCTTGGACGCTGTCTGTCTGTCATTCTTTCTGTCTGTGTTTCTCCCTGCCCCCCCCTGTCTGTCTTTCTTTCTGTCTGTCTCCCTGGCCCCCTGCCTGCCTGTATTTCTCTGTTGTGCCATGTCTCTCCGTGGCTCCCTTCTGTTCCCCCCTCCCAGAGCAAAGCATGATTACTGTCTGCCCCCAGCACACCTCTCCCCCCAAAGCAACCCCCTTTCCCTCTCCCCCTTGCCCCCTGTTGTGCCATGCCTACCTGCTCTGTGGCCCCTTCTGTTCCCCCCTCCTAGAACAAAGCATGATCACTGTTTGCGATCGCGTCAGAGGGAACGTGCTACCGAAGTGGAGAGCAGCCTGCGAGGTTCGCTACAGCCAGCCGGCGAACCTCAGCAGGCTGCTTTGAAGAGGAGCGGCAGTGGTTGGTGAGTGAGGGCGGGAGGGGGAGTCGCCGGCATGTTCCCTGCCTCTGTGTTCGAAAATGGAATTCAGCACGGACCCAGACACCACGGTAACATGCCGTCCTAAGTGTGCATGCGCGCTTAGGGTTTTATTATATAGGATTGCTGGCCTGGCTGGTGTATTTCATACTGAGCACTTCACATAAATTTATCAAGATTTATTCAAATATTTAAGACACAGTGAGAGTTTTCTCTGGCATTGAATATCCAGGATCTAATTTAACTGGAATGCGCTACCGGAGGAAGTGATCAGGCAGAGTACGGTACAGGGATGCAAACAGGGATTGGACGGATTCCTGAGGGATAAAGGGATCGTGGGATACTGAGAGAGGTATCCAGGTAAAAAGTATAGAAACCCAACCAGGTCGTGCATGTGCAAGACCGGAGGGTTAGGACTTCGATGGGAAGATAGGACTTAAATGGGAAAACCAAGGTGGCAAGGGGCCCCTTCTGGTGATTCAGACAGGTCGTGACCTGTTTGGGCCGCCGCGGGAGCGGACTGCTGGGCAGGATGGACCTATGGTGTGACCCGGCGGAGGCACTGCTTATGTTCTTATGTTCTTAAGTCAACACTTAAAAAAACTACTGAATGCCACCAATTGGATACTGACTAGAAGCTCTTCATTAGAAGCGTCAACATTATAGTCTTAGTTCATTTTCAGTAGCAGACTATTGCATATTCAGATATTTTATACCTGCTCTTTGTGTAATACTACTTAAACAAATAAGTTATCCTAGTGGTTGAATGCAGCAACTTAGATGGATTCTGCCACACCCTGAAACATTTTTAAACTCACTGACACTAAAATGCATAAAGTTTGTCCTTGTAGCAACTTAGAGGGGTATCCACACAAACACAAAACCTTAAAATAAACCTGTAATAATTCTGTGTAATCCTAAAAAAATGGTCGATAGCATTAAATATGATAATATACTGGTAGGAAAAAGCCCCAGTATAATAAAACAGTGTATGTTGTTCAATTATCAGCTCAAAAATTCCTCCCCAAATATTAACAAATTCTAGTACTGCTAATCTTTTTTTTTTCCTGTCCTTTTCCTGTCCTTTGCATCATATATCTCCTTTTTTCTCTAAATATATATATACATACATATTGCTGCTTCAGAGATAAAAACATATTAGTGTAGCCACAATAGTTTCAAAACAGGTCAGAGCTGCTCAAAAAAAAAAAAATGAAAGACACCTTCTTAAGTAAGCACGATTTAACCAAGAAAAATAGGCTTTTTCATAATTGTCGACTATGGCTTATAAGTTGAAATATATGTGCATAGCAACAGCACACAGATTTTTATTAAACAGGCATCAGGTGGGATTCTTGGAGTAATGTTAGGTTGGGGAAGCCAGTGTGCAATATAGGGCCTTTTATCAAGCTACACTAGAGGTTTTTATTGCAGGCTGTCACAGTTAAATGCTCTGACGCTCATAAAATTATTACGAGCGTTGGAGCACTTACCTCGCTGGCCCGTGCTAAAACCTTCATTAAAGGAGAGATCGTTTGGAATAATTAAACTACCTACATACTTTTGCCATAAAAACTGACAGCAATAAGAGGGTTGTGAGGTTGGGGGGGATTATTTTGCCTAAAAACTTTCATGCAAAAATTAGAAGTATATCATTAGATGCTGTTATCTGCTGTTAACTTAGGTGTTCTCTGGCTGTGGATGTGCTATTTTTACATTTATGTTTATACGCTGTCATTGCTGAATGTGTTATTCCTGAGTTATAATGAACACTTATACAGTATATTAAAAGAAATGACAGCAATAAAAATGAAAGCAAATTTGTGTGGGTACTTTTGAAGATCAATAAACAAAAAAGCAGACATCTAGGTGCCCTTTTACTAAAGCTTAGCATGCACTAACATATTTGGTACATGCTAAGGACCCAATTCTATACAGGGCAAGGAAAAACTTATAAAAATCACAAGAACAATACTGTATATGACAATGTCACTCTAAGCCCATATGATGAAGTTATTTTGGTCACACCTTCAGAAGACAGAGATCACTGGAGAACAACATCATGTTTGGTTAGATCGAAGGAACCAGGCGAAGAGGGCAATCTGTAACCAGTTGGCTGGACATATTGAAAACAACGATGGGGATGATGCTGGAGGACCTTTCTGGACTAGCACAAAACTGATTTCTTTTTAGATTCACAATTCATCAAGTCGCTAGGACTTGACGAGTAAAAGGTACCTAACAATATACTGTATATAAATCAGAATATTAAATATTAAAACAGTATGGAGCCCTATGATAATAATAATAAAAATGTATTTCTTGTATACCGCCATACCAAAAGTTTGAAGTGGTTCACAACAAAGGATAACAAACAGCCAATATTTAAGATAAACAATTAGGGGCTCATAATCGAAAGAGAAAAAACATCCAAAATTCGGCCTAAGTCGGCACTTGGACAACATTTCTCAAAAACGTCCAAGCTCTGATAATAAAACCGGGTTTTGGACGTATTTCAAAACGACCTAGGCCTACATAGTGCCGCTCAACATCCAAAGCTAAACGGGGCGTTTCAGGAGGCGTGTTGAGGGCGGGAGTTGAGCGGGGCATGGGTCGGCTTAGACTTAGTCGTACAGCATGTATAACCGAAAGTTTAACAACAGAGGCTAGACGGAACTTGGACGTTGTGACTTAGACCATGTAAAACATGGTCTAAGTCACAAAAACTCACCCAAACTCACCAGATAAGCACTGAAAACACATAACACAGACCCCCACACTACCCCAGTGATCACCAACCCCCCCCATAAAAAGTTTATTCACAACTTTAAATTTCAGCCTCCAGAGCATCATCACCTGGCCGCCTGGCATAGGAAAGCCTAGTCGTCCAGCCCAGAGGCTTAAGCTGTCTTGGGGGTGGATTAGGGACCCATAGAAAGGAGGACCCATGCCCATAAGCCCCTGTAATCACTGCATTGATAGAGAAACATGTGCACTGCCCTATAGACCCCCCCAAAACCCTGTTTTACTGGCATATAAGTGGCTCCTGCAGCCATAAGGGCTATTGGGGTGGTAGATAAGTGGGTCTAGGGGATTCTGGAGGTGGTTAGGGGGGCTCACCATAACCTATAAGGGAGCTGTAGTGAGGAGAAGCTATGGCACCCTTTTTGTGAAGTTCACAGCAGTGCCCTGTAAGGTACCCCAATGTTTAGGTGGCATGTCTGGGTGTGCAGTCCATCACTTTGCAGATCCCTCCCATGTCCAACAGGGCTTGTTCTAGGCGTTTTGGACTTGGACGGAAAGTTGTATGGAAATGTGGTATAAAGATAGACAATTTAGTGGCTTGGATGATCAGATCGGCAGGACATATAATTAGATGATTTTCGAAAGAAAAAAAAGTTGGACGTGTCTTCGAAAATGTGTCTTAGGCTCTTTTTAACTTTGGACGACTTATGAGATGGATGTAAACGGACTTAGACGTCCCTTTCGATGATGCCCTTCCATGTGCACCTTAGTAAAACAGGGAAAAAGTGTTTAGCACCAGGATTTGTGACAACTTTTAATTTTGAGGATTTACACCATGTAAAAACTGGTGCACATTCTTATGCCTAAATTACTCATGGATCTCCCTTATTCTATAAAACCACATAAAAATTCCAGAAGCATCCCTGATCTGCCCTTGCCCCTACAAGACTGCTCCCTCCCCCTCCCCCTTTTTGGATCCGCATATAAAATTTACACATGGATCTCAGCAACTAAAAATGCATGCCTACATTTTAATAAATGGTAATTAGAACCAATAAATTGATTTCTTAGCAGTACTGATTGGCTTGTTAGTCAATTAAAATTGTACGTGAAACTTAGGTGCATGCTGAAATTTCCACATGGAACTTTTAGCGCCAGATATAGAATTAGGACATAAATACTAAGAAGCCTATAGTTTTTAAATGGGCTTTTTTAATCATTTAGGCCAAGATTCTATAAACATCTAGGGCAGGATTCACTAAACCTCTAACCGTGCACGATCCGTTTCCTATTGAATGCCGGTCAACTGATTCATTAAAGGCCTGCATGCAAATGGGGACGATCGTTAGCACGCCCCCTGCACACACCCTACCCATGGCCAGAGTGATCACCTCTCATTCGCACACCCTGACAGTAGTGACAGGAGAAGCAGCCTCCTGTCACTGCTGTCAGGGCTCAGCCTAGATCTCTTTTGCCTGCTCCCGGACTCTCCTGCTCTCTGCTGCCGTTCCCTGCAGTGCAAGCCGTGATTTTAAAGCGGGCCTGCACTGTGGAGAATGGCAGCAGAGAGCAGGAGAGTCTGGGAGCAGGCAAGAGAGATCTGCATGACTCCCTTCCCGCAGGCCCCGAGCTCTCCTGCCTGCCCTGATCTCTTTTGCCTGCTCCCGGACTATCCTGCTCTCTGCCACTATTCCTTGCAGTGCAAGCCCGTGGTTTTAAAGTGGGCCTTCACTGCAGGGAATAGCGGCAGAAAGTAGGAGAGTCTGGCAAACAGGGAAGAGAGATCGGGCATTGGCCCGACACACCAGCCCTGCTTGACACGGCCCTCGCCCCCTCCCTGCACGGCCCACCCACCCCCAACATGAAAAAAGTTGGGAGCAGGAGGGGTGCTCGGTCCCTCCTGCTCCTAGTCCTCCCACCTTCGGGCCCATCCCTGGTCGGCCCAGGTGGTCGGGCCCGGCCCACCGACCCCGGTACCTTTGCAATAGTTGGGAGCAGGAGGGGTGCCTGGTCCCTCCTGCTTCTTCCGCCAAGGATCGCCATCATCTTTGGGAGCAGGAGGGGTGCACGGACCCTCCTGCTCCTTCCGCCGCAAAAGAAAATCCATCTTCGGGAGCAGGAGGGGTGCTTGGACCATCCTGCTCCTATGATGATCTTCGGGAGCAGGAGTAAAGTCTTCCTACTCCGGATCTCTGGGGCCGCCACCGCCAATAGTGGCCTTAGGCCCCGCCCCGGTGCATCATCTGATGCACGGGCAGAGGCCTAAGACCCTGATTGGCTGATGCGCCTCAGGCTTCTCCCTTTGGAGGGGCCTGGGGCACTTCAACCAATCACCAATCAGGGACTTCCTTAGGGAGGAGTCTAGAGGATCATTCTATATAAATATATATATTTTTAAAAGTACCAAGAACACGTGTAAATGAGGAGAACATCAGAATTTTCATGCACATGTGCTTGCATGTGTGCATAAGACTATATTTCAGCACCAAGCTATTCTATAACATGGTGGTTAAATGCCATGTTGCATAGTTTGAAAGTGGGCGTACACGTGGACAGAGTTTGACTAGATCATAAGCAGTTATGCATGCAAATGACAGAATCCTATAATTGGTTCTTGTTTTATAGAATTCTATGATTTAGGCTAATTTTTCAGCAGTCAAAGCTGAGCATTTAGATCAGCTCTATGGTTGGCATAAGCACCTGTGCTAAAAATATAGGCACAAATTTGATCTGTTAAGCTAATATTCTATCAATAAATGTAGGTGCTTATTTTTCTTGACAGAAAAAGCTCCAAATAGACACTTTCTAGACCACTAACCCCCTCTTTTACTAAGGTGTGCTAACTGATTAGTGCACGCTAATCAAATTAGCGCGCGCTAAATGTTAACACGTCCATAGACTAACATGCACGCGTTAGCATTTAGCGCGTGCTAATCAGTTAGCGCACCTTAGTAAAAGAGGGACTAAATATAAGCACCTATTTATAGAATTGCCTTCAAAAGACCTGATATTTGGTGACTGTGGCTAATTTCTACAGATTTATTTATTTTAAAAATTTCTATACCGTTTAAACCTAAGCGTTTTACATATCTTTACATTCATAATTCAGTGAAACAAAAAAGATCAAACAAATAATCCTCAGCACTATTCATTTAATTATGACTATGCTGGCACCAATGGCGGGGGGGGGGAGGGGAGGGGAATAATACAAAATACGGCAATAAAAATTATCACCAGATAATGTGACACTACTTCTGAAAAAGCACATTGGTTACCGATTTCCTATAGAATCACATATAAAATTGCTTTAATAACTTTTAAAATCCAGCTATCAAACGCACCAATAATTCTTGACCGTCTTCTTATACCGTATACTCCATTTAGGACATTAAGATCAACAGAGCAACATCTTCTCACTATTCCCTCCCTAAAAATTATTGATACAAGGAGGTCTACTATCTTTTCATTCACAGCTCCTCAGCTTTGGAATATCTTACCAAGTTATTTGTGAGGAGATATATCATTAGAAAAATTCAAAGGCTCTCTAAAAAGTTTTCTGTATAAGGATGCCTTCGAGATATAGATAAGACGTTTATTCTAGGTTTAAAATCTTATATTTTATATTTTAATTTCTAATTTCTAATCAGCCTTCATTTGCAGATTCCAATTTTTTATCTTCCCCCTTTTTATTTCTTTTCACACCTCCCCCCCATGATGTGTTACCCATATTTGTTCTCTCTTTGCTTTAATTATTATTTCTTGTATAGCTTTAGTAATTTTTCAGTCTAAAAACAGTACATATCTGTAATTTGAAAAATTTGAACCAGGTTTAATTTTGTAGTATTATCTTTGAGCAGGGCTGATATACTATTCAGTTTATCCATCAGCTGCTCAAATTATGAGGTCTACTTTGGAAGGGGGATTTTAGATGGGGTTGGTGGGTCAGGCTTGGCCCACTTGGCATTTCCCCCTGCCATGAATGCTAACTCTAATTTTGACTGTGTCTCAGAAGCCATTCTTATACCTGATAGATTTAGGAAGGGAATTTGCCGATTTTAGAAGAAAAATTTCCAGATTTGCTCCGAGTAATAAGTTTAGTGGTGCAGATAGAGGAGGAGCTGTGGAATCACATGACCATCTTAGCAGCAGGCAAGCCATGCCCCCCACTTTGCTTTCATTATTGTAGTTTATCCCCTTATCCTTTTGTACCTGTATTGAATTTTGTATGTATATATTATTTTGTAATAACGTACTATATTGTTTTCCCCCCATTTTTAGATTTGTAATACACTTTGAAATATTTGACAATGCGTACACATCCAATTTTAATAAAAACTTGAAACTTGTCCTGAGCGTTGGCACCCCGCCTCCGATCTGCCCCATTCCTCCCCCCACTGCACTCACACATTAACTTACTCCCACCATATCTTTATTACTTTGCCAGCGCGAGCAGCAATTCCAAACCTGCTGCTCGCGCCAGCATTGGCTCTCCCTCTGATGTCAGAGGGAGAGACGGAACCAATGCGGGCAGCAAGTTGGCGATGCTACTCGTGCTGGGAAAGTTAAAAGAGGTACGGGACATTATGGTCTGAGAAGAAGTTGCAGCACTATGTTCAATTTCTATTTGTCATTATTTGTTTTGTTTTGGGGTTTTTTAAACATAGAATCATGCCAAATTCAATATTATTTGTAATACAAATGGGGCAAATATCACCTATTTAATACTAAATAAATACCATTTGTTCAGGGATTTCTATACCATTCAGACTTCTTTGGCATCATTCTTGTTATCTGTAGGAGTGTATGGTGGCTACAGCCTCAGCACCCTGAGGTTGTGGGTTCAGATCCCACACTGCTCCTTGTGATCCTTGGCAAGTCACTTAATCCCTATTGCCTCAGGTAAATTAGATAGAGTGGGAGCCCACCAGGACAGTAAGGGAAAAATGCTTAAGTTTCTGAATAATTTGTAATCCACATAGAATAGAATATGCAGAATATATATTATTTTAAAAAATAAATATCTATTCTTATCCTTTCATTTTGACATCATTAATTTCTTACATCTCAGCAAACTTGCAGTCTCTGAGTTAATAATATCTAAGACGTGGGGACTGAGAAGGATAATGATGACAGAAATGTCATATATTATTATCAAAATCCAAGTGAATGGTGTGCAATATTATTTTTAGTCACAGTTCACTGGAGTTATTTGCAAGAAGTTAGAGTTCATTCACAGCTAATTAGGCATACAAAATGTGCAGTTAAGTAGGTGTTGTGTTAAACAGATGCAAATAAGCCCATGAACAAAAAGAAGAAACATTAAAGGCAGCAGTAAAGCATTATGACGGTTCAAAATAAATTATTATTCAGTTATTTGAATATTGTTCTGTGTGACATTTCATTTACCATAGGGCAAACTGTAACAGATTGAGATAGCTTTTTCATGTTGAATATGTAAACGTTTGCAATACTAGCATATACTGTATACACATATGCACACCTGTTTGTATATGCCAGCATGCCATCTAAGTGTTATTCTGCAAATACTTTCCTAATTTAAATAGCACATATTGGCTAAGGGATGTATACAGGGCAAAGCAAAGGCAGGTCTCCCTCTTATACTTTAAGTTATATGAATATGTTCCACACCTGGGTGCTCACACATAAGCCAGTTCTATGGCTGGCATACACTCTCGTTCCTAAATATTAGGCTCATACATTTTTTTGCAAGTTTTGATGTTTTACCGACATGGTAGACAGCTAAAATCTGAAACAGCAAAGAAACCTTTTACAGAAAGGATGATAGGAGTAAGATATATAACAGCTGCTTCAGTAGCCTGTCCACAGTTGTGGAATGCTTCACCAGAAACTTTAAGACTATGTCACAGTGTAGGACAGCTTAAGAAGTTTCTAAGACATCTTATTGTCTAAGCATTTTGCTGTTGATCAATATTATTGGAGACAGATACAAGCAGTGGCGTACCTAGCATGTGTAACACCTGGGGCCCATCATTTTTTGGCACCGCCCCCCCCATCTGTACAAAAAACATGATTTTTAGTAACAAGCCACACGTCACACATGAGTACCTAGGAAAAGGCAGCATCTTACATACTGCAGTGAGAAGTACAACAGCAATACACCCATTGTAAAACTAAACAAGCCAGACTAGTACAGATCAATCCTGCAGTCAAGCCTAACAGAAAACCATGTCTTTCAAACAAACAGAACACAGAAAACACCTTCGCCTAGTACGGAATGTCATCACAAACTTACCCCTCCCCCTTTTACAAAACTGTAGTGTGGATTTTAGCCATGGTGGTAACAGTTCTGGCGCTCATAGAATTCTGAGCATCAGAGCTGTTACTACCACGTCTGGCGCTAAAAAACGCTCCACAGTTTTGTAAAAAGGGGGGATAAAATAGAAATACATAGACAAAGGTTAAATTGAACTAGCAAGAAGCTGAACTCTGCATACAATGCAATACCACAGAAACAGTGACACATGTCTCCTAAAGCAATAAATAAATAGAAAATTTTTGTTCTACCTTTGTGTTTTCTGGTTTCTACTGTCCTCATCTTCTTGTTACTCTCTTCCTTCCATCCACTGTCTGCCATCTCTCTGCCCCTATATGGCATCTTCTCTCCTTCTATGCCCCTTCCAGAAACTGTATGCCTCCCCCTTCCATCTCTCCTTTCACCCCCATTGGCTGGTATCTGTCTCCTCTCCTTCCCCCCTACTCTGGCATCTCTATCTCTGCTCCCTTCTTCCTGTTCTTCCCTGGTCTTCCTTCTCAATTTATTTTCTGCCTCTGTCTAAATCCTCAATTTCCCTTTTTCACTGTGTCTACCTATAGCTTGCCACCTCTTTCCCTCACCCCTTCCAGTAACTAACTCTATCCTCTTCCCTCAATCCTGCATATGCCCTTTTTTTCTTTCTCTTCCCCACTTCTTTCCAGCATCTGCTCCCCCTTTCCCTCACACTTCCATTCAGCAGCTGTCCTTCCTCTCCCCCACACTTCCATTCAGTGTCTGTTTCCCTCTCCCTACCCCTTCCATCTACTGTTCACCCTCTATTTCGCCCCTTCCATTCACTGCCCTCTGTGCTCTTTCTATCCAGTGTGCACCCTCTCTCTCTCTCTCTTCCATATGGCATCTTCCCTCTTTCTATGTTCCTTCCATAAACTATCTATCCCATGCCCCTTCTCTCCTTTGTACATGATTGATTTCAACTCTGTCACCTCTCCGTTTTTCTCTCTGTGTCACCACCCCCTCCCCTATGCTCTGGCATCTCTCTCTTCTCCTTTCTTTCCTTCCCACCCCACGGTAAGGCATCATCCCTTCCCTGATTCCCGGCATCTCTCCCCTTTCCTTTTCTTCCATCTCTCCCTCCCGCTCCATGCTCTGACATCTCCTCCTTCCTTTCCTCCTTCCTTTTCCCTTGGTCTGGCATATCTTCCTCCTTCCCTCCATGCCCTAGCATCTCTTCTTCCCTCCAAGCCCTGGCATCTCCTTTCATTCCCTCCAGTTGGATATAGCAACACTCTCCCCAATTCTCTCCCCCTCTGCTCCCTTTCCTCCTTCTGTCACCCAAGGCCTGGTGTCCTGAACTTCATCGGGCAGCAGCAGCATTCACAATTCACTGCTGTTGCCCGCTTCAGGCCTTCCTCTCTGTCGAGTCCTGTCTTCATGAAAACAGGAATCCGAAATCAGAGGAACAAACTTTGGTGTGTGTTTTTACCATATTCCCATTTAGCATTTCAAATTAAGCAGATTATTAAACAACATTGGCACATCATGCAATACCATGAAGAGTTTCAAGAATTTCCTCACTTTGCATTCTCTAAAGATCAGAATCTCAAACAAAAATTGGTTCATTCTCAATTTATAAACCAACCTAGGGATGTTCTTGCCATTACGGGTGGGCATAGCCCATGTGGTCATTGCAAAATATGTCAACACAGTGTCACATTACAACAGATGCATATTACCATCAAGAGGAAACACACCCCGGTGGTCTCGGATTGCAATTCTAAACAAGTGGTATATATAATACAATGCCCGTGTGGCTTACTCTATGTAGGGTGCACAATCCACAGTATTAAAATCCGGATAGGTGAGCATGTTAGCAGAATTAGATCAAGCATACAAGAAGCTCTCCTAGTTCAGCACTGGCTCAAATATCAGCATGACCCGGCTGACTTGAAATTTTCAGTATTAGATACTATATCCACCACGAGGGGTGGTGATATAGCAAAACTCCTCTGGAGAAAAGAACAGAAGTGGATATATGAGCTCAATACATTACATCCGCATGGGTTGAACAATGAAATAGAGTGGGTAGCCTTTCTTTAAGGTTTCATTTTTTCAGCTTTCTAATTTTTTTCATTTCAACTCTCTTTATTCACAATGACAGTGGTTCATATACATAAGTATTTTGGATTATATTTTCGTGATTACATCATCACATCCTCATACGGAGTTTTTCCTCCCCCTCTCCTCCGGTTTAAATTTGGCGAGGCGGGCAGCGTTCTCCATTGTTTGGAACATCTGAATGAATTTTGTAAACAGTATGTTATTAGATATATTTTTTGCGCCTCCTTCCTTCCTAATTGCCAGTAAGGAGTTAAAGTTCTCCACAGTGTAGTTGGTTTAAGTAACTGTCTACGCTGGGTGTGTGGTATTGATAGACCTTTTTGTATTTTAGATTGTCTCATGGAAATGTACTACAGCTTACAGCGTATCAAATGAGTGCATCTGGGTCTCCTGAAGCAGACCACGAAACGGGGCCACGTTGAGACCCCTAAAAAGTCTATACTTATAAGATAAGTGCATTATCATTCCAGTGGGATTTTTTGCAATAAGAAAATCAGAAATAACATACATCTACTTTGGAAGTATTAAGACAAGTTTAATAATTTTTACCAGCTCTTGGAGAGTGAGTAGTTAAACAGTAAATGCAATGACTGGACGGTAAACTCTTACCCTAAGAGAGGGTTTTCACCCCCTCTTCAGAGTTTCACTTTTCTGAGCATATTTTACAAAGTGACTTTCACTTTCTTTTTGCTGGTTCATATTACAGTCAGTTCTCGTTTATACAAAAGATAGATGTAGGGCAGAAAGTAAAGAAGGAAAGAAAAACAGCAAATGGATAAGAAAGCCCTGGAAACACAGTTAAGAGCATAGACAGAAGGAAGTGCAACCAGACCTTGGGAAAGAATGATTAGAAAAATAAAATCACCAGACAACAAAGGAAGGGGAAATGATTTTATTTTCAATTTAATGATTGAAATGTATCAGTTTTCAGAACTTATATTTGCTGTCTAAAGTTTGCAATGCTCAGGAATAAATTCAGACTTTTAGTTTGTGGTCCTGTATTTTGTGGCGCTGCCGGTGCCCGTGTATACGCTTGGCCCCCGACAGCGCTCAGAACAGCCTGCGTCCTACGTGCTTCCAGAGAAGGCTGGAAGTCCTGCTGGTCCCACAGTCCAATGAAGAAGCAAAAAGATTCAAAACAGTCAATTTCAAATGAAAATAAAGTCCCACTTTATTGTGGAAATCAATTTTGAACAGGGTTCAGTTCATTCTTTTCCATAAACATAAGAAAAACAGGAAAAAGTAAACTTGAGTTGAAAAAACAAACAACTCACACCTTTCTTGCCGGTGTCACAGGTAAGTCGCTGAATGCAGTCTTAATCGTTCTGCCTTTGGCAAACAGGCAGTAACAAACTATCACACTTCCTTTATAAATAAAGACAGTGTTGTGTCCAAGCCTAGATTAAAGCTGGCTTGGCCCCAACCAACTTAACAGTAGTTGGTGGGGGAGGGGAGTAGCCAAATCCACTAAATTTACTCTGTAAGAAACAGAATGCCACAAATGGCCCCACAATCCCAACCTAGGATATTATGTGGATTCTTCCCCAATAACTACCTCCCAAACACACAATCACAATTGAAGCTTTTCTTGCTTTCAAAAGCCAAAACATAAACTAAACAGTCCAGCGCAATTAAACCTAAGAAAAAGGTTTCCAGTTCCAGGCACCTTGGAAAGAGCTCAGCACTGCTCCATTACTTCTCACAGGTGCAAACAGGTTCCCCAGAAAGAAGCCCAAAAGATTGCTAGCTTGAGCATACAAAAAAGAAAACAACCAGCAATGGTACTTAGCTCTCTTCCATGGGGCAAGCTTCTGTATTCATGGCAGTTTCTATACAGTCCATGGGCTCTGGTTCAGCTAGCTGGTTGGCCTCAGGGTCAGGGGCTGGATCCACCATCTCAACGTCCTGATAGTGGTGAGGCTCAGGAGAGCAGTCCTGTAAGCCTCCTTCCTGGGCTGGCCCAGGGCAGACTAACTGCTTCCTCCTCAGAGCAGCCTCAAGAGCATTGAGGCGACCACGCCCTGTTCTATGAGGGGGAGGGGCAGCCTGCAGCTTCTGCTTACTTCTCACAGGACTTCTAATCAAGTCCTGCAGCTGGGAGTTAGCTGAGTCAGTAGAATGTTTCTGAGGCTGTTCCCGGCTGTTACCCTCATAGTCCTCACCTCCCCAAGGTTCTGCAAACTGGGAACTAAGAGGCAACTCAGAGCCTAACTTTCTATTATGGTTTGCTCTGTCACACTGGTTAGCCCTTTTAACAGCCAGGCTAGGTTTAGGCATAGCCTTTCCTGGCACAAGCCGAGCTTTAGGGCTAGGGTTGTGACAATTTGCATAGGGTTTATCTGTGTTTTGCATGTGTGACCAAGGCAAGGTGTTCTGGGAGAAATGAACACTGAGAAACATACAGTATAATTTAATTTTGTGGTTAACCATTATGTATTGTTGATAAGATTATATTGTGTGTATATATGAAAAATGAATGGAAAAAATTTCATTACAATTAGTACTATCATTATAGGGGCAGTGTCTGGGATGGAGCTTGGGAGAGATCTGGGGTAGAGCTTTTGAGTACCCTCAATCATTTTGAAAAGTTGGTTCCTATGCTTGTGGCTGCAAGACCATGGTCTCTGTTGGCTACTGCTCTTCCTTTTTGATCACTATGCTATTTCAGTGATCTGATCTGTAGCCTCAGGTCCAGGTCACTGAAACAACAAATGGATAAATATGAATATAAAGGGTCTTCACCATGTCAAGAATTTTGAAACTCCAAGTTTTTATTAATAATAGTAATGTTTATTGTATTCTTCTCATTGTGAAGATTGAGAATAATTCAGAACACGGCGGTTCGATTGATATTTGGCCTAAAGAAAAACGATCACGTTAGTCCATATTATCGTTTACTGCATTGGCTGGCATTGGAGGCAAGAATATTATTTAAGTTTTCCAGTATTTGTTTTAAGCTGATCTCAGGAGATTCTCCAATTTATTTGTCTTCTCAATTTGAATTTTACAGACCATCAAGGATCACAAGACGCTCCAACTTATTTACTTATCCTAAACCAAATGGAGTCAGATATAAGACCTTTTTGGAAAGGACCTTAGCATTCCAGGCAGGCAAACTACAATGTTGGCTCGGTGAATGCATCCAACAAGCCATGTCTTATTGCTCTTTTCGTAAACTAGTAAAATCTGCTTTGTTTGATAAATTTATCACTTAACTAGATTGTTTTAAGATTGTAATTTTTAAATCTTTTACTCTGCTTTAACCTCATTATATGTATATGTTTCGCTGACTGTTCAGTTTCTTATGATGTAAACCGCCTAGAACTCTTGGGTAATGGCGGTATAAAAGAATAAATTTAGTTTATTATTATTAATGTTTCTACATTTTGGGAAATACAAATTAATATAGGCAAAGAAAAAAATGCTTCTTAAAGATAAAATGATATCACCAACACAGTTCTGCCCAATTAAAGCAATGTGTTTAACAGTGTCTGACCTGTTCAAAGAAGTATTTCCTTTCTGAACCTTAAATAGTTTTTTTCTCTGAGCTTGACACTATTCAGTGAACATTTTCTCATAGTAATTACTCAGTTCTCAGCACATTCCATTCCAAGAGGTACCAAATTATTTCTGGGAGATTTCAGACCTGCCGATAGCCTTCACCACTATGTAGCACCACATTATAACTCGGTAGAGGGCACCCTTCCTTTTGGGGAACATAGCCTCTGTAAATCCATATCTGCCTACTGTAGTCACAGGATTGGGACACACATGATTTCAAAAAACAATTGCAAAGCACAGGAACTTTAAACATCACCTTGTAATTAGCTTTTCAACATAACACATCTGCTCTTGCAATTATTGGCAGAGATTGTGGTGACAGCATTTAGCATAGCAGCCGGTAAAATCAAGTAGGCTGATAGACCCTGATTATAGCAACAGTGCTCTAAGTTAGGCAGTGGTAGGCATCCTACCACCACCTAACTTAATTGCTTTAATTGGTGATAAATGGCACAGTAATTGTATCGTTTAAAACCAATCAAAAACTGATTTAAAAACAGCCACCGTTCTCCCATCTATGGAGACATTTTATGATGCCTAATGCAGGGGTGCTAACAACTGAAGTGCTGCTAGGCATCAAAAAATGCCTTTGTATTCATGATTCTCATGAAAGGTAGACAACAGAAATATAGGCCTTTAAAACCCCTGGTGCCTAATTTTCATGAAGCCGCAATTAACATAAGAACATAAGAATAGCCTTATTGGGTCAGACCAAAGGTCCATCAAGACCAGTAGCCCATTCTCATGATGGCCAATCCAGGTCACTAGTACCTGGCCAAAACCCAAAGAGTAGCAACATTCCATACCACCGATCCAGGGCAAGAAGTGTCTTGCCCCATGTCTTTCTCAATAACAGACTATGGACTTTTCCTCCAGGAACTTGTCCAAATCTTTCTTAAAACCAGCTATGCTATCTGCTCTTAAAACAACCTCTGTCAAGTTCCTGCTGAACCAGAATGTACGCAGGTAAGGCTAGACTCAGGGCACTGGTCTTTGACCTAAGGGCCGTCGCGCGAGCGGACTGCTGGGCATGATGGACCACTGGTCTGACCCAGCAGTGACAATTCTTATGTTCTTATGTTAATGTGTTCCAGAGCTTAACTATTCTCTGAGTGAAAAAAATATTTCCTCTTATTGGTTTTAAAAAGTATTTCCCTGTAACTTCATCAAGTGTCCCTTAGTCTTTGTAATTTTTGACGGAGTGAAAAATCAATCCACTTGTCATACAGCTGCAATGGGTCACACACTTAGGTAGGGGATGAACAGGTCATGGATGTGCAGGCTATTTTATTGCATACTTTACAGAATACTGGCAGTTATATGCACAGCTGCTGCATTTACGCATGAACTGTTACACCTGCCTTAGGGCATAGGTCACACCATCATTAGTGTGCAACTTTGCTGACAATCTAGTCAATAATAATAAAACCCTAAGCGCGCATGCGCACTTCTACCTACGGGATCCCTGCCTCCGGGATCCGTAGCTCCGTGGCAGTGTTTGACACGTTCAGCGGTTTGTGTGTGGAGAACCCTTTTCCTTTTGGTTTAGTTTCAACGGGCAGCAGTGGTGGCGGACCAAGGGGTGTTTGAAGCGGCGGTAGGCCAGACGGTAGGTAGCAGAAGCGGGGGCTGGTACGGGGGGGTGGGGGGGATGGGACATGCTTCAGCTTCGGTGCTGGAGGGAGGCAGGCAGGCTGGCTTTTTTAAAAAAAAAAATCTTTATTCAATTTAAAGCCAAAAATAAGTGCAACATATTATACAGACATTTTAGGTTTTCTGCTTTAGCGCGGCAGATAGGGAGGGAGGTAGGCTGGTTAGCTTTGGGAGAGGGGTTGGTCAAAGGCTGTAAGGTAGTGAGGGGGACATAGGAAGGAGAACTGGGGGCACTAAGGACATGGGAAGGGGCACTGGGGACACTAAGGACATGGAAGGGGCACTAAGGACATGGGAAGGAGGCACTGAGGGCACTAAGGACATGGGAAGGAGGCACTGGGGGCACTAAGGACATGGGAAGGATGGAGGGAGGAATAGAAAGGGACAATTGTTGGGCCTGAGTGTAGAAAGCGGCCAAGGAGAGAGAGAGACAGAGAGAAAGAAAGACAGACAGCGGAAAAGGAGAGAGAGAGAAAGAAAGAAAGACAGACAGACACATCTACTCTAGCACCTGATAATGTAACGGACTTAAACAATTGTATTCTATAATGACTTTGCTGCACACTTTGGTCTTGATTCTGTATAGTGCGACCAAAGCTGCATGCAGAGATCTTTGCACATTGCCAAACTGCAAGCACAACTTAAATGTTTACCAAGCCAATAAGTGCTAGTCATTGACAACTAACAAGTAATAATTGGCACTAATTGACACTAATTAGAATTTACATGCATAACTTTCTATAAACTGGTGCACATAAATTCTAGTGCACAAATCTCAAAGGGGTGTGCGTCAAGGGAAGGAACATTGACGAGTTGTGGGCTTTCCTAAAAGTTAGGTGCATTTTTGTAGACTATACTGGATCCATGCACAACTTAGGCACAGGTATTTAGACCTCTTTTTCATTGCTCTAAATGGGTGTGCCTAAATATTAGGTTACTAAACATGATTCCATAAATGTGGAGGCATTTTAATGAATCATGCTAATCAGCATTCTTTTTGGTGCCAGAATTTTTAGGCATCATATATAGAATATGGCCCCTTGGGCACTAGAACTGTGGTACCCTAAATAGAATTGTCCTCAATATTTCTTGTTTATGTCTTAGTATGTATAAAATAGACAGTAGATTACTGTTGGAATTCACAGATATTTTGTGTACTAATCACGCTGGGTATCCCTAATACAGTGTAACTTCGGTTTGCGAGTAACCCGGTTTGCGAGTTCAAGTTTTAAGTTTCAAGTTTTATTAATTCTTGATAAATCGCCTATTTAGAGCAAAACACTTAGCAAACTTTTGTCTCGCAAAGCGAGCATGTTCCGATACACGAGCACCTCCCCCCGCTCTAACCGGCATCACACCCCCCCGAACTGGCATCGCAACCCCCCCCACCCCCCGCCACGAGAACTGCATCGCACCCCCATGCTGGAAGCGGCATCTGCCCTCCCAAACATGCTCCTTACCCCTTCTGCTGCTTGTGCGAGTGAAAGAAAACTCCCGCCTCTTGCTCAAGGCCCAGCCCAGGCAAGAGGCGGGAGTTTTCTTTCACTCGCACAAGCAGCAGAAGGGGTAAGGAGCATGTTTGGGAGGGCAGATGCCGCTTCCAGCACGGGGGTGCAATGCGGTTCTCGCAGGGGGACGTTCGTGAGGGGGGGTTGCGATGCCGGTTAGAGCAGGGGGGAGGGGGTGATGGAGCAGTGCCGGTAGCCTCGGGGGGGGGGGGGGGGAGGAGGTAGAACGAATCAAAGCGAGTTTCCATTCATTCCTATGGGGAAACTCGCTTTTGATATACAAATAACTTGGTTTACGAGCATGCTTCTGGAAAGAATTATGCTCGTAAACCAAGGTTCCACTGTACTAATACAATGAAGTAAATACTTATGATAATGTTTTAATAAAATTTACAGCTTGAGTTTGAGCTTCTTTCACTTTAATTTAGCAACCTTAAAACTGTGACAATTTTATTGCAAATTCCATGGACTGGAATACTTCTGCTGACCTTAGCTGATGCTGTATGATGGTATAACTATTAAATTAGCTAAATTAAAGATATAAAACAAGAGTTGTATAGTTGGTTTGATAATGGCTTTCAAATCTGAAGAGTCCTTCTGGGAAACTGCAGCAACCAAGAAAGTTATCTGTGGGGAAACTTTTCTGAATTATTTATTTGTAGGGGTTCTTGTCTAGTTGTCTTAATAAAATTGCTTGGTTGTGAAGGCCATTTAGATAGATGCATCCAGATTGTGGCATATAATTCCAATAGTATTTTAGAAAATAATCTGCTGATATAAATCTTTGAAAAGCTCATGGGCTCGACCATGGGCACATTAACTTAGTTGAGCACCCATGAATATTTTAGGTAGGGACAGGAGGCTGGGCAGCAAAAGGTTAATAGGGGAGGGTGTTTGTTAGGGTTCTGGAGGATTTTGATTGGTGGGCAAAGGAGGAAAAGAGGGGTTTGAGAAAGGTATTCAGGTTGAGGTTTTTGGTGGGCCGCTGTTGTGTTGAAAGTGGAGGGAAGAAGGGTAGTTAGAAGCGGGGAAGGAAAAAAGGACCCGTCTATCCTGCTTGTTAGGGTGGTTGAAGGTGGGTTTGAAGGCTGTAATTTGCTGGTGGTTGAAGGTTGTAATTTGGAGTCTATCGCAGCTTTGGTGGAAATGGGAGCAGGTGGGAGATTGAAGGGTCTATAAACCTGAGGTTGAAAGAACATGTTTGCTTGAGTGCGGTCACCACCTCGAGCGATTTGAGTTTTCGGGCTCTGCAGTACCACGGGCCTGTTAGGAGTAGATTACCCTGGTAGCCAGTATAATACCATCTGGCTGGGGATCGACAAGGGATATGACATTGTTAGGATATGTTAATTGATGCAATCTTGTTTTGTTGGCATGCTCTGTTGGTATGTTTAAAGGTTAATAAAGTTGTGGCCATGTTCTTGCCATCATTGGATGCATTTGGGTGTTTAATAGTTGTTTGGCAGGTAGTGAGTGGGTTGAAAGATGAATGCATGTGAATGGCTAAGTTATTCTACAATACATTCAGGAGTGCCCATGCAGTTGCCAGGATGTATGGTAAAAGCAGCCATTTTAAATTGATACACCCTGAAATATTGAATGAAGGAAAACTGACATTTGCACAGTTAAGTAGGTATATTGCAAATTAAAGGTGTTATGTAAAATGAACCCAAATTATAATTGCAACTGCTACTTGTAAGGAACACACATAGAAGTAGCACCACTTACACATGGAGTTCCAAAATTGTCTCTTTCAAATGAAAGTTTGGGGACCATTGAGCTCAGTTAATCCATGTGCATTCTTTCTGAAATGGCTGCTCACGCTGCAAGACAAATTCATGTGCACCTCCGCAGGTATTTTAGAAATTGCTTCTCAATGACAAAACCCTTTCTTTGATACCAGTGGAACTGAACATGTTCCAAGCTAGATATCTCAATTCTGATCTCTGTATTCTATGTAAAATTGGTATTATAGGGATCCTTTTACAAAGCTGCATTAGCAATTCCCACACAGTAAATGAGATAAATTCCATTGATTTTCCACAAGCTTCATCAAATTTGCTTTGTAAAAAATAGCCCATAGTGAAAGGTGGAAAAGGGACTCAAAATTTGATCTCCAGGTTTACAGAAGGCCTGATATATACGTGGAGGGGCATAATCGAAAGAGACGTCAAAGTCCATTTACGTCCACCTCGCAAGTCGTCCAAAGTTAAAAAGAGCCTGACACATTTTCGAAAGATACGTCCAACTTTTTTTTACTTTCAAATATCGTCTAATTATACGTCCTGCCGATCTGATCGTCTAAGCCACTAAATCGTCTATCTTTATACCACATTTCTGTCCAACCTTCCATCCAAGTCCAAAACGCCTAAAACAAACCCTGTTGGACGTGGGAGGAGTCTGCAAAGTGATGGAATGCACACCCAGACATGCCACCTAAATAGTGGGGTACCTTACAGGGCACTGCTGTGAACTTCACAAAAAGGGTGCCATGGCTTCTCCTCACTACAGCTCCCTTATAGGTGACGGTGAACCCACCAAACTACCTCCAGAATCCACTAGACCCACTTATCTACCACCCCAATAGCCTTTATGCCTGCAGAAGCCACTTATAGGCAGTACAAAAGGGTTTTAGGGATTTGGAGGGATTTTGCCAGTACAAAAGGGTTTTGGGGGTGTATAGAGCAGTGCACATGTTTCAGTATCAATGCAGTGATTACAGGGGCTTATGGGCATGGGTCCTCCTCTCTATGGGTCCCTAACCCACCCCCAAGACGACTTAAGTTGCCTCTGTGCTGGACGACTAGGCTTTCCTATGCCAGGCGGCCAGGTGATGATGGTCTGGAAGCTGAAATTTAAAGTTGTGAACAAAATTTTTATGGGGGTGGGGGGCAGTTGGTGATCACTGGAGTAGTATGTGGGGGTCTGTGTTATGTGTTTTCAGTGCTTATCTGGTGAGTTTGGTGGGTTTTTGTGTCCAAGTTCCGTCTAGGCTCTGTTTTTAACTTTCGGTTATACATGCTGTATGACTAAGTCTAAGCCGGCCCATGTCCCGCCCAACTCCCGCCCTCAACACGCTCCCCGAAACACCCCATTTAGTTTTGGACATTGAGCGGCACTATGAAGGCCTAGGTCGTTTAAAAATACATCCAAAATCCGGTTTTATTATCGGCACTTGGACGTGTTTGAGAAATGTTCGTACAAGTGCCGACTTAGGCCGGTTTTTGGACGTTTTTCTCTTTCGATTATGAGCCCCATGGTATAAACTGTATATATAAACTTTTCAAAGTAGTTTCTCACTTGAGTCTAGCAATGTAATGCCATGGTTAGAACTGAGATCTCCAGGTTCACAGATCTCAATTCTAACCATTGCATTATATTGCTAGCCTCATGTGAAAAACTACTTTGAAAAGTTTATATATACAGTATATACCTTGTCTGTAATGTCTAATTTAATCATTCATGGGTAACAATTTATAAGTGAAAAATCATTATTAATTCCTTTGGTATTCCTTGTGATAACATTAATCATGATGAACTTGTTTTGTATTAACGAAACTATAATTAGGGTTGCCAGATGGCATAGGGTCATTAGGGACAGGTGAGCAAGTCTTGTTATGTTTTTAATTCTCCACCTAATGAATTCCAAAATGGTACATGTAGCTCTAATTCACAGAGAAATTAACTAAATTTTCCATAGCTGTTTCTTAAGGTCTTTAAAAGGTACAGTTACCTAATTTACGATGTACACAAAGCCAAATATGCATGTTGTGGAAAAGATAGGCCATTCTGTTCAGAAACAGCAGTGGTAATTTTTAACAATTATTTATACAGGAAAATGCTGAATTAACCCATTAAATTGGCTGTTTGAAAGCTGTACACTCTCAGTGTGGGTAAAACTACACCTGTTCTACAATATGGGGCTAATAATCAATACAGAAAGATGTCTAAAAACCGGCCTAAATCGGTACTTGGACGATCTGTCCAAGTGCCGATAATCGAACCGGGTTTTAGACGTACCTCAAAACAACTTAGGCCCTTTCAGTGCTGCTGTACGCCCAGAGCTAAAAGGGGCATTTTAGGAGGAGTGCTGAGGGTGGGATCTGGGCGGGACGTGGGCCGGCCTAGACTTAGTCGTACTGCAAGTATAACCGAAAGTGTAACAAGACTGCCTAGACGGAAATTGTGCGTTGTGACTTAGGCAATGTAAAACCAGGTCTAAGTGCCCAGAAGGTCTTCAAAATGGGCAGATAACCACTGTAGACACAAAATATAGACCCCACACACACACTCCCTCAGTGATCACTGACCCACCCATAAAAAAAAACAGAATAAAAAGTTTACATATCTGCCTAAAAACAGCAGCAACTGGCATAGGAAAGCCTAGTAGAGCAGCAAAGAGGTGGCTTAAGTAGTCTGGGGGTGGGCTAGTGACTCATAGAGAGGAGGACCTAGGCCCATTAGCTACTCTAACCACTACATTCATAGTGAAACATATGCACCCCTCAAAAACCCTCAAACCCTGCTGTACTGCCATATAGATGCCACCTGCAGCCATAAAGGCTATTGGGGTTGTACACAGGTGGGTCTAGTAGGTTTGGGGGGCTCACCATGACCTATAAGAGAGTTGTAGTGAGATGTTTATATGGCACCCTTTATGTGTAGTTCACAGCAGTGCCCTGTAAGGTGCCCCACTACTGTATTGCCATGTCTGGGTATCCAGTCCATCACTTTGCTGGCTCCTCACACATCCAAAAGGTCTTGTTCTAGGTGTTTTTGACTTGGATGATTTTTTGGACGAGAATGGGGTATAAAGATGGACGACTGGTCGATCAAACGGCTGGAAGTATAATTAAACGATTTTTGAAAAAACTAAATATTTTGGACATATTTTTTGAAAATGGACTTTATTTTTTTTTTAATCTTTATTGATTTTCAAACTTTGATAGTACAATACAAATGGTAAATCAGAAAAACTGCACAAAACACACTATTCACTATACAATTATTACATTAAACAATAATTTTTTCCCATCCTCATCTTTATTCTTTTTATTTTTTATTTTTAATAATCTTTATTCATTTTAAAATAATTTCAATAAGTGAAGAACAATAAATAAAACATTTACACTATAGACAATATTACAATATTCTTACAGACCAATAACCCTCCCACCCAAATTATTCTTTATCATTCAAGAATCTATAGATCTATCATAATTCTGTAATTCACTACATATTTTAAACATAAAATAATATAATATAATAATACATATGGGTCCCTTGCCTAGAAAGAGGTTTTTGATTAATGTTTTACTTGTTACAAATAAAGTCTGCCTGCATCGTGTACAAGGTCTGCAGTCTTCTGTTTTGTTTGTTTTGGATTATTTTTTACTGCAGACAGTTGGACCTCTGACTCCTTTTTGGTTGTGATTACAAATTATAAATAAATAATTTAACTATTCAAAATACATTTCCTCACCCCCCCCACCCTCCCTGGATGTGTAAGGAAATTGGTTCAATGGCGCGAAAGACAAAGGTGCGCCCGGACAATTGAGCGCAGCGTGGAGGCGCGCACCGCTCAAAATTACTGTTTTTAGGGGCTCGATGGGGGTTTTTGTTGGGGAACCCCCCCACTATACTTAATAGACATTGCGCCGGCGTTATGGGGGGTTTGGGGAGTTGTAACCCTCCACATTTTACTGTAAACTTAACTTTTTCCCTAAAAACTGAGAAAAAGTGAAGTTTTCAGTAAAATGGGGGGGGTTACAACCCCCCAAACCCCCCACAATGCCCCAACAACGCAGCACGCTGTCTATTAAGTAAAGTGGGGGGGTTCCCCCCCACGCCCCCCCCGTCGGAGCCCTAAAAACAGTAATTTTGAGTGGTGCGCACCGCCACGCTGCGCTCAATTGTCTGGGCGCGCCTTTGTCCCGGCGCGCTTTTGATCAGACACCAAGGAAATCTAATGATAAAGAAAGAAACATGACTCTTATTATAATGCAATAAAATTAGTCAATGGACTCCATACATCGAGAATGGACTTTAGACACTGCCGACTTTGGTCTAGCGACTTAGGCCCAAAACAGACTTAGACGTATCTTTTGATTATGTCCCTCCACAGGTTTATATTTGTTTACATATACAGTCAAACCTTGGATAGCGAGTAACGTAGTTTGCAAGTGTTTTGCAAGATGAGCAAAACATTTTATTAAATTTTAACTTGATAAACGAGCGTTGTCTTGCAGTACGAGCACATCATCAGAACCCACAGTTGAAGTGCGCACATCTTATGCTGAGCGCGGCTGAACATAATAAATGCTGAACATAATAAAAGTGTCACACCCAATTTATCTATAGCTCAAGCGATCACAGCATTTTGTATTCAAGTTTTTGGGTTGTCAAATGAATCGTCTGAGTTTCCATTATTTCCTATGGGGAAATTTGCTTTGATATGCCAGTGCTTTGAATTATGAGCCTGCTTCTGGAACCAAATTATGCTCGCAAACTAAGGTTTTACTGTATTTGGTATTTGTCTGTATTATGGGGATGAGGTGAGTCCAGAAGATGCAACAATACAACCCCGCCCTCCCTTTTTATGAAGCCACATTAGACTTTTTTTAATCGCTGGCTGTGGCGGTAAAAGTTCCAATACTCATAGAATTCCTATGAGCATCGGAGCTAATACCACCTTGGCCGGCGATAAAAAAGCCTAACACGGCTTCATAAAAGGGTGGGGGGGAAAATTTTTGCAGTTTTAAAGCAATATGCATTTTTTTTCTTGGCAAAGATATCAATAGAAAAGACAGATTAAAATGCCTCTGAGTACTTTCTTTGAGGCAATTTTCAGTGGGAGAGTATACTCAAAACTTACTTTTGAAAACAAGCACAAAGCTGAATAAAATTGCCCCTTGGGCTTTAAACAAATCTAACATGCTTTGAAACTTTCCTCCTCTACAGTATTTGTTCCATCAGTCACACTTCTCCCTCTTTCCTTCGACTTGAAAGTTTATAATATATTGCTGAGTTATCATGTTTACTAGTGATTATGTTGCAATGTTGATAAAATGGGCATTTCTGAAAGAAAAAAAGAATTATCTAAAGCTTGCTGAAGACCTGCATGTGATTATCTGTTTGTGCAATATTTACATCATATTGTAGCATGTAGTACTATTCAAAGTATGAAACACTTCATACTAGCCATATATTACGCAGAACGAAAAGATACCTACTCTTAGCCTCGGCACTAGTTCTAATGATGGTAACAGCACTAGTTCATACCCTTCAGGTGAAGATAACATCATTCCACATTCACTTATATGTTCATAGATCCATAGCAGCTGGGGACAGACTACAGAAGCTAATGAAATAATTAGGAAGCCTAAATCAATTAAGTGGGCCCCTGAAAAATTAAAGGTGATAATGTATATTTCAATCTCTCTAACCTTATGTGTATCTTGAAATGGCTCAGAAATAACATAATAGGGTCACAAGGAGGAATTGTATTAAAGGAAAAACTGCATAAAGGAAATGATGCAAATTTAAGATCTCTAAGTGGAAACACCCTGCAAAAGAATTGAGAAAGCAAGGAGAGTGTGGCATAGCGGTTAGAGCTACAGCCTCAGCACCCTGAGGTTGTGGGTTCAAACCCTGTGCTGCTCCTCATGACCCTGGGCAAGCCTTTAATTCTCCACTACCCCAGGTACATTAGATAGATTGTGAGCTCACCTGGACAGATAGGGAAAATGCTTGAAGTACCTGTATGGCATAAAGCAGGGGTGCCCACACTTTTTGGGCTTGCGAGCTACTTTTAAAATGACCAAGTCAAAATGATCTACCAACAATAAAATTTTTAAAAAACACAAAGCACACTGTACGCATAGAAAATGTTAATTATCATTCCTATTCAAGGGTTTTTCAAGGAGGTCAAAGCAGATGACTCTATGCACTATCACCTCAGTAACAACCATACAAAAATAGACAAATATACCCCCCTCCCTTTTTACTAAACCACGATAGCAGTTTTTAGCGCCGGGAGCTGCGCTGAATGCCCAGCGCTGCTCTCGACACTCATAGGCTCCCTGCGCTAAAAAACTCTATTGCGGTTTAGTAAAAGAGGATCTTAGTGTAAAATATAAACAACAGATATAAATTCAGACACATTTTGATCACTAAATTTAAAATAAAATCATTTTTCCTATCTTGTCTGGTGATTTCATGAGTCTCTAGTTGCACTTTCTTCTTCTGACTGTGCATCCAATCTTTCTTCCCTTCTTTTAGTCTGTATGCTTCCTCTCCTCCAGACCTCATCTCCTCTCCCAACTTTTCCTTCCTCTCTGCCTGCCCTTTCTTTCTCTCTGCCTCCCTTTCTTTTTTTTTCTGTTTCTCTTCTTTCCTTCTGTCTCCCTGCCTGCCCTTTTTCTTTTTTTCTCCCTGCCCTCCAACAAAGCCACTGCCACTCCATCGGGGACCAAGACCCAAACCACCACCAATAACAGGCCCGAAAGCCACCGCCGCCCCAAGCTCTCCCTGCTTCAGCCGACCAGCATCGCGATCGACCTATTGGAGGAGATGCTGCCGGGTCCTGCCTTCACGGAAACAGAAAGTAGGCAGGACCCGGCAGCAAGAAGAGGAAATGCTTCATTAACCTGTCTCCCGCCTTAGCCCGTAGCGAATGCTTGCTTCAGGGCTCTCAACATGTGCGTGCCGGCTTCCCTTCTCTCCCCCCCCGGACATAACTTCCGGTTTCGGAGGGAAGAGAAGAGAAGCCGGCACGCACACGTTAGAGCCCGGAGCATAAGTTCGCTACGGGCTGAAATCTCCAAGCCGGGTTTTTTTTTAAATTTTCAGCAGCGGCGGCAGCAGCAAATAACAGCTGGGCCCTAGGGAGAATATAGAAGAAGGCTGATCGGCCCGGTAGATCAGGACGGCAACACAAGTCTGGTGATCGACTTACGTTGCCTTCCTGATCTACTGGTCGACCGCGATCGACGTATTGGGCACCCCTGGCATACAGTGTATGCAAACCACTCTGAGCATGGTTGCAAAAGCTACAAAAAGGCGGTATACAAGTCCCAATCTCTTTCCCCATAACTAAAATAAAAATCATGATTTTGGATTGTGATCATAAACTCTACCTATAGTCTAGGTATTTCTGACCAAAGCACGCCCAGACCATGCCCACTTATCTTAAGGATTTGCTCCAGTGTTAGACATTCATAACTTGGCTTTAGAAGATTGGGATTTGGATATCCATGTAGTATTCATGTCTAAATGGTGATTTTCAGACATCCAAAACACGAACCTAGCTCCTAAAATAGCAGGTATAGCTTTTATTTGCAAGGGAAGTATACTAAAGTGTGAAGCTTAAGTCAAGCATGGACAGGGCTCAAACTTACGCAGGTAACTTATAGGACACTGCAAGTTGGTCTAACCCAGTATATCTATTCTTGAGTTCTTATGTTCAAAGAACTCCTAGCACCCAATCCCTCATGATGGCGATCTATGGGGGAAGGGGTGGGGGTCAGACAGGAGGGATTGGGCACTAGTTCTTTGAACATAAGAACTCAAGAATAGCCATACTGGGTTATATCAATGGTCCATTTATCCCAGTATTCTGTTTCCAATACAGGTCATAAGTACCTAGCAGAATCCCAAATAGTAGCATACATATGTACATACATATGATAGTTTACCATTGGTAGATTATCAAACATGTGATAATATAAAATAACAACAACTGGATAGCCCCATCTTGCTTCTGGATTGCCGCCTGCATTTTAGTATTTGGAGTCATTAATCACGTTGTTAATGGGGTAGGAGTATGCTAACTAAAGTCCCTTATGATTAACAGTTATATGCTATACTTTTCATGCTATTTATTTATTCATTTAGTGGTTTGAGGTTTCCCTCAAATATGTAAAAATGCTGTTTAAATCACTCGTGACTGCCTAATCACTTATTTTCAGCAGCACTTAACTGGAGAGTGCTGCTGAATGTCAGTACTAACTGCCCCTGCACTGTCGGGTTAGAGCTGGAGTGATATGTGGGAGGTGCATGGTGGAAACTTGGCCGAGCCAGGGCTTATCCAATTAACCGTAATATTCAGACTAAGGTAGGACAGCAAAATTGCTGTCCAAGTTTTAGCCATTGAGACAATTGTGCACTGATTTGACTATTGCGGTGCCTAGTTAACTTATCAGTAGAGGCATAAGTCTTTCTGATGACCCCTCCCCTGCTATCCAGATCTCCCTTTCCCGTCCCCTAGGTTTCTGTTCAAACTCTAACTGTCTACCCCCGTAGGTCCCCGAGCCTACCTTGTATATATCTGGTGGTCTAGGGGGGTTCTATTGCAGGTGCAATATCCACTTGCTCTCGCTTGTTTCAGCTCTAGACATAAAATGGCCACCATGAATCCTAGTAGCAGTCTTGAATATTCCAGTAAAAATGGGAGTTTATGCATGTATTTTATATAGTTTTGGAATAAATATCAACCCTGTCCTAGCTCTGCTCACTCTCCTCCCTAGGAATGCCTACTTGTATGTTTTCTTAGCATCTACTTTTATGTGTGTGAAGCCTTCTCTGACCATATGGACCACTGTTCCACAAAATAAAATTAAACATATAAATATAATGGCAGATAAAGAATAGAGGGCCCATCCAGTCTGCCCATCCACAGCATCCAATATTTCCTCCTCTCCCTAAGAGATCCCATGTGCCTGTCCTAGGTTTTATGGATTCAGACAGTTTTTGTCTCCACCACCTCGACCGAGAACCTATTTCATGCATCTACTACCCTTTATGTAAAAAAAAAAGTATTTTCTTAGATTACTCCTGAGCCTTTTACCTTTCAACTTCATCCTATGCCCTCTCATTCCGGAGCTTCCTTTCAAATGAAAGAGATTTGCCTCATATGCTAAGAGAATGGGCATGGTTGACTTAAGCATAGTTAGGCATCTGACATAGGCGCCACCAAATTAGGAGAGTGAAAAGCTGGCCTAATAGAGTACCACCTATGTCTAGTATGCCTAGAAACGTCTAAGTCTGCTTAGGCAATGCTAGGCGTGATACTATAAATGTAATGTAATGTAATGTAATTTATTTCTTGTATACCGCTATATCCGTTAGGTTCTAAGCGGTTTTAAGAAAATATACATTTAAATTGAAAGTAAGAAGTTAGAAAGGTGCTTAATAAATTCCCTTACTGTCCCGAAGGCTCACAATCTAACTAAAGCACCTGAAAGTTGATAAAGAAGTGAAAAATAAAGAAGAAGATTAATGTTAAACATTTTAACTAGACAGTATTAATCTGAATAGTACTTTGGTAATGGAAGAGAGGAGAAAAAAGGAATAGATGTAAAAGGGAGAACCGTAGGAAGACAGAATTTTGGAGAGAATTTAAATAAAGGAGATATAACATAATAAAGGCAGAATTAAAAACAATAGATAAGGTTAAAGAAATTTATAATATGAAAAGAAAAATAAAGTAAAAATAAAAATAGTGTCTTTAAACACAGTTTCAGTCATTGATGAATGTGGAGCAAGCAAGTGGTGTTGAAAGACTATGTGTGCCGGTGCCGTTGTTGCTAGGGTAGATAGGGTACTCCTGTCCTGTATTTACTGTGCCAACCTGGGCCGACGGACAGCGGGACACTAGGGCAGAAGTCCTCCGAAACTCGGGTAGGCAGATGACGATTAGACCAACGCTGTTAAAGTCCTGCATGCAGGATACAGGTGGAGGAGGCAAATGCACTGCAACAGTCACAAGGCGCTGAGCTGTACACTGGTATCTCTGGGGCCGAGGCCAACATGGTGCTCCCTCTTTGCTGCTGTTACGCTCTCGCACCTTCTGAACTCCGCAACCTCGGCGAGAAACTCTGGAAAAAGGTTGGGCAGATGAATGATGGGACCTCGGAGCAAAAGTCTTCAGATCCCGGGTCGAGCAAGCGCCGAACAGGCCCATGCTGCCTGAAACCAGGTAAACAGGGAACTTGCTAAAGTGGTGAAGAGGACTGCTCCGACCATGGGCTTGATTTTCTTGCTCCGGTCTGATCTCCCAAACATTTTCTGATAGCCGACCCCGTAGGAATCCTTCTCCAGATCCTCCAACCGTAGGTCATCCTTTTAATATAATATTTAAATTATATATTTAAAGCAGGTAGATTGATCTCTTAAACGGGATATAGGGGGAGGAGCTCAAATGCCTGGCTGGATAGGGGCAAGGTTTGTTTTTAATTACTGAGTTTGTTTGTTTTTAATTACAACCATGTCATGTGGTACCTACAATGTAGGGACTGTTTGGCACTGTTTATAGAACCTGGCCCTATTGTTTTGTAAACTCCCTAGACTTTAGGCAGTATATCATTTTTTAAAATAAATAAATTGCAGTATGCTAACCGATTAGCATATGGTTAGCATGCTGTAATTTATTTATTTTTTAAAAATGATATACTGCCTAAAGTCTAGGGAGTTTACAAAATAAATAACAATACAACATAGACTCAAAGACTGTCCTACATCCTCCACTATGAACATACTTATTTCATTCACATAAATGCATTGTCCTATAACTAAATCTTCATGAGTTTTTAAAAGTATCACAGAAATACTTACTGTATTTTTGTTCACATAAATACATTGACAAATAACAGTGTCTTCAAAAGTTTCTTATAAGTATCCCTGGGTTAACATAATCGTAACTGACCTGTCAATCAGTTCCAAAATTTCACCCCTATTGTTGAAAACAGAGAACTCCCGACCCTGGTATGTATCACATTTCTCTCTTTCATCAATGACAATCTCATTCCTGTGCAGATCTTAATTCCCTTCTTGGACAATAGAACTCCAACAAATCTCGAAAACATCCAGGGGCTGTATGATATAAAATCTGATATACAATTGAGAGCACTTTATATTAGACTCTGTTGTACAGGAAACCAATATAATTGCTTCAGAATTGGCGTAATACGGGCCATCCGTGAAACACCCACAATCAAACTTACAGCAGAATTCATCAAAACTTATAATGCCCTATGTTTTTGTTTTCATCCCCTCCCCCAAATAAAGCACATTACCATAATCTAACCTTCCTAATACAAAATCATAAGGCATTAACATTGACTTCAAACATTGACTTCAAACCTGTACAACATGTGCAACTGCACATATCCCAACTGTATAGCTTGCAATATCTGTTGTCCCGTAGATAATGCTGAATCCAACCAAACTCCCAACACCAATATCTCTTTTTTAAGTGGTAATGAAATCACTAACACATTTGCACACTCCAAGTCTCTCTTCTCCTTATCATTCTCTACAATCATCACCTCTGTTTTGTTCATATTACTACTGCAATCCATGCAAAGTCATCCATCTCACTATGTTCGCCATATAAATATTCAAACATTTCTCCACTCTTTTATCATCTTTGCTCTCGGGGAGGGGGGGGGGAACAATACATCATCGACATATAATCTGCATTGCACCTTCGATTTCCAAAAAACCTCACCTATATCTGCCATATAAATGTTGAACAATAAGGCAGAAAAAGCAGATCCTTGTGGCACTCCTCTTCTTACTTTTAACGATTTAGACACTGTTGTATACCGCTCCTTACTAAAAAGATCTTCTATATAAATAGGATAAAATCACTCAAGCACTTCCTTATTTAGCCCAAGTCCTTGTAATTTCATCAACAACAGTTCTAAATTGACAGAGTCAAAAGCTCCAGAAACATCCAATAATACAACACAAAACCTCGTGTTCTTATCCAATCCTTCTTTCAATATGTCACAAACCAACATCAATAATATTTCTACACTATGGGCTTGACGGAAGCCAAACTGAAATACATCTAGGCAGTCAAGCTGTTGTACATGATCACCTAATTGGCCCAGAACGACTCACTCAATAATTTTACCAATAAATGGAACAACTGATATTGGATGATAATTTGTCATGAATTCCACATCAGTACTAACTTTTTTCAAAATTGGTGTAACAGTTGATTGTTTACACCCTGCAGGAAAACATCCATTCTTAAGTGATTTATTAACCATCTGTGTTACAAATGGCCCAATATATTTTGCCAATTATCTTAAGATGCTAGTATTACACGGATCAAGTTGTGCCCGTGTAGGGGTTACAGTTCTAATTACCACAACAATTTCCTGTACCCCCAGACCCACCCCCCAATACTAAAAAATATATAGTATTTTTTAGTTCATGGGTAGCATGAGAACATCTAGAAATTACTATAGGATACCTCAGAATGTCCAAGGTATGGCATTTTTTAGCTACAGTAAACACACATTAGTGCTTACCAGGCTTAGTATAAGGGCCCCAACGATTTCCATATTACACTTTTATTAGGCAATTCAACATTCATATTCAGAATAGCACAAATTTAATTTCTTACATTTTGCCGGTAAAAAAAATAAATTTCTATTAGATAAGATAAAGTACTAAATCCAATTTATACGGCCAATATTGATCTGAAGCATTGCTTGTAAGTTTGATGGGGTCCATTCTAATCAATGAACTACAAAATAAGAAGGCTGTTTAATTGCAGCAGAAAGTGCCCTCTCAGTGTCCACTCCTTAATCAAAATCAATTTGTTGGATATTAAACAGCTTGAAGATCAATCTCCTGCACTTCCTTCATTTCTGCAGATCTTTTGCCAAGTGTTAATTTATAGCAGTGTGATGCTGCATTGTTAGAAGAAAAAAAACAATCTGTATACAAAATTATTTCCATTGAGTGTGAGACATGATCAATCCTATTGTGACAACTCAGAAGCATGTCATATCCTTTTTTGCTTCACTTATTTCAACTCCTGACCTATAGAGTATTACCTTTCCTCTACCAGTTTCTCAGTTTACTAGCTTCTAAAATTTTTTGAAGAGTATATAGTATTATTCAAATTGGCATAACACAACATAACATACTATGGGCCCCTTTACCCAATTGCATTAAAAAGTCACAAAGGTCATTCCCATTTGCTAAGGCCATTTTTGTTGCTGGGGTAAAATGGCAGAGTTTCCTATTTTTTTTGTATTAATGGTCAGGCACTAATTTTCTCATTAGCGTGTGGCCACTAATGCATCACTCCCTATCGCCACACACTAAAACGGTGCTAATCATTAGCGCATGACAATGCCCACACATTAGCCTATTAATGCAGAACAAACCCAGTCCGACTCCAGATTTGCCTCCAGTGCTAAAAATTAGTGATTAGCACAGGTTTAGCGTGCAAGTCACTACCGCCTATAAAAGTGATTCTGTATAAGACACCGGTGTGTGATTCTCAGCCACTTCTTAGGCAACCACTGAGACTGGCATCCAATACAGAATCAGCCTCTTATAGTTTTCATTTATAGATTGAAATGAAGGGAACCTATGTTTAGTTAATTTTCCAATCACCCATTTGTTGTCAGATGAGATCTTAATGAGGAAATACCGCAAAGAGATCTTAGGATTAGAGAAACCAGAAATATTACCTATTTCTAATTGTTATTATGTTCTTGCTAAAAAAAATAAAAAAAAAGTTTCCAACTGAACAATGGGTAGGTCAACTTGTTTCAGCTGAATTTGACCTTATAGGATTTCTTGAAGACTCTCAAGATTTGATGCAAACTCAGTCCACTCTTTTAGTAGTATGTTTATATGACAGTGATAAAACACTAATCATGAAAATGTACTGTGACCAGGCAGGGACCCACCAGCTGGGCAAGCCCAAGCCCGGAGCACAAGCATATTGTTCGGTGTCTTTGAAATGCCAATAGAAAGGAAACCAGGATTCTTAAATGTTTCAAAAAGAGTCTGAGTTTTATTAAACACAATAAAACAAAATTATTTATTTATTTTGTCCTTTTCATCCAAATAGTCAAGGCATTGTCTCTGTTTATGATACAACACAGTTCAAGACACCATTGTATATTTGTAGTTCATGGCAGGAATCATTGCATTTTCAAAGTCCAAGGAATTTCAGTTCAAAACTCCTGCTTGTAATTGTGCCTTTAGAAAGATCCCCCCTCCCTTTCTGAGCTAGGTGTTTTACACTAGGGACCCTCTGTCCTAGGCTCTTGGCCTGCTGGCTGGGCTAGGCAGCAGCCTCTGCCAGCCGTATTCCTACTCCAATCTGACAGCAGGAAAAGTTCTCTACACAAAACTTCCCTATTTGTAACTATTTCTCTTCTCCCTCTATGACACTCACAGCACTGCCCTAAGCCCTAGCTAGGAACAACCTGTGTGAAAACATGCCACCCATTAAATAATCAGACAATCCTGACTCCTGCCCGTGTTTCCTTGTGTCTTTACTTTCAAGGACAAAAAAGGCAGTTTTTAGGATGCTTGTCTTTCTGACATACTATGAAATGTAGCCCTGACTCATTGGGACATGTTAAATAGAGATTGACACGGGGACCGCTTACCGCGGTAAACCGCAGATCATCGCAGTAAATCCACAGGAATGGAGACATCTGCAACTGGTTTACAGCAGGAATGGGGTCAAGACTTTTCACTGCCCTATGGGAATGGGAAGAAGACCTTTTACTGCCCCGTGGGAACAGTGAAAAGTCTTACTCCTGTGGTAAAAAAAAAATTGCGCCCTTGTCAGACTCGGCATCTTCTCCCTAGCAACTCTTGCGCCTATTTTACCTTCAAGCCACGATGAAGACAGAAGTAACCTAAAACCAAAGCCTGAAACCAATGTGATTTTAAGAACAACAACAAAAAGAAAAAAAATAAATTTATTTTATATTTTGTGATTAGAATATTTCAGATTTGAAATATGTATCCTGCTAGAGCTGGTATTAGACATAACTGGGGACCGCAAAGTCCAGGCTGTGCTTCTTTAGCTTCCAACTGGCTTAGGGCTCTCTCTCTGACCAGGGGGCAGTTGCCCTAGTTGCACTCCCCTAACATTATTCTTGCCATGTGTGACTAAAGCTTGATTTTTCTATGTAGCATTCTGTAGTAAGTTGGTTTCCTCAGTTTTCACAATAGTGAATGGGATATTTGTGAAAGGGAGGGGAGATGGGTTTTGTTGAACCTTGCTATGTTTTATTTGTGTTTATAAAATGACAATTGTCAGAGTAGAAGCTTCTGCCCACACATACGACTGTAGGGTGGCACAGGCAGGCTTCACCGGCATCAATTTTTTTTTCTAAAGCGCCGCGAAGGTAAGAGGGAGGGAGGGAGATATTTGGCCAGAAGTAGGTAGGGAGGAAAGGGACTGCACGCCTTCCCTTCCTTAAGTGTCTTTACGCCGCAAAGGTAAGGGGGGGGGAGATTCTCGGGCCGCTGAAGGGCGGTGAGGTGGCGAGGGAAGGGTGGATGCTGCGGGGACGGGGCGGTGAAGGGGATGGCAGGGATGGAGCAGTGAAGGGGACAGTGGGGACGAGGACAGGGCAGTGAAGGGGATGGCGGAGACGGGGCGGTGAAGGGGACGGTGGTCCGTTGACGGGGCAGTGATGGGGACAGATTTTTTCCCCGTGTCATTCTCTAATGTTAAACACATTCATATATTTTTTTTCCTCCCCTAAAGCATTTCTCTTGCCTTTCCCAAAACTATTTTTACACACTTCCCTTTCAGAAATGAGGATCAAAGCTTTAAACATAGCAGTATCAAACTTCCTTTTTTCCCTTATCTCAATCATACATGCATTCTTCATTCATGAAATAATCTTGCTCAGAGGAGGATTCCTTCTGCAATCTTAGAGGAGCTGCCTGCCCAGGAATTCTGAGCCATGGTTACCCCTCCTCTCTCTGCACAACTGAAGGAAATTTATTCACGTGCAAGTCTGGCTCCTTCTCATTTCCATGGGTTCTCTCTCTATGTGCCTGAAGCTTCCCTGTACTGCTAGCACCTCGCCTTTCATTAACCTTTTGTTTGAGTCTGTTCCACTTCCAACAGCTAGGCTGCAAGGCAACCTTCCCTCTGGGTGAGGAAAAGGAATAATAGGATAAAGAGTTCGCTTTTGGCACCCTCCCCATCCTGTTTTCTAGTTTCTGTGTTCCCAGAGGAGCTTCACCTTTCTTAAGGGGCTTTATATTCCTGTCTCTCTCCTTGGACACAGGCTTGATTTTAGCCTGTTATGGTCTGAGTACTGGGTTTTTGGACGTGACAGGTTTTTTTGTGGACCTAAGGTGTTAACATTTCCAGATGTGGTCAAGCCAACACAACTTAGACATGAAGCCTTCATGGCATTGAAATCTAGGGTTGTGGCTTTGGGCACTACATATTTTTTTAAATTTCCCTGTAAATGTTTGCTAAGTTTTCAAAATAAGGATCTTGTTTTCTCGGGATCCACTACAATTGGAACAGTTTCTAAAACTTGATGAAACATGACTGATCTATCTTGGATTTATTATCCTAGTTTTTCTTTCTTTATTATTTCCTTAATTATATTACCTTCCTCTCATGATGTGGGCTAGATGGAAAAACCATAATGGTAGATTATTTTTGCTTGTACATGTATTATTTTTCTTAAGAACATAAGAATAGCCTTACTGGGTCAGACCAATGGTCCATCAAGCCCAGAAGCCTGTTTTCATGGTGGCCAATCCAGGTCCCTAGTACCTGGCCAAAACCCAAGGAGTAGCAAACATTCCATGTTACCGATCCAGGGCAAGCAGTAGCTTCCCCCAGTGGCTTCTTGACACAAGTGTTACACATCCTGTATCTTATGTAGATATATATTTTGAAGAGTGCATAAATTTTTAAAAAAGGCACTTACTACTTATAGAATCATACTTAGTACCCATGCCCATGACTATCATTTAGGTAAATAAAATCAGGCCTATATACCTGCACCAAAGTTATACATGGATTGGACAGATTCTATAACCATGCACCTAACTTTTAGAAATGCCCCCCTGAGTGGTGTAGAATGGGTACAAGTGGATTAATTTTTTTACTACATCAAGATTTACAAAGACTAGGGGACACTTGATGAAGTTACAGAGTAATACTTTTAAAACCAATAGGAGGAAATATTTTTTCACTCAGAGAATAGGTAAGCTCTGAAAGGTGTTTCCAGAAGATGTGATAAGAGTAGTTAATATAGTTAGTTTAAAAACAAGGTTTGGACAAGTTCCTGAAGGAAATGTCCATAGTCTGCTGTTGAGACAGCCATGGGAGAAGCCACTTCTTGCCCTAGATTGGTGGCATAGAAATTGTTGTTTTTTTTCCAGGTACTTGTGACTTGGATTGGCCTCTATGCAGACGAGATACTGGGCTAGATGGATCATTGGTCTGACCCAGTAAGGCTATTTTTATGTTCTTAATCTGCCCATGTTCCTCCCCTGCAATGCCCACTTTTGAGATTCACACACTAGAATGTACACGCACCACTTTATAGACTGCACTTATAAAGTTGTGTGAGCATATTCTAACTAGTGCCAGTTATTACTTGCTAATTGCCAATTAATCTAATCTAATATTTGTGTGTTGTGCAATACCTAATCAGGCTCAAGGCGACTTATAGTGAATAAAGAAAAAAAAAAAAGTAAGAGCATAGACTGCACAAAGGATCGAGGAGGATAAGAGGAGAATTTAACTGGAAAAGCCATTGGAACCAAGCTTAGACATTGAAGAATAAGGTCCCTGAAAGGTAGGAAGACTTTTCAAGTAGGGGAGCATTACTTTAGTCAGAGATCTTTAGTTGGCGATTTGAGGTGTGGATGGTAGAGGGTATTGCAGCACGGAAATTAGGCTTAATTTCATAAGGAGTTCAATTGTCAAAGAGAAGAGTTTTCAGTTTCTTTCGAAATGTGGTGCAGTTAGATTCCATTCTGACAATATATGTGAGGTCATTCCAAGTTTTCACGCCCAAGAAGGTGAGCATGGAGTGGAATATTCATTTGTTGTGGGGAGGTTGAGTTGTAACCTGTCAAGATTTCTTCATGAACTGGACCATGATGCCGATTGGTGCTGATCTGTTTGTCAAACAATTAAGATATATGCACAAAGAGGCAATGCACACAGATTTCTTATGCGTCACTTCTGACACATCAGAGGAAAGGCCCTGCCAAGGCTGGCCGTGAGCAGCCTGCTTTGAGGCTCCCTCCTGGTGACCGCTACACTTTGGGTAAGGAAGAGAGAGAGGGAGGGAGTGAGGGGGTTCATGACTCAGGACTGCCGCCTGCTTCTGCCACTTTGGGGCTTGAGGGAGGAAGGAAGGCTTTGTGGCTCAGGACTGTTGCCTCACTGGTTCTTCATGGTGGGAGGGAGGGAGGGAGGGAAATTGAGACTATGTTAGATAAGGTTTCTAACACAATTAATCAGAAAAAAACAGTTATTCGGTATCCACCAATTCTCATGTGTGCCGGATAGCTGAGATTCTACTGTAATGTCATTAAAAAAAAATAATAATAATAATTAGCCTCACTGCTTGTTGAATTAAAGATAGTTCTGGATCTTGCAATAGGATGTCCTTAAGAGACCCTTTTACTGAAGCCTAGCAGACACTAATGGAAGTAGTGCTCATTAAATGTGAAGAAGCCCAGTTTTTACCTACAGGCAAGTAGGCGCCCAAACCCAGTAAAAAAATGACATCTAGTTACATATTTACAATACTTTCCGTAGTTGGCAGCAATTTTAGGTATTCAATGCAGGGGCTGAATTCAGCCACCAGCATTGACTTTCTTGGGTAACCTTCACAAACATGGGCTTAGCTGACCAAACCAATACCCAACAGTTGACCAACTAAGCCCTAGTGGCCAAAGAGATAGACCTGCTGTTTAGGAGGGTCTATCTGGTCACAGGCGCTAGCCAGAGAGCTGTAGTATATTGGCTGTGACCGGCTATGTCACGTGACCTAGCCAGTCATCAGGCTATCCACCCACCAGGATATTCATCGTACAATAGCCATCTATCTCCTATTGAATACCAGTGGATAGCCAGCTATGTGCTATTTGGTTGGCCAGAAGCCATTCCTGGTCAACCAAATAGCACTGAATATCGCCTGGAATGAGATTAATTACATTACATTTTACATTATGTTACATTTGCTGACTTCTATTCTGCCTTAACCTTGCAGTTCTAGGTGGATTACAGTAAGAGATAAACTGGCCATTTCCAGCAAAATTACAATTCAGTACATATTATAGCGCAGCATTTACACATCCTGACATACTTTCTGGATAACTCATATATACACATTATAAAGCAGCATTAGTACATCCTGACATATCTCCTGAATAATGAGATCCCTTCTTTCTTTCAGCACCGTATGCCCGGAACAGGCTGCCTGAATCAATACGTTGTGCTCCCTCCCTGGCAGCGTTCAAATCCAAGCTAAAAGCCCATTTTTTGAATCTATTTTCAACTCCTAACTCCCACTCACAGCTGTCAGATACCTAGGCCCACTGTATAATTTTCTCTACCATAATCTCCCCAACCCCAAAATGTCCTGTCTAAATTAGATTGTAAGCTCTTCTGAGCAGGGACCGTCTACTGTATATTAAAATGTACAGTGCTGCACACGCCTTTCAGTGCTTTAGAAATAATAAATAGTACTAGTAATAGTAGTTTTTATTTCCTTTTGGAAAGTTCTATTTCTATGTATGTGCATTAGGTAACAAGTTTTAGAAATTAATAACATGAGTATGCATGATAAAGAATAAAATCATCCTCTTCTGCGAGATGCCAACATACCAGAGTTCAAGAGCATACAGTTGACAGGTAGAACTTTTCACATGGTTTGACTGGGCATTTGGACGCTATAATAATAATAATAATAATAACTTTATTCTTCTATACCGCCACAATCTTGTGACTTCTAGGCGGTTTACAATCAAGAGAGCTGGACATTCGGCGAAACACAATATGCAGATATACATAGGAAATACAGATAGCATAGACTTTAAAAAAGCAAGAATATAGAAATACAATTTGCTTAGCAAGAGTATAAGATGTACATTTTGGTAGGTAACGTCCGAGAGGACCTGTTTGGAATAAGCCGCATGTTTTAGAAAATAACAACGAGAAATTACGATATTATAAAGATAATAGTTTATATGTATCACAGTTCCGTGAGATTCAGGTGGACTAAGGAGGGGGGGGGGATAAAGGTAGGGGGAGGTGGGAAGAGGTAAGGGGGGGTAAAGGTAGAGGTAGGGGTAGGGGAGACCGTTCTTGGGGAGAGAGAGGGGAGAGCGGGTCAATTGTTTAGGTAGTTCAGGAACAGGTATGTTTTTAGGCGCTTCCTAAATTCCCCGTAGGTAGTGGGCGAGACTACAGTTTACCAAGTTCTAGACTACAGAGAAGTCTAGGACATGGCGGTCTGGGAGAGGCAACGCAAGAAGGATGCCACTAGCTGGCAATCAGTGGCCTATGTGGCGTGCTGGGACTCGTTCTAAGTTGGGTCGGTTCCTTGGGATGCAAGGGGAGGGGGGTGGGGGATTTGGGGCGGGGGGAGGGAGGGAGGTTTGTTTTCCGGTTGTTCTGTTTCAAACATGAAAATTGTGAACTTTCATGAGAAGGTTATGTTTGACTGCCTGATCTCTGGCCTAGCTGTATTGTATACCTGATTATTGTATCTATGCTGTTATTCCTTTTTTGGCTTGGTTGCTGATTGTACCTCTCGTGACTGGTTCCTTCAATAAAAATATTTTCAAAAAAAAAAAAAAAAAGTCTCTGGTGACTATCACGTAGAAACGGAGAAACATGACGGTAGATAAAGGTCAAATGCCTCATTGAGTTCTTCCAATTTCCGTTTTCTGCAATGGTATTTGCAAGTGCTCTAGACAAACAACTGGAGGGGCATACACATTTATCAAAGACAGTTTCATTAATGGGGAGTCAATATTTAATTTGACCCACCTTCCTTCTTTGCCTGAGATTTGTGTTGCTTTTTCTATAGGGAAAGTTTTACACGTTAAAATAGCTACCACATTTTTCTTCCTAACAGCTGGAGAAAAAGCTTTTACTCGTAGCTTTTATTCTTTAATTTCACTGCTTCTTTTTTAAGATTAATGAGTTTTCTGAAGAAAAGTAATGTTAGGATCTAACTTACATCCTTTTAATACCATTATTGAGACTTTTAACACTGACTGTCATTCTGTTTCTTTGTGTAATTTCTCATGTAAAAAGAAGGGATTGAATCACATAGAGGTAAATGCTGACCATGTAAAGCTCTGCAACAAGCAAACCTCTCTAGATATAGACCACTGTCATATATCTGTACCTTAGCAGACTTCTCTCAGGAGATCAAGTCCAAAACAAAGACTTCCAGCTAAATAAGTTATACTGGAAAGAAGAAAATAAGGTTCCCAAATTATCCATTTGAGTTGAGACTTTTCAATTTATGCTCTAAGAGTTTGTTTAAATATCTGGTAGCCATCCAACATAAACACTGTTAATCATTCACCCAAGAAGATCACCAGACACTGAGAGAGTTTACATGATAAATAATAAACACATAAACATAAAAAACATTAAGAAAGGAAATGCTTCTAAATTTATTGCACAATTGTCCAAATATTTGCATTCATAATGACCTATTTCTGTATTGTCTGTTTAGCATCAATACACTCCAGTCGTCATCAAGATGGCAAACAAAGCTGCATTTCTGAATTACACATTTTGGTGGGCAAATATTTGTTCCACGCATAAATATGAGAGAACGAATGTGGAGTGTTTGGGGATCTAGTATGATATTCAATACGGTGCGGAGCCCATTGGCTACATATGTTGAATTGCAATGAATGTCAGGTATCTCCCGTTTTACAGATTCCTTACATATCCGGGGAGGGGGGGAAGGTTTTTGGGATTGCTAAAGGTATTTATCTATAATATTGCAATAATATATACTGTGGCATTGCCGGTGCTAAGGCCCCGGTCAGCGCCCAGAACAGCCTGCGCTCCACGTGCTTCCAGAAGATACTGGAAGTCTTGCTGGTTTCTTATTCAATAAAGAAGCACAAAATGGTCAGTAACAATAAAGTTCAAAATATAATGGAGTCTCTATTTATTGAATTCACAGCCCCTTAACAGGGTTTAGTTCATTCCTTTCATGAACAAAAGAAAACATGAAATAATATCTGGGCTGTAAAACCATAAGCCCACACCTTCCTTGCAGGTATTTAACAGGTGAGTAATTCCAAAGTCTGCCATAGTCCAGTCTTAATAAGTCTGCCTTTATCAAGCAGGGCTGGAATACAACAATTGTACTTTACTCTGTACAATGAAAGACTTGCAATCAGGCCTGGATTGAAGTAGGCCTGTCCCAACCAACTCTTGAGTAGTTGGTGGGGGAGGGGAGTAGCTGAATCCACTATTTTATAGCTTGCCAAAAAACTGGCCCCACAATCCCACCCAAGGATCTTGCGTGGATTCTCCCCACTTTAACTCCCTATACAAAGTCCAAATTGCAGTTTCACTCAATCCTCAAAAGGCAAAACACAAACAAAAACTTCCAAACAAAATAAACCTGGTTTAAACAACTCCCAGGCTTTAGGCACCTTGCAGTAAGAGCCCAGCACTGCTCACTGGCTCCAAACAAGTGCAATCGGATTTCAAGATCCCAAAAGTTCACAAACTAAGCACAGCAAAAAGTTAAAGGTATTGCACTTAACTTTCATCCATTGCAGGTGCTTCTGAATCCATGGCAGTGTCCATAAATTCCATGGTCTCTGGGTTGTCTGTCTGGCTGGCTTCAGAGACAGGGGTAACATCTGCCATCTCCACATCCTGATTCTGAGAGGGTTCAGGAGCCCAGTCCCTTGAGCCTCCTTCCTGGGCTGCCCCAGGACAGACTGATTTGTTTCTCCCGAGCTGAGACTCTAAAGCCCTAAGCTGGACATGCCCTAACTTACAGGGGGGAGGGACAGTCTGTAGCTTCTGCTGGGCTTTCTGATTAGCCCTAATTGGGCTCAGCAGTTGGGCCTTGGCTGTGCTGTGAGCCTGCCTCTTAGGCTGTTCTTTTATCAAAGGCACCTCCTGCTGCACCGGGCTATTCCCACTCTCATCTTTCCCTCCCCAGTCCTCTTGATGTAGGGCACCCTTGCCAATGACTGAGCTCTGGGAACTGTTTGTAGGAGGGCTGCTGTACTGGTCTGCTCTCCTAACAGTCAGGGGTTTTTATCCCTTCTCTGGCACAAACCTCACTCTGGTGCCGGGTTTGTGACTATACATATGCAGTGTAATAGTGTGAGGAAGGGAGGGAGAAAAGGATTGGTAATGTATTAATTTTGTGTATTTTAAGTGCATTATGAATAATGCTCATGTTTAATATAGTTGTATTGCACTGTCAAAATTTGAAAATCAACAAAAAATATGTGGGTATATTCTGCACATATGTTGATCGCTACCACCAAGTGACTCATCTTATGTAAATTTAGTAAGCCTATGTGAACATCCGCAAACCTCATCTGCATGCGGGGTCTTTTGAGAATGGTTCACCTTTTTGAAACCAGTTCAATAGCGACCTCGGTAGCAGCCCATTGGATTTTACTGTTAAGTTTTGAGAATCTTCCCCTTTGTGTCTAACCGCTAAGAACAGACAGTCTGACACTGGTATCTCTGCAAGTCTCTTGCCTCAGAGTTCTTTCTGTGTAGTTGGGAACCTGATCTGACACTGTTCATAATTAAGCCAGTCTTGCTGCTCATGCACTTCTAGAATCCGATTGCAAGTTGTAGACCTGATCAATCATGCTAGGGCAGTAGTTCCCAAATCCGCTCCTGGAGACACCCCAACCAGTCATGTTTTCAGGATATCCAGAATGAAAATGCACAAGAGAGATTTGCATGCACTGCCTCCACTAAATGCAATTCTTCCTAATGCATATTAATTGTGGATATATTCCAGGACTTGCATAAGCTCTGACAGCCAGCACAGGGTCCAACATTGAACACCGGGGCTAATTTTGCCCCACAATGGTCAGCATTTAAAAACACATTGCCCCGTCTTGGTTGCTATATATTTATTTTGCATAATTTAGTCTGTGTATGTGGGATTTTTTACTTATGGATCAAAATTCACAGCAAATTTTACATTCACCAGTGCATAATTTCCTTAGCCTTACATTTTCAAATATTATAGAGGTAAATTTATAAAATGGTTTCATGCATAAAGCATGTTTTACACATGTACAGTAAAAGGTTTCTTATCAAATTACATTATGGGTTATACATATTGGTGTAAGACATGTTTTAGAGTAGAGTTGGGATGGAGCATTGGTAGATTCACAATGTATGGGCAATGTTTATAAATGCAATAAATATGCATAAATGAGCATTTACATACTTCTGTATCTTCTTATTAGTCATAATTTCTGTAGGTTTGGTTCAGTAATTTTATAAGACATATAAGGCCAGTAAATATTTGTACTTAACACACTTTAACAGCAAATATTGTGTGCATTAAGTGCAAAGACTATGTGACACCTGTCACACAGCATGCTCAACCAGTGGCATACCAAGGGTGTGGGGGGGGGGGATCCACCTTGGGTTCAGCTCACAAGCGAGTTCTCTGATGACTTCTATGGGGGCCAGCACCAGCGTTAAGAACTTCTTCTTAGAAGCAGCATTCACAATTTCATGCTCTTGTTGGCACTGAGCTTCCTCTCTGCCAGGTCTTATCTACTTTCTGTTTTTACAAAGGCAGGACCTGACAGAGAGGAAGTCCTGATGCTGGCAAGAGCAGTGAATTGTGAACATTGCACTGCTGATTGCAGGGTGACAAAGGGAGGAAAGGAAGGAGAGAGAAGTGCTGCACTCAATTGGGGAGATATTGAGGGGCTGCAGAATGAATACACTTGTAGGTCAGCAATAGGAGCTTGAACTGTATGTAAAGGTGGATAGGGAGCCTATGAAGTGATTTAAGGAGAGGGACACCCTTAGGTTTAAACAAGGAAGTAGAGTGGTGGGCGTTCCTCCACTAAATGATTGACAGCTCTTCCAGTGTTTAAATATCGGGCGCTCAGCTGAGCGTCCACGTCACAGGAAACAGAAAATTCATGTAAATCAGGTACCCTCCCGTCAGCGTCAAGAGTTGGTAAAGTTTCATTATTTAGTTCATCACAGCTTATCATTTAAATGTATTTATCTGCATCATGTTTGTTCTCTTATCAGGACAAGTTTTGAACATTGTGTTATTTACTGACGTCAATTAGAACAAGCTGAATACAAGTTGCTTGCGGGTCTTCTGAGGAAGCCAGGGCGGCGAAACGCGTCAGGACCCTGCATTACCAACGCTTCCTGTATTTTACAGCTAAGTTCATTTTTCAAGCTCATACAATTTAAAGTTTATTCTACTTTGAAGTGTTTAAAGATAGAGACTAAACAATCATCGAGTCTATTACCAACAAGTACTTCATACAAATCTCTCACACGGTGCAATGATAGATACCACAGAGTCTCTATAGGGGTTAAGTCCCCATATTGAGGTCTTTGCTTTCCATCTTGGAATCTGAGCACCACCTAAGGTTCAAAGGTTTTTTGAAGTACGTAGTATTGTTCCTTTATCAGTTTGTTTTTTGTCATGGACATTTAGGAACAATTTTGTTTTTTGAATTCACCCAGTTGTTTATATTGATTTAAGGAGAGGGGTGACATGAGTTGGTAGGGAGGTTGGTAGAAGATGAACCTGCCCAGTTTCTGCTCCTAACATGGCATCGGAAGTAGTATAGGATTTTGGAACAAGACTAGACAGTGCTGAAGAAAAAGATACACAAAACAAGGCTAGGGATCAGAAAGAAGTCCAGGATTCAAGATCACAGCTAGAACAAGGAGAAAGAAGCCACAATGAAGCAGGAACTGGCTAAAGCACTTTCACTTGAGGAACTAAGTAGCTTCATTTGTGGAAACAGCTGGGAGTCATGATAAAAGCTGTGTAAGCTCTATGCAACATAATTTATACCTCGGCATAGGAAAAGATATTGCCTGTCACTAGAAAGAAATTGATTTGATTTCCAGATAAGACTGATTATAATATACAGACATAAGGAAAACCTGCTTCTAAATGAATTTTTTATATATTTATTTTCTAAACTTAAACCCTTATGAGATTATAAAAGAATTAAGAGGTCCCAGTAAACCTTGTAACTGCTTATAAAAGGGTCCCACTTTAGGAAGATGGGAAAATGGTTGACAGTAATAGTTTTAGGCTTAAAGGTCAGATCAGTCTTATGAGATTTCTTCAAAATGCCACTACAGATGAGCCAGAAGTGACAGATGAGCCAACAGTGAACCCTGGAAGAATTAGAAAGGCTGGTTCAAAAAAAAAAAAAAAACAACAGTGAGCAGCTATCTCTGCAGTTAGCCCCAGGAAACTGAAAGCAGAAGTAGGCAAAAGGTAAACATCAGGAGACAAAAACATGTCTGGAAAAAATAAAATAAACCTGCAGGGAGTGAACTTTTGGCTGGCATCAAGTCAGTCATTACTACTACTACTACTACTACTATTTATCATTTCTATAGCCTGAAAGGCATACACAGCACTGTACATTTAACATTCAATAGATAATAATAATAATAATAACAGCTTATATACCGCAATACCGTTAAGTTCTATGCGGTTTACAAAAGATTAAGCGAGGTACAAATTGATTGAACTTAAAAGGGGAGAAGAAGGAGAGTTAATAGGACCGGAAATGCGTTGTTGAGGAGAAAGTGATAATAGGACAGAGGAATCACTATGGAGGAGAAAGAAGATGAGTGGGTCAGTTGTCTAGATACTTTAGGAACAGGTGAGTTTTTAGACGTTTTCTGAATTCCTCATAAGTAGTGGGCGAAAGCAGTTGATCTAGGTCTTTACCCCACTGCTTGATGTGAAAGAAGGTATTCATGGTTAGATGGTTCGTGCTCAGAACATAACATAACACAATCTAATTTGGATAGACAGAAAAGACATCTCAGGCTCGAGGTGTTTCTAGCAGAAGAAATAATACAATGGGTAAAGTGGTGGGTGGGAGTTAAGAATTGAAAATAGCTTTAAAAAAAAGTGGGCTTTTAGCTTGAATTTGAATATTACTAGAGACGGAGCATGACATATAGAAGATCACCAGATTCATCTGGTGTGATATAACATTTGCTGAGCCGAGGTCACCTGATGTTTTTATGTATTGGATGGTAGAGTGGGTGGAAGAGGGAGCAGAGGGAGCAGGAGAATGTATATGGTGATGTTAAGGGTCTGTGGAGTAAGGATTGGTGTGTATAGAAGAGAAGGTAATGATAGGGTTAATAGAGCTTGTAAGAAAGAAAGGGATTGGTGAAATAGCTGAGGAGATGGGTTGGAGCAGTCACAGGATTGATTAGATATTTGTGGTGGGTTGGAGAGAGTCTGTGAAGAAAAGGGGAGAGTAGAGTAGTCTCTTCAGGGGAAAAGTTATCCCTCCATTCCTCCCGGGTGTGCTGGTGGTACGTTTTGTGTTAGTTTTGGGGGGTTGTTTCACAGATGTTATGTGGATTTGGGTGGGTTTGGTGGAGCTTGTAGGGGAGACGGTTGCAGCTTTGGACAGAGCAGAAAATGGGATATTGGCCCACTTGGAGCTGGGAGATCAGAAGTTAATAAATAAATGTAACACTCGTAGGTGACACCGCTGTGAGGGGAAGCATGGCCTGGCATCACCATGGATTATGTTTTGGGGAATGTTATAGAGCAGGGATGTCCAACCTTTTGGTTTCTGGGGCCGCACAAACACTAATGAGCCAAAAAAAGGTTGAGCAGGTCCCAAATTTGCAACCACTAATATAGAAGATGTATGTATCTAATAATAAACCTTCATTAAAGGGACACTGTGGAGAGGAATCCTAAAAAGTAGTAATACTTACCCCGACTGAATGAACCTCCATGTGCACCACTGACAGTGGGAGCAGCCACAGGCTTCCACATCCCCACTCTGATGAGCAGGGATGCATGCTCCTGGTTCACTTCTATTACAGCTACAGTGAGCCTCTTCAGAGATGAGCCTCATCAGATTGGGGATGCTGAATCAGCTGTCAGAAGCTCACGTGGAGGATCGTTTAATCAGGGTAAATATTACTGCTATTTTGGGCTTCCCACTTGGAGCTTAGGCTCCCTCAAAATGAACATCTCCCCTCACCAACTGACAGCCACCTCCTCCTCCTCCAACTTCCCAAGTTCTGCAGCTGGCAGCAATATTGCAGAGCTGCTACCTTCCCTCCTCCCTGCCCCCCTTTGTCTTTCATGCATGCATGAAAGCAGGGGCAGCTTGAGGATATTGCCATTGGCTGCAAAGCTTGGAGATTTTGAGTTGCCAGGCTGGAGGAAGATCTCTTCAGTTGACAGGGCTTGGGAATCCCCACTAGCTCAAGTATTTATAAATTGCACTTAGGCAGGGAGAAACTTTGGTGCCCATCCACTAATTTTAGGCTCATCCCTCCCCCAAATTAACTGAATACAAAAATAATTGTGATGCACATATCCCAAAGCTAACATATTCCAGTTAATAAATTAAAAATAAAACCATTTTTTTCTACCTTGTTGACTGGATGTTTTGTTTTTCCATCATCTTGGTCCCAGTTTCTCTTTCTGTTTTTTCTCTATCTTCAACTAATTCTCTTTCCAGTGTCTGCTGTCCATTTTTTTCTCCTTTTCTCTCATTCTATTTCCTTCTTATGCCTGTCTCTAACGTATTGATTTTTTCCCTTTCAGCTTTCTTAACTTTTTCTTTTCTGCCTCTGTCTACTCAAATCTTGCCTTCTTTCTCACCCTTCTTTTTAAATGTTCAGCTATCTCAATTCTCCATCTTCTCTGTCTCTAACTCTCCCATTTTCCATCTTACTCCTTTCCCAGCCTCCTATTCCCTTCTATCTACTCCCCATTACCACATTTCTACCACTGTACTCACTGCTCTCTCACTCATCTTGTCATCTCCATTTTGACCTCATCTACATGGCTCACCATTTTCAGAATCCCCCTCCCTCTCTATAACGTCGTCCCTTTCTTTCCATCCCCTAGCATCATCATATCCCAGCTCTCTTCCCTCCTGCCCTCCCATGGTTGTATCTCTCCTCCTCTATCTCCATGGTCCAACAATTTGCTCCCTTTCTTTTCTGTTTTTCTTCTTCCCTCCCCCCTTGATGCTGAACAATAAAATGGAGGAAAGAAAGAGAGAGATGCTGCATCTCTCTGCCTTCCATCCACAGGCCTAACATTTCTTCCTCCTTCCCATCCCCAGATCCACCTTCTCTCCCTTTCTCTTCCCAACTGTCCCCTATCCCATCTCTCCCCCTGCCTGCCTGCCTCCCTTCTCCAGGTCCACCATTTCTTTCTTTCTCTTCCCAACAGTTCTCCCTTCAAATATCTCTTTCCCTCTTCCTCCGCATTACCCCAGGTCTAACTTCTCTCCCTTCAGACCATTGCCTACCATCTCTCTCTGTCCTCTGTTTCTGGTCCCATAAGCTCTCCCCCACGCCCAATCTAGCACTTCTTTTAATACCCTCCCACCCCAAAAAAAAAAATCTCTGAACAAATCCCACTTGCTTTAGTCATCTTATCCTCACTCTCATCTTTCTAGGCAGCATCTGTCCTCTCTCTGTCTTCCATGCAGAATCAGCCCCTTCCATCCACTGTCTGCCCTCTCTCTCTCTGCCCCTTCCATTTCTCTGTCTGCTCTCTCCCCGTTCCATATGATATATTCCCTCTTTCTATGCTCCTTCCATAAACTGTCTATCCTGTGCCCCTTCTCTCCTTTGTATATGATTCAGTTCAGCTTCACCCCCTCTCCATTTTTATGTCTCCACCCCTCCCCTATGCTCTGATATTTCTTTCTTCTACTTTCCTTTCCTTCCCCATGCCCTGATACCTCCTCTATGGCACCTCTTCTCCCTCTGGTCTAGCATTTGACTCCTTAATTCCCCTTCCCTCTCCCCATTCCCTAGCATCTCTCCTCTCCTTCTAACTCCCCCTTCCCCTTCATTATCTGGCATCCCCTCTCATTCCTTTCTCTCCTTCCTTCCTTCCTTTCCCCTGGCCTGGCATCTGTCTCCTTCCCTCCCCTCCTATGTCCTGGCACCTCTCCCTACCATGGACTTGACATCTCTCATTCCTCTCCCTTTTCCTTCTCCATCCTTCCCTCTTCCCACTTGAATGCAGCAGCAGCAGCATTTCTCTTCCCCCCTTCCCTTCCCTGTGCAGAAGCAGCATTTCTCCCCCACCCCTCACACACCCATCAGCAGCGCAGCATTCACCCACAAATTACCCCTCAGGGCCAAGTGAAGCATTTGCTTAATACTGCTGATCCCTTATCCGTTCTCCAGCAGGGTCATGCAGAGCACTGGATTGTTGGCCTTGTCCATGGAGCAGCCACCTGGCCACGCGCAGCAAGGGTCGGCACTTGTGCACGCTGGAGAAGGGCTCGATGGGTGCATGTGCCACCTGCAGCTGCCCCAGCTCGGCTCACCCCCGGCAGGGTCGTCAGCTCCTCCTCAGTGGCCGCATTGATGTTCGGTCACTATGGGCTCCCCAGGATCAGGCTGAAGTTACAGGCGGCACTGAACTTGCGGCTCTTGGAGCAAAAGCTCTGCCTGCAGTGTTTGCTCAAAGCCGCGGGCAGCATCTTCCATGCGCCTCCTGTGGCTGATCTAGAAGCGTTCCCTCTGATGTCGCAACATCAGAGGGAACACTTCCGGGTCAGCCGAAAGAGGCACATAGGATCCGCTGCTCGCGGCTTTAAGCAAACGTGACAGCAAGACGGAGGAGGGAGCTGGCAGAGGAAAACACCGCATCGTGAGCAGGGACGCACAGAATTCTTCATGGGGCCACATGCGGCCTGGAAGGCCACGGGTTGGACACCCCTGTTATAGAGTTTAAAGATTTAACAGCAGCTAGGTTTGACAATGAATAGCTTCCTGTGGGGTATGTGAAATATGCATTGGGGTTTGTTGGTTTTGGACACGGATTGTAACTGTGAATCATGTTTTGAGAGAAGTTACAGAGTTTAAAGACTTAACGGGAGCTAGTTTTGACACCAAATAGCTCCCTGGGGGTGTGTGAAATATGCATTGGAGGTTTATGGTTTTGGACAAGGATTGGATTGTAACTGGAGTTAATTTTATGATAGATAATAAAGCTGTAGCCAATAATTATTCCAATAAAATGGAGTTGTGTGATTATTGGTTAATAGTATGAAACTTTCAATTGCACGTGACAGTGTGAGAATGCTAATGTTATATATCTGGCAGCTTGTTCCAGGCCTATGGTACAGCAAGGAAGAAGGGACAGAGTCTGGAGTTGGTAGCGGAGGAGAAGGGTACAGATATGAGGGACGAATGGAGTTTATGGATGGGAGCATAGGGGAGATAAGTGATGAGAGATATTAAAGGACTACAGAATGAATGCACTTGTAAGTCAGTAAGAGGAATTTGAACTGTATTCTGAAACAAACTTGGTGCTAATGAAATGACTTGAGGAGAGAGGTAATGTGAATGTGGCGGCTCTCACGGAATATGAGCTATTGATCAGTCCTCCAAGGGGTTACCCTACAAGTCCGTTCCATGATCTTGTATTGATAACTATGTTTAACATAAATGTTACTACTCAACATGGAAGAACCATCACAATGTAAGAATCATCAGGTGACAGCCAGTGCAATGAAAATAATGCCAAGCATGGCTTCCAATGCATAAATGAATGGACTGCTGACTTTTACATGCATCCTTAAAATGATGCAGCCTCATATAGAATGACTCCCTTAAGTCTTCAAATACAAAAATGCCCGCAAGCCAAAACTATTAGTACCATTGATTAATAGAAAGCATTAATTTAAAAAAAGCAAGAATAAAAGGCCAAAATATCAAAACCAAATTGAAACTAGGTTAGAACAAACAAAGTACAGGTGGCAACAACTGGGATTCTAAATTTTCCATCAGTACTGTTCAAAAAACTCATACATAGGCATATGCATAGTCCAACCTTGCATAAGTATCAGGGAGACAATAACTGAAAATACAATTAAAGATCTAATTGACCTAACTGAAATTCAGGGTAAGCATGATGGGACTTTTCAAATTAATACACAAAGGACTGCAATAAAGGACCTATTCTAGGCCAGCAGTGGCGATTCCACGTGGCGAACCACGTGGTGCATTCTTAAGGGCTTTCCAAGTGCTAGGAGGATCAACGAAGGAAGACTTGTTGACAGTGGCCAAACATCTGCAAAGAGTGAGGTTTAAGAAACTCAGCATGAAATGGGGTCCCATGGTGGGCTGTAGATACTCTAGGAAAAGGAGAGGCCAAGAGTACCAGGATTCAGGCTGGTTGGTATGAGGTCCTATTGTGTATATATAGGATTTTCAGGTACGGTATTTTATAGTTAGCTGTGAAACAATTGACCATCTTGAAAATCTGGTCCTTAGTCTGGGGAACAAGCCCTGTTTGTATTTCCTCCTCAAGCAGCAATCAGAAATTGCTGTTCTTTATGCAATCACCTTATATGTTCATGATTGTACAATTACACATTGATACTACTTTTCAACCTAGTGATTAAATCCTTTGTCATGGCTTAGATCACAATAGCTATTAGATGATCTGCCAACGTATAATTTAATAACAATTTAATTGTGTTTTGAACTGCACAAGCAATTGCAGTCTCCTTGTCTGAAAATATTGTGCTTAGTATTTGACAACTGTACACAATTATTTTGTTCAGTTTATCTTTTCTGCTTTGAAAATAATCAGGATGTCCAAAAATTCACAAAAAAAAACCCATACATCAGTCATCTGAGAGTCATTTTTGAATTATAAAAGATGCTGCACACATTTTACTTTTCCTGTGTACTCTATGGGCTCCTTTTACTAAGCTGTGCGCGCTACAATGCCAAGCGCACTAGACGCTAACACCTCCATTGAGCTAGCGTTAATTTTTCTGCATAGCGCAGGGGTTAGTGCATGCTAATCTACAGCGCACCCTAAAAACAACTGCAGCTTAGTAAAAGGAGTCCTATGTAACTATTGTATTAGCATGACCACTAATTCTCATAAATTCATAGAAAGAAAAACATAGAAACATGATAAGAACATAAGAATTGCCGCTGCTTGGTCAGACCAGTGGTCTATCCATAATGGCAGATAAAGGCCAAATGGCCCATCCAGTCTGCCCATCAACAGCATCCACTATCTCCTACTCCCCCTAAGAGACCCCATATACCTGTCCCACACTTTCTTGAATTCAGACACAATCTTTGTCTCCATCACCTCTACTGGGAGACTATTCTACACATCTACTACTACTACTATTTATCACTGATATAGTGCTGAAAGGCGTACACAGAGCTGTACATGTTGACATTTATAGATGGTCCCTGCTTGGCATAGCTTACAATCTAACTTGGACAGACAGACATGACATATAGGGTTGGGGATGCGGAACCCAAGGTGAGAAGAGTTAGAAGTCAAAAGCACTCTTAAAGAGGTAGGCTTTTAACTTGGCCTTGAACTCTGCCAGAGACAGAGCCCACTGTAGGGATTCGGGCAGCTTGTTCCAAACATATAATGCAGCAAGGCAGAAGGGACGGAGTGGAGTTGGCAGCTGAAGAGAAGGGCACAGAAAGGAAAGACTTACCAGATGAGCGGAGCTCATGGGGTGGGGGATCATAGGGGGAGATAAGTGAAGAGAGATAGTGAGGGGTATTTGAGTGAGTTGTCAGTAAGAGGAGTTTAAATTGAATTTGGAAATGGATGGGAAGCCAATGAAGTGATAACGTGAGTAAAACGGCTCTCTCAGAATATGAGTCGTGCAGCCAAATTACCCTTTCTGGAAAAAAGTATATTTCCTTAGATTGCTCCTGAGTCTATCACCTCTTAGCTTCATCCCGTGCCCTCTCATTTCTTTGAAAATAGTGTGTGTGTGTGGGGGGGGGGGGGTCACTTTTTTGTTTAGAAACAAAGTTATTCAGATAGGTCTCCTATCTAACAAACTTGTGGAAGAGAATAATAAGTTAGCTGAAGCTTCTATGTAATTCAAGAACTACTTCATCATAAATGCTTTTTACTTTTGACATAGTGAGCTTGATCAATATAAGTACATTGTTCAGCACTCAAAATGTTCTTGGAAGTATTATTTATATAGTTCTATCATGAGACCCCAACATTCTATAATACCACTACAGTAGTTAAGTAATGGTTTAATGAACAATCATATCTATTCAACTACAGCAATAGAAAAATCAATATGAAAGAACTTCCAAAACATTCTTAATGAAAGCATTAGGTGTTCTAAATATGAAGTATTTCCTGAATCTCTAAATGAGGACTTCTTCATTATAAGGTTGACAGGGTACCATAAATTCCACACAATGATCAGATCGAATATAATTTGTTCAAAGCTTTTAATATAAACTAGCATCAGTCCAATAGCACTTTGTGGTAGCAGATCATTTAACATGTACATTAATTATTACTGAATTAAAATAGTAACTATAAAAGATACATAGCTTACACATTCAAATCAAATGTATTCATTAAGATGAATATAATTATGATGAATTTCAAATAAATTCCTGGTAATTGGTTAAGTTAAATAAAGTGTTACACACCTATTAGCATCATTATATTGAATAATTTCCGAGTTATAATATATTAATAATTACAATGAATTTCATTGTATGCTTATATTACAATTACTTCATTAATTGTTCTTTTGTTAATTAGCAGTTGAAGTGTTAATAAAAATTTATCATATCCAGTTTCAGACTGACACAAAGATGCAATGCAATATTTCTAAATACAAATAAACTATTTTAATTGGAAAATAAGCATAATTATTCAGTAATTGAAGCACATGGAATATTAATTTAAAATAAACACATTTTGCTTCTCTTTTTGAAGCTAAGACAAACTAGTACTCATTGTGTCATAAGCTAATATTATCCCTCTTTGATTTGCATACAGCTGAAACATCTTCACTTGGAAATGCTTAATAGAATCATATTTACTAAGTCCTTTAACTATATAGAAGAAAACTAGACAGAATGTCATGCAATAAGGCCTGGATTCTCAAAATAGTGCTGAAATCATCTGGTGCCTGAAAAAAATGGCACTGATCTCACGCCACTCAAACTATGGCACCATTCAGATAATCACAGCCTGTGTCGAAGATAGGCACTGGAAATGTAGGCCAGAGTTTTTAAAAGCCTACATTTCTGGCACCTATCTCTGATGTAGAATCATGCTTAATGGCACCAGACATCAATGGTGTCAGGTCAAAAGCGCACCGGGACAAAGGCGTGAGCAGACAACTGAGCGCAGCGCGGAGGCGCGCACCGAAGAAAAAGACTGTTTTTAGGGGCTACGACGGGGGTGTGGGGGGGACCCACCCCACTTTACTTAATACAGATTGTGCCACGTTGTGGGGGGTTTGGGAGGTTGTAACTCCCACATTTTACTGAAAACTTAACTTTTTCCCTGTTTTTAGGGAAAAAGTTACGTTTTCACTAAAATGTGGGGGGTTACAACCCCCCAAACCCCCCACAATGCCGCCACGATATGTATTAAGTAAAGTGGGGGGGGGGTTCCCCAACAAAACCCCCCGTCGCAGCCCCTAAAAACAGTCTTTTTCTAAGGCGCGTGCCTCCGTCTTGCGCTCAGTTGTCGGCGCGCACCTTTGTCTTCCGCATTACTGTCTATGAACCGACATCAACCCCATCCATAACTACGCCTCTTTTGATGTTCGGTGCAGGTAAGCATCTGCGTAGATGCGATCCAGGCACCTTTTTTTGTAAGCGCCTTGCAGCACCTAATTTTTTTTTTACCCCTCCCACTTATACAAAGCTGCGCTAGCATTTTTAGTGCTGGCTGGAGCAGTAACAGCTCGGACGCTCATAGTCACATGTTGGTAAGTTGAACTTCTTGGGAGAAAGTTAAAAGCATTTCTAAAGGTGTTATTATCTTTCAATGTTTTCCATGTTGGTCAATTTGCATAATATGCTATTTTGCAAATATTTTGTTGATTCTCAGTTCATTATTCAACATGCCAATGTTAACATTTTTAGAGTAAGCTCGATTTTTGGCAAAAAGTTGTATTAACATGCAAATAATGGATATTATTGGCACAGTGGAACTGAATTAATAGACCATCATCCCCCTAATTCTATATATAGTGCTCAAAATTGCTTAGGCTGCCAATTAGCATTGATAATTGGACACTAACAATCAATTATTGATGCTAATTGGAAATAATTTAAATTTATGCACACACCTCAGAGATCTTATGGAAGGAGGACAATCAATGGAATACTGTGTTATCTGGGTACAAATTATATTGCAAGGATAGAGTAAATCAAATTTGAGGGGGTTGCACTATACGTATGGTAAAGAGCGAGTTGAATCAAACATAATAAACATTCTGCATGACATAGATCAGTGGTTCCCAACCCTGTCCTGGAGGACCACCAGGCCAATCGGGTTTTCAGGCTAGCCCCAATGAATATGCATGAAAGAGATTTGCATATAATGGAAGTGACAGGCATGAAAATCTGCTCCATGCATATTCATTAGGGCTAGCCTAAAAACCTGATTGGCCTGGTGATCCTCTAGGACAGAGTTGGGAACCACTGACATAGATTCAGGGCTCCTTTTACTAAGGTGTGCTAGCGTGTTTAGTGCACACAGGATATTACCACGCGCTACAACTACCACCAGCTCAATACTGGCGTTAAGGTCTAGCGTGCGCGGCAATTCAGCATGCGCTATTCCACACGTTAATGGCCTAACACAGCTTAGTAAAAGGAGCCCTCAGTATTTCTCAACACTGTGAGCCACTTGATGGGAGTAAGCGGCACTGGCCACTGCTGAAAATATTGCCTGCCCACTTGCTGAAGCCGCCGCCAGGGAGCCCTCCTTCCTGCCCTCCACCCGCCTGCCAAAGCCACTGCTGGGGATCCCTCCTTCCTGCTCACCCTCCTCCACCAAAGCCAACTCAGAATGCCAACTCAGAGAGCTGATGTCATAGGAAAGCCTTCTGGGTCAGTGGGGGAGGGGGATCCCAGTTACCTCCATGTTCGAGCCACACTCGCTCCTTCTGCCTTCAGCAGCATTTGCTTCAGGCAGCGGTTCACACACTGCACATAGCTGACCAGGAAACCTTCTCTCTGATGTCAGAATGAGTGAGTGTGGCTCAAATAAGTAAGAGGATGTGATCTTTCTGGGACAAAGGGAGAAAGGAGGGGTGGGAAGGAGCGCATTGGGACAGAGTGCTATCTGTGAATTTTCAGCAGCAACTATATCGATAGTGCTGCCAAAATGTCTTACATATTTCCCTCTTAAATTTGGCTAGAGTTAAAACAACTGATGAAGCCAATAGTAACGCAAAATTCTCAAGCTGCTTCAGTAGAATATTTCATTAATCAATTTTTGGACAAAGGCTTGAAGGCAGGGAGTGGGAAGGGGCATGAACTCGATACTGAAAAGGAATGGAGGGGTATGAACATGGGGAAGAAGGGAGCACTAACTTAGGACATAAGAGGGAGGGAAAAGAAATGGGAGAATTGTTGGGCATGAGTGTGTGAGTGAGAGGGAAAGAGATGATGTACATGGGGAAAGGAAGAAAGAGGAAAATTGGGCATAGAGAGAGAGGGGAGAGAGATAGAAATGCATGGGGAGAGAAAGTTGAGAGGGAGACATGTTGGATATGCTGTTGGAGCGGGAACAGAGGGACAGATTGAAAAGGATACAAGGTGGAGGAATATTGGACACAGTGATGGAGGAAGAGATGTGGCATGGTGCTGGAGAGGGGTTATAGAAGGAGAAATTGGCATGGGGCTTGTGGGCAGTGGTGAAAAATGCTGCATGTGATCTGGGGGATGAGAGAGGGGAGATGTTGCCAATAGGGGTGGAGGAGTGAGGAAGAAAAGTTGGCTCCTTAGTAAATTATTTTAAATTAGAGACAGGACATTATTGTATGATGCAATATTTTCACAAGTTTCTCTTTTATAATGACTCAAATTGGTTATGCATTGAACATTATCCTTTTACTAAACTGCGAGAGGTTTTTTTCTGTGGCCCCAAGTGCTAAATGTTCCAACACTGCATTGACGCTCATAGAATTCCTATGAGTGTCAGAGCAGCGGTGGAACATTTTGCACCCCAGGCTGCAGTAAAAACCTCCATTGCGGCTTAGGAAAAGAGGGGCTATGTTAGTTTCTTATTATAGTTGAGTAGAATTTCAATGTCAATCATTTGTGGACAAAATAAATAAATCTATCATCAAGTTTACAAGCTTGTCTCTCCTCTAACCCCCCCCTAATCTCTCAACATACTTATTTTTATCATATTATGATAGACTTTTCTACTGTACTAGCTGCTTGAAAGTGGCATAAAATGTTTATGTTCACTATAACTTCAGTGCTTTTACTACTCTAGCAACAGCAGGATTTTAAAACAATTGTGTGCAAATCAATATGCCCTATAAATCTGTTTGAACACAATTCAGACCCTTCTGATTCATTTTGACTTTCAAAGGAGTATTGTCCACGTTTTAGGAAATTCAGGGAAAAGAAAAAGATTTATGCTTAAAGAAAAATAAAGATAGAGGCAGGCAGAAACTGTGCATGGACGCTTTAGTTCAAAGAAAGTGAAGCTAAAGAGGTGAACAAATCATTTTTTTTTTCCCAATGAATGTCCTTTAAAAATATTTTATTAAGAACGTAAACAAAAAATATGAGGTGACAATCACCCCTTTTACAAAACCATGGCACGTTTTTTAGCGCCAGCTGTCGCGGTAACAATGCCCGATGCTCACAGAATTCCTATGAGCATCAGAGCGGTTACCGCCGTGGCTGGCGCTAAAAACTGTGCTATGGTTTTGTAAAAGGGGGGATATTTCTTAAATATGGATTGCCTCAATTGCAGTTAAAGCAATAGACTCCGCACTTTCTGTGGCTTGGTCTACTACAACACATATGTCTATTTGGAACAATAAAATAGAAAACTAAACCAAAATAATGGGTAAAAGACCCTTAACTCCCAACAAGAATAACACCTACAGTTTAAATTTAGCAAGAATTAAATTATGTTAACAATAATAATGGGATTTCAGTACGGGCTCAATCAACCCTTCGAATCATAATTAGCCCTGGGCAAGTGTTCATATGTGACTAGCACCAGATCAACGGTTTAAATCAGGGGTGTCCAACCTGCTTCCCGAGGGCCGCATGCGGCCCCGTGAAGTATTTTGTGCAGCCCCAGTCGAGAGCAATGCAGTGTTTTCCTCTGCTGCCCCCGGGTGTTTACCGTCTTGTCGGCTCTCTCCTCTGTCTTGCTGCAGCGTTTGCGCGGCCCCAGAAACATTTTTTTCGGCCAGTGCGGCCCAGGGAAGCCAAAAGGTTGGACACCCCTGGTCTAAATAAACAATGCCCTGTACATCATCAGTTCCCCTATTTCAAAACAAATTTCTTTTTTTTTTTAATATCTTTATTAGATTTTCAAACTACCGTTGTTCAACAAGTAATTCATATACATAAAATATCACAAGACAAGCACAATAAACATTCAGACATTAATATACAATTAAAATTTCCCCACCCTCCCACCCTATATTCAAATAAAATAAAACCCACAAGAAACTATCCATATATACCCTGAATCAAGTTCCTTTTATCAAGCCACGCAAGCGGGGTTAGCGCGGACATTTCATCACGCGCTAACCCCCGCAGCAAGCAAAAAACTAACGCCTGGTCAATGGAGGTGTTAGCGACTAGCACAGCAGATGGTTTAACGTGCAGTATTCCGCGTAAACCCCTACCGCGCCTTGATAAGAGGACCCGTTAGAGTCAACATTATTTGTATACTGATTATTGTAATTAATCTGTTTTGCCATCCATTTCTGTGAACTGTTTGAGTCATGATTTGTTTATATTTGAAATTATTAATAAAATATATTGGACTTTAAAAAGGGGGGTATTTTTCCTATCAAAACATTCATGGAGGGATCAATTTGCAATATGTATTATCTGTTATCTCTTTTGATAGAGTTACAAGAATGTAGATGTAGATTTATGATCAGCTTGCAGTAACATTATTCACATATCCTGTTATTAAATATGGTCACATTAACACACTTCAGATTGTGGTTGCAAGGTAGATGTAGAAATAAGTGTGTTTACTTACAGTTAAACTATAAATCAGTCAGCAGCCTTTCATGTCCAGTCTACAAAGGAGAGAAAATATGCATCAGCATGAAAATACTCCAAACATCCTTCTATCCCAGAGAAAAACTCTAAGGAAAATCATAGCTACTGTACACAAAACAATAGTACATATACTATCCTTCAGATTCTATATATGGCAACCAAAATTGTGTACGCAAATTTGGGTACATGACCAATTTGCCTGCGCAATTTAATTGAGTAATAAGCTGATTAACAATTAGTGTTTGTTCTTCTTGCTAAACGCTATTCTATTAAAATAAGAGCAAAAGTATTTTAGCAATGTACTGAAAAGGGTACATGGCCATGGAAAGGAAATGGGTGAGTCAAGGGGAATCACTAAAAACGTTCACAATCACTATTCCCTCTAAACTGGATGGGAGCCCTCCAACTGCATTTCTGCCAGTAGAGTGGGGCGATGCTTCAAAATTTTGTTTTCAATTGCTAGGGACAGACAGATTCCCTGGAGTCCTGTAGAACTTGCCTTTCCTTCACTACTGAAAATATAAAAGGAAATCAGCACCCCTACTGGCAAGACTGTAGGTGGAGGACTCCCACACTGCTTAGATGAAACAGTGCTCAAAGTATTATAGAATTTGGGGAATCCATGCATAACTTAAATATATACCAGGTTTCAGTTGGTGTAAATCCTCATGTCCAAAGTTGGGCTTGGATCCCGGCGCTACAAATTATTCTCTAAACTGCACCCAACTTAGAGCACTATTTATGGAATAGTACTCAGCGCACCTTTGTTTCTCAGTGCCCAAATTTGGGTGCCATTTACTGAATCTAGTTCTATATTAGTGTGGATGCAAATCTTAGAATATAGAAGCTGGAATATGCACATCTAGGTTGGGATGTGTATGATTCCGGAAATATGTTAAAACAGAGCCTGCTAATGTAAAAGCTGTTCCAAAATGTGTTCAGAATAATACACATAAAATCTAGTGGGAGGTTCCATTGAAAAAATCTATTGGAAAAGCGCAGGTACTTACATGTGTTCATATAGGTTCTGACACCCACACCCACATGTAGATTGCAAAATTGTAACCCATATGTATAGATGTGCAAGTGTGTTTGAAAATCTAAAAATCTATGCACCAACATACTTAGGGGGTAGGGTAGTCACTAAGGCACAGATAAAAGTACATTCTTAATGTGCCTTACTGGTTCCCCTCACTTATTGAAGGTTCTCCTCCTTACAAGACTCCTTTACTCCTAATGGTAATACCACAAGACCACCACTAGAGGTCACACCTGCCATTTTATTTTTTTTACAACTGACAGGAGCAGGAACAATTGGGGATTGCTCCTACCTGTGTGAACCTATACATCAGAGAAACATTCCAGTAGGTCAAGGGGGTAGGGGGACTAAAGCAGTTAGTCTTCCAGGTAGGATTATCTAGAGAAAGGATGTTGCAGGAGAGCTATTGAGAAGAAGCTGAGGGGTGTTAGGTGAGTACATTTAGAGCAGAGGAAAATACAGGGGGGCTTCTCAAGTAAGCCTTTTCTTTTATGGAGGCCATTGGAAGGGTCTTCAATGGTTGGATGCAACAGTAAAGTGTGGTAAAAGAACAATTTTACTGTACTCTACTAGAACCTGTATATGGAAATGATCATTTATTCTCCTTCTAGAAAAGGAGTATGTGTATATTTTAATCACACTCTTGCCACTGCCCAAGGTGCACCCACAATATGCCTCCTTCTAACATATATGTAATGGAGATATATAGTGCATGCTTTATACCTGTATGCTATACAGTATAGTACATTTGTTAAATGCTGGGTCTTATACACGTATATCACAAATAGGGCTTCAAAAATAAGGATGTTGACTATAAGGAAATAAATAATTTTTTTTTTTCCTGACAGTCAAAATAATGTATCCAAATATGAACAACTGCTAAAAGATTAGAGTGCTATCTGTGAATTTTCAGCAGCAACTATATCATAGTGCTGCCAAAATGTCTTACATATTTCCCTCTTAAATTTGGCTAGAGTTAAAACAACCGATGAAGCCAATAGTAACGTAAAATTCTCAAGCTACTTCAGCAGAATATTTCATTAATCAATTCTTCATTGTTATTCATTTAAACAATGATCATCATTCATATAGATGTTATAACACTTACATATGAAAGATATCTAGTAAGACGTCGGTGGCTACATTCAAAACTATCAACGGTTTAAGTTTGGAACTATTATAGACAGTCTACTCATCAGTCTGGCTCAGTTTTAATACTTCCGTTTGATCAAAACTCACTTTTATTATCAAACTATCAAAGCAAGTTCTGTCCTTATCTGCACAAGCCTCAAATACTTTAAAATCATAAGTGTTCGAGGCTTGTGCGGTTAAGGCAGAGCTTGCAAGAATGGGGCAGGGAGAAGAACAGCAACAAAACTTGCGGGGATGGGACGTGGAAGTTGAGTTCCTGTGGGGACTGGGAAAAATTTGTCCTCGTGTCATTCTCTAGTGTATGTCTCTCAGGCTAGATGTGAAGCAACATTTGAGAGTAATTTATAGAGCTGTTGTTAGGTGCCATCGACTCATGCTCAAGTCCTAGCAACTTAATGAATTGAGGATCTAAAAAGAAATTGGTTTTGTGCTAGTCTGGAAAGGTCCTCCAGCATCATCCCCATGTTTGTTTTCAATGTATCCAGTCATCTGATTGCAGGTTGCCCTCTTTGCCTTGTCCCTTTGATCTTCCCAAACATGATGTCCTTCTCCAGTGATCTCTCTCTCTCTCTCTTTCCTCTGATGGTGTGACCAAAATAAGACCGTCGTAACTTTATCATTTGGGCTTCGAGTGGCACAGCCGGTTTGATCTCTTATAGAGCAGCATCTAATAATTGCTGGTGTGAATGGCAATCATTGATGCCTCTGATGCACATAACTGCTATTATTCTATAAGCTATGCACTCACTTGGCATCTCATAGAAAGCACTCAAAAACGGGAGCATATTATAAAACTCTTAGTGGTGAAAAGCGGGCAAAAGTGGATTGATTTTTATTTTTGTTTTCAAAAATTACAAAGAGTAGGGTAAACTCAATGATGATACATGGAAATACTTTTAAAATGCATTGTCAGAGGTTGTGCTAAGAGTGGATAGTGTAGCTGATTTTAAGAAAGGTTTGGACAATTTCCTGGAGGAAAAGTCCTTAGTTTGTTATTGAGAAAGACATGGGGGGATGCCACTGTTTGCCCTGGTTGGTAGCATGGAATGTTGCTACTCCTTGGGTTTTGGCCAGGTACTGGGGACCTGGATTGGCCACCGTGGGAACGAGCTACCATTGGTCTGCCCCAGCAAGGCTATTCTTATTTTCTTATGTAAAAGGAATTTTTTTTTTTCACACACAAAAAAATAGTTAAGTTCTGGAACTCTTTGCCAGAGGATGTTGTAACAGAGGTAGCATAGCTGTGTTAAAAAAAAAAAGGGTTTGATCAGGTTCCTGGTGGAAAGATCCATAGTCGACTCAGTGGCATAGTGAGGGAAGTTAGCACTCGGGGCGGTGGTGCACAGGATCGCTGCACTGTGTTCTCCCCCGCTTTTCCCTACCACTTGGGCGCCACTCACTCTTCTCTGCTCCTTGAGCGCCCCCCCCTGCCACCATGTACCTGTTGAGATGTTCGCCAACGCAAGCAGCATCTATCTCCTGCTGCTCACACCAGCCTCAGCTCTCTTCTGATGTCCCATACTGGTCTTGTGACCAGAAAGTGGCATCATAAGGGAGCCAACACTGCAAGCAGCAAGTGGAAGATGATGTTCATGCTGGTGAACATTTAAAGAGGTATGTGGGAGCAGAGAAGAGGAGAGGCGCTTGCACTGGAACCCTCCATGAAGATGGTGCCCAGGGTGGTCTTCCCTGTTCCCCCTTACTATGCACTGAGTCTACTTTTGAGACATGGAGGAAGCTACTGCTTACTGTGGGATCAGTAGCATTGAATGTTGCTACTATTTGGTTTCTTCAAACTAAACTAAACTAAACCTTAAGTTTATATACTGCATCCTCTCCATAATTATAGAGCTTGGCACAGTTTACAAAAGCTTAGTATAAGGAAGGAAAAGCATAATGGGGTTGGAGGTTGAGTAAAGGAGGGAATTTTGTGAATAGCCTAGTTTTTAGATGGAGCCCAGATTCCAAAGTGGGGCAGAAAGGTTATTCCAAAGCCCTTTGATTCTGAAAAAGAGAGATTTCCCTAATCTTCCTGCATAGAGGATACCTTTTAGCGAGGGGAAGGATAGTTTGAATTTTTGTGTGGACCTGGTGGTATCGGGACTCAAGGAGTTCCAAGATAGTGGAATTAGGGGAGGGAGGATGCCTTGTAGGATCTTAAAAGCTAGGTAGGCACATTTAAAATGAATCCTGGAAATTACTGGAAGCCAGTAAAATTTGGACAGAAGTGGGGAAACATGATCAAATTTGCTTTTTGCGAAGATCAGCTTGGCCGTAGTGTTCTGAATTTGCTGAAGTCTTTGGAGACTTTTTTTGGTTAGACGTAAATAGATGGAGTTACAGTAGTCTAATCTGGAGAGGATGATAGATTGTAGAAGGATGGCAAAATGTTGTTGGTGGAAGCAGGATCTCACTTTCCTCAGCATTTAATCATATCTTAGGTGGTGAATTAGGAGGAAGGTATATCCTTCAGTATTGGCAGTTCTCAGTGCATAGGACCTCAAATAACATATGTTATCCCAAGTCCACATTCTGTCCACAGGCAATAATCATCTATACCATTACCTCCATCCCTTCCCTTAACATATTTAAAAATGTTCTCTTTTATTATTTTAATTGTTTTATATTTTAATTATTTAATATTTTTTATATATTTCTCTGGCTCGATATTTAAAAATATTTCATTGGCATATATCATTTACCCAAGAATTTTCAATTTCTGCCAGGTTCTTATGACCTGGATTGGCCACTATTGGAAACAGGATACTGGGCTGACCCAGTATGATTATTCTTATGTTCTAACCCTGAACTCAGTAAACAATGATCACAGTACAGTGGTTCAACAGTATAACACCATAGAGAGGAATTTATTTTATTGTATTTATTTATGCATTTATTTATTTTAAACAATTGTGACCCATGTTATCCAATAGTTCTAAGCAGAGTACAACAAAAACATGCATAATTACAAATTAAATAAAACTCATCATCTAGCCCCCTCCCCACCCCCCCCCCCACCCCCAATGTAGCATAAGCTCTACAAATGTTACTTTTGGTATATCGTCAAAATTATACCGATTATTGTTGCCATTTGCTGGTAAGTGTGTACAAATAAAACAGTCTTCAGCTGCTTCCTGTACTGTATTAACCCTGGTAATATGTGTATCTCAACAGGCAAAACATTCTATAACTAAGCTCCTTTAATATAAACACTGATTCACAATACATAAGAGTCCTTTTATTAAGGTGCGCTAATAGATTTAGCCTTGCTAAAGATTAGCGCTGGGGTGTCAAAGTTCCTCCTCGAGGGCCGCAATCCAGTTGGGTTTTCAGGATTATCTCAATGAATATGCATGAGATCTATTAGCATACAATGAAAACAGTCCATGCAAATAGATCTCATGCATATTCATTGGGGAAATCCTGAAAACCCAACTGGATTGTGGCCCTCGAGGAGGGACTTTGACACCCCTGGATTAGCATGTGCTAAATGCTAAGACGTCCATTATATTCCTAGGGGCATCTTAGCATTGGTTAACACACCTTAGCAAAAGAACCAAATAATTCATTTGACATGTTTAAAAGAAGGAACATCTAATACAAATTTATCCATGGAGCGTACGTACGAAAGTTACACAGTGGTTTGTAAAGTCAAAGAGTAGCAGCTAGAGTAGTCAGGACAGCTTTAGTCAAGACTTTATAAATTAAGCTTTTTTTCTTTTATGCTCTCTTTCTTATGTACTGTAGTCTTAATTACATGTGAACCGTTGGGAGATGACCTGGTATATAAATTCAAGACTAGATTAGATTAATGCATACTAAAGGAATTAGCACTCACTAAATTCTAAAAAAAACCCAAAAAAAACCCCAAACATTCTATACCTTTGTAAGCTTTTAGCATTGAACATGTGCAAATTCCCTTAATGTGTACTAAAGTGTGTTAAGGCCAAAACACTGCTTGATGAATTCCCCCCTAATATTTCTAAGACATAAAAACATGCTCTAATAATACATGAAAATGTGCTATATATATATATATATATATATATATATATATATATATATATAAATAAAACATACCCAATGTGAGCATCCACTTTCTATCATTACCCATAGTCTTTATAAAGATGTCAAAAGGAGTAACATTTTTTATGTTAATTTATTATGTGCATTTAGGTGATGTTCAATATTCTCAATGGGGAAGGGTAAATAGTGGGGTTGTAAAAACCCCACACTGCTAGAGTTAAAGAAATAGCCAATAGCAAAAAGCTGTGAACATATAGTTGAAAACTGAGGAAAAAAAATTAATGTAAGCCAACTTCAGTGTATAACAGGAGGAAAAGCCTCAAAACCCCATCAGGGAGAACCCTCCACTAACCGGAAAGGGCAGGTGACCTCATCGACGTAGAAACCTCCTTATATAACTGAATGTTTGTAATAAGCAAACCTTAAAGCTTGTTACAAAGTGTTGAAAATATGATGAACGAGCGTTTCACCTCATGGCTGCCTCAGGGAATAGGGAAAATGAACCTGTGCAAAAATGCTTATCGTTAAAATAAAATAAAATTGTAGCTATCATGGCCCTTTCAAAGTACTCATCTCCACTACCTTGCAATCAGCACTGAAAGTGCTCACACATGCCCACATGAAGATGGCTTCCCAGCATCTGATGATTGTCATAAGCCCCGCCTACTAGTGACATAATTGACCTTCAAACCAGGACATCACAGCTTCCTTGATATCTTCATCACTTGAAAATTGCTGTCCACAGAGAGATTTCTTCAAAACTTGGAACAGGAAATAATCCGAGGGAGCCAGGTCAGGATTACAGGGTGGATGGTTCAGCTGCTGAAACCCACATGCTCGGATGGCATCCCGTGAGTGATGTGACATGTGCACTGGTGCATAGTCATGAAGAAGCAGCATACCTGCAGTGGTTTTTCTCCTTGATTGACTCCCTCAAAGTGATCATTGTGTTGGCGTAACTCTCACCAGTTATGGTTGTCTTGTGTGGCATGAACCCAGAAGCAAAAGTCCTTCATCATCCCAGAAGACAGTTGCCATGAATTTGCCTGCAGATTTTTATGCCATTAACTTTTTTGGGGTGGGGGGACGACTTGTGCTTCCACTTCATAGACTCCATTTTGGACTAAGGATCTCTGTGATAGACCCAAGTCTCATTCCCAATCTCCTAATGATGAAAAAAAAAAATTCACTTGGTGTTCATGGAGCATCTCCAAGTTCTCCTGACAGCACTGGAGCCTTGTGGTCTTCTGACATGGCTGCAGTATTCTTGGAACCCATCTAGGACTAACCTTGAACATGCCCAACTTTTCATGAATTATTTTCCAACCTATACCTTCTGAAATGCCCATTTCTTCAGCTATTCGGAAAACCTTAATTTGTCTGTCTGACAAAATTAAATCCTCAACTTTATTGAATACTAGCTGATGCCCCGGCGTTGCACGGGTATTTAATTATAGCAATAACACTGTAAATGGATTCAAATAAAGATACTTTATAGTGGTGAATGAAATTATTTTTTTACAGCTTTATAAAAAGTACAATATTCAAATTATAATGTGAAATATTTGACAAAATGAATACAATACAACTAACGCAAAACGTGATTATAAACAACATTTTTAGTTTCACCTCCAGGAGCAAGAACATATAAATTCTTGGGTGAACCCACCCTTGAGCAAGCAACATAGTTGTCCATGGGAAAAACAGGGGGATCTTAAATCCACTCCACAGTATGTAATAGTCTGTCCCTGTGATTTGTTGATTGTGATAGAGAATGCAAGTCTCACTGGAATTTGCAATCTCTTAAACTGAAAAGGAAGATGTGTTGCAAGTTTCGTTCAAATTGGGAAAGCCGTTTTTGCGTTGGCAGCTTTTTACATTTTTTCCAGTGACATGAATGGGTGAAATCTGATTTTCTGTTTGGAGCTCCGCCCACGTGTGCAGGTGGGCCGTGAGACCCCCAGAACGTATCACCCCAGGTAGTGAGGGATCTGCATACCAAGTTTCGTTCAAATCGGTCAAGCCGTTTTTGCGTGATCGCGGCACATACACACACACATACCTCCGATTTTATAAATATAGATTTCTGTGGAAGTTGCTTCCACAGGCTGTCCAGTATGAGGGTCATCTTCAATGGACTCTCTGCCCCACTTAAACTGCTTGCTCCAGAATTTTACTTTGTAGGATGATGGGGCGGACTCACCAAAAACTGCAGTCATGCGTTCATGGTTCTCCTTTGGCTTGTCCCCTTCTTTTGTGAGAACTTTTATCACTGAACGGTGCTCTAAACCTAGCAGTTTCTTTCTTGATTCGCACGAGGACTCTCCTGACATCAGTTGGAATGTTAGACTCGAACTGAGCCACAACTGTGCAAGAGTAACCCTGAGACATGTCACAACATGCACAGACTTATTTCAACATGCTTGCTACTTTCTTTCATACTCAGGTAGATACCATATTGAACACCCTTGTAAATCCTATTGCTTTGATATGAAGTGTGCCAAAAGCTATACAATCCACTTCAATATTATATTTATTAATCCCCCCCCCCTACTCCCTTTTACTAAGCCACAGTAGAAGTTTCTACTGCGGCCCAGAGTGCTAAATGCTCCGACGCTGCTTAGAAGCTCATAGGAATTATATAGCATTTTGAACTCTGGGTCGCAGTTCAAACCTCTACTGCTGCTTAATAAAAAGGGTATATATAGTATTTGATAGAATAGACAAGCTAGGCAATTAATTACCAAATGTAACATAGTAACATAGTAGATGACGGCAGAAAAAGACCCGAATGGTCCATCCAGTCTGCCTAACCTGATTCAATTTAAATTTTTTAATTTTTTCTTCTTAGCTATTTCTGGGCAAGAATCCAAAGCTTTGCCTTGTACTGTGCTTGGGTTACAACTGCCGAAATCTCTGTTAAGACTTACTCCAGCCCATCTACACCCTCCCAGCCATTGAAGCCCTCCCCAGCCCATCCTCCACCAAATGGCCATATACAGACACAGACCGTGCAAGTCTGCCCAGTACTGGCCTTATTTCAATATTTAATATTATTTTCTGATTCTAAATCCTCTGTGTTCATCCCACGCTTCTTTGAACTCAGTCACAGTTTTACTCTCCAACACCTCTCTCGGGATTGCATTCCAGGCATCCACTACCCTCTTCGTAAAGTAGAATTTCCTAACATTGCCCCTGAATCTACCACTCCTCAACCTCAAATTATGTCCTCTGGTTTTACCATTTTCCTTTCTCTGGAAAAGATTTTGTTCTACGTTAATACCCTTCAAGTATTTGAATGTCTGAATCATATCTCCCCTGTCTCTCCTTTCCTCTAGGTTATACATATTCAGGGCTTCCAGTCTCTCCTCATACGTCTTCTGGTGCAAGCCTCCTATCATTTTCGTCGCCCTCCTCTGGACCGCCTCAAGTCTTCTTATGTCCTTCGCCAGATACGGTCTCCAAAACTGAACACAATACTCCAAGTAGGGCCTTACCAATGACCTGTACAGGGGCATCAACACCTTCTTCCTTCTACTGACTACACATCTTTTTATATAGCCCAGCATCCTTCTGGCAGCAGCCACTGCCTTTTCACACTATTTTTTCTCCTTTAGATCATCAGACACTATCACCCCAAGGTCCCTCTCCCCATCCGTGCATATCAGCTTCTCTCCTCCCAGCATATACGGTTCCTTCCTATTATTAATCTCCAAATGCATTACTCTGCATTTCTTTGCATTGAATTTTAGTTGCCAGGCATTAGACCAGGGGTGTCGAAGTCGGTCCTCGAGGGCCGCAATCCAGTCGGGTTTTCAAGATTTCCCCAATGAATATGCATGAGATCTATGTGCATGCACTGCTTTCAATGCATATTCATTGGGGAAATCCTGAAAACCCGACTGGATTGCGGCCCTCGAGGACCGACTTCGACACCTGTGCATTAGACCATTCCTCTAACTTTTGCAGATCCTTTTTCATATTTTCCACTCCCTCTTCGGTGTCTACTCTGTTACAAATCTTGGTATCATCTGCAAAAAGGCACACTTTTCCTTCTAACCCTTCAGCAATGTCACTCACAAACATATTGAACAGAATTTGCCCCAGCACCGAACCCTGAGAGACTCCACTACTCACCTTTCCTTCCTCCGAGCGACTTCCATTAACCACCACCCTCTGGCGTCTGTCCGACAGCCAGTTTCTGACTCAGTTCACCACTTTGGGTCCTAACTTCACTGTCAACAAACGCACAAAGAAAACATTTCTTTTTCCATGCTTGCCTTGGATCAGTAGCATGGAATGTTGCTCTTAGTTGGGCTTTTGCCAGGCACAAGAGACCTTGATTAGCAACCGTGAGGATGGGCTACTGGCTAGATGAACCATTGGTCTGACCCAGTGAGGCTATTCTTATGTTGTTATGAATTTGGGGCTAGATTCACTAAGGGCACAGATTGAATCCAATCCGTGAGAGATCTGATCCGATCCATGTCCAGGAGGCTGATTCATGAATCGATCAGAATCACACCCCCAACCACCTGCCCGGATCACTCTATAATGATCCCAACATAGGCGCAGACCCTCCAAAAACAGCAGAGATAATTTTTGTCCTTTTTTTTTTTGAATGGTTTTAACTTTTTTTTTTGCGAGCCCATGGTTTTAACCCGCTTTAAGCCCGCGGGTTTAAACCATGGGCTTTCACTGCGGAAAGGGCAGGAGAATCAGGACAGCAGGAGAGATTTGGGGCGAGAGCAGGGTGGAGAGTCAGGGCAGCAAGAGAGATTTGGGGCGAGAGCACGAGAACGGGAATGGCAGGAGACAGCAGGAGATTGGGGCAGGCAGGAGATCGGGGCAGAGAGCAGGGCGGCAGAAGGCAGGGCAGTCGGAAAGGACCTCCACGACTGGTCCTCAGCAGTCGCTTATTTTGGATCGGCCAGCCCAGTCAGTGTTGCTTTTCTTATTTTAGTGAATCGCTTCCTGCCTACATTTGAATGCCGTTCCCCCTCATCTGCATTCACGGATCGGAGGATTATCGGGACAGAGGTTAGTGAATCAGGTCGGAGGGAAATCGGGTCACAAAGGGCTCGCAAACCGATCGGTACACAATCGGTTTGCTTAGTGAATCTAGCCCTAAATGTCCTTCTTGAATGCAGAATGCATTCAGTAGCAGAGTTTTCTTCGAGTTATTCTCAGAATGACCTGTAGACTTTCTTTTACATCTTCTCAATTCCTTGGAAACCACATCAAGTACACGCACAAAAAAAATTGCAAACTGTAGTACTTTGCCGCCTTTTGAAGCTGCCCAGCCCGAAGCCTAGTTTGTATGTCTGACAAATGTGAAAGAGATAACTAGTTATCTGCATAAGGGTAAAAGTGAGAAAGAGGTTCACTTCCGTTTTGTAGATATCAACATCAGCTTAGAAAACAAAACATGAGCTATAGCTTTCAGATTTGCATTGCTTCACTAGAAGAGAAAAATAATGAATTCAGTTATTTATCTAGCTCAGTGGTTCCCAACCCTGTCTTGGAGGACCACCAGGCCAATTGGGTTTTCAGGCTAGCCCTAATGAATAAGCATGAGAGAGATTTGCATATAATGGAAGTGACAGGCAAGCAAATCTGCTCCATGCATATTCATTAGGGCTCTCCTGAAAACCCGATTGGCCTGGTGGTCCTCCAGGACAGGGTTGGGAACCACTGATCTAGCTATTTGTCCATTGATTGATTCAGACTATATGCTACAGCACGGCTGCCCAAGTCCGGTCCTCGAGATCTACTGGCAGGCCAGGTTTTCAGGATATCCACAATGAATATGCATGAGAGAGATTTGCCTGCACTGCCTTGTTGGTATGCAAATCTCTCTCATGCATGTTCATTGGGGATATCCTGAAAACCTGGCCTGCCAGTAGATCTTGAGGACCGGACTTGGGCAGCCCTGTGCTACAGCATAGGCAATGTATACCCTAACCCTAACTTCAGTCTTTGGATGGTGTCATTAAAAGGCATGAGCTAAAATGTTGCAAGCCTCAGCAGATGCTTGTCTTAAAAAGTTGTCTAATTTGTATGAAACATCAAAGCATCCAAGTTATTTTTAGCTTATTGCCCTCTTAATCTTGTGTGTTAAATCAGGTAATGCACCACTACCAGTATCTTGAATTTAATTACTTTTATTTATGTACCATTAAGCCTTGGTTTCATTACTTTTGTTGAGTTAAAAAAACAACAAAAAATGATCCAGTACTGCTGTCTTCCCATTTGCAATCCTCAGAAGGCCATTCTTTCGTGGCAAATTCAAATGGTGCGCTCTTTGACGTTCTTTAAAAGTGGGTTTTATTTCTTTAATTAGGTGTTTTCTAACAGGACCTTTGTCTTGAACTGTTAACATTTTGACATGCTTTTGTCTTACTTTCCAAGCTGATTGTTTCAGAATTTGTAGAGAATGCATTCCTGATTTGCACACAAGCTGCTTTCACATTCTGCCATAATCCCTTGATAATTACAAAGTTTCTCTCTGCAAGAGTAGACACATCTAAGAGGAATTTGTAACAATGTTTTACACATAAAATGGCCTCCCTGGAGCCTCAAAGTTAGAAACAAGCTTGTTAATAATGTCAACATGGAGAAAATCAGAGGCTAACACAGTAAAAAGTATAATGCAATATGTTTGTTGATAAAAATTTAAAAAAAAAAAAAATTTGCTATATATTGAAAACCACATAAAAGAGCATTAAAAAAATCTCATGGATTTATAATTATATTTATCTATCAGTTTTATTAGTTTTTTAATATTTTTAATACTTTTCTCTGTCTTGTAGACTTTAAAAAATAAATATTTTTCATACATACAGCTCTGTATTGCCATCTATTGTATAGACCTACCTGATTACTTTTCCTTTATATGAGGGGCCACTGAAAAATTCTCAGCCCAACCAAGAAGAGAATGAGGTGGAGCCATGAAATGTGCAAGTTATTCTACACTTTTCTTCACACATTTCAATGATATGAAAAGTGTCAAGAAAAGTGTGGAATAATTTGTAAATTTCATGGCTCCACCTCATTCTCTTCTTGGTTGGGCTGAGAACTTTTCAGTGGCCCCTCATACAGTATACAGTATATTATAAACTACTGATCCTCAATCCATTCATTGTGGATATCTCAGCCATGTCTGGGGTTTATAATTTTTTTAATGTTATTTTTAAAATATTTCATATTACATCAAATGAAATATTTGAATAGCAACAGGATTATATTTAGAAAACAAGTACAAAAGATGAAAATTGGAAATCCAAATAAGAACTTCATCACTCTATTAAAGAAAACATATCCATACCAATATCTATATACCGGTAATCCTGAAAAATCAAATATAAAGATGGACCCAAAAAAGGAAAAATGGAGGATAATAAAGAAAGAAAGAAAAAAAAAAAACCCATAGGAAATTTTACCTGACTACCCCATTCTTAATAACTAAGCACTATATTCAATTATACCATCATAACTTCAAATACAATTAGACATCTTCAGATATTCAACTGGATTCAAGAGTTGAGCCTAAGATTTTCCAATAGATTTGGACCTTTTTTTTTTTACTTTCAAGAAAATTAGATAATTGTAATAGCTCAAAAAAAGACATAATTTGGGGATTGATAAATTACCTCACATTTATAAGGAAATCTAATCATAACTTGCACACCAAGAGACCTAGGCATTTTAGGCAAGATGTTCACAAAATCAGAAGAAAAAATGTACATTTTCAAAACTGCCTGATGTCTATCTTTTATTTTCTAAAATGACCTATGCATAAGTTTTGGTCCTTAGGATGTCTACCTTTTTTTGGCCATTTTCAAAATAAAAATGTCCACATGAAAAATGCATAAAAGCAAGTAGTAGTATGGCGATGCTTATGAACTTAATGGCAATGAGGTGTTCACTTACATGAGACAATATTAAAGTTATACTGAAATCCAAGTGCATTTAACCTGCATGCATTTGCTCCAGTTCTCTGGCCACCTAATCAAAGAAACCTTGGATTCAGTAACCATGGTGATTTGAATCCTTCAGCATGCTGGACTCAAATATTTTCTGTCCAATATTCAGTGTTATTTAACCAGCTCCTGGTCAGTTAAATAGCACTTAGCCAGTTAAGTGCTAATATTCAGTATGAGATGGCACCAAACATTAGGGTTCATAGACAACGGCGCGAAAGACAAAAGCGCGCGCCGACAATTGAGCACAGCGTGCACCGCTGCGCCACTGTAAATTACAGTTTTTAGGGGCTCCGACGGGGGGTTTTGTTGGGGAACCCCCCCAGTTTACTTAATAGACATCGCGCCGGCGTTATGGGGGGCTTGGGGGGTTGTAACCCTCCACATTTTACTGTAAACTGAACTTTTTCCCTAAAAACAGGGAAAAAGTGAAGTTTTCAGTAAAATGTGGGGGGTTACAACCCCCCACACCCCCCACAACGTGGCGCGATGTCTATTAAGTAAAGTGGGGGGGTTCCCCCCATGCCCCCCCGTCTGAGCGCTAAAAACAGTAATTTAGAGTGGCGCGGTGGCGCGCGCTGCACTCAATTGTCTGGGCACGCCTTTGTCCTGGCGCGCTTTTGACCTGACACCAACATTAGTGTTAGCCACTAGCCTGGTCACCAGCCATGTCACATGACATAGATGTCTGGCACTAATATTCATTGGCTGACCAGCTAAGTTTAGCAGCCAGATAAACCCACATAAATAGCAGATCAGATGATGAATATTGGCCGTGAAAAGTGACTAACCTCCCTCCCACACACACACCCCAAAAAAAATCATTACATTTATACAGATTGAATTTCTGAGGTTGCCGCCAATCATAGGAGTGGAGGAGTGGCCTAGTGGTTAGAGCAGATGCCTCGGAACCTTGAGCGTGTGACTTCAATTCCCACTGCAGCTCCTTGTGAGTCTAGGCAAGTCACTTAACACTTCATTGCCCCAGGTACAAAATAAATACCTGTCTCAAATATGTAAACTGCTTTGATTGTGTAAGCCATACAGAAAAAGCAGTATAAAAGTTTCATCCAATTTACCCTTTAACTCCCTGGGTTTGAATATTAGGCCCTTTGCGTACTTGCTTTGGGGTGGGGTCTGTTCTTTTAATTATGCCGTTCCTTTCTGGGGATTTTTGATTAGTTTTATTATGTACACCGCTCCATGAGCTAGATCTCAAAAGTGGTATAGCAAGTATAATAAACTTGTATACTTTCTTTAAATAGACCTTTAGCTCCAATCATCCTCTCTGATATCACTGTTACAAAGGGGGAAACATTTTATTTTCTGTAGCCTTATGCAATCATTCCTTTCTCCATACATCTGTTGAATCATCAATCTAAATTTCTCTTAACTTTCTGGATAACTTTGCCCCCTTTGTTCCTATCCCTTTGTCCCCATTGGTTTGCTAGTTCTGTATAAACTCCATCTTCCATAAATGGATGGGCCTCTGCTGTATTACTATTCCCACACATACCCCCCTCCCCCAATCAGCAGTAAGGGTCTAATTCTATATAGGACGTCTAATCTCAGCAGCCATCTAAGCAGCTTTTGAGATTCACACACGGGAGTATAATACAGAATCGCATCTGTCCTAATGGACAGATGCCTAACCCTGCCTAACCATCCCAATTCTCTAACTGGCGTCCATGTCATAGGCACCATTTAAAGAATCACATTGCCGCTGAACTAATCACAGCAAGAGAATCTCCCTGCCATGATCAGCTGAGCAGCAGAAGCAGGGAACCCCTGACCCTCCCCTGCAAATTGGCCAGCAGGAGGGATGCCCACACCCTCCTGATGGAACCCCCAAACCCTCCCAACTGTCTGTAGCAGGAGGACTGCCCATTTCCTCCTGCCGCTACCCCATCCAAAGCATCCCTCCCCCCAAAGCATCCCTCCCCCGCAAAGCATCCCTCAGCAGGAGGAGTGCCCGATTCCTCAAGCTGTCACCCCCAAAGAATCCCCCGGGAAGCAGGTCCTCCTCTTCAGAATGGTGGGCCTTTCCCTTCCCGGTGCATCCTGGGATGCACAGGGGAGGGACCAAGCCCCTGATTGGTCCAGTCACCTAAGGCCTCTCCCATGGGAGTACATTAGGGATCTGGCCAGTTGTAGACTTAGGCCACTCACAGTATATCCCAAAATGCACTGGGAAGGAGGCCTAAGAATCTGGTTGACTCAGGTGCCTAAAGTCCTTCCTATGGGAGGGACCTTAGGTGCCTGGACCAATCAGGGTCTTAAGCCTCTCCCCAGTGCATCCCAGGATACACCTGGAAAGGGAAGACCCACCATTCTGAAGAGGTGGGCTTACCAGCCAGAGGAAGTAGGCATCCTTTCAGCTGGACTTGCTGATAAAGGTACCGAGGGGGGGGGGGGGGGTTGGTTGGTTCAGGAAGGCTTTGGGGGGTGAGGGTCATGGTTTCAGGGGGTGGGGATTTCAGGGGGTCATGTGTTTCAGGGATGGCAGCAGAAGGGATTGTGCATCCCTCCTGCAGCAGATAATGTCTTTGTGTGTGAGGGGGGGAGTATGAGGTCGTGGCGGGAGGGAGTTTGCATCCTTCCTGACAGATGACTTGCTGAGGGGTTTGAGGTTTCACTGCTGTAGCCGCTTAGTTGATTGCAGCAGGGAGATTTCCTTGCCACAATCAATTTAGCAGCATCATCTATTTGAAATGTAGGCCAGCATTTTTCTAGCCTATCAGGCAACTATCATGGCCCTGGCTCACCTAAGGCCCTATCATGGCCTTAGCTCACCTAAGGCCACTTCCAGGTAAAACCATGCCCCTGCCCAGGCTCCCTGAACCTGTGACAGATGCCTACAATGCAGGTGGCCTGCCTTGTTTTTGTTTTTTTAGAAAACGTGCATCCTGATTGGCTGGTTAGGCAGTGGTAGGACGCCTACTGCTGCCTACAATCAGGACATCATTTATAGAATTTGCCCCTCAATGCCCAGTGAAAAAACATTGTTTGTTTTTTAATATTTCTGTTTTTTCTTTATCTTTTAAATAGTCTTTCTCTAAGCTAATTAATCCCATCTTGGGAATTTATCCTCTTTCACTGGCAAGCTAAAAAAAATAATAAAAAAAAAAAAAGGCCTTGCCATTTTGCTTTATCATGTTAATTAAACTGTTTCTACTTTATTCTGACCACTTTCTTGATTCTTCTACCTTGCTATATTACTGAAATTCATGCTGTATCTCTTTAATTTTCCATTTTTACCAAACCTCTCTCGACATTCTAATGTAATTCCTTTTTCCGGTTTTACCAACCTTTTCTCAGCACTCTAATGTAATTGAAATTTGTTACCAAATGTACTTGACAATATTTTTCTGTAACATCGTATATGTACAGTCTCTTCCCCTGTAAACCGCTCTGAACTGCTTGTGGTATTTGTGGTATACAAAATAAAGTTATTATTATTATTATTCCTTGTGCTTTCTTTTTTAGATTCTTTTTTTCATTCTTAACATTAATCTGTGTTTGACATTGCTGGTCAAGCCAATATTCATTGGATGAGCGGCTGAGTCAAAGGTAGACCTGCTATTTAGGCGGGCATATTTGAACACTAAACTTAGCTAGACAGCCAATAAATATTGGGCCTGACTGGCTAGATCGCATAATATAGCTGGTAACTAGGCTAGCCGCTGACCTAGATATTGAGTAGGATATTGCCAGCTATCTCTTGCTGAATATTAGCTGAATATTGCCATTTTGGTCTCTTATTAGTTGTTTTTGTTTGTTTTGTTTTTTTATCACCAGCAGTTGCAGTAAAAGCTCCAGCGCTCATAGAAATTCTATGAGCATCCGATGTTTGGATAATTTCCTAAAAGAAAAATCCATAAGCCATTATTAAGATGGACTTGGAAAATTCACTGCTTATTTCTAGAATAAACAGCACAAAATCTGTTTTACTCTTGGGATTTTGCCAGGTACTTGCAATCTGGATTGGCCACTATTGGAAACAGGATACTGGACTTCATGGGCAGGTCTGAGCCAGTATGACAACTCATATCTTCTAACTTTTACAGGTGGTAGTGTTTCTATTCTATTTTATTTTTGGGGAGGAGGGGTGGTTAAAAATCCCATAACTGTTTATTGAATTTTATATAAACCCAAACCAAGGAAGTCAGTTTAGTCCAGAACCTAAAATGATTTTTTTCCAATAATACCAGTTTATTTAAACACAAACTTAGGATATCTTTAACAATTCAACTAATAACAAGGTTCAACATAAAAAAAAAAAGTTCATAAAGACAGCAGCATAGGTTTTGGCAACAAAATTGATTCGTTATCCTAAATAATTCATTTCTGGCAAAAACTAGTACAGCTTCTTCAGTAGAAGACAATTCACACACTCAGTTCTCCTAGTTAAGATAAATGCAGAGACTTCCATAAAGTATGCTGTTTCTTTTGGTCTTCCATAATTCCACCCAGGGGCTCTTCAGAAAGAAAAAAAGCTTTTTTTTCCCTGAAAGTATAAATTATTCATTCTTTCATGGAAAATGTACAATCACTGGCTTCTATACCAGCAAGCATGAAAGAAAATTAGCAAAGAAACAAGAAGCCAGAGATCTCTCTGCTTCCTTAAAAGAAAAGGATAATTGTGTGTGTGGGTGGGGGGGAGGGGGGGGTCACTCCCTTTATACCAGAGATCTCAAAGTCCCTCCTCGAGGGCCGCAATCCAGTCGGGTTTTCAGGATTTCCCCAATGAATATTCATTGAAAGCAGTGCATGCACATAGATCTCATGCATATTCATGCAAAACCCGACTGGATTGCGGCCCTCAAGAAGGGACTTTGAGACCCCTGCTTTATACCCAGTAGAACTTACTGCTAATTTCATTAACTTTACTGCTTGTAAAAATAGAATGCGCTACTCAGCGTAGTCAGACACAAAATTCAGGTCAGACTTTTAGGAGCAGGGTCTCACCTGTCATCCTCTTTCTGTGATCTTTATTTGTTGTGCAGCGCTATTTAAATAAATAAATAAATAATAATAAAGCCCATTTAGAGCAATTTACATAAAAATTGCATTTATAAAATTCAACACAATATTAGGGGTCCTTTTATTAAGGCGTACTAACCGATTTAGCACATGCTAAAGATTATCACGCGCTACGGGATCCTTTTACTAAGGTGTGCTAGCGTTTTTAGTGCACGCATAAGATTAGCACGCGCTAAAGCATGCGCTAGCTGAAAAATTACCGCCTGCTTAAAAGGAGGCGGTAGCGGCTAGTGCGCGCGGCATTTTAGCATGCGCTAAGCGTGTGTTAAAATTGCTAGTGCACCTTTATAAAAGGAGCCCTAACTGCTAAGGCATCCATTATATTCTCTGGGTGCCTTAACATATAGCACGCACTAATCTTTAGTGAACATTAAATCCTGGTTAGCATGTCTTAATAAAAGGACCCCCTTAATGAAATAAAAATTACAAAAATACAGCAACTAACGACATACTTATTGTAGGACTCCTAATATTATATTATACCAATACTGTACTATACTATACTAATACTCCTAATACTATATTTAAATTATCTAACATTGCTCTCCTAACTCATTTTCATTACTTTATTAACATCTCAAGCTGATGAAAGCCAAGTTTTCAACATTTTAAATGGTTTAACATTGTTATCTTGCCTCGTTTCCTTAGGTACACTATTCTACTGTAACGGTACCATTGTTGAAAACATTCTCAGTCTAAATCTTTTACCTTTAACCTCAGTTATACTTGGAATGTTCAGAAGAGACTCCTGACCTGATCTTAATGGATGTTTCAGAAAATTCCTTTTCAATCCTATCCTAAGGTATTTAGGATTTTCATTCTTCAAAATATTAAAGGTCAGTAGCAATTTTTTAAACTTCACTCTTGACAATACAAGTAGCCAATGAAGCTCATTTAACAAAAATTACACTTTCTTTCTTGGCCTTCCCAAGAGGAATCTTGCAGCAGCAAGATTGTTGTGTAGTCTATGAATGTTAGATTTTGTCTCAGATACTTCTTTAAAAAAACACCAAAATGTGCCCATATTTACACCAGGTTCAAAGTAGGAATAAATATGTGTGTTGGCATCTGAATGCTAATGGAGATACTCCAGGGTGTCTATTTTAGAAAAATCTGCTTGTATAGTTAACTATGTTACCTTATTTTAAAAAAGGCTTAAATGAGGCTTAGACTTAGTCATACTGTATGTATAGCCAAATGTTTTACAACACAGCCTAGACGGAACATGGGTGTTGTGACTTAGACCATTTAAAACATAGTCTAAGTCACAAACACCAACCTAAAATGACCAGATAAGCACTGCAAATACATAGTACAGACCCTCACACACTACCCCAGTGATTTTCGACCCCCCCCATAAAAATCGTAATCATAACTTTTAAATTCTGCCTCCAGAACATCAGCACCTGGCAGCCTGGCATAGGAAAGCCTAGTCGAGCTGCACAGAGGCATCTTAAGTCATCTTAGGGGTGGGTTTGGGACCCATGGAGAGGAGGACCCAGGCCCATGAGCCACTCTAATCAATGCAATCATGGTGAAACATGTGCACTCCCCAAAAATCCCCAAAACCCTTTTGTACTGCCCTATAAGTGACTCCTGTAGCCATAAGGGCTATTGGGGTGGTAGATTGGTGGGTCTAGGAGATTCTGGAGGTGGTTTGGGGGGCTCACCATTATCTATAAGTGATCTGTAGTAAGATGATTACGTGGCACCCTTTTTGTGAAGTTCACAGCAGTGCCCTGTAAGGGTGTTTAGGTGCCCTGTGTGGGTGTCCTGTCCATCACTTTGCAGATCCCTCCCACGCCCAAAGGTCTGTTTCTAGGCGTTTTGGACTTGGACGAAAAGTTGGATGAAAATGTGGTATAAACATGGACAATTTAGCAATCTGGATGTATAGTTAGACAATTTAAAAAATATATATATATATTTTTGGACGTATTTTTCAAAAATGTGTCCTACGCTGTTTTTTATTTTGGATGACTCGCGACTTAGACAAAAACGGACTTAGACGTTCCTTTCGATTTTGCCCCTCTACGTATTTATTAATTTATTGATTGATTGATTTTATATGCCATATTATCAGCAAACAGAAGAGTAGATAGCAAAACAGTAGGCACCGATGCTATTTACAAAGACATGCAGATTAAATTTAATGTGGACAAATGCAGAGTGATGCACATTGGGAAGAATAACCTGAGTCACAATTACCGGATGCTAGGGTCCATCTTGGGGATTAGCATCCAAGAAAAGGATCTGGATGTCATCGTAGACAATACGATGAAATCTTCCACCCAATGTGCCGCGGTGGCCAAAAAAGCAAATAGGGTGCTAGGAATTATTAAAAAAGGGATGGTTAGCAAGTCTAAGGATGTTATAATGCCCCTGTATCGCTCCTAAGTGCGACCTCATCTGGAGTATTGCGTTCAATTCTGGTCTCCTTATCTCAAGAAAGATATAGTGGCGACCAAGATGGTAAAAGTGATGGAACTCCTCTCGTATGAGGAAAGACTAAAATGGTTAGGGCTCTTCAGCTTGGAAAAGAGATGTCTGAGGGGAGATAGGATTGAAGTATACAAAATCCTGAGTGGAGTAGAACTGGTACAAGTGGATCGATTTTTCACTCTGTCAAAAATTACAAAGACTAGAGGACACTCAATGAAGTTACAGGGAAATACTTCTAAAACCAATTTGAGGAATTTTTTTTTCACTCGAAGAATAGTTAAGCTCTGGAGCACATTGCCAGAGGATGTGGTAAGAATGGATAGTGTAGCTGGTTTTAAGAAAGGTTTGGACAAGTTCCTGGAGGAAAAGTCCATAGTCTGTTATTGAGAAAGACATGGGGGAAGCCACTGCTTGTCCTGTATTGATAGCATGGAATATTGCTACACCTTGGGTTTTGGCCAGGTACTAGTGACCTGGATTGGCCACCGTGAGAACGGGCTTCTGGGCTTTTTGGACATTGGTCTGACCCAGTAAGGCTATTCTTATGTTCTTATGTAAAGTATTTATAATAAAGCTTGTTTTTGTGACTAGCATCAGCAACTACTGTTTTGCCATGTACTCTGCTGTTTGCTGGTGTTTCTTTCTTGGAGGACTCCTATTCTTCTGTTTTCTATATCCTGTTTTATCCCATTTATCTGAATGGGTAACAACAATACAGTACATACATAAAATATAAAAGCAAATTAAAGATCTACATTAAATTTTAAAATGTCATAATATAAAGAACAACAACCTTTAAGATCATCAATTAGCCTCATCTAATACAAATAAGCTGTATAGACTGAAAACAAAGAACTTCACATCCCATAGCCATATACAGCATGACTCAACCACTTGACAACCATTTTTCTCAGTTCTCCATCTCCCTATCAAACACTCTGAGATCAAACCGATTGTCTAAAAATGTGTCTAATCTCTCCACTAATAATAATAACATTAATAATAACAGTTTATATACCGCAATACCGTTAAGTTCTATGCTGTTTACAATAGATTAAGCGAGGTACAAATTGATTGAATTTAAGGGGGGGGGGGGAAGAGGAGAGTTAATAGGACCGGAAATGCGTTGTTGAGGAGAAAGAGATTAATAGGACAGAGGAATCACTATGGAGGAAAAATCACAATACAGAATATTCGCTGATCGGGCTAACCACAAACATAATTTATCATCTGGACCATCACAATTCTGTTATTCTCTTCTCTTTAGATTTATCGGCTGCATTTGACACTATTGATCACATTTTACTCTTAGATAGGTTAAAATCTATTGGTGTCTGTGATCAAATTTTACAATGGTTTACCTCCTTTTTGTCCAATCGACAATATAATGTACACTTCAATAATACTATTTCAAAATCTTTCTCTCTTAATTATGGTATCCCCCAGGGTTCTATATTGTCTCAGCTACTGTTCAACATTTTTCTTTCACCCCTACTAAGTCTATGCCAATCTATAGGTTTTACAATTTATACTTATGCAGATGATATTCAACTGTCTCATCCTTTAATCCAGAAAATTTAGAAGAGATATACCAGATTAACCAAAAACTAGAAACATTAATAATACTCCTATCAATTTAGTTTCATCATTAAAATTTCTTGGAGTCATCATTGATGATAATTTCTCCTATCATGAGCACGTAAGTAACATAGTTAAATTTTGTTTTTATCGATTACGTATGATTCGTTCTATTTCCAAGTTTCTGGAACCAAAATCTCTGAATATACTTATACACTCACTTGTTATTGCCAAGCTAGACTATTGTAATTCATTACTATTAAACATTACTCAAAAAGAAAAGAAACGTTTACAGATAATTCAAAACCTTGCCATTAAACTTATTCACAATAACTTATTCACAATTAACTTATTCAAATATGACCATGTAACCCCTTTCCTAGTTGCTTCACACTGGCTTCCCATCAACCATCGCATTACCTTTAAAATTCTACTTTTAGTATTTAAAACCTTATTCACAAACGAGCCGCAGTTTATAAACAGGATACTTATTCCATATAACACATCCTGCCCCCTTCATTCTACGACCAAGGTCTCCTGGTAGTCCCTTCTTTAAAAGTGATTGGCACTAGACAACATGATATATTTTCAATAGTAGCCCCCCAAGTCTGGAATTCTCTACCCCAATATATAAGAGATGAAAAAGGCATTAGCCGTTTTAAAAATAATTTAAAAACCTTCTTGTTTAAAGATGCTTTTACCCTCTGAATGGAATATTTACAGTGCAGTAGACTTTTTATCAAAAATCAAAAAATAAAAAAAAAGATACCCCTCCTGATGTTTTTTTCCCTTTATTGTTTCCTTCTTTTCAAAATTATTAATTTTGTAACTTTATCCCTTCACTCCTCTCGCATTCAGTTTTGTCTGTTGGTCTGTTCGTCTAACCCCTTTTCTGAGTAGTTATTTTTTAAATTTATATGTTGTATGCATATCTTGGATTTTAATGTAATTCGCTTAGTATAAGCGATTCATCAAATTTCTAATAAACTTGAAACTTGAGGAGAAAGAAGATGAATGGGTCAGTTGTCTAGATACTTTAGGAACAGTTGAGTTTTTAGACGTTTTCTGAATTCCTCATAAGTAGTGAAATTCCCCTCTGTAACAGTCTTAACTCCACCTTTGTCTGTAAGCCATGTTAATTTTTTGCCTCATAGTCTTGTATAACTCCTAAACACTTTGGGGAAAATTTTAGAAATGGCGACTGAATTTAGGCACTGGTAGGCACCCTATCAGCACCTAAGTTTGAGGTCTTTTACTAAGGTGTGCTAGCCATTTTAGCATGCTCTAAATATTAGCTAACGAGTCCATAGACTATAATGCGTCCATAGACAAAAACAGCTAGCACTCCTTAGTGTTCTGTTCCTAAAGCCAGGGATGCTCTCTCCTTCCCCCATCACCCCTACAGCTGTGTCCATTCAGATGGGAAAAAGTGTGTTCAGTTCCATTAAAGCCCCTTCCCTTCCTTCCGTCCTTGTTTTCGCTTGTGCGGAGAACAAGCGCATGTGCAGACCATCTACAGGCAAAGAAGATGGTCTGCGCATGTGTCAGAATCGCTCTGGGGTCGCTGTGGGGCATGCCTCCGATCGCTGAAATTTGCATGATGATGAGTTGTGAATCGGTCACCTGGGAAGACTTGGCCACAGATCGCCCATGGATCGCCCAGCAAAGGTGAGCTCAGTGAATCTAGCCCTAAGGATTCCTTTTACTAAGCTGTGCCAATGCATTGCCGCGTGCGCTAGACGCTAATGCCAGCATTGAGCCGACGTTAATTCCTGGCGCGTAGTGTGGGTTTAGCATGTGCGGCTTAGTAAAAGGAGCCTTAAGTGTTTTAGTGCAGGCTGCAGAGTACCGTATTTTCACGCATATAATGCACGTGCTATACACGATTTTACAAACCGAGCATAACCATGCACGTTATATGCGTGAGCGCGTTTTACAATTTGTTTTTTACATTGCCAGTTCCCCCCCGACGTCCGATTCATCCCCCAGCCCCCCTGCACCGTTTGCGGTGGAGAAGCAGCCTACCGTGGGTTCGCGATTCCAGTGAGCCCTGCGCTGCTTCCTTTGCCACGGTCCCGCCCCTTCTCTGACGTCAGAGGAGAGGAGAGTCAGTGCGGCAAGCAGCATGTGCAGTATACGCGTGTGCGCGCTATATGTAAATTTATTTACATAAATGTTGTTTTCCCGCATGTACATTTTACACGGGTGCGCGTTATATGCGTGAAAATACGGTAAATGCTTCGATGCTCATAGGAATTTAATGAGCATTGGAGCATTTCCTGCAGCAGCACTACTGCGGCTTGATAAAAAGGGGACCTAAGATTATATATTACAAAAAAAAAAAAAAAGTTATAAGAACATAAGAACATAAGCAGTGCCTCTGCCGGGTCAGACCAGAGGTCCATCCCGCCCAGCAGTCCGCCCCCGCGGCAGCCCAACAGGTCATGACCTGCCTTAATCACCAGAAGGGGCTCCCTTGCCCCCTAGGTTTCTCATCGAAGTCCTATCTTCCCATCAATGTCCTAACCCTCTGGCCTTGCACCTGCACGACCTGGTGAGCTGTCTATACTTATGCAACACCCCAGCACCTCCCTCAGTACCCCACGATCATAGGGACATCACGGAAAGCATTTGAAGCTCCTTTACGATGTCAAAGATTATTTCGTTTGATATGATAATTTAGCATCACAAATTGCCTCCTGCAAACAGAACAATAAAATTTACTGATTCATGAATATAAATTCTTAAAAATGCATTTATTACAGATAAGAAAAAAAAAAATTAAAATAAAATATATATATATATATATATATATATATATATCCCCTGTCCTTTTTCAGCTGGCAGAGCCACAGTTGAACAATGAAAGTTAAGAAGTAATTGGCAGGAGATGTTAAAATAGAGTGTAGGAGTGAAATAAGGAGAGAGAACATTGGGGGTAGTGTAATTACAAGCATCTATTTAGAAAGAAAGAATTATGTGAAATATAAAGATACAAGAAGAATGACCTGGAAACTGCTGTGCTGCCACTATTAGGAACAAAACTGTAAATTACAGATTGAGACCCAAGTGTTTTAAACTTTTATAAAAGCAATGTATTTTTGTAGACAAATTAGTGCAGTATTTTTTTTGAGGGGGTTGATTTTCAAACTGTTCCCATTAGGGCAAGATCTACTGGTACTTTTAATCCATAGACATTGCACCAAGTTTCAAAGTAAAATTATTTAGTAATTTCACTTTGAAACAACTTGCAAATGCAAAATACCCATGGACTATTTTTTAGCCTTCATTTATGCCAGTATTTTCATAAGTGGAGCTGGGTATGCTATTCACATGCATTATTCCTCCTTCTCCCTATTCAGAATGCAGCTAAAACTACCCCCCCCCCCTCCTCTATAAAGCCACACTAGAGGCTATAAGCTTGGCTTTGGAATTGACATGTAGTTTACTATCTGAGAGTGTGTGACCATTTTTAAAACAAAAATAGACTCTTTTTTTTGGTTTGAAAATGGTCATTTTCTCTACTGGATTTTTGGATGTTTTTCCCATAATGTCTAAACTCAGATTTGGACGTCAAATTGAAAAGGCCTCTTCATGCCACACAATTTTATGAGAAGTGATTTTTGGATTCCTTTGACTGCAATTACGTCAATATTAACTGAATAAATGTCACATCAGGAAATGCTAGGGAGTTAAAGTTCCTGAATGATATAAATGACTACTTCATGGAGCAGCTGGCTCAGGAACTGAGAAAAGGGGAATCTATTTTATATCTAGTACTTAATGGGATTCAGGTGTTGGCAATAGAGAACTTGATCAAAAGTAAGTTAAAAACTGGAGCAATGGCATTAAGGGGCTCATAATCGAAACAGAAATTTGACTATGTCTCCCCGCTCCACTGGCTTCCGATAATCGCCAGGGTCCACTATAAATGCGCCTGTTTAACTTTCAAAATCCTATATGGTATCCTCCCTCCCTTTATCCCTCTTTCTTGGAATTCCTCAAACCCTAATACCACCAGATACTCCCACAAATTAAAACTATCCTTCCCCTCGCTAAAAGGCATTTCCCACACAGGAAAGCTAGGGACCTCCCTCCACTTCAAAATCACTGAGCTCTGGAACAACCTTACCTCCCCTCTTCGGAACTTGAGCTCTCTCCAAGTTTTCCGCAAACATCTGAAAACCTGGCTTTTCTCAAAAAATGTAAGTCTCCCTCCAACTTAGGAATCAAGGAAACTCTTATATCTTGGCATCCCAAATCCTCTAAATTTTCTTCACACTTCTACCTCTAACCCTCTGTTGTAGTTCCTTCCTATTTCTCCTACTGTAAACCGCGTCGAGCTCTACGAACGTGGAGATGATGCGGTATACAAACCTAAGGATTAGATTAGATCTAAAAACCAGGCATGTATCCTCTGAATCCTGCTATGCGCTCAGAGCTGAAAGGGGTGTTTTAGGAGTGGTTAGGACAGGATATGGGCTGACCTAGACTTAGTCATGCTACAGGGATAATTGAAAGTTTTACGAGGCTGCCTGGATAGAACTTATACGTTGTGACTTAGGCGATCTAAACACAGGTCTAAGTGCCCAGAAGGTATCCAAAGTGACCAAATAACCTCTGCAGGGACAAAGTACCGACCCCCACACACTCAACCAGTGATCACTGACCCTCCCCATACTGCCATAAATATCAGAATAAAAATGTACATACCTGCCTCCAGAACATTAGTACCTACCATAGTAGAACTACACAGAGGTGGCTTAAGTAGTTTGGGGGATGGGCTAGTGAACCATAGAGAGGAGGACCCAGACCCATAAGCCATTCTAACCACTGCATTTATGGTGAAAAATGTGAGTTCACCAACACCCCCCCCAAAAAAAAAATACCCAAAAACTACTGTACTGCCAAATAGGTATCACCTGCAGCCATAAGGACTATTGGGGTTGTAGACAGGTGGGCATAGTAGGTTTTGGGGTGCTCACTATGACCTGCAATGGAGTTGTGGTGAGATGTTTATGTGGCACCCTTTTTGTGAATTTCAAAGCAGTGCCCTGCAAAGTACCCCTCTACTTTGTTGCCATGTCTGGGTGGCCAGTCCATCACTTTGCTGACCCCTTCCATGTCCAAAAGGTCTTGTTCTGGTCGTTTGTGACTTGGACGATTTTTTGGATGAGAATGTAGTATAAAGATAGATGTACTAGCGGTTTGGACAATCAAACGCCTGGACATAGAAGTAGATGACTTTTGAAAAAAAAAAAAATTGGACATATTTTTCGAGAATGGACTTTGGACATTGCTGACTTTGGTGACTAGCACCCTAGGCCCAAATTGGACTTAAATGTTTGTTTTGATTATTTGATTATGCCCCTTTAAAAAATGACATTAGATTTTATACTTTAAAAAATGGCAAATGAGGGGAGACATGACAGATGCCTTACCTATAACATCCTGAGATCAATGGAATGGGTAACTAGAAATTGAGGCCCAGATTCTTGAAATGGTACTATTTGTGATGGCAACTTACAAAAAGCAGCACCAATCACGGCCCAAAAACAATCGGGAAGAGAAAATATCTCTTAAGAGCAAAACCCACTTCCACAAATCTAGCAAAAGCAAAAACATAAACTTGGAAGCAGCACTACGCCAAATACATACATAGGTTTATACCCCATTCAAATGCACATACATGCTTGAGTGCTCAGAGGAAAAGTTGTCAGACTGCGGGACAAGCGTGCTTGGTGGAGCATCTGAAGTAGTGATCTCAAATCATAGCACATCAATGTGTAAAGTGCATACTTTTTTGTTATAACAGTGCAAATAAAATGAACTTATCCGAGAGGTAAGCTGTAAGGAGTTTAGAAACATGTTTTAGGTTCTGACGCGTTTCACCAAGGCTGTATCAAAGAACCCGTACTGCAGGGCTCAGATGTAAATTCTGCCGCACACAGCCACTTGTTTCTCAGGCTTGAAAGGCACTTCAGGTATGTAATGGCACCATTTTGAGAATCGTGGCAAGGCAAAGATAGACACCGGAAATGTAGACTAGGGTTTTAAAGGCCTACATTTCCAGCACCTATCTTTGACATAATTTGTGACTATGGAGGCGCTTAAGGACACCTTCTGTGACTTTAGTTGGAAGAACAGTGCCATGGCTCGAGGTGTTTCCATTTATTTTAGTGAGAAAATAATTGATTTAAAGCGACACAGTCAATTACCGCACCAATTAAAATCAATTAAGTTAAGTGGTGGTACGGTGCCTACTGCCTCCTAACTTAGTGCACCATTTGTAGAATCTGGGCCTGATTGTTTACTTTCTCAAATAGTACAAAGATTAGGGGACACTTCATGAAGTTGCATAGAAGCAAGAATACTTCCTCCATTTTATGCAAATCTATCTCATGCATATTCAGTAAGGATATCCTGAAAGTCTGAAATGTTTGTAGCACTCCCGCCAAGTGCTAAGTAGCATAGAATTTTACTGCTTTCGGGGATCATGACAGGTACTTGCGACTTGGATTGGCTACTTTTGGAAACAAGATATTGAGCTAGATAGACCTTTGGTTTGACCCAGTATGACAGCTCTTATGTTCTTCAAAACACTCAGCTTTGTTGGAGTTTACTACAGTAGATCTAGGAAACCCAGTTTTATATCACTGAGTTGGAGCAAACTACTGTAATCCTAGGGCAGTGGTCTCAAACTCAAACCCTTTGCAGGGCCACGTTTTGGATTTGTAGGTACTTGGAGGGCCTCGGAAGAAATAATTAATGTCTTATTAAAGAAATGACAATTTTGCATGAGGTAAAACTCTTTATAGTTTATAAATCTTTCCTTTTGGCTAAGTCTTAATAATAATATTGTAACTTATAGCTAAAGAGACAAATGATCAAGAAACTGTTTTATTTTACTTTTGTGATTATGATAAACATGCCGAGGGCCTCAAAATAGTACCTGGCGGGCCGCATGTGGCCCCCGGGCCGCGAGTTTGAGACCACTGTCCTAGGGAGAACAATTTTGAAGACATTTCTGTTGGCATAACAATGCATTTATATAACTTGTAAATGGATATCTTGGCTGTCAATCACTTTAGAGTTTTCAGAGGTTCCTGAGAAACAATTGGCATACTTGGTTTAACTTTGGCCTTGTCCAATAGTATAACTACACTTATTGCTTGACCAATTTTATTCCAGAGCATCTATAACCTGATAAATGAATCCTGCTGGCATTGTGGGAGTGAACATGCCCTCCTAAGCAGCACAAATCCTTCTGATGGAGCTGACAGTTTCTCGTTGAGGATATTGATGGCTTAACAGCGTCACGAAGCAAAAATATTGCAGAGTGCGAGTGGCATTTATCATGGCAAATAATAACATTTAAAAATGATAACCTAGAAGACAAATATTAATTCATCACATTAAGAGAGACAATAATAATTTTACAAGTTGTTTATGGATAACTGCCGCCTTTGCGCCTGAGCCCTGGTTGTAACAAAGACAAAATACATGGCACGGCCACTATTGTATGACTTTTGTCATTTGCAATATAAAAATGAAAGGTCATCCCTTTGTAATTTATAATTTTTCCAATATTCTAAATGAGGTAATCTATATACAATTACATGGAAAGGTCTGATCTTCTACTGCCAGTTTAGTTCATTTCTCTTACAGCGGCTGCAGTGTTCATTAAAATTTTCTCTGTGCTCGTCAAACAGGGGTCTGAAACCTTCAGGGGAAACAAAACTTAAGATGCTATTACAGTACACATTTCTAAAAGAGCAGGAAGCCAGCAGTATGGTGTCAAAGTGTGAATCAAGATTCTTTTCTCTTTTCTATCATAAATATTTCCCACTGCACCTCATCACTACCTTGTGAAAATGAATTGTTGCTATGGGATATGCACAGAAGCAGACAATGGTTTGTAAACAGTCCCTATATCAAAATGGTTTTCACTGCACAAGGCCAAATTCTGATAAAGAACTTGGTACTGCTAAAAGGTTACAGCAGTCAACGACTGAAAGAGTTCTCACAGAAGGGTTGGAACAAAAACGACCTCAATGTGCGGCTTTGTAAGATCCAAGCAATGGGCACTGTGGATCATAAGCCAGGCAGTGGACAGTCATGCTCAATTTCCACAGAAAAGTACATTGATTTTGTACACAATCTTGTACTGAGTCAGGAGGACATGCCACAAGCCCACCGAAAAACTCACCCAATAGCAAAAGAAGCAGGAGTAAGCCAGATAACTGTGGTTAGGATAATTCATGATGATCTGAAATTAAAGTGTCTTAAAAAGTGTTTTGCCTAAGAGTTAACTTTACACAACAAAAACACACGCCTTGTTATGATGATTGATAATGGTATGTGTGCATATAAGTATAATGATAGATAATGGTATAAATGTGTCTGTATTGAAAACCATCTCAGAAAACACTAACTCTACATTACTACTACTACTATTTATTATTTCTATAGCGCTGAAAGGCGTACGTAGCGCTGTACATTTTAACATACAATATGCAATCCCTGCTCAGAAGAGCTTACAATCTAATTTAGAAAGGACACTTCAGGGTTGGGGAGGTTATAGTGGGAATAGGTATTTGACAGCAGAAGCTCATGTACACTGCTCTGAATTGACTCCCCAGTCATTAGTAGTGGCAGTGGTGTAGTAAGGGGGAGGGGAAATCTGTGCCAGGCGTCATCTTGGAGAGGGCCCAAGCACCCATCCTCATCCCCCCCACCCTCTGCTCTTTCCCTACCCGACCACTGCTACACATGCGCAATGCTTCCCTGACCCCATACCTATGTAACGTTCAAGGCATGAGCAGGAACTCCCAAGCTGATATCACTCCGGCATCGGTTCTTCCTCCGACATCACTTCCTGGACCTGTGCCTGTGCCTAAAAAGTGCCATTAGAGGAAGAACCAATGCTGGCACGACAGCAGCTTGGAGGGAAGAGGGAGGGGGAGGGACGCCACCACCCTGGGCATCTCACAACCTCACTATGCCACTGAGTAGCGGTATAAGAGCTTTCAATAAACAATAAACAATGGTATTTGTAATCTGTCAAAAGAAGAAAGGATAACTAAATCAAAAGTCTAATAAGGAAATATTTTTAACAAGTAAGCCTTCAATTGCTTATGAAAGCACAGATAAGAAGGAATAATTTGAAGAAATGAGATAGAAACACATTTTTTATATTGAATCTTAGCTACTACTTAGCTACTTAGTTCCTTTCTTAACATTGACTCTGCGATCATCGGCCCCTCACTCTTTATTAAATCACTCTTTGATTTGGGTAGATGTGAATGTGGGCTTTAGTCTGAGGGACCCGGCATGTTGGCGTTTCCCCAGTTACTTATTTCAAGATGATAATTTTAGAACTTTTCTGCAAGCCAAATGGGAGGATTTTTTGGAGTTTAATGGTCAACATCGTCCAGACCCGGAATTATTTTGGAGTACAACTAAAGTTGTTCTTCAGGGGGATTGCATTGCCTATGTGATAGCTAGAAATTGGCAGTTGTCTAGGGGAATTCTTCGCTTAGAGCAGGACTTGGTGGTGGCTAAACATCAGTATAAAATTCACCCGTCCCCTACCGTGAAGGAAACTTTACTCTCCATTGAGACAGCTCTTAATTCCCATATACATGAACGTATGGTTAAGATGCTGTTTTATCAGAAGTTTAAATACCACCGGTATGGGAATCGGTTGGGGAAATTGCTAGCTCACTTAACGAAAAGGGTGCGAGGACAGCGATTTTTATTGGGCCTTAAGGATGGCTTGGGGAGGCTACAACATACAACTGAACAGATAGCGTGGCTTTTTCTGGAATATTTCCAAGAGGAGGGATTCGGGAGCGGGTCCTCTTATTGGGGATTATCTGGAAGACTCTGGTCTGCCCAAACTGATGGACCAGGATATTGAATCTCTAAATATACCCATTACTATATGAGAATTACAGAGGGCTATCCTAATTCAGCAGAATTATTCTGCCCTGGGCCTGGATGGCTTTATTGCCGAATTTTACAAATTGTTGTCCTTTCAGATTTGACTGCCCCTGTGAGATTATTTTGCCCAAGTTATAGACAAGGGCAAATTCCCCATAGGGTCCAACTCATTAGAGGGCTACAACGTTATCTATTGGAGGGTGGGGGGGGGGGTAAAAGACCACACATGATGCTTCCTAGGATGTGCCTTCCCAGGGAGAGGGGTGTTATGGGTTGCTTAATATTCGCTGGTATGCAATGGCCTGCCAGATGAGGCACATAAATGACTGATTTAGAGGAACATCTTGTTTTTCTGCAACTACGTTGGAATTGTCACTATTATTTCCATATCATATTAGCTATATGTTAAATGTTTCTGCCCCGTCCCTCTGCTCCGTGGTGGCACAATACCCTATATTTGCCCCTGTGAGGCGGATGCGGCGATGGGTTTGTAAGTGTTCAAAGTTGTCATCTGTGGCTTCTCCCTACCTTCTGATCATTATATGTATTGAGCAATATATTCTGAATTTCTGTATGTCAACGGTCCAAAATGCAGTAATTTTGGACAGGGCTCCAGATTTTAAGAAATGCACCAGTGGAATGATGTTTTCCTGCGATTGCACCTTCAAATTTGGTAGCGATGCATACAAGTCAATGAAGCCGTCCATGCAATGTGCGGCGGCGGTGAAAAGGGCAAAAAGAATGCTAAGAATGATAAAGAAGGGGATCACAAACAGATCAGAGAAGGTTATCATGCCGCTGTAACGGGCCATGGTGCGCCCTCACCTGGAGTACTGTGTCCAGCATTGGTCGCCATATATGAAGAAGGACACGGTACTACTCGAAAGGGTCCAGAGAAGAGCGACTAAGATGGTTAAGGGGCTGGAGGAGTTGATGTGCTGGGCCTTTTCTCCCTTGAACAGAGGAGATTGAGAGGGGACAGGTTGTTCACCCTCTCCAAGGTAGGGAGAATGAGAGGGCACTCTCTAAATTGAAAGGGGATAGATTCCGTACGAACGTAAGGAAGTTCTTCTTCACTCAGAGAGTGGTAGAAAACTGGAACGCTCTTCCGGAGTCTGTCATGAGGGAAACACCCTCCAGGGATTCAAGACAAGTTAGACAAGTTCCTACTGAACCGGAATGTGCTCAGGTAGGGCTAGTCTCAGTTAGGGCACTGATCTTTGATCAGAGGGCTGCCGTGTGAGCGGACTGCTGGGCACAATGGACCACTGGTCTGACCCAGCGGCGGCAATTCTTATGTTCTTATGTTTTGTATTCCACCAGGCTGTGAATTCTACATTGGATAAATTCTTCCAGGAATACAGTATGTTCTTGATAGCCAAAAATAATAATTTATTGAGGAGGCGAGCATTTGGTTCTGAGATAGGTGCGCAAGGCCCTTTTGACTAAGGACAATAATTTTAAGATGTAATGGTTCGTGGATCTTCATTATGGATGAGATGTTATGCCAAACCTTATCCCAGTAAACTGTGAGCTGAGTGCATTCCCACTGATAACCCACAGGACCAACTTACAGACAGGGATTTTATATGTGGCTTTTGTAGAATTGCTTCTTCCCTATGCTCTAATTCTTTGAATTTCCATGCTCAAGTTTCAGACCAGGGTGCAAATTTGTGCACACAAGTTATAGCATATGAGGGGATGCTGAAAGGTTCTCAGCCCAACCAAACAACTTCCTAGAGTGTTGTTTTGCCACTGTAGCTGAAAAGAGTGTTATCTTATTTCATTAAGTGCCAATCTGCAGAATCAAAATTTTATGGGTTGTTTGTTTTTTTTACATTGTTTCAGATCATTGATTGAACCATATCCACGTTGTTCTCTTCTTGGTTAGGCTGAGAACTTTTCAGCCACCCTTTGTGATGTTAGTTGCTTGAGAAACCTAATGGAATAGTTGACCTTAACTAATGCTAAATAACACCAATACACATAACTGCCTTTAGGCACTATTCTGTAAGCAGTGTACTCAAGGTGCAGATCACACAATTTACTGCTACAAATACTCATTTCTATTTTCCAGCATATGATTTCCGTACTGTGGTTCAGAAATTGATCCTGAGTAGGGCTGATTATTGTAATTCACTATACTCAGGAGTTATACTTTTATTCAGTGTCAATGCCTAGGTAGCTAACCAGGCAAAGATAGGATTGCTTTTTATGGGGTCTTATCTACCCAGTTAGTTATCTGGATACTGGGTTATACGTAAGAAGACTTGAGGCGGTCCAGAGGAGGGCGACGAAAATGATAGAAAGGCTTACGCCAGAAGACGTATGAGGAGAGACTGGAAGCCCTGAATATGTATACCCTAGAGGAAAGGAGAGACAGGGGAGATATGATTCAGACGTTCAAATACTTAAAGGGTATTAACGTAGAACAAAATCTTTTCCAGAGAAAGAAAAATGGTAAAACCAGAGGACATAATTTGAGGTTGAGGGGTGGTAGATTCAGGGGCAATGTTAGGAAATTCTACTTTACGGAGAGGGTAGTGGATGCCTGGAATGTGCTCCCGAGAGAGGTGGTGGAGAGTAAAACTGTGACTGAGTTCAAAGAAGCATGGGATGAACACAGAAGATTTAGAATCAGAAAATAATATTAAAGATTGAACTAGGCCAGTTACTGGGCAGACTTGTACGGTCTGTGTCTGTGCATGGCCGTTTGAAGGAGGATGGGCAGGGGAAGGCTTCAATGGCTGGGAGGGTGTAGATGGGCTGGAGTAAGTCTTAACAGAGATTTCGGCAGTTGGAACCCAAGCACAGTACCGGGTAAAGCTTTGGATTCTCGCCCAGAAATAGCTAAGAAGAAAAAAAAAAAAAAAATTTAAATTGAATCAGGTTGGGCAGACTGGATGGACCATTCGGGTCTTTATCTGCCGTCATCTACTATGTTACTATATATTTTAAGTGGGCAGGAGTCTGACTTGCCTGTTTAAACCACTTTGGATATAGATAGGGTTACCATATGGCTCCAGAGAAAAGGAGGATGGATTGAGACATCCAGGTTTTGCATCCATTATTTTCAATAGAAGTAAAACCCAGATGTCTCAATCCATCCTCCTTTTTCTGGAGCTATATGGTAACCCTAGATATAGACCCATATATTCCTACTTTTAGGAGTTTAATGAAATGTTGTCAGGCATATTAGGCCCAGATATTCAATGCTGAACCATATTCATGCACCAGCATTGAATATCTGGGCCTAATATGCCTGACAACATTTCATTAAACTTCTAAGTGAAAATCCCCTGTTTGAAATGTCATTGCAGATCTTATTCTAAAACAGACTAATGGCCCCAAAAATGTCAAGGATGGATCAGGATCAAGTATCCATATTTTATACCATATTCATGTTATATGCTATGAGTGCAGGTACTGTGTATCTCAGTGGAGTAGGAGACGACATCTTAAAGCGGAATTTAGTGAGTGAAGCGTTAATAGTACTATTGGGATTTAATTTGTGTTCCCTCTAAGCTGAGCAGGTGTCCTCCAGCTGCATTGCTACCACTAGGGGGTGGAATATTTTCAGTCGCTAAGGACAGGTATGTTCCCTGGAGTCCTGCAGAACTTGCCTGTCCCTCACAATTGAAAAATGTGACAGTAAAACAGCACCCTCTATTGGTGAGACTGTGGGTGGAGGACTCCTGCTCAGCTTAGAGGGAACTGGTACTACCATGAATAGATAACACTGGACAACACATTTGTCCAAAAGTTTTGCTTCCTAAAAACAAACTGGTGATTATGATAGACCACTTCAAAATAAACACAAATATAATTTCCCATAGAAACATAGAAAGATGACGGCAGATAAGGGCTACAGCCCATCAAGTCTGCCCACACTATTTACCCACCCTCTTAAGTCTACTGACCCCCTAAGTATAATTGTAATTATACTGTCACTCTACTGACCCGCTTATTCAAGTCCATACCCTAATGACCCTATCCCTTGGCATGACCCTCGTAGGGATCCCACATAGGTATCCCATTTGTTCTTGAAGTCTGGGATGCTGCGTGCCTCGACCACCTGCACTGGAAGCTTGTTCCAATGCTCAATCACTCTCTCCGTGAAGAAGTAGTTCCTGGCGTCTCCACGAAACTTCCCTGGAGACGCCACTGACTGTATCATGTAGGAATTTTGAGAAACACGATGGTATCTTTAATTGACTATAACATGTTTTAATGCACAAGGTTTCTGATATGCTGTGATAGTTTGTCGTGGTTAAAAGTGTTTTCCTGCTGATTTTTGTTTGTACTCAGTGCCCGGTGCATCTCGTTGCAGTGTCCAACAATAGTCAGTCAGCATTGATGGATTCCAGTTACCCTGATATCTTTTTTGCATTGTGGCAATGTCCCGGTGAAACCTTTCACTATGTTCCTTGCTGACTGCACCAAGATTTGTGGGGAAGAAGTCCAAGTGCACATGTAGAAAGTGCAATTCAGGAATCAGTTTCATAGAAACATGGCAGATAACGGCCAAATGGCCCATTCAGTCTGCCCATCTGCAGTAACCATAGGAGAGGCCTTAGATGCCTAGGCATTCCGGGATGCACTGGGAGTGGCCTAAGATTCCGATTGGTCAAATTCCTTATGCAGGAGGAACTGGGCATCTCTCATGCCAGTAATCTTTGGGAGGTGGGGTGGTGGCAGGAGGGAGTGGGCATCCTTCCTGCTAGGGGATGTCTCAGGGTGGTAGTGACAGGAGGGATTGGGCATCCTTCCTGCCAGGGAATATATCGGGGTGGTAGCAGCAGGAGGAATTTGGCACTCCTCCTTCTACAGAGATTCGGGGGTTCTGGCAGGAGGGAATAGGTATCTCTCCCAGTGGCGTACCTAGGGTATGTGGCACCCGGGGCCCATCATTTTTTGACACCCCCCCCCCCCCCTCATGGAAAAATTTTTTTTTTTTTTTTTGCAATAACCATGAAATGGAATAAATGGTCAGAATAGAAACAGGCAGTGAAAATTTTCTTTTATTGAACCTCATTTATGTAACCATTATTCCAAACATAACATAACATAAATTATGTCGGAATTGTCATGACATCAGAAGTACATATGGAGTAGTTGCAGGTGATGCTTGGGACAGTTCTGATTATGTTAGTTTGGTTTTATGTGTTTTTTGAATAGAAGGGTTTTTATTTCTTTTTTTAAGGTTTTGTAGTTTGTGGTCGAGGTCAATAGGTTGTAGAGTTGGGGGTCAAGTGTTGCAGCTCGAATGGCTAGGAGGTTGTCGAACAGTTTTTTTCTTTTGACGTTTTTGGTTGGAGGGTGTGTGAATGGTGCGTGAGTTCTCCTATGTCTGTTTGAAGTGGATTGAATTATTTAGCTGAAGAAATTAGTTACCCCCCCCATTCCACACACATTAATTCTCTTCCATTTTTGTTCCCATTATAAAAAAAACACTGATAAGTTCCCAGGAAAAAAATACATTAAAATAAGAAGTGAAAACAAAGGCCCCTACAGATGAGAGCATAACATAAGAATAGCCTAACTGGGTCACACCAATGGTCCATCATGCCCAGTAGCCCATTCTCATGGTAGCCAATAGTGCTGCCCGATTCAGAGAAAAATATTTCATTCGATTCGATTCACCCTGTTGAATCGATTTTTCGATTAGATTCACTGTTAATGACACCGCTTTTTAAGTTTAAACAAAGTATAACAATAAATTTCACAACAACAATAAATTTCACAAAGTACTTAAAAAAAAAAAAATCACATTTTTCCATTAAAGCAGTTCTGGAGACATTTGCTTGAACAGTCTTTTTTCCCAGTCCATAAGCAAGCAATATGAAAAAGATTTCCTTAATTATCTACTCAAACATTTTTGCTATTTACTTTCATTGTACCTAGACTATTATTCAGTAGAAAAAATTTAGTTTGTTCAATCAAGCAGAACATTCACTCATAGAAGTCCAATGTCCACACAGGATTTGATTGAACAAACCATATTTTTTCTACTGAATAATAGTTTAGGTATACTGAATAGCAAAAATGTTAAAGCCACACAGAAAAGCAGTAAAAGTCAATAGGTTCTCCAAGTGGGAACAACCTGATGTCTCAGCACTTGAGGAAAAGACCACGTAATAATGTTTATAAGATAAATCATATAAATGATTATACTGAAGCAGGGTGTCCTCAGCGTGAGAGGTAAGCGAGAGGAGAGAATTCTCCAGTGCTTTACACAATAAGGCTCCTCTGCCTGCAGTGCACACCATCATAGGACACCTCAGGTGTGCTCAAATTAATCAATGTGATAAATTAAACAGTGATAAACAATTGGTCAATCACAAGAGTGCAAGATCAAACAGGTTGTTCCCACTCAGAGAACCTATTGACTTTACTGCTTTTCTGTGTGAGTAGATAATTAAGCAAATTTCTGATAGCCTACAGAACTGATTCTCACCTTCCATCCCCAGCCCCCAAGACTTACCAGACCCCCCCTGCCGATGCATTTACTTACTGCCTGAACTGGATATTAAATCGTGGGGAAGAGAGGAGAAATGCGGGGAAAGAGCCAGCCAAAACTAGTATTTGTTGCTGCTGAGTGCACCAATCCAGGGCAAGCAGACGCTTCCCCCATGTCTTAATAACAGACAATGGACTTTTCCTCCAGGAATTTGTCCAAACCTTTCTTAAAACCAGCTACGCTATCTACTTTTAACATAACTTCTGGCCACTTCATTTTTAAGCTTAGATCTTTCCTTCCAAACAGAGACCTTGCTAGATGTCAAATACAGCACAAGATAACTTCACATGGACTTAACTGTGCAGGAAATGAATCTCCTCATACACCCACCATATAGTGCAAAAATGTGCAAAGGTCTGTTTTTTTCTTTCGATCACTACATAGCCTAATGCCACACAAGCAGCGCTGTTACAAACATATTCTGAAGGTCAATGCTAAGGTTGACAAAGTTTCCTTCCTTGGACCAGAAGGAGATACTGACAAACCACTGGTAGAGATTCTAAAACAACTACCCAGAAATAACACCCAAAGACCCACTCAGTGTGTGAACCAGTTGAGTGGAGTGGACTAACTGGGGGTGGAAATGGGCCCAGAGTTTGCTCAGCAGAATTTCCCAGACTACCTCTTCCTCTCAACACACTGACATGCTACCACCACCACCAACACTAGGAACACCTCACCGAGTATGCCAGCAATGCTTATAAACTTTATAAAACACATTATTATATTTTCTTATAAAGCATATATTTTAACTGAACTCAGCCTTGCCGTTCACAAAAATAGAAAAGTTCCCATTTCAAGCTGTCTCATGTACACTTTTCAAATCTAACATATTGTAATCACAAAACAGAAAATAAAATTATTTTTTCTACCTTTTGTTCTCTGATCAATATTCAAATCTTGTTGGTCCCAGGCTCTTGTTGTCTTGCTTGCCAGGGTCTCCTTTCTCCGTGCTAACCATCCGTCTGCCATCTCTGTTCTCCCCTTCCGTTTCCCTTCCCTCTCCCGGAGATCTGGCATCTTTCCTTTTTTTTGTCTCCATCCACAGATTCACCTTTTCTCAACTCCCCACCACCCCAGGATCCACCATCTCTCCCTTTCTGTTCCCAACTATCCTCCTATCCAGTATCTCTATCCCCCCTCCACACCATCCCCTGTTTCCAAGTTCTCTCCCTTTCTGTTCCTTCCCTCCCTAAATCCCATTATGCACCATCTCTCTCCCACTCCTCTGTTTTTAGACCCATTATTTCTAACCCCCAAAGTCTGGCATATGCACGTATCTTTGAACCCCCCCTTCCCTCTCTCCCTCTGTGTACTTTTACACCAGGACCCCCCTCCCCCGAAGGTCTGTCCCCCCTCAGAAGGGCTACACCCCACCCCTGAAGACCTGCACCCCCCGAAGGACTTTACCTCCCACCCGAAGGTCTGTCCCCCTCTGAACGCCTAAACCCCACCCCTGAAGGCCTGCACCCTCCCCGAAGGATTGTACCCCCCACCCGAAGGTCTGTCCCCCCCTGAAGGCCTGCACCCATCCCGAAGGCCTGCACCCACCCCGAATGCCTGCACCCACCCCGAAGGCCTGCACCCACCCCAAAGGCCTGCACCCCCGAAGGCCTGTCCCCCCCCTTGAAGGCCTGACCCCCCCTTGAAGGCCTGACCCCCCCTTGAAGGCCTGCCTGCTTGTCCCCCCTTGAAGGCCTGTCCCCCCCTTGAAGGTTGGCACCCCCCCAAAGGCCTGCACCCCCTGGAAGGCCTGTCCCACCCCCTTGTAGGCCTGTCCCCCCCTTGAAGGCCTGCCTGCTTGTCCCCCCTTGAAGGCCTGTCCCCCCCCTTGAAGGCCTGCACCCCCCCTTGAAGGTTGGCACCCCCCCAAAGGCCTGCACCCCCTTGAAGGCCTGTCCCACCCCCTTGTAGGCCTGTCCCCCCCTTGAAGGCCTGCCTGCCTGTCCCCCCTTGAAGGCCTGCACCCCCCCCCCCCGAAGGCCTGCACCCCCCCGAAGGCCTGTCCCCCCACTTGAAGGCCTGCCTGCCTGTCCCCCCCTTGAAGGCCTGCACCCCCTTGAAGGACGGCACCCCCCCTGAAGGCATGCACCCCCCCTGAAGGCCTGTCCCCCCTTGAAAGCCTGTCCCCCCCCCCTTGTAGGCCTGCACCCCCTTGTAGGCCTGTCCCCCCCCCCCTTGTAGGCCTGTCCCCCCCTTGAAGGCCTGCCTGCCTGTCCCCCCCTTGAAGGCCTGCACCCCCTTGAAGGTCTGCACCCCCCCCCCGAAGACCTGCACCCCCCCTTGAAGGCCTGCCTGCCTGCCTGTCACCCCCCCTCCCCCTTGAAAGTCTGCCTGCCCGCCCGCCCGCCCCACCCTGAAGGCCTGATGCCCCGACCCACCCCGAAGGACCATTCGCCCCCCTGGCCTCCCCGCACTACCTATGAAGCAGCCGCAGCAGGATCGCGACGTCAGCTATCTTTGCGCTGCTTAGGAGCTGCTTCCTGCGCCGGGCTACCTTAAGCTACTGCCCCCCCACGCCCGAAGGACCGCTCGCCCCACTGACCTTCCAGCACACCTATGAAGCAGCCCGCAGCAGGATCGCGACGTCAGCAATCCCTCAGCTGCTTGGGCGCTGCTTCCTGCGCCGCGGTCCCGCCCCCTCCTCTGACGTCAGAGGAGGGACGGGACCGCGGCGCAGGAAGCAGCGCCCAAGCAGCTGAGGGATTGCTGACGTCGCGATCCTGCTGCGGGCTGCTTCATAGGTGTGCTGGAAGGTCAGTGGGGCGAGCGGTCCTTCGGGCGTGGGGGGGGACTGAGCGGCAAGGCCGGGAACACCCCCTCAGGGCTGGTACCCGGGGCGGCCCGCCCCCCCGCCCCCCCCCTAGGTACGCCACTGATCTCTCCTGCTGGTTGTTTTCATGGGGGGAACGGGTTCCCTGCTGCAGACGCTAAACTGATCAAGGCAGGGAGATTCCCTTGCCGCGATCAGCTCAGCGGCAACGTGATTCTCTAACCAGCACCTGTCACATGTTCATCGATTAGAAAATTGGGGTGGTTAGGCATCTGTCCATTAGGACAGATGCAATTCTACATAGGACACCCGTGTGTGATTCTCTAGGTGGCTGCTGAGACCAGGCGCCCTATACAGAATCCGGCCCTTGCTATCCCCATGAAAGAAAATCTGGCTCTAAATCAGTGTCTTGCAAACTTTGCAAAGCTGTGGCACACTAAATGTGGTGGCCTTGGCTTGAGGGCATCCGGAAGTGTGTAGATGTTGATATGATGATGTCATCATGTTGACATCCATGCATGCGCGAAGTTCCTCCAGACGGGGCCCTAAATCACCAGTGGGGTGTGATGGAAGGGAAGAGGCGTGGAGAGAAGGAAAAGCACTGGCGCCAGCTGACTGCCTGCAGGATGTGTCTGTCACCGGTGCCTCTCCTCCTCCTTGGCAACTCGTGACACACCTGGAATCTTGGGCAGCACACTAGTGTGCCATGGCACACAGCTTGTGATACACTACTCTAAATCAAAGAAATACATTTCCGGAACATAGGGGAGCAAGGACAAACATCTTCATGGAAAGAATACAATATCAGTTTTAAGATGTAAAGTTTTTTTTTTTTTTTTTTTTTTTTACATAACTTCTTCTTGGTTACAGCTGGAGGAATTTGAGGACCTTAAATCATTTTCATGGACATAGGAAAATAACAGCATTGAGGAGTAAAGATATAAAGTAATGAAAACTAAAAAAACAACAACCTTGTAGTCTAGCCTAGCATAATGCTGCATTTAGTAGCAGGCCCACATATCTACTGAGACATAAATATAGACAGATTCAACAACAATATATAAATAAAAGTAGACTCAAGTCCCACACATAAGTTCACATTCTCAGTTGACATTTAGGTCTTCAAACTGCTAAGTGCATACTAGCATAACCAATATTGAATCAGCTTGAAGAAGGAACAAACTGACAATAAATGAGCTGACACATTTGAGTTCTACTAAAACTGTTAAAAAGAAAAAAACAAAAAGTGTAGTGAAAGGTGAGGCAATCCCAGGCTAGATGATTGCACAATTTAAGGAGACCATTTTAGAAGGGCTGAGTACCAATTTATACATGTTAATAATATATGCATGCAACTGCTGGTTTCACAATGCTACTCTTTATGGATATAAATGCCACAAAATGCATAAATAAAAAGGGACTTGATTTGTGTGGTCTAATAAAATAGATACACATGAGATTTGGATTTAGCTCACATATTAGCCTTCTTCAAGGTTGTGTTATTCCTCTAAAAGAAGGGATTGCCATTAACCCAGTCCAACAGTGACTGGGATAATAGCAATGCCTTCTTCTTTACAGGGCCTCTAGAACAGTCCTCTCTCCAACCTGACAGAGACCTGGTGGCCACATGGGCTGGAAAATCTGCCTGGAGACTGACTGGGGACAGTTTCAGCTTTCACCGTGCTAGTTGCTCCTCTACCATGGATCCCCCACCCCTTCTGCCAGTAGTGAACTAAAGGTGGCTATGGCACTCCATTGGACCGAAATGAAGCTTGGACTGGAATTTATTTTATGCCATTTATAACATTTCTTCTTACTCTGCTGTGTTTGTTTGCTGCTGCTTTTCTGTTATATTTTATTTTATTTTCAATTCTTTTATTTGTAATTGCAACTGATACATTTACTTATTTTATCAGATTCAATATTCCAATATTCTGATTTTTTTTCCCCCCTTTCCCTTTATCTTTTATTCAATTAATGTTTTCTCCTAGGCACTTTAGTTTAGATTGTGAACCCATTTGGGACAGTAAGGGAAATTAATATGCCTAATGTTTTAGTTTTTTGTACATCGCTGAATACTTATGCATACGCGGTATATCAAATACAATACAATACAGAGCAAATCCTGTAAAGCTGTGAAAGTAGAGTTGAAATTAAAGTAATATATTCTATTACACTTTCCCTTTGTAACACTTTCACTTTGTAAAAGGAAGCCAAAAAAATGATGAATGAGTCATATAGGACTCCATCTACTAAGGTCCGTTAGGGCCTTAACGTGTGGAATATCGCGTGCTAAATTGACACGCACGCTAGACCTTAATGTCAGCATTGAGCTGGCATTATTCTAGAAGCGTACTGAGTGGTTTAGCACGTGGTAATTTTGTGCGTGCGCTAAAAACGCTAGCACACCTTAGAAAAAGGAGCCCATAGTCTTTCATTTCCAGAATGTTCTATTCTTCAAGAAAACCAACATTTATACTAAACACTTTGCAGTAGGTTCTCACTTTGTGTGAAAACATGATTTGTCCTCAGTCTTACTGGTGCTAAAATGTCATCATACTAGACGCAGTTCATGCATTAAATACGTTTATGATGGACTGATAAATTGAAAATTGTCAGAAAAGGGTTTCATACAGATTCCAAAAACTAATGAGTATTTTAATAAATTGTTTTGCCAAATGTGCTAACAGGTTTCTTTTTCCAATTCTATGACCATGGAAAAGTAATTTGTGAATCTGGAACAGTATGTAAGAGTTGTGTTTAAGTCAAAAGTGTTTCTTTATCTCTATTCCTGGTGACCTGTATTCTCAGAAATCAGAGTTATACAAAGAAAAAAAGACATATAGATATATGGTAGATATATGCAGAGGATCAAATCTCAGTGGGCAGAGCTGATCAGCCTCCAAGGTTGCCCAAATAATATTGTTTTGGACTGTAAGACAAATATTCTGTGGGCCAAATGCCTGCAGATTTGTTAAACCATTTATATACTGTAGCTCAAACATATTGCTCAATGGAGATCACAAAAATCATTTCCGTAAGTTTATTCCAATTATATTTCAACTTTTTGTTATCTTCAATCCCTGGAGAAAAACTATTGGAAAGTTTTTCATCTATACCTAACTTTACAGACATACTATTGATGCCTTCATTAGACTTACCTCCTCTTTTACAAAGGTGCGCTAAGCTTTTTAGCGCATGCTAAATATTATCACGCGCTAAACGCTAACGTGTGCATGTTATCCCATGAACGCATTAGCAGTTAGCGCACGCGTTGATTCAGCGTGCGCTAAATCCGCGCTAAAACACTTAGCGCGCCTTTGTAAAAGAGGGCCCTAGGATAAAGCAAAACCTCATACTTGTGGAGGAATTGGCTTGGAAAATGGAAGGACTGTTTCAAGCTCCACAAAATATAAAACAGCAATGATAATATAACATTAATTACATACTACATAGATATTTATAGGATGTTCAACCACAGTTTTTTTCTATTCAGACATAACATATTTGCTAAAAAAAAAAAATCATTGTATAGTTCCAAAGGAATCTCTAAACCATCTCAAAACAGCAATTATCTTTAAGTGGTGCCTGGACATAATTTTAATTTATCTAATCAAAATATTTCATTAGTCTTATAGCTATTCATACAACATATTGTTCTGGTAAGCATGGATCCACAAACACCCTAAATAATTGTAAAATGAAAGCAGTGTATGAGAAAAAGACTTTAATGATTCTTTTCTGAAATGATCGTGATAGTACAAAGTTCATCTATGTCTGCTGCACAGTGAAAACACACCATTCCGTACAGTCCACCTTTCAAAACACATTCCAAATATGAAAAACAACCCCACTGAGTTATTGTACAGCACTACTCATGCACACGCCTTAGTTATATAGAAAAATCCATGAGAAGGTGCTCCAGATTTGAGGAAAAGCAGCATTATTTAACTGTAAAATGGAGCAGATATTTAAATGTCATTCTCTCTAACGGAGGAACATACAATATAATAAAGATTAATGGCAAAATTACCACAGTCTATTTCACATTTGGAAAATAACAATGGCCAGGTAACTCTGGGTCTCGTGGCTCAAAACAACAACAAAATCTTATGTAGAACTTGACAATTTTTCAAAACCAGAAACCAGTAAAAGGGCCACTTCATCTTGTCTAAGACCAAAATTCATACCATAGCATGTTTGGAAGAGATGGTAAATATTTTAAATACTATGTAATTTTAAGGTTTGGAAACATTGATTCTTGAAAGTCAGAAAGTGGTTAACAGACCAAGCTCGAAACAAATTTCTTGATCTAGATGATTAATAAGTCACATTTAAGGGACTCATTTACTAAAGGTTAGCTCATGCTATCTGTCATATAACCCATTTTAATCCTATACACTCTGTGCTAATCTTAATTATTAAATAAATGAGCAAATAATGAGCTATGTAGGAACATATTTTGTAAATTGTATTGTGTTTATTGTGTCTTAATTAAGCACGTTAACTTCTAGTAAGATCTAATTGTCACATTGAACATCTTTTTTCACATTTCTGTTTAAGGATGCCTTTGATTGTTAATATCATCATAAGCATTTCCTACCAGACAGGACTCTAGCTCCCTCCCCCCCCCCCCCCCCCCCCCCACACACACATGTTTCCCTTATATTGTCCTTCTTTCCTATCAAATATTGTATTTTTTCCCCGCCTCTCCTCGACCATATTTGTATGTCCTTGTCATTGTGATATCCTAAGTAATTATATATTTTAGTCTTTTTAATTATGTACAATGTTTATACACTATAAAAGCGGTATATCAAATTTTAATAAATTTGGAAGCTTGGATCTATTATGGAAATTCCTATTAGAGAATGGGGACTGTGCCATACAATTAATGAAGGGGTGTCATTATTGCATTAACATATCCGATAATACTTCAATCTTATTTACACCTTGACCCTTAGCAGTACTCCAAGACAATTGCAAAGGGTCAATGCACCATTTAGAAATCAAATGCTCAACCAAGCAAAAGTAACCAGATTCCACTCCTGCCTACCAACTACTTACCAGAGAAAGCCTTGGTATGTACCCAAGTTGGGAACTAGGGGACAATCAAGGTGGGAGGCAATTTATGGACGGTCTGTTGAGGGGGTGAAAGGATAGAAAGGACAGTATAGTTGGCTTACCTGAGGATCCTAGGAATCAACAGGCCATGTGTTACATAGAAACATGAAAATTGAAGGCAGAGAAAGACCATATGGCCTATCTAGTCTGTCTATGCCATCTACTAACCCTTTCTCTCCCTTAGAGATCCAAAGTACCTGTCCCAAGCTTTCTTAACTTCAAATACATGTTTCATCTCCACCACCATTCTACACATTTACTACCCTTTCCATGAAAAAGTTTGTTCTGAGGGTACGTCTTGGGGCTCCTTTTTCAAAGGTACGCTATGCGTTTTAGTGCATGCTAACCATGTGCTAAATGCTAACATGTGCATGTTAGTCTATGGATGCATTAGCGGTTTAGCATATGTGTATATTTAGCATGCACTAAACGTGCGCTAAAATGCATAGCGCACTTTAGTAAAACAGGGGGTTAGTCTATCCCCCTTTACCTTCATTCTATGCCCCCTCACTCCAGAGTTTCCTTTCAATTGAAATAGATTCATCTCATGTGCATTAAGAACATAAGAATAGCCTTTCTGGGTCAGACCAATGGCCCATCAAGCCCAGTAGCCCGTTCTCATGGTAGCCAATCCAGGTCACTAGTACCTGACTAAAACCCAAGGAGTAGCAACATTCCAAGCTACCAATACAGGGCAAGCAGTGGCTTCCCCCATGTCTTTCTCAATAACAGACTATGGACTTTTCCTCCAGGCATTTAATTGTCTCTATTAATCGTCAGTGAGGACATGAAGTCTGCCAATCAAGTGGAGCAGGCTTCATCCAAGGCAAGACAAATAATGGGTTGCATACGATGGGGTTTCGTCAGCCGTAAGGAGGAAGTCATTATGCCATTGTATAGATCCATGGTGAGGCCCCACCTGGAATACTGTGTGCAATTTTGGAGGCCACATTATCGCAAGGATGTGCTGAGACTGGAGTCGGTGCAGAGAATGGCCACCCGGATGGTCTCGGGACTCAAGGATCTTCCATAAGAAGAACGGCTTGACAAATTACAGCTATACTCGCTCGAGGAGCGCAGAGAGAGGGGAGACATGATCGAGTTCAAGTATCTTACGGGCCGCATCGAGGCGGAGGAAGATATCTTCTTTTTCAAGGGTCCCACGACAACAAGAGGGCATCCGTGGAAAATCAGGGGCGGGAAACTACGAGGTGACACCAGGAAATTCTTTTTCACTGAAAGAGTGGTTGATCGCTGGAACAGTCTTCCACTACAGGTGATTGAGGCCAGCAGCGTGCCTGATTTTAAGGCCAAATGGGATAGACACGTGGGATCTATTCACAGAGAAAGGTAGGGGAGGGTCATTAGGGTGGGCAGACTAGATGGGCCGTGGCCCTTATCTGCCGTCTATTTCTATGTTTCTATGTTATTATATCTCCCCTCTCACATCTTTCCTCCAAAGTGATTGAGATCTTTAATTCTGTCCTTATATGCTTTATGAAGAAGACTACTGACCATTTTAATAGCCTTCCGCTGGACCAACTTCATCCTGTTTATACCTTTTTGAAGGAACGGTCTCCAGAGTTGCACACAATATTCTAAATGTGGTCTCACCAGATTCTTATACAGGAGCACCATTACCTCCTTTTTCCTACTGACAATTTCTCTCCTTATGCACCTAAGTATCCTTTTCTACCTGTTTGGCTGTTTTAAGATCATCACATATGATTACACCCAAGTCCTGCTCCTCTTTTTTGGTTCAAAAGTTCTTCACCCCCTCAACTGTATCATTTCCTTGGGTGTTTGCAGCCCAAATGCATGACCTTGCATTATGTTTACACAGCCTGATGCTCCCAGGAGAAAAGATAAAGCCATTTCAAAGCTGGTAATATCTTTCATGGGATAATCCACCTTGTGACATTAAATGGAAGCTGTATTATTCAAGCTGAATAATAAAGAGGTGCTTTTCATATATTTGTGTACTTTTATATCTCATTACTATTTTGCTTGCATTGCACTGCCAAAATGTGCAGTAAGGCTAAGTAAAGCAAACCTTTGCCATTTACCACACATAAGATGACCAAAACATGCATTATTCACTTAACACACATTAGTAACTACCCATCTCAGTATGAACTAAAGGAAAGAAGCTAAAACTATATGCTCATATCTCAGTCACTCAGTCTTATTTAAAATATTATTTCAATCACTTATCTAGTCTAGGTCCATATGACAGAATAGGCAAAGAAGAAGCAACACACAAACCAAACTTGCCAATAGCCTAGCAAACTACGTCGTGCCAAAGAATGATAAAACACCTTTTTGTCCTTCAATTTGTTCATTTTCTGTTACACAGAATGACAGGAGTCCTATTTATAAGGAAGACAAATTTCAAAAAGTCATTTTTACTAGTAAAGCAGTTCATTAGATGTGGAAATGGGTTTTAATTACAATCCCAGTATTCTGGATACCTTTATGTATCAGGTTCCTTTATGCATATAAGTTGAATCAATTTGAATGTCATTCCTGGGGGTGGAGTTCATTGCATATGCTCAGGGCCGGATTTAGATGAAAAAAAAGGCCCTAGGCTTTCCACTTATGAGGCCCTTTCACCTCCCATTTTTAAGTTTGTAAATTACATGAGAGATAATAAAATACATCACCCGGGGCTGAGACCGATTCCCCTCCGGAGCCGGGAAAGGGGTGGGGAGGGGGGGAAGAGAGGAGCAGCAGGATCCAATCCCGAGCTGGAGCACGTGTGCAATTCGGATTCCCCACCCCCGGCTGAATTTTGATGAGTCGCTGGTGCAGGAGCCGTGAGGAGTGACACAGAAGCACACCTCACGCCACCAGGACTCACGATATTTCAACAGCGCATGCGCGCTCTAGGATTTTTTTATTTATGATATAATAATGAAAATATAAAATAAAGCACGTAATATACATTTTTAAATATGCAAATTAAAACATATGTTAAGAACTTACTTAGAATTCCGCGAAATGAAGATATTGTCACAAAAAATTTTTTCAATAGTCTATAAACACTTCACTAAAGTATTGAACCTACTGAACTCAAAAGGCGAGAATCAAATGATCGTGTACGCAATCCTAAAATAAGAATCTTTTCTAATAACATTAACACATGTTTCATATTATCGAAGTAACACGAATATAACCGAACGTCGGGATATCAATAGGTCTGTTCGTTTGTCTGTTCCAATCTACACTTTATTTATGCAAGAACAAACCAGAGCTTAGTAACACAAGGTACGTCAATATTTGCCATAGCAATCAGTGAACGTATGAACTACACTTTGGTGCAATCTAGTATATACAAACGAACAGACCCAATGAGCCGAACGCGTTGATCTTAACAAATACATTTTTATGTTTGTTTATTAGTCATATGCGTAGAATTTCTCCTTATTTTCGGTTTAGTGTTTTAGTGTTCACTGTTTTTAGAATAGTGTAATTTTAATTTTGCTAACAATTTGAATGTAGGCCCCTCTTGATCTTGAGGCCCTAGGCTGAAGCCTAGTTAGCCTATAGGAAAATCCGGCCCTGCATATTGTAGCGTGGCTGGCCCTTGAGGCTTGCGGTAACCGGCCCACGCTTAAAATATTCTCCCCAACATGCTTCCCCAAGAGGGAGGAAGTCCCTGTTGTGAATAAACTTATCCTATGTGAATAAAACAGAATGGCCTCACACAGGTAAGTAATGAAATAAAGAAATTAAATTTATTGTTCAATTGAACAGGTCCAAGCAAAAATGCATAAAAAGAAAATGTACTCAAAAGGTCTTGGTCATAATCATGAAAACAAAATATATTGTAATTACCAGCCTGGTCTGGATAACTTTCCCAAAGTTCTTTCATCAATATCCCAGGTATCACAGAGTCTCCGGCAGTCCTTGACTCTCTCAAAGTCTTACTTGTAAATTGGCAAACAAACTATGTCCTTCTGCAATGTGCAGTGCTGCCCTTTCAAAAGCAGTGGCAGAAGGCTGGCGGATTCGCCAAAGCGGCTCCTTGTTACCAAGAGCAAAATAACCTGCAAGTCTTCCACTAAGGTGTTGGGCAAATTCTGCCCCAGCTTTCAGGATATTCACTCCTTATGAAAGCAATTGCTGAAGTTTTAACACAGCAGCCATTTTGGCAAAAAGGAAGAGAAAAAAAAACAAAAACTTCCCATCAAAGTAAAACACTTCGCTAGCATACATCTCTTTAGCTTGCATGCTCAAGGAAAATACTTTTTGTACAGCAGAAATGGAAACATTAAAAAAAAAATATAAACTCAGAAAGCAACTCAAACTAATTAATATCCATTTCTTCAATCAATCCCACCTCTGGTAAAGCACTGCAATCCATTGCTTCATAATCTGGGTTTACCAGGGTTGTTCCTTCTGGTTCAGAGTCCAGCATTTCAATATCGTTTGGCTCTGGGGGACTTGGAGGCTCCTTCCACCTGAGAGCTTCTCCTCTGTCTCCCTTCCTCCTGGTCAGCCAGCTCTCCAAATGGTGCAAAGCTGCTGTACCACACCCAGCCCTACTCAGGGGCTGAACTTCCTTCAGCTGAGGCTGCCTTCTGCCCTGTTTAGCCAGCTTCTCACAAAATGGAGGATTTAAAGGGGCCCTGCCAGTTTTCATCAGGCTGTGTTCTGCAGCAGGTCTGAACACAGCCTGTGCTTCCTGGTCCTGTTCCTGCCTATCAGGGACACAGTGATTAGCCCGGACCAGTTTCAGGGGATGTTTTCTCCGGGGTTTAACTGGCACTAGGCCGGCATTGGGCTCGGGTTTGTGACAATATGCTTTTGAATTTTCAAACATATGCATGTATGTTAGCTCAGAAACACTACCTGCACACACTGATAGATGTAAATACATGCAGAATTTTTTTTTTTTTTTTACTGGGATCATTTTCAAAGTGAAAGTATGTATGTACTTTGAAAATCCAGCAAAATTGTTGATGTATTAATTTATTTAAAAGATTTGTAACCTGCTTAAACCTAAGCGGTTTACAAAATGCAAACATAATTATATAACTACATTCTATTAGAAGCTACATTGGCTCCCAGTTGAGGCAAGAACATTATTCAAGTTAGGTTGTATCTGTTACAAGACATTGTTTGGCCTTATACCTGATTATCCCTCCCCCCTTTTACAAAACTGCGGAAGTTATTTTTAACACAGGCCGGCGTGCTGAATGCTCTGCGCTGCTCCTGACACTCATAGAGTTCCTATGAACATCAGGAGCAGTGCAGAGCATTCAGCTTGCCGGCTGATGCTAAAAATCGTTTCTGCATTTTTGTAAAAGGGGGGTATATTATTGATCACTTTAAATTTACTGACAGAAAACATTTTTTTGCCATTCTAGATTATTTACATTTCCTACTGTAAAAGGTTGCATATTCAAAAAATTTTTCCATTTAATTTTATCTTTTCAAGCTGGATCATGGGATAAACCCTTTCTGCCCTGATAACAAACTCCAACTCCTATCTTTCCTTTAGAAAAATGCTAAAGACCTACTTATTTGACAAATTATTCTGAATGTGATTATAATACATTGTGCTTGTACAGTCTCTTGATTGTTGTTAATTGCATTGAACTCAGAAATTATTGTGGTATATAAGTGAATTTGTTATGTTATGTTAAAACATGCACATAAAACAAACATATAAAAAGTGCATAATTAGTATCCCAGCCTACTCAGATAAAAGCTTCCATATATACAATTGTTTTCAAAACCTTCTTACATTTCTGGATATCAGAAGTAACCTCAATAGTCCTGTCAGATTATTCCATATTTGTACACCTGCAACTGAAATTACAGATGTTCTCATGTTTGCGTAATGTCCATGTGATAACTCATCTGTTGACAATTGCAGCATATTCTCTGACCTTAAAGATATAGGGGTCATTTTATTAAGGCATGCTAACCAATTTAGCGCACTAAAGATTAGTGTGCACTAAATGCTAAGATATATTATTTTCCTATGGGCATCTTTACATTAAAGCTTAGATATTGTATAGGACGCCCGGTCTCAGAAGCTGATAGACGTCCTATATAGAATTGGGCCTAAGGCTGCCTAAAATAAACCTGATTCTATAACTAAGATTCTGGTTGGCCCATGTGCCTAAGGCCTCGCCCATAGGAGGCCTTAGGCACCTGGGCCAATCAGACCTTAGGCCCCTCCCCAGTGCATCCCACATGCAATAGTAAGGGTCAGGGCTGCCTCATTTCGATGGAGGCAGGCCTGCTGGCCGGCCGGTAGGATGACCCATCCAGCTGGTCAACATTTAAGGTTAGTGGGAGAGGGAGGTTGAGTGGGAGGGGGTCCGGGGGTTTATGGGGGATATGCACATGGGGGTCTTCCGGAAGGAGGGGTTGGGCACCTTCCTGATGGCGATCTTCGGGGGGGTGTCTTCTGGCAGGAGGGGTTGGGTACCTTCCTGCTGGTGATCTTTGTGTGTGGGGGGGGGGGTTCTTCCAGCAGGAGGAGGTGGGCACCCTCCTTACAGCGATCTTTGGAGGGTGGAGGTCTACAAGCAGAAGGGGTTGGGCACCCTCATGCCAGCGATCTTCGGGGAGTGGGGAGGGATCTACCGGCAGGATGGGTTGGGCACCCTCCTGCTGCGTTTGCGTTCATTCGGGGGGGGGAGGGGGTCTGGCGGCCGCTATACTTATCATGGCAGCAAGATCCCTTGCCATGATAAGTATAGTGGCTGCGTCTACTTACAATGCAGATCAGCATTTTGCTGGCTTACATTGTAGGCATCTCTCACCTTACTAGGGAGACACGTACAGCCACCTAGGTTTACCTAAGGTGCAAACCACACCCACGGCTAGCCTTAGGCGAACTTAGGCAGGCATGTGGGCCTCCCTAGGCTCCTGGAGGTGCCTCCAATATAGGCGGCCTGCCTGGGGAACATTTTTTTTTTTAAACATGCATCCCGAATGGCTGGTTAGACAACTGTAGGACATCTACAGCTGTCTACAATTGGGACACAGTTTACAGAATCTGGGCCTTAGTGCGTACTAATCTTTAGCATGCACTAAATCAGTTAGCACACTTTAATAAAAGGACACCATAATGAATGACTTTAAAAATCAGCACCAGAACTTTAAAAACAATGCAAAATTTGACTGGTAATCAGCGAAGTGTTTTTCAACCATGGTGTAATCATGTTCGTTCCTATAACATATCAAATGCGCTGCCACATTTTGAATCACCTGCAAGCCCTGAGGGGGGAAGTTATCAATATGGACTACTGTTAAGTTGGGTTATTTTAGCCCAAGGTCCCAATTTATGCAATCAGAACCTTTGCTAAAAATGACCAAAATTCTGGTAAAATAACCCGATTTAACAATGGCCCAGGTAGATAACTCTTTCCTCCCTCCTCCTCTTCCCCCTCCCCCCCAATGTAGCTACACAGTTTTCAAGTTATTTTTAAATAATTTGCTGTCTATTGCTGTCCTTTCCTGCAAGCCACGCCGCCAGTGCCAGTGGTGGCAGCAGTAGAAGAGAGGGGTTGGGGCTTCGCTGACTATGGAGCTGAGAGGGGAGGGAAGACGAGATATGTTGGTGAGGAACCGGTACAACCTGGTGGAGGATGTTGGAGATGCATCGTCCTGAAGCAGGGGGCAGCTGTATGGGGACCCCAACAAAAGGAAGTGACCCTGCTGAAGGGGCTGCATCACCCGGACATCATTCAGGCAGGTACCCACCCCTGGGCCACCATAGCAAACTTTGGTTGTGGAACAAATTGTTTGAGTTTACATTATGGCCTACGGGGAACTTTGCTTTGATATGAGTTCTTTGAATTATGAGCATGCTTCTGGAATGAATTATGCTCGTAAACCAAGGTACCACTGTATATGTATGTGTGAAAGCAACACTTGCGGAGTACAGTACGAGGGAGTGTTAAAAGATTTTCAGCCCAACTAACCAACTTCCTAAATTCTGAGCCTTATTTTGCCACTGTAGCTGAAAAGAGGGTTACCTTATTTCATTAAGTGCCAATTTGCAGAAACAAAATTCTATATTTTGACATTATTTCAGATCATTGAGCCGTATCCATGTCATTCTCTTTTTGGTTGGGCTGCAAACTTTTCAGCACCCCCTCATATATTCTTTTGGGTGTATTCAGTTTGGTTGCCTAAAAATATATATATACAATCAACTGTTTATGCATAAGCCTAAGAATATACCAGGGTTCTTCAAAAAGTGTTGGCACTTTCATATTTTTGCAGGCTCAACTAAAAACCTTATTTTCTGATGGCATTACAAGGTTAGTAGGACGTTGGAAAAATAATGTATCACAAAATAGGGTGATTATGTGGAAAAGTGATGTAATTTCCTTTTGAGATGTTTAATAAATAGTGTTAAAAAATAATAAAAATGCTGAAACTTTTTTGAAGATCCCTTGTACTTCTGAACAGTCGATTTGCACAGATAAAAAGCTCTTACTTGATTTTTATTGAAAATAATCTGAACCTCTCCCAAAAAGTCTAAATAAAGGCTAACATGTTTCCATGCCTCCCTATATTTTAAGAACATAAGAATTGCCACTGCTGGGTCAGACCAGTGGTCCATCATGTCCAGCAGTCCGTTCCTGTGGTGGCTCTTAGGTTAAAGACCAGTGCCCTAATTGAGTCTAGCCTTACCTGCGTACGTTCTGGTTCAGCAGGAACTTGTCTTAATTTGATCTTGAATCCCTGAAGAGTGCTTTCCCCTATAATAGCCTCCGGAAGAGCATTCCAGATTTCTACCACTCTCTGGGTGAAGAAGAACTTCCTTACATTTGTATGGAATCTATTCCCTTTTAACTTTAGAAAGTGCCCTCTTGTTCTATCTACCTTGGAGAGGGTAAACAACCTGTCTTTATCTGTTAAGTCTATTCCCTTCATTATCTTGAACATTTCAATCCTGTCCCCTCTTAGTGTCCTCTTTTTAAGGGTGAAGAGGCCCAGTTTCTCTAATCTCTCACTGTATGGCAATGGCAAACCAATTCATAATTTATTTTTTTTTTGGGGGGGAGGGGGCGGATACAGATAAATGTAAGATCGCCTGACACATTAGGAAACTGTAACCAAGGCTTATATGTTTGGTGAATGTATGAAGGAAAGTAAGTTAAAAATCACATTGGGGGGGGGGGGGAGGGAGAGAGAGTTGACTCCTGACAGTGGATATGAGAAAAACCAATTCCATTTTGTGTTGGAATGAAAGCAATTGGAAAAAAGATACTGATAGTGAATGTAGAGTAAATGATGATGTCTGATTCATTTCAAATAGTATTGAATGTGTCCCTGAAGCCTGACACACAGAGCCTCCTAATCAATTGTAAATATAAATAACGCCTGAAAGTTGATGATTAGAAGCAGAATTTTTTGTTTGTGTATGTAGATAAATTGTGGCCCAGACTTGTGGGGATTGAATCATATATTCACATGTTCTTGGAACTGAGCTAATAAACTACAAGGTAGCAGAATATTTTTTTTTTATTTTTTTTAAATTTTAGTAGACTTATACCCACTAGTTGGAGTTAACTGGCACTAGTTGGCCCTAATTTGCAGTTATAAGCATACCGTATTTTTCACTCCATAAGACGTACTTTTTCCCCACCCAAAAGTGGGTGGAAATCTTGGTGCGTCTTATGTAGTAAAGGTACAAAAAAATGTACCCCCCGTACCGTTTAAAAACACCCCTCCCACCACCGCACCTTTTTAAAACACCCTGCCCACTGCGCCGCCACACGCCCACTGCACCTTTGTTAAACACCCTCCTTGCACGGCCACTGCCGCCACACCTTTTAAAACCCCAACCCCTCCTCCCTCCTGCCCACCCGCTGTCCACCGTCCATGGCAACTTGTTGCAAATAACCTGGTAGTCCAGCGTGATCTCTCCCTTGCTAGCTGTCTCCTCTATTTTTAATTGAATTTGTTTTTAGGATAGAGTGAGTTTGGACAGCAACTCCAGAAGATAGAACCTATTGCAGTACTAGGTGGACGTTATGGTCCAGAAATATCAAAGAAAAAATATAAGTTAATTTAATCATGAATTATAATGGGCAAACTGGATGGACCATTCAGGTTTTTATCTGCCATCATTTACTGTTGCTATGTTGTTGCAACCCACACACCCATGCTGCAACACAGAGTCACCATATCAACACACAGTGCAACACTTTCACCACAGAGTATGATTACAGACATAGGACACAGGATGGGTGTTAGACTGTGGGTGATTGAACTATGTACTCCACTACGGATGAGAGGTCACAGACTGGTGGGCTCTTGAACTCAGAGGTAAGGCAGTGTGGTTAGGGGCAGGGAGGGGAAGTTATGTGGGTAGCTGTACAGGGGTTTGGTTTAACATGGCGGGTTGTGGGATATGATTTTAGGAGATTTTAGGACACAACACTACAAGGCAAGGGATTAGAGACAGACAGACCATAAATGCATTCAGAGCAAACTTTCTCAATTCTCTCCATTTCCTCTCAAATCACCAACTATGCAAATGTTTGTAAACAGATCCGTTGTCCCCCAAAGAGCTCAGGGAAGGTTACAGGTTGAACATACATAAGAGACAGCTAAAAGGTTATGATTTTACCATAATTACAGTACAGTTTATGATACATGTTTTTATCCTAACTTGTTATGTACTAGAGATCTAAAACCAATATACATAATGTATGATTTACAAGTTAAATTTTCCATAGTTACTATAGAACAGGGGTGCCCAAAATGTCGATCGCAATCTACCGGTCGATTGCAAAGACAACGCCGGTAGCTCGCAGAGCCAATGTTCTCCCTAGCATTCCCCCGGTCACTGTCTCACCTTTAAAGTAGTGGAATTATAGCAGCCTGCAGAGCGAACGTAGCAGATTGCCGTCAGCCTCTGTAGCACGTTCCCTCTGCCGCTGTCCCACCCCCAACGTCAGAGGAGGTGCGGGACCAAGGCAGAGGGAACGTGCTACAGAAGCTGATGGCAGCATGCTATGTTCGCTCTGCAGGCTGCCGTAATGAACTTTCAACTGTGGTAGGCCCAGAGGGAACAACGGAGGTGAGGGATTCAGTCTAAGGGAAGCAGCTCGATGATCCAGTCTGAGGGAAGCAGCGGAGATAAGGTCCCACACGTCGGGGTAAAATTAGGCCCGTTGCGAGGGCCCCGGCAGGAGGGAGATTGCCTTAGAGATGCTGGATCGGGGAGGGGGGGAGAGAGAAGAGACAAAAAGGACCTTGAGGAGGGGCAGGAAAGCAGCCTTGAACAAAAAGGGAGTGGGAAGACAAGGCAGATCCTGGACTACTAGAGGGCTTAGAGAGGTTGAAACACTCTGAACCGAGGAGAGAGAGATGCCAGGCCCTGGGGAGGGGGAAGACAAAGAGAGTGAGAGACACAAAGACCTGGACCAAAGGTGGGAGGACTCAAAATGTTAGCAGAAGGAAGATAGAGAAGGAGAAACAAAGGGGAGGCAGAAGAGAGGGGGCAGATGTTGGACTATGGGACAGAAGAGACAGAAGGGGAGAGACCCTGAGGAAGAACAAAGAGTTGCAAGATCAGAACAGAGGAGGGAGACATGTTGCCAATAGGAGTGGAAGAGAGAGAAAGAAAAGCTGGAAGGACAGAGAGAGATGTTGGTTGGGGAATGGAGCGAGGTCTGGAGGACAGAAGAGGTGCACTTGATATATATATAAATAAATAAGGGGGTCTTTTACTAAGGCGCACTAGCTGATTTAGCGTGCACTAAATGCTAACGCGTCCATAGAATACAATAAGTGTATGCTAAATTGGCTAGCGCACCACAGTATAAGAGGGGGTATATGTTTAGTATTTTTATTGTTGGTAGATCATTTTGACTTGGTCATTTTAAAAGTAGCTCGCAATCCAAAAAAGTGTGGGCACCCCTCTATAGAAGAATTTCAATTCACGTTTTTATCCTAACGTGAAACGTACCGGGATCTAGTACTAATATACATTTCTTTGTAATCCATCAGACATGAGCAGTGGAGTTAGGTGAAGAGGTATGTTTTTAATGCTTTCCTAAAATGAAGAGTCCTTCAAGGGATCTGATCTGCAGGGGCAGTAGATTCCAGGTCTAGATGCCAGTGTCCAGCTTTTTATCTGCTATTGCATATGGATGTCCACAATTTGTCAACACCCCTAACATGTCCCAGGAACACCCTGGGAATGCCTCTTCTGTGTATATGCATTTTTCGGTGTCCCTGGACATTCATATTCATCTGTATCAAAAATGTGCATCCATCTGGGCTTCTTTAGAAATATTACCAGTGTCCTAGTTCAAAATCCTTGATTTAGTCCCCTTTTATCAAGCCACGTTAGGGTTTTTTAATTATTATTATTGCTGGCCACTGCAGTAAAAGCTCCGACACTCATAGGAATTCTATGAGCGTCGAAGCTTTTACCGTAGCGGCAGGCAATAAAAAAATCCTAACGCGACCTGATAAAAGCGGGCCTTAAATCCTAGTTAGTGTCAACAGCTTTGAAGAAACAATGATGATGTGATAAAGCCCATGTATTATTTAAATGTATTGCTGTCTAATCAAGGAACTATTCAACAGAAGGAAGGGGATGAAAGGAATAGTGAAAACATTTAAATTTATATTACTACATATTCATCTCACAGGCTTTCTCCATAACTACAACTAATAACAGTTTTAGAACAACACATTAAGGGTGTCATTTACTAATAGTTTCCAAGTATTAATTCAGTTAGCATATTAACTACCGCAGGGCTCTTGGGAATTAATTGGGCCCCACGGCAGATCGTGCTTTCTAACAGAGTTAGTGCAGTAACCATTAGTAAATGACCCTCTAAACAGAAAAGACACAATTTAACTGTCCAATTACAGATAGCAAATAGTAATAACATTGAAACAGAAAGCACACGTTTGATAAAACAGCCTGTCTTCCATGACACCTATGGGCTCGTAGAATGTATCAGTAAAATCAATGAGTGTACTATCTGAGCTCATGGTCAATTTATTATTTCTTTATTAAAATGTACAGTATATACTGCCTTCCTGATACAGAATCATCCAAAGTAATGTGCAGTCAAAACTTAGGAAAAATACATATAAACCGTTACACTGTCATACCAGTAATTATACAATTGTGCTATGGATTTGTTACTTACAAATGGAGAGAGTACCCCTAAATATTCAAAGCTATTTAACCAGCCAGAAATTGCCACTGACCAGTTAAATAGCATTTTGGTGCCTAGCTGTGAACATTCAACATGAGATAACTGGTTACCTCTGCTGAATATTCACAGCACCAAAAAAATTAACCAGCTACATTGCACAATAACCACTAATATATTCGGTGCTGATAGGTCAAGCTTACTGGACAAATAAGGCTATTGTGGCGGGGCCAGGGATAAGCCTAACGCTGGCAACCTGGCTCCTGCCCCAGGCGCAGGACGGAGCGCTCCCTGGAGGACTCCCACTGGATAATCCCAGTAGAAAATAGCATACACTGCTCACTTGGTAAAGTTCAGATTTTTCTTTTTATTATCCCCAGTTCAAGGCACTGGGTCTCAAATAGTCCCTCTTGGCTGAGTGGACTTGAAACAAATAATACATCAGCAATGCTTCTCTTTTATAAGAGAGTCCAGACTGCTGTTCAGGCAGATAAACCAAAAATAAACAAAAACGTTTTTTTCTTCAGTTTCACCAATTGTGCCTGTGGATACTTCAGGAAGCTTTTCCCACCTGACCCACCTGAAGTACAATGCCCCCACTACCCTTATGCTCCTGGGGTAGGGGCTGGGGAACCATCCCCCCTTTTCTGACTGGTTTAAGTCCCCACCCAAAAGTTCCCCTATTCAGGGCTATGTCACGTCAGGTCACTGAATTCCCGTTCAGGCTTTTCTCGGAGGTTAATTAGAATTCCCACCTCCTTCACTCTCTCTGCAAGGCCGATCTCTCGGGCTCTAATTGACACATTCACACTTCTTTACAGTCCTGCCTAAGGGAGAAAGAAAGCTGCACAGAAAGACGTTAACTTTCATTCCCCTCCCCCATTCATTACCTTATTGACTGTAGTTAGATAGGAGATCCCAGGCTGCCAGACTGCACTCCATTTCACTTCCTTCAGAGACCTCTATCTCTATCTCCATTAGGGACTCCCCGCTCTCTGAGGCTGGATAGGAATTCCCTTCAGGGGCAGCTACCAGCCAGCCCTGATCTGGAAGCCTTTCTCCTCCCTTGAGCTTCTGCCTGGGAGCCAGAAATTTGTTAATTTGTGAGGGCTGTAGGACACCCTGTTCTTTAGCCCTGGACTGTGAAAGAAAACTCCTAGCTGTTTCCTTCCTGCTCTGCACAGCACTCTCTCTCTTGCAGTTCCTGAGTTCCCCTGAGTGTTCCCAGGTGTGTTGGTTTTATGCTGCAGGCTCGTTCCCACTCTCCCCCTGGGTTCGTCTTGCCTGTCAGCTCCGCCCCTTTCCTTAACCCTTCCTGGGCTAGTTTTTTTCACCAGAGGCTTTAGTGGAGAACTGCCCAAGGAATTATAAAAGGGATTATAGTGCCCTAAATCAGATATTGTGGTTTCTGCCCTTTCTCTCTCTGCCTTGCCCTGCCTGTTGGCTCATTGTAATAGGAACAGGGTTAATGGGTAGCTTACTGGGCTTAGGAATAGGGGCAGCCCTTTGCATGGCAAGGTTTAAAACCGGGTTTAAACTGGTGACAGGAGCTTCCCTGTCACACTATGTAAATAGCAGGATTATCTGTGGCTACTATTAACTAGCCAGTACTGAATATTGACTTAGCCAGTTAAGTTAGCCCCAGACAAAAAAAAAAAAAAAAATAATAATATTAAATGTCAGTCTCCAGAAATAGCCTAGCACTGAATATCTAATCTAATCTGACATTTCTGCATCACACTATGCCTGCAAAGGTTCAAGGCAACTTGCAGAACAGAAAAGGAGAACTGTTTACTACACTGCAGAGCAGCTGAAATAAACGTTACAATACTATGATGTACTAGAGGTATTTAAGAACTTTGGGAATTCTCGAGGAAGAGGATGTCATTCTGTGTAGAGCAGGCTGTAGTAAGATATTGCTCAGAGGAGCTGCGGTTAGTACATAAAGAGCATTTAGAGAAGGAAAAAAGCACAGCAAGAAAGTTATTATTATACAATAACTTTTGCCATGAGGTAGTGGAGTCTGTTATAGTCATTAATTGGTGTTTATCTGGGGTCAGCGCCCACCACAGGAGTTAGGTGGGTTGCTGTCCATGGTCTGAATATTGGCCCCAATATGTCTAATGTGATCACTGCATGGTATAGTTTGATATAAGATCTAAAATGAAATTCAATTACGCCAAACTCAAAATCTTGGATTTCAAGTATGCAAACTACAACAATATGGAGGACTAAACTAAACTAAACCTTAAGTTTGTATACCGCATCATCTCCATAAAGATAGAGCTCGGCATGGTTTACAGGTAAATTCAATAAATGAGGGAAGGACATAATAAGAAATTAGAGGTTATGAAGAGGGTAGCTAGCTTTACATTTTAAATAAATAGCTTTATGTTTTGGAGAAAAGCCAGGTTTTCAGACGCTTTTGGAATAATTGGAATGAGCCTAGGTTCCGCAGCGGGGCAGGGAGGTTATTCCAAAGCTCAGTGAAGTTGAAGAAAAGGGATTTCCCTAATTTACCTGCATACATGATGCCTTTTAACGAGGGGAAAGATAGTTTGAGTTTGTGGGCGAATCTGGTAGTGTCAGGTCTCGAAGAATTCCAGGATAGTGGAATTAGGCGAGGAAGAATGCCATGTAGGATCTTGAATATTAGGCAGGTACATTTAATGTGAATCCTAAAAATTACCGGAAGCCAGCGAAGTTTTGACAGAAGCGGGGAAACATGGTCAAATTTGCTTTTTGCGAAGATCAACCTTGCCGCAGTGTTCTGGATCCGCTGAAGTCTTTGAAGATTTTTATTGGTTAGACTTAGATAGATGGAATTACAATAGTCCAGTCTGGAAAGAATGATTGATTGTATAAGGACAGCAAAATGTTGTTGGTGGAAGCAGGATCTCACTTTCCTCAACATGTGAAAACTAAAAAAACATTTTTTTTACCAGAGAGTTGAGATGATCATTAAAGGAAAGTGTAGAGTCAATAATGATGCCCAAAACTTTGCTTGAGAATTCAATCTGTAGTGTGGGACCAGAAGGTAGTGGAATGAACATGAATAACTGATCTAATTTTGGGCCAAGCCAGAGTAGTTTTGTTTTGGACTCATTCAGCTTCATTTGTACAGAGAAGGCCCAGGAATGGAGTTTCGTTATGCAAGTTGTTATATTTTCGGTGAGGTTAGTGAGGTTCGAATCTATGTCGAGAAGGACAGGGATGTCACCTGCATATGTAAATAGAGTTTTAAAGGGAGATAGATGGAAGAATTTCAAAGAAGACATATAAATGAAAAGAATAGGGGACAGAGGTGATCCCTGGGGAACACCACATAGCGTACTCCAAGGAAAAGACATGGTTCCATTCATGTTAACAGTGTAAGAGCGGGATCGTAAAAATTTTGAGAACCAGTCTAAGACTGTGGAATCAATGCCTATCCCAAAAAGTTGGTAAAATTAGGATATCGTGGTGGACAACATCAAAGGCTGCAGATAGATCGAATTGTAGTAGGATAACAAACTTATTACGAGATTGAAGTTGTTGGATCTTTGAGATTAAAGAGGCCAGCAGGGATTCAGTGCTGAAATTGGGTCTAAAGCCATATTGGCAAGTTAATAAAATGGAGAATCTCTCTAAGTAAGATGAGAGCTGAGTGGATATAATAGCCTCAAGTATTTTGGTCGGGAGAGGAATATTTGCTATAGGACAATAGCTGGAAGGGGAGGATGGGTCTAGATCAGCTTTTTTCAGAAGTGTGGTCAGGGCAATGTGTCCCATTGTACGGAAAATAGGCCAGATAGTAAGACTGAGTTGATAAGTCTGGTGAGAGATGAAATAGCCTGCGCGGTAATTTTCTCGTAAAGGTAGGAAGGGAACGGGTCCAGGGCACATTTGTAGGATCTTAATTTGTGGCACAGTTTAGAGACCTGGGCTTTGGATAGATGCTCAAAGACTGTCTAGGATCCATCTACTGGGATAGGGTTAGTGTCGCTGGGCACCAGAGAATTGTAAGTGACTGTTGATGGAAAATAACTTCTTATAATAGCAACCTTTTCATTGAAGAATTTTGCTAGGTCGTCCGCTGCTAGAGAGGAGGGGAGAATAGAGGAGTCATTTTTAGAGGTTAAGGAGCACCAGATGTTAAACAATGTGCTACTCTGGTTATTGGATCTGGTGATTTTGTCACCGTAAAAATTCTTCCTTGCTTTTTTTAATACTGTATTGTAGAACTTGATACTGTCTCTCCAGGACTGTATCTGCGGGGGATTTTATTTTTTTTTCCATTTACGCTCTAGTACACGGCATTTCTGCTTTAGTTCTCTGTGGTATGGAAGATACCATGGGGCCTTATGGGAGTTGGAGACCATTTTAGCAGATAGAGGGGCAAGAGAGCAGTATGTAGACTCAGAGAGGTTTACCCAGTTGTGCCAGTTGGTTTCTGGGGTATCAGGTTTGGGACAAAAGGAAAACTGGTTGAGAAACTGGGTCCAGAACATAATAATAATAATAATTTATTTTTATATACCGCCATAAGAGTTAATAAATACAAAAAAAAAGAAAGAAAGAAAGTGTAGCAGAGATCCTCAATGTGTGTTAATTGTTCAAAAAAACAAGGAAAAGGACTTAAAACACCCAGATACTACCAACAGGTTTGTACCTTTAATGGGTTAAAAATTAACCGCCATTTTTTCTTCCACAAGCATTAGCATGAAGCCAAGCTGCCACTTCACAATCGACAGTATAAGTAAAAGTTTTTTGTATCTAATTTGAAGTTTTATACCACACAACATCCAGTAAATTTTGAGATACAAGTTATCCCTTGGGGGTTTAAAAGCGATGAATTCAGTGGTTGGTATGCCTTTTATTTATCACTATATCGGTAAATAAAACTGTTTGATTCCCTATGAAAATTTGTTCTTTGAGTTCTACAAGATTAAAGCATGCCAATTAACTATTCATGTCAACAACAGAAATCACTTAATGCTGATCGGCTATATCCAAATCACACGTGCACAGAGTCGCAAAAATCAAGAGTTCAAGGAAGACCTTTAACGGGTATCAGACACATACCAACAAACACCATAGGTTTGTCGGAAAATTCCTCATTTACCCAACGGTGCCTCCACCTCCTATTTTGTTTATCATTGATCTTTTTCCTTATTTTACATTGCTTTTACTATTAAGATTCTTATAAATTATGCATAGCTAGTGTGAAAAACTTTTACTTAGCTTTTTCATCCCCAAACGCCAACGCGTTTCGATAATCTTTATCAAGACGAAAACTGGGGAACTGGAATATCAAACAGACACATACACCACATTAGAGATAACATTGGAGCACACACATACGCCACATTAGAAAAAATCATTCCCTTCTCTATACAATCTCACTTAACTTACATTTATGCAGGACAAACGTCACATACCAACCATCGGCAAAAAAACACGCCGAGGTTCACCGACTCTGAGAACTAAATACCCTACCCAAAATACGTCATTTCCGGGGAATTACACTCCTGACCCATACGTAGTAAAAGGGGCCAAGCACTAAAAAAACCCCTGAAAAAACCAACACCCCTTATCCAACCAAGGATCTAAAGATCCGCTTGAGCTAACCAGTCAGAAGTTTGATTTAACCCATTAGGGGCCATAGAGTCTAATCGGAACATCCACCGGAGTTCGCACCGGTTCAGCCTCCGGGCAGTGTTCCCTCCCTCCCACCCTACAAAAATTTGGTCTAGGACCCGCCACTGCAGATCTTCTAACGTACGCCCACACTGAATCCAATGATGGACCAGCGGGGACGATTCCGAGTGAGTGCGGACTCTGGACTTATGTTCTGTTAACCGGACCCGTATAGAACGGGTGGTTCTGCCTACATACAATTTGGGGCATGGGCATTGCAACACATATACCACATTCTCAGACCTACAAGTGGTATTATATCTCGCCCTGTACATAACCCCAGTAGTAGGATGAGTCCAATATTCACCCGGAATCGTGTACTCGCACCATTGGCATGAACCGCACGGGGAATGATTCCCACTGGTAAGGGGGATTCTCTCCTGTAATTTATAATGATTTAACATCTCCCCCAAGTTTTTTCTCCTGCGGTACGAGCACAAAGGCGCTGCATCCAAGTCAGGGATTAACATCCTAGGAATATGCCAATGTTTTTTGACAATTTTAGATACACTATGGGCTAGGGAGGAAAATTCCTGCACAAAGGCCACTGTGTCCTGGGACTGTGCACCCCGCTCCCCCTCATACAAAAGCCAATCTCTATGGGCATTCTTAGCTCTTTTATACGCCCTTTTGACTACATCATAAGGATAGCCCCGATGATAGAATCTTATTTTCATCTGTTTCGCCTGGCAACGAAAGTCATCTAAAGTGTGGCAAATCCTGCGTAGCCTCAAGAACTGACTTATGGGCAAACTTCTTTTCAAGCTCTCCGGGTGAAAGCTGTGAAACCGTAACAAACTGTTACGGTCTGTCTTTTTCCTATACAGGGACGTTTGTAAATGAGTAATCCCTTTTGTAATCAAAATATCTAAAAACGGGATTTCCCTATGATTTATAGTAGCAGTAAATTTGATATTGTTATCGAGCCTATTTAGTTCTGCTATGAATAATTCCAATTCATCCTCTGTTGAAGACCATATACACAGGACATCATCAAGGAACCTCTTCCAGATCTTGACTTTAGAGAAAGATGGCATAGGATAGATCAGACGTTCTTCTAAATCTGCCATAAATAAGGCCGCTAAGGAAGGAGCTAATGATGCCCCCATAGCTATGCCATGCTTCTGTAAATAAAATTCATTATGGAACCAAAAATAGCTTCTGGTTAATACCAGGGTGGCCATTTCCATCAAAATATCTGTAGATAACTGAGGTCGGATCTTTTGTTCCACACAAATTTGATGTATTAAGGTCAAGGCTCTGTCCATGGGGATCATCGTGTATAAGGCAGTCACATCCAATGTGACTAAAATCCAATGAGGTTCATAGACATCCAACTCAGATATGATTCTGAGCATATGGTTAGTATCTTTGATATATGACTTAATAGAGGAAACCTGTTGTTTCAGAAAAATGTCCAAGAATTTGGATAAAGGCTCAAGGGGGGAATCACGCATAGATACAATGGGACGTCCAGGTGGGTTGTGTAGATGTTTGTGAATTTTCGGAAGAAAATAGATGACTGGAGTCACATGGAATCCAGGATTAAGGAAAGCAGCTTCTCTGGCGGTGATCATTTTTTGCTTGAGAGCTTTAGATACCAATTTTGAAATTTCACTTTTGAGCTCCATAGCAGGATCATCTGGTAGCCGCTGATAGAACCGAGGATCATCCAGCTGGCGGTGGGCCTCTCTTAGATAGTGTTCTTTTGACCATAGCACAATGGCCCCCCCCTTGTCAGCACGAGAAATGATCATAGATGTATTGTCACGTAGTTCTTGCAAAGCGCACCATTCAGGATAAGACATATTAAATTGAGGAGTCATACAAGAGCTTTGATTTTCCAATTGCTCCACTTCAAAGAGTACAAGATCACGAAAAGTTAACAAATTGGCATGTAGAGGGACCGCTGGGCACCAATTTGATTTTACTGAAATCAGCGTCCCATCGCTAATTGGCTGGTGCTCTTGAAAAAATACTTTGAGATGTAACTTCCGCAATAAACTGTATATTGATATGCGGGTAGTAAATGCATCATATTGTGCCGTGGGTACAAACCCCATTCCTAAATTTAATACTGATTCCTGGATAGGTGTAAGCTTTTGTTTCATCAAATTTATTACGGCTGATTGGTTCGAATCTGGGAACGAGTCTGAGGGCCCTGCACATATGTTTGTTGCTGTTGCATTGGACCCTGAAATGCCACTCGTTTTGATCCTCGACCCTTCTGTCTGCCTCTGGGTCCTCGAGAGTAAAAACCCCCTTGGGTACGTTGGCCTCTCATACCTGAGGGACCTCCACTATGGCCACCCGAGGAGCTGGAGTCCGTTGACAAGTGATCATCCTCAAAAGGCTGTTTTTGAGGAACATTGTTTTTAAATCGCCAAAGGTACACTTGATTAATGGTGTAATCACGCTCATCTCGCCTATATTTTTTTATCTTGGATTGTCTAATCGAATCTTTATATACCGTATTTTCGCGGATATAACGCGCGCGTTATACGCGATTTTACCTACCGCGCATACCCCTCGCGCGTTATATGCCTGAGCGCGGTATAGAAAAGTTTTTAAACATAGTTCCCACCCCGCCCGACGCCCGATTCACCCCCCCAGCAGGACCGCTCGCACCCCAACCCCGAACGACCGCTCGCACGCGCTCCCACCCGCACCCGCATCCACGATCGGAGCAAGAGGGAGCCCAAGCCCTCTTGCCCGGCCGACTCCCCGACGTCCGATACATCCCCCCCCCCCCCGAAGGACCGCCGACTTCCCGACAATATCGGGCCAGGAGGGAGCCCAAACCCTCCTGGCCACGGCGACCCCCTACCCCCACCCCGCACTACATTACGGGCAGGAGGGATCCCAGGCCCTCCTGCCCTCGACGCAAACCCCCCTCCCTCCAACGACCGCCCCCCCCCAAGAACCTCCGACCGCCCCCCCCAGCCGACCCGCGACCCCCCTGGCCGACCCCCACGACCCCCCCACCCCCCTTCCCCGTACCTTTGGAAGTTGGCCGGACAGACGGGAGCCAAACCGTCCTAAAGCTCCGCCTACTGGTGGGGCCTAAGGCGCGTGGGCCAATCAGAATAGGCCCTGGAGCCTTAGGTCCCACCTGGGGGCGCGGCCTGAGACACATGGTAGGTAAAATCGCGTATAACGCGCGCGTTATATCCGCGAAAATACGGTATATAAAGATTCGATTAGACAATCCAAGATAAAAAAATATAGGCGAGATGAGCGTGATTACACCATTAATCAAGTGTACCTTTGGCGATTTAAAAACAATGTTCCTCAAAAACAGCCTTTTGAGGATGATCACTTGTCAACGGACTCCAGCTCCTCGGGTGGCCATAGTGGAGGTCCCTCAGGTATGAGAGGCCAACGTACCCAAGGGGGTTTTTACTCTCGAGGACCCAGAGGCAGACAGAAGGGTCGAGGATCAAGACGAGTGGCATTTCAGGGTCCAATGCAACAGCAACAGCAACAAACATATGTGCAGGGCCCTCAGACTCGTTCCCAGATTCGAACCAATCAGCCGTAATAAATTTGATGAAACAAAAGCTTACACCTATCCAGGAATCAGTATTAAATTTAGGAATGGGGTTTGTACCCACGGCACAATATGATGCATTTACTACCCGCATATCAATATACAGTTTATTGCGGAAGTTACATCTCAAAGTATTTTTTCAAGAGCACCAGCCAATTAGCGATGGGACGCTAATTTCAGTAAAATCAAATTGGTGCCCAGCGGTCCCTCTACACGCCAATTTGTTAACTTTTCGTGATCTTGTACTCTTTGAAGTGGAGCAATTGGAAAATCAAAGCTCTTGTATGACTCCTCAATTTAATATGTCTTATCCTGAATGGTGCGCTTTGCAAGAACTACGTGACAATACATCTATGATCATTTCTCGTGCTGACAAGGGGGGGGCCATTGTGCTATGGTCAAAAGAACACTATCTAAGAGAGGCCCACCGCCAGCTGGATGATCCTCGGTTCTATCAGCGGCTACCAGATGATCCTGCTATGGAGCTCAAAAGTGAAATTTCAAAATTGGTATCTAAAGCTCTCAAGCAAAAAATGATCACCGCCAGAGAAGCTGCTTTCCTTAATCCTGGATTCCATGTGACTCCAGTCATCTATTTTCTTCCGAAAATTCACAAACATCTACACAGCCCACCTGGACGTCCCATTGTATCTATGCGTGATTCCCCCCTTGAGCCTTTATCCAAATTCTTGGACATTTTTCTGAAACAACAGGTTTCCTCTATTAAGTCATATATCAAAGATACTAACCATATGCTCAGAATCATATCTGAGTTGGATGTCTATGAACCTCATTGGATTTTAGTCACATTGGATGTGACTGCCTTATACACGATGATCCCCATGGACAGAGCCTTGACCTTAATATATCAAATTTGTGTGGAACAAAAGATCCGACCTCAGTTATCTACAGATATTTTGATGGAAATGGCCACCCTGGTATTAACCAGAAGCTATTTTTGGTTCCATAATGAATTTTATTTACAGAAGCATGGCATAGCTATGGGGGCATCATTAGCTCCTTCCTTAGCGGCCTTATTTATGGCAGATTTAGAAGAACGTCTGATCTATCCTATGCCATCTTTCTCTAAAGTCAAGATCTGGAAGAGGTTCCTTGATGATGTCCTGTGTATATGGTCTTCAACAGAGGATGAATTGGAATTATTCATAGCAGAACTAAATAGGCTCGATAACAATATCAAATTTACTGCTACTATAAATCATAGGGAAATCCCGTTTTTAGATATTTTGATTACAAAAGGGATTACTCATTTACAAACGTCCCTGTATAGGAAAAAGACAGACCGTAACAGTTTGTTACGGTTTCACAGCTTTCACCCGGAGAGCTTGAAAAGAAGTTTGCCCATAAGTCAGTTCTTGAGGCTACGCAGGATTTGCCACACTTTAGATGACTTTCGTTGCCAGGCGAAACAGATGAAAATAAGATTCTATCATCGGGGCTATCCTTATGATGTAGTCAAAAGGGCGTATAAAAGAGCTAAGAATGCCCATAGAGATTGGCTTTTGTATGAGGGGGAGCGGGGTGCACAGTCCCAGGACACAGTGGCCTTTGTGCAGGAATTTTCCTCCCTAGCCCATAGTGTATCTAAAATTGTCAAAAAACATTGGCATATTCCTAGGATGTTAATCCCTGACTTGGATGCAGCGCCTTTGTGCTCGTACCGCAGGAGAAAAAACTTGGGGGAGATGTTAAATCATTATAAATTACAGGAGAGAATCCCCCTTACCAGTGGGAATCATTCCCCGTGCGGTTCATGCCAATGGTGCGAGTACACGATTCCGGGTGAATATTGGACTCATCCTACTACTGGGGTTATGTACAGGGCGAGATATAATACCACTTGTAGGTCTGAGAATGTGGTATATGTGTTGCAATGCCCATGCCCCAAATTGTATGTAGGCAGAACCACCCGTTCTATACGGGTCCGGTTAACAGAACATAAGTCCAGAGTCCGCACTCACTCAGAATCGTCCCCGCTGGTCCATCATTGGATTCAGTGTGGGCGTACGTTAGAAGATCTGCAGTGGCGGGTCCTAGACCAAATTTTTGTAGGGTGGGAGGGAGGGAACACTGCCCGGAGGCTGAACCGGTGCGAACTCCGGTGGATGTTCCGATTAGACTCTATGGCCCCTAATGGGTTAAATCAAACTTCTGACTGGTTAGCTCAAGCGGATCTTTAGATCCTTGGTTGGATAAGGGGTGTTGGTTTTTTCAGGGGTTTTTTTAGTGCTTGGCCCCTTTTACTACGTATGGGTCAGGAGTGTAATTCCCCGGAAATGACGTATTTTGGGTAGGGTATTTAGTTCTCAGAGTCGGTGAACCTCGGCGTGTTTTTTTGCCGATGGTTGGTATGTGACGTTTGTCCTGCATAAATGTAAGTTAAGTGAGATTGTATAGAGAAGGGAATGATTTTTTCTAATGTGGCGTATGTGTGTGCTCCAATGTTATCTCTAATGTGGTGTATGTGTCTGTTTGATATTCCAGTTCCCCAGTTTTCGTCTTGATAAAGATTATCGAAACGCGTTGGCGTTTGGGGATGAAAAAGCTAAGTAAAAGTTTTTCACACTAGCTATGCATAATTTATAAGAATCTTAATAGTAAAAGCAATGTAAAATAAGGAAAAAGATCAATGATAAACAAAATAGGAGGTGGAGGCACCGTTGGGTAAATGAGGAATTTTCCGACAAACCTATGGTGTTTGTTGGTATGTGTCTGATACCCGTTAAAGGTCTTCCTTGAACTCTTAATTAACTATTCAGCCAGCAATGTCTGGTTGATGTTACCAATGAGGGATCTATTGTTGTTGTTTAATAATTAGGCATTACATAGCCAGTTTTGCCATCTTTTTCTAAAATTGATTCTCATTATGCATTTTTTGAAGGCAACACATAATGATGTTCACAATCAGTATATTAAGCAATTATCCCTGAAGAAGCATTTAAATGTAAAATGGTTGAGCCGCCATAGGACATAAGCATAAAATGAGGCAAGATACACACATAAATATTGGCAGAGCACCCTGAGAATCCTTGAGAAAGCCACATTTCTGGCAAAATGGGTCCCTATCAGGCTTGTCAGAAACTGTGCACACTTAAGTAGCACTTCTTGTTGTTGTTATAAAGAAAAATATAAAAATATATATGACACAGTAAGAAATAAGTTAAGCACTAGCAGGAGGAGGAGGTCACAGGGTCAGTGATTGAAACTATGAACTGTGAAGAGTTGGTACTGGGCATTATATCCCTACCCAAGTAGGTTTCTGAGACCCTTCTTCCTCCATTCTCTCCTGAAGTACCCTATAGTGGGATTTTTTTGTGTTTTTGAGGATTGTTTCAGAATAATCCAACAAACCATCTCCCTGATTTATTCAGTTGTAGGTTCAAACCCACACTGCTCCATGTGACCCCGGACAAGTCACTTAACCCCCATATTGCCCCAGGTATATTAGACAGATTGTGAGCCCACCAGGACAGACAAGGAAAATGCTTGAGTACCTGAATAAATTAATGTAAACCATTCTGAGCTCCCTTGGGAGAATGGAATAGAAAACTGAATAAATAAATCTTGGGCACATCATTTAGGACTCCTTTTAGTAAGCTGCAGTAAGCCCTAGTGTGTGCTTACTACAGCATAAAATAACTTACTTTGGGATTTACTGAAGCATCTTATGGTAAAAGTTCAATTTTCAGAGCAATACATGTTCTGAGCTCCCTTGGGAGAACAGTATAGAAAATTGAATAAATAAATGTATTCACTTTGAAAATAGGAAGCATGCATGTATTAATTGACTATGAAATCATGTCCTTAGGGGAAAAAAAAAATCAGGAAACAGGATTTTCACAAAATCTGTAAGCATTGTTTAATTGGATAAAACTTCTGCACTCATGGGAGCCAACTCTATGGTGCCAGTTGGTGCTGAGTACCCACAATATTGACAAGCGCCTTCAGGGAGAGGTATAGTTTATAATTCTGCTTGGTGCCCCCACTCACTTAAAAATGTTAGTGCCTATCTCTGCAGTTAACAGAAAACAAAAGCTCCTTACCCATAGTTCACAGCACAGGATTAAAGCAATTTTCTTCTCCACGACCCTAACAAAGAGCCATTATGAGCTTGAGCAAACACATACCACAAAGACAAGTGCCACTCCTGCAGAAATAGGAAATGAATCACAGGAATGGATGGGGCAAAGGGAAGGCTTTAGTGCAGTCTGCATTGATCACTGCTACTGCTACTTCTGGCAAAAGCCAGGTTTGAAGGATAGCAGTAGGTGGGGTGGGGTGGGGGGGGGGGAGAAATAAAGAGGGAGAGATGCTGAAGGTAGAAATGTTAGATTCAAAGGAGGGGTACAAGGTAGAGAAGAGACACTGAATGGAGAAAGAGGGATAAAACACTGGATTACAGACGGGGAGACAGGGGAACTGTTGAACATGGGGGTACCAGGGATGGAGGATTCCAGAGCATAGGCAGAGTAAGAGAGAGATGCTGGACTACAAAGGATGGAGGGAAGAAAAAGAAGATGACACTGGATGCACAGAGGGACTGTAAAATGTTGGGCAGGGGTAGAGAGGAGAAAGATGGAGAGATGATGACCATGTGGAAAGAGAGGATAAGAAAAATGCTGGATTATGTTGGGGAGAAGCTAGGCATAGGGATGGTTAGGGACAGGAGAGGTGCTGGATATATGGGGAGTACAGGGATGAAGACACAGAAGGGCAATGCTGGACAACATAGGGATAAAGAATAGCAATTCTGAACATGGGGGAGGAGCATGTTGATACAGAGGAGCATGGTTGTATATGAAATGCAAATATGAACACAGCTAAATAATGGTGGACATGGGGGAAGGAGTTATGGGCATAGGGATGATGCTGAATAACAAAGGGTGGATAGGGACAAAGAAGGGTAATGCTGGCCATAGGTGGAGCCTATGTAAAGAGGCATGGGGTGATGCGAACATGGAGTGAGAGGATAGGGACACAGTGGGGTGATGCTGGCCATGTGAAGGTAAACGAAAAGAGAAGAAAGATGATAAACTTGGGGGCGAGACAGGGATGTAGAGGGGTGCTGGATAATGGATATGGAGATAGCGGATAAAGAGCAAGAACATGTGTGTTGCCAGTTTCAAGTTTATTAAGTATTTGATTAATCGCTTACTCAAATATCTAAGCAACAAACAAATCTTTCAATTTACAGATAATACAGGGGTTATAAAAGACAGATGGACACTGAACAAAACATATTAAATTAACGACTAACAGAATAAACAGAAAAGGAAAACAAAAGGAAAGGCGTGGTAATGAAATACAATAATAATGATAGAAAGAAGGACGATTATAGTAATAAACAATAGAGAGAAATAAAAGAAGTAGCCTTATGAAAATAAGCAAAAATAGGCTGGGACTCCTAAATATCATAAGCGTCTTTGAAAAGAAAGCTCTTAAGTTTACTTTTAAATTTATCTAAGATCTTTTCTCAATTTGTAGCCATTATGAGACAACATTGGCATGGAATGCAGTTATAGCCCTGATTCCCCCAATTTCCTATAATAGCATTTAATAGAGTAGCAATGATTGGAGAGAAACTGGGGCATTTAAAGTTTGGGGAGAAGAAACAAAGGAGACTGGGGAGAATCTATATGCATGAGGAATGTGGGGGATGTCATTGATGTGGGAGTACCCTTAAAGAGGATGAGTGGATAGATCCTTCAACAAAAAGGATAGAAAAAGTTGTAGTGATTCTAATTGTAATAGCACCCAAGTGGAATGCTTGTGTAGGATGGTGTATGTGGGTCATACTAGCCATCCCATAAAAATAAGGCATAATGAAGTTTCAAGTTTCTTCAAAAATTTTATAAACCGCCTAATCGGCCTTCTAGGCGGTGAACATTATGTTAAAAACATATATAGGGTAACTATACATCCTTTAAAACAATAGTCATAATTCAAAACATTTAAAAAAAATACAAAAACAAACAGGAACAAAAAAGGAGAGAAGGATAGAACTACAATTTATCAAGTAAGAAAGAGAACATATAGGGAAAGGACAAAAGGGAGGGTAACAAAAATAGATTAAAACTATGTAGCCCTAAGTCTCATATAATAGGTGAAGTGTTACAGGCACCTTTATTCAAACACTGGAAGGATTAGCAGCATACTATTGAGAACTTACAGTGAAGAGTGATTGAGTCAATACATGAATGGAGGGAGGATGGTAATCTGGAGAAAGAGCTAAATTTACGGGAGCAGTTTTGGATATACACATTAAATACTGTAGCGCCTAAGAGACTAAATTTAGAAATTGATTGGGCTTCGCTTATCTGATTCTGAAGGGTTGTGTGATTGGTGGGCTTAGTAAGACGTCATTGATTGAGGGATTTAAAAAAACCTGCCATCAGGGGCTGATGGTGACATAGCATGAAAAATATAACTGAGTTTTGTAGCTTTAAGACGGTTAAGTTATTTGTTATATAATATAGACATAGGATTAATATGTGTCCTTGACTTTTAGCGGATCCTTGATAAAGCCTAATACTAGCGAAGCATGTCAGATTTCCTCTGGCTGATGGACATGACTATTTAACGATAAATGAATCAATTTATATAAAAATTTAAAGGAAAATTTAAAGAGGAGTAAATTTAAATATTAGAACTATAAATGCACATAAATAAGCTAATGGGGAGTGTAAAACTTAGCGTGTTGAGATGGTTTGAACGCTAGTGGCTCCGCTGAAGCTTTGGAAAAAATTATAAATATTTTTTTGATACCTGAAGGACTGTTTTGTGGTGGAAAGATGGATGTAGAGCAGAAAGTGAAGAAGGAGAGGAAAACAGCAAATGGATAAGAAGGCCCTGGAAACACACCCTCTCTTTTACTAAGGCATTCTAGCCGATTTTGTGCATGCTAAATGCTAACACATCCATTATATTCTATGGACACATTAGCGTTTAGCATGTGTAATTAGCGTGTGTTAAATCAACTACTGCACCTTAGTAAAAGGACCCCACAGTTAAGAGCACAGACAGAATGAAGTTCAACCAGAGACGGGAAAAGATGATTAGAAAAATAAAATCAGCAGATAACAAAGGTAGGAAAAATGATTTTATTTTCAATTCAGTGATTGAAATATGGCAGTTTGGAGCTTTTACATCAGCTGTCTATATTTTACACTGTTCAGGAAGAAATGCATTTGTTTCTATTTCTCTGATGGTGTACTGCATGCAGAGTCTTGCATCTTAGGGTTTCGTTTGTGTATATTATGACTTTTAATTGTGGTCCTGTATTTGCATAGCATTTATTTGTGTTCTGCTTATGTGGCCAAGGTCAGGTGTTCTGGTAGGAATGAATGTTGAGAAGTGCTTTGTGTAGTTTAAAAATGTGCTTTGTGTAGTTTAAAAATGGTATTACTATTAGTACTATTATTATGAGGCAGGGTCTAGGGCTGAGCTTGGGGACCTCCAATCATTTTGAAAAGTTGGTTGCTATGCTGATATTTGCACTCTCTCTACCACTGTTTCATCCCTCCTCTAAACCACTATGCTATACAAGTCTTGGATCTATCACTTGGACATGTCATATGATCAAGCAGTATAACAAATTTTAATAAAACATATCATAAACATAATTCCATAATACCCTCGCTCCTCCCACTCCATATTCTGTAAAGCATGCCAAACCCCAGACCTGGCTGACCTCTAAAATCCACTATTTCTGTGCCAGGTCTGCTGGATATCTTTGGTTCAAATCCTGAACTTATGCAGACTTAATACATTTCAAATTCCTACTGACCTCCATCCAGTCTGCTCTTTCGCTTGTCAAATAAGACTATTACACCCATTTGACCAAATCCTGGATAAGCACATGGCATCTCTTAGAGAGAGGAAGTGATAATGATTGCTGCGGATGGGCTGACTGGATAGGCCATTTGACTTTTATCTTCCATCATATTTCTGTGTTTTTAAATCACTTTGTTCCAACCCTCATTGCCTCTTTGCCATACCAAACTCTCTACTCAAGGTGACCTTGTCTCTAAACCATCATTTTCCCTCAGATTATGATGAGTACTGCTATGACAAGGTTCACAAGATTAATCTTGAGTTCTCAACCAATCCACCTCCACCTCTCCCTCCCCCAACCCACTCTGTCAACCTTCCTTCAGCCCCTGCCACTTTTTCTTCCTTCCTGGAAATCACTGAAGAGGAAACTGCATATTTTATTTCTTCCTCCAAACTCACTATCTGCTCCTCGGATCTGATTCCCACCCATCTACTCAGCACTATCTCTCCTACTGTCATCCCTTCCATCTGTCACATCCTCAATCTATCACTTTTCACTGCAACTATTCATGATGTCTTCAAACATGCCATAATTACACCACTCCTCAAGAATATAAGAATAGCCTTACTGGGTCAGACCAATGGTCCATCAGGCCCAGTAGCTCGTTTTCACGGTGGCCAATCTAGGTTACTAGTACCTGGCCAAAACTCAAGGAGTAGCAATATTCCATGCCACCATTCCAGGACAAGCAGTGGCTTCCCCCATGTCTTTCTCAATAACAGACTATGTACTTTTCCTCCTGGACCCTACCTGCCCCTCCAACTATCACCTCATCTCCCTCCTCCCTTTCTTATCCAAGCTACTTGAATGTACTGTTTACCACCATTGTCTTGACCTTCTGTCATCCCTAGCAATTCTTGACCTGCTTCAATCAGGCTTTTGCCCCCTGCATTCTATGGAAACTGCCCTTGCTAGAGTGTCCAATGACCTGTTCCTGACCAAATCCAAATGCCTCTATTATATCCTCATCCTTTTTTTATCTATCCGCTGCTTTTGACACTGTAGACTACCTTGATATACTTTTCTCACTTGGATTTCAGGGCTCTGCTCTTTCTTGGTTCTTATCTTATCTCTCATATCAGACCTTTTGTGAATGCAGTGGTGGATCCTCCTCCACTGCTATCCCACTATCAGTCAGGGTACTCCAAGGCACTGTCCTGGGACCTTTTCTTTTCTCCATCTATACTATTTTCCTTGATGCTCTGATCTCTTCCCATGGTTTTCAGTATCACCTCAATGCTGATGACTCCCAGATCTATCACTCTACACCAGAAATCTCTACAGGAATTCAAGCCCGAGTCTCAGCTTGCTTGTCTAATATTGCTGCCTGGATGTCTCATCGCCACTTAAAACTGAATATGACCAAGACTGAGCTACTTATCCTTTCACCTAAACCTACCTCTCCTCTCCCCCACTTTCTATCTCAGTACATAACATTCTCATCCTTCCTTTCTCGTCAGCTCACAGCCTCAAGGCCATTTTTATTCTCTTTTTCTTTTTCTACACAAATCCAACAGATCACTAAAGCCTGTTATTTCTAGCTCTACATATCACCAAAATCTGACCCTTCCTCTCTGAACACACTACCAAAACCCTTACCCACACCCTTATCACCTCTTGCTTAGACTACTGCAACTTGCTTCTCACTGGTCTTCCACTTAACCATCTCTCTCCTCTTCAATCTGTTCAAAATTCTGCTGCATGACTTATATTCCACCAGAGTCACTATGCTCATATCATCCCTCTCCTCAAGTCACTTTATTGGATCCCTATCCATTTCCACATACAGTTCAAACTCATTTTATTGGCTTCCAAGTGCATTCATTCTGCAATATCTCTTCTCTTGCCTCCTCCTTTACTCCTCCCCGAGAACTCTGTTCATCAGATAAGTCTCTCTTATCTGTACCCTTCTCTTCTTTTGCCAACTCCAGACTAGTCCCTTCTCTCTTGCGGCACCATATGCCCAAAACAGACATCCTGAGTCATTATGTCAAGCTCTGTCTCTGGTAGTAATCAAATCTAAGCTAAAAGCCCACTTTTTCAAGGTTGCTGTTAACTCTTAACACCCACTCGCTTGTAAGGCACCCATACCTGTTTTATCATTCCCTCTCTGAGAAACTCCATAACACCTTACTTGTCCTGTTTGTCTGTCTGATTAGATTATAAGCTCTATTGAGAAGGGACTGTCTCTTGGATGATTAAGGTACAGTGCTACTTATGTCTAGCAGTGCTATAAAAATAAGTAATCGTAGTAGACTTCTTGGAGGTATGGTACATGCAGTGCAGAGGTTTACACATTTAGAATGTATTTTAGAAAGAAGGTCGATGTTGAAGGTGATATATATATAAATACTGGAAAGTACAGCTGTTATAAATTATAGTCAACCTTACTTGTCTTTTGGGACTGCTTGCCCTGGTGGTAAATGAAGAAGATCTGTTTGTGAGCCTTTGCTCTGATTGTCCTCTATTTATATAGCTGCATGGCACATCAAGGTAGGAGAGCCTTTTTACTGTCCTTATGCACTTACTTAACTGGTTAGTGGACTGAATATCACTGCTAACTAGCTAAGTAATTGCTCTGGCCAAGCTTTGCTCCAGACCACCTCTAACCTAGACAGGGAATAACCATCTACCAGTGATATTCAGTGGTTAAGTGCCACTGAATATTGGCAGCTGGCCAGATCAGTGGGATATAACTGGACAGGAGCCACACATCGATCAACTCTAGATAAAAACGAAGACACCTGATAATCTATAAGAAGTTACATTTTTAAACTGTTAGTAAAATTTGATGACCACAACTGTGCAGGTAGAAATACATCCATGTCCCTCCTGCTCAAGATAATGGGGGAGCTTTTCAGAATGCTGTTATCTTTCTGTAGTGATGTGAAGGAATTTGGGGTGAGAACCAGGGTTTTATGATCGGAACCATTTTCCTCAAGGGATTGGGAAGGAGGCTATTTGATGATTATTAGGATATTGATGGTGTCGATGCCAAAAATCAAATGGTGTTTAATGGATTGGAATACAGATTGTCAGTGTGGAGTTGGAGTTAGGTAAATGACTCCCCCCCCCAAAAAAAAAAAACCCAACAAAAAAACCTTGCTAACTGTCCACTTTACTTTGGAAGGATAGTGAGCATATTTCCAGAAACAGTCATACAAGTTTAAGTCTTAGCAAGCATGATAAAGATGTAACACTTCCTCCCACAGTAGATGTTAACATATTTGGTGTTAGCAAGAGCAAAGTAAACGGTGCATCTAATATAATAAAACGGTAAGCCGCGCATGCGCATTTCCTAAGCGTGGGTCCGTTTTCCGTGAGCTGTAGCTAGGAAGTGCGCATGCGCGGCTCACCCCCTGCCCTCTCCGTCGTCTCCCGGCTCCAGCGGCGTCACAGTTTTCAAAGAGCCGCGCGATTGTTTCAACGCGGAACCACCAGCCATTAAAGCTCCTGGCGCTGACTCCCGACGGTGGAGGAGAGGCATGGTAGAAGAAGATTTCCGCCGCTGCTCCCCCTTCCCTTACCGCGGCCCCGACTGATGATTTCAGCAGCGTGTCCAGCAGTCTTCACACGCTGCTTCGGGCCCTTCTACTACCCTGATTTGCTCTGGACGTGCCAGAGTAAATCAGGCCAGTAGAAGGACCCGAAGCAGCGTGTGAAGATTGCTGGACACGCTGCTTGAATCGCCATGTGTACTCAGACCCGCGGGAAGGGAAGGGAAGGGGGGGCCGCTGGCAAAGGACTCGAGCCCGTGTTTGTAGTCGCGACTGTGGGAAGGGAAAGGGGGTAGAGGAAACAATAATGCTGCTGCATAGGGAACTGGTGTGGGGGGAGGAAAATGGAGGGGGGGAAATGCTGCTTTGGACACACAGACAAAGGGAGGAAGGGAGACAGAAAGACAAGAAGAAAGACACAGGGGCAGGTGCACAGGGAACTGGTGTGGGGGGAGGGAAATGGAGGGGAAGGGAAAAGACACAGGTGCAGGGAAATATACAGAAAGACAAACAGACAAAGGGGGCCAGGGACAGAGATAGACAGAAAGAAAGACAGTGGGAGTCGCGTAAGGAGAGATGTGGGATGCCGCAGAGGGAACTTTTCCAATGGGTGCAACTGGGCGGCTGTCGGGAACCTCTGATCAGGGGCAGAGCAAGGTAACTGTATCATAGGGATAAGAAGGAGGAGGGGGGAGAAAAAGGAAGGGACGCCTACTGCTGGACAGGGGGAGAAGGAAAGAGGTGCTGATGGACAGGGGGTGGGTGAAGAAAAAGGAACGGAGGCCTAATGTTGGACAGGGGGAGAAGGAAGGTGCTGCTGGACAGGGGGGAGGTAAAACAAAGGGAGAAGGGCTGCTGCTGCATAAGGAGAGCTGTGAAGGGGTGGTGGTGGACACAGGGGAGGTAAAAGGAAGGGAGAATGGACAGGGGGAGCAGGCAAGGGGTGGTGATGGACAGCCAAGGAAAAAGAAAGACAGAAAGAAAGAAAGCGGCTAAGGAGAGAGAGAGAGAAAAAGAAATAAAGAGAGACACACACACATATATTCTAGCACCCGTTAATGTAACGGGCTATAAGACTAGTGAAGAATAATATGGCAAAATATTTCCCATACACAAGCTAAAGCCTCATTTGCATTGCTAACTTGAGCATGTAGACAGTAATGTATACATTTCTGATCTTAGTTTGTTATGCATTGTAAGCCTTTATTACATTTAATTCAGTTTTTAGCACATCCTAAACAAGTAAACAAGATCAAGTATTAGATTGGTTTCGATCTTACTTTTCTGAAAGATCTTCAACTGTGTTTTTCAACAATGCTTTTTCAAAGCCGTACCAAAACAATTATGGAATACCTCAAGGATCCATACTTTCCCCATTACTGTTCAATATTTACTTGGCCCCACTTTTAACACTCTGTCAATCCATAGGCTTTACAGTATATGCCTATGCAGATGATTTTCAACTTTTGCACACTATTGATCCCAACAGTTCACATGACATATCAGAAATCAATCATAAGTTAGCCAAAATTCATGAATGGTTAAACAACAATCAATTATCTCTAAGTATAACTAAAACTTCCACTGTGCTTTTCTCAGGGAAAGAAGGAGTTCAACTTACTAGTCCAATAATAATTGACAATAAGCCCCTCAATCAAACAACTAATACAAAAATTTTGGGAGTCTTAATAGATAACAATCTCACTTTCCAAGCACACATCAGTGCTCTCGTTAAAAATTGTTTCTACAGGTTAAAGATGATCCGTTCGCTTGCCCCACTTCTCGATTCATTTTCCCTTAATACATTAATTCACTCCTTAGTTATCGCAAAATTAGATTATTGTAACTCCTTATTAAAAGGAGCTTACCAAAAGGATATAAGACGTCTTCAACTCATTCAAAATATTGCAATAAAGATTATTACAGGTTCCAAAAAGTTTGATCATGTCACACCTCTATTACAAAATGCTCATTGGCTGCCCATATCTTACAGGATTAATTATAAATTAGCTCTTCTAGTTCATAACACATTAAAAACCAATACTCCTGCTTTTATAGATAGGCTCCTGATTCCTTACAGTTCATCCAGAGTTCTCAGATCAGCCTCTCAATCTACCCTTAATGTTCCTTCACTTAAAATTATCGGAACCCGCCATGCTTCAATTTTCTCTGTTACTGCCCCAATGTTATGGAATTCTCTCCCTTTGTATTTAAGATTAGAACAAGATTTGCAAACTTTTAAAAAGAATTTAAAGTGTCTTCTTTTTAAAGAAGCATTTAACTGATAGTTCTCTTTTTTAATTATATCAGTTAATCCCTGAGCAACAATATCAGTAAACTTCTTTTCCCTTAAATATATACCTTTATACTTTTATAATGACATTTTTTAGGCCTTTTTATTTTCCTTACCTCCCTAATGTGTTTTCCTTTTATGTTCTCTTTAAACAAAAAAATTGTATTTCTTCCCTATTTTCCCACTGTTTCTAGTTTTCTTTTTGTCCCAAGGATGTTACCCTAGTTTGTGTAGTATAACATTATGTATAAGTTAGTTTTGTTTTTAAACTCTGTTTTTAATTTTGTAAAACGCTTTGAAATTGGAAAAGCGTTTAATCAAACAATTTAATAAACTTGAAACTTGATCTTTAGGTTGTACACAAAGCTTTATTGTCAAGTGGATATTAATGAATAGTTGTATCCCACTTGAGACCGAAATAAGACTGCATGACTCTTAGAGGTCACACAGATAAGAAAGGGAAAGAGCCAGGAACCAGAAGGGAAAATAATGTTAAAAACCAGAAAACATAATTTTTTTTCCTAATAACCATTTTGCAACAGGCACCATCATGACATAATGGCCCTTGCCTGGAATCCTGGGTAGCTGTTGCAGATACTATTTTCAGATTAAACGAAAGCTGAAGAAACCAACTTGATGTCTGTGATTGTACTAAATATATGCAGCTGATATATATACAGTATGAGGCTCATAATCGAAAGAGAAAAATGTCCAAAAACCGGCCTAAGATGGCACTTGGACGATCATCAGTCAAAAATGTCCAAGCGCCAATAATAAAACTGGGTTTTGGACGTATTTAAAAACGACCTAGGCCTTCATAGCTGAATGACCATAGCTAAATGGGGCGTGTCAGGAGGAGTGTCGAGGGTGGGATTTGGGCGGGACATGGGTATGCTTAGACTTAGTCGTACTGCATGTATAACCGAAAGTTATACAGCACAGCATAGACGGAACTTGGACGTTATGACTTAGACCGGGGGTCGGCAACCTGCGGCTCCAGAGCCGCATGCGGCTCTTTTCCACCTTTGCTGCGGCTCCGGTAGTGTGTCACGCAGGCATGCAGCTTACAAGTCCGGCGTCGCGGCGGGAAATAGCCATGCTGAGCAGTGAGCTCAGCACATACACAGATGAAAGCCTTGCTTGCTGATTGGTCCGGCAGCCCCGCCCCGCCGTGCCGCCGGACCAATCAGCAAGCAAGGCTTTCATCTGTGTAGTGCTGAGCTCACTGCTCAGCATGGCTATTTCCCACCGCGACGCTGGACTTGTAAGGTGCACGCCTGAAAAAGAAATCATCCTGGCCGGGGTCGGTGTCATGCTCCAGAGATCTACAGCCTTCCTATCTCCCTCTCCCTTCTACCTGCTTCCGGCCACATCCCCTGCTCCGCGGCTCTCTTCGGCAACTCAGCAGCAGCGATCGACACAAGCTTCTGACGTCGGGGCCTACCCTCTGCGAGTCCCGCTTGTTTCAACTTCCTTTTTCCACAAAGGCGGGACTCGTAGAGGGAAGGCCTCGATGTCGGCAGCTTGTCTTGATCACTGCTGCTGACGAGTTGCTGAAGAGAGCCGCGGAGCAGGGGGGTGTTGCCAGGTGCAGGTAGAAGGGAGAGGGCCAGATGCAGGACTCGTGGGTGAGGGAGGAGAAGAGAGAGAGAAAGAGAGAGGGGAGGGAAACAAAAGGAAATATTTCATACTGGGTTGGGCCGGAGTGGAGGGAGGGTGGAAAGATTCTAGCTACAGGGTGCAGTAACAAAGGAAAAGGGGGGAAGCTGAAAATGGAGATAGTGACACAAAGAAGAGAAAGGGTAAGCAGGACCTACTGAATAAGGATAGAGATACAGAGGGGACATGAAGAGGAGGTGAAATAGAGACATAGAAGTAATGCTGAAAAAGTGTGTGGGGGGGAGATAAAGACATTGAAAGGGCAAATGGTGAACATGGCGTAAAGATAAGGACAGAGACAAATGAAGATTCTGAAAAAGTGGTGAGATAGGGATATAGGTGAGATGGACACAAAGAAGGGTGATGCTGGAAAATAGGTGGAATGGTAATTCTGACAGACACAGAAGGGAAATGCTGGATCAAGGAGAGATGGGGCTCAGGCTGGATGGAATGAGGAGAAATGCCTTGTTGGCCCGGAACTTCCTCTCCTACGTCAGAATTGACGTCAGGGAGCGGAATGCTGGTCAGCGCAACACTTCTGCAGGGAAAGCTTGGGACGGCGGTGGCTTGGGGGCTGTTCCCCGATTGCGGTGGCAGCAAACCGAGTGGCTTGGGGGACGACACGGAGACAGAAAGAAGGGGGAACAGGGAGACAGAAAGAAAAAGTTGGGGGAGAGAATGAGGTCTGGAGGAGAGGAAACATACAGGAGGCTGAAAGAAAGGAAGAAAGATTGGATGCACAGTCAGAAGAAGAAAGTGCAACCAGAGACTCATGAAATCACCAAATAGCAAAGGTAGGAAAAATGATTTTAATTTCAATTTAGTGATCCTGTATATAGCATTAAGATAAGAAACAATATATGCAGTGTTAGATTTGTTTTATAATGGTTTTGCGGCTCCAAGTTTTTTTTTCTTTTCGAAAACGGGTCCAAGTGGCTCTTTATGTCTTAAAGGTTGCAGACCCCTGACTTAGACCATTTAAAACATGATATAAGTCACAAAAAAACAACCTAAAGTCACCAGATAAGCACTGCAGACACAAATTACAAACCCCCACACACTACCCCAGTGATCACTGACCCCACCCCCACTTCATAAAAATCATAATCACACCTTTAAAATTCAGCCTCCAGACCATCATCTCCTGGCAGCCTGGCATAGGAAAGCCTAGTCGACCTGCACAGAAGTGGCTTAATTCATCTTGGGGGTGGGTTAGGGACCCATGGTGATGAGGACTCATGCCCATAAGCCCCTGTAATCACTGCATTGATACTTAAACATGTGCACTTCCCTATACACCCCCAAAACCCTTTAGTACTGGCATATAAGTGGCTCCTGCAGCTATAAGGGCTATTGGGGTGGTAGATAAGTGGATCTAGGGGATTCTGGAAGTGGTTTGTGGGGCTCACCATGACCTATAAGGGAGCTGGAGTGAGATGATGACATGGCACCCTTTTTGTGAAGTTCACAGCGGTGCCCTTTAAGGTACTCCACTATTTAGGTGCCTTGTCTGGGTGTTCAGTCTATAACTTTGCAGACCCCTCCCACATCCCATGTTCTAGGCATTTTTGACTTGGATGAAAAGTTGGACGAAAATGTGGTATAAAGATGGACAATTTAGCGGCTTGGACGATCAGATTGGCAGGACGTATATTTAGACGATTTTTGAAACAACAAAAAAAAATTGGACGTATTTTTCGAAAATGTGTCCTACGCTGTTTTTTTACTTTGGACTTGCTACTTAGACAAAAACGGACTTAGACGTTCCTTTTGATTATGCCCCTCCACATAAATATATAATTTTGTAAATATATTTTTAATGTTTAATTTTGTCTCACTAAGCACAGGGACAATATCATGGAAACCCCAAATTGCTATAAATTTGTAGAAAAACAATATAAAATGAAAAGCAAGTCAACCAAATTTACCCCCTCCCCTCCCCCTCTCCTTAATCAAGTCATGTTAGAATTTTTATTGCAGGCTGCAGCGGTAAAAGCTCCAATGCTCAGAGAATTCCTCTGAGCATCAGAGCTTTTATTGCCACAGTGCGACAAAAAACTCTAACGCGGCTTTGACTTTGGCTCATGAAAAACAAACAAACAAAAAACCCCTACATGATTCACATAAATTAGAGCAGGTTTTTTTTGGGGGGGTGGACAAAAGCATGCTTCTTGAGCGCGTGTATTATAGCTGTGTCTTATGTGTTTCTGGCTGTGGTTCATAATAAAGCTTGACATTAAAAAGTAATTACAAGATTAACATAAATTATAGCAGTTTTGGAGGAAGAAAAGTCATGTCTTATGCGCGCTTGTTGAAAGCCAATGTTGCATCTCCCCTCTCTTCCCTTCATCCAGTAGCCCCAGCGTGCCTATGGTTGACATACCGCTTTTGGCGTTTATTTTTCCAGCACATATGTGACCCACAGAGTGAAACAGCACCAAAAGTGGGATTGTGAATAACAGATAAATGCTATAAATGACTGGAGGGACAACTTTCATTTTTGAAAGTTTTAATCATAATAATAATTATTTATTTATAACCCGCTATATCTTAACAGTTCAGAGTGGTTTACAACAAAGAGAATCTGCCAGACACAGATGAAACAGAAATGGAATTATATAACTAGTATGATTTTGTGCACTGTAGAATGGGCAATATAATTTTTTTCACAACTTTTTTTTTTTTTTTTAAATGTTGTACAGCTTAAAAACTTCATGTATCTAAAGTGGGGTATGTGATTTCTGGGATACAGAGAGAAATATGATTAGGTACCTGAATGTTAAACCACTTTTGATACCTTTTTGCGATGTAGGTCACAGCATTTTTATTACTGTATGCAGCAGTTTGAAAATATTTTAAATTTCCTTGTCAATATGTTACTTAAAACAATATTTGGTTAGCTTTCTCATCCTATTGGGTGATCTTCCAAGCTTTTACCGCTTGACTGTCAAATGTGCTTCCAGATGAGTGATTAGAATATGAAAGGAATACAAACCATGCTAATTGGCTCCATATTGATATCATTCATGAGGACTAACAAGACTAATTTTCTTAAAATTAAGGTCACACTGATGATTCATAGAAACAGAGAAAATGATAGCAGATAAAAACCATATGGCATATCTAATCTGCTCATCCATAGCATTTATTTAAAAGATTTCTCAACCACCTATACCTAGGCAGCTTTACAAATAACATACAGAAAATAGAAACATACAGAAAAAAACAAAATTTATACAAACAACAGACATTTCAAAGCATTCAAAAATGAAAAATAATTCACAGCACCCAATTATATTTCATATCAATCCCAACACCGGAATAAACTAGAATTATCATTAATTGGAATGCTTCTACAAAAAGGTGTTCACTTCTCCCTACAAATCCATGAGTTTAATACCCGCGAATTCGGTTATTCACAATTTTTTGCCCCTAGTTTTAAAACACTAAATCACTGCATCCCGGACCTCACCAGATCTTACCTGGTGGTCTAGCGGTGACACGGGGCAGGAGTGATCTTCCTACGCTCCTGCCCCGTGCAGAGCCATCATAAAAAAATGGCTGCCGTGAGCTTCTGTTGTAGTCTTGTGAGACCCCTATTACAAGATCTCCTTGCTTTATTTTACGAGGGAGTGCTGAAAAGTTCTCAGCCTAGCCAATCAACTTCCTAAATTCTGAGCATTATTTTGCCACTGCAACTGAAAAAAATGTTATCTTATTTTGTTACATGCCAATTTGCAAAAATGAAATTATTTGTTTTGATGTTGTTTCAGATCATTGAGCCATATCCACTTCATTGTCTTCTTGGTTGAACTACGAACTTTTCAGCAACCTCTTATTATTTCCTTTATGTGTGTTAAGTAATTGAACTGTAAATTTCCTTCAGACCCTTAAAATGCTCTAAAGTTAGCTCTGTAACATTTGCCTAAGTGAACAAAATGCTCCTTACATTTTATTCATTTCTGTCTATAAAATATTTAGCATTTTCTCTCACTAACTCTACACCGTGACTTGATGACTAGATAATTTTTAATGAAATAAGTTGCTTCCAGCAAATCTGAAACTGTTATTGAGACTTTCTATGTACTTCTGAAAACTGGAACTCTTAAGTGATTAGTTTGGTTACTGGAGGAGAGCCAGATGTGCTCCTTGGAAGTATGGCTGGAGCATTTCACCTGTTCCCCAGCAGCAACATAAATAGCTTAAGACAATCTACTATGGAGCTCAGGCTTATTAAAAGATTTGTCAGCAATGCAAATCCTAAATATGATTCTAAATCCCGTGTAATAATCCCACTTTGAAATGATGATGCAGCCTGCTCTGTTGAATGGAAACAAAGCAGATGTTCTAGCTGCCTCAGTGCAGAATTAGTCAAATAACTAATAATTTTAAATTGCTTGCACTTTCAGAAGGCCAATCTTTTTATAAAAGTCATTGTCATCGCAATAAAATTCTGGAACCCAGTATACTCCAGAAATAACCAATTTTATGTTGATCCCAATTGGAACTGCCCCCCCTCCAAAAAAAAAATATATATATATATATATTTCCCCAACTATTCTAAGCCCCCATGGTCTTTGCCTTTGGAAGATAATAAACAAACTAATCTTCAACCTATACAGTTTAAGGATTTATATATATATATATATATATATATATATATATATATATATATATATATATATATATATATATATATAGCATGTGCTTGCCATTCTCCCAGTTACCACCCACCCCAGCGTGCAGCAAGCAGCCTCCTTTGATACTCAAGTACAATCATAACCAACATCATGTACTGGCTTTCTTAACCTTTTGACAGCTAATGAGTTCCCTTGTCCTATTTTTCCTCTCCTCTGTAGTATAAATAATAAGATTGCTTGTTTGAAATTGTATTACTGGTAGAACTGGCAACACCATCAGAGGGCAATTAGAGAGGTAGCTAAAAGCTGCGGTGGTATATGACAATTTAGCAAAGCTTTAAAATGCTAAGTTGGAAGATAGTGGAGAGGAAAGGATAAGTGTTTGAGCCAGTGGCTTCAGGGTTGCTTTTGTTATAGCAAGATTTTCCATCATTTCATCAAATAAAATATCTAATACACAGTTTTAAGCAATAAAAACCTAGTATAGCAATATCATGAGTGCATTTAATGTAGCCTAAGTCATTATCTTGATGATACATAGCCACTCATGGAAGGTTTATTACAATAATAAATCAGAAATTATATTTAGAAAAAAAATAATCGTAAGCACTGCACTATGAGGAAACATGATTATGCTTTCATGTACAAGCATAATGATTGCAGAATCCCACACCTGTTTGATCAGTTACATTCCCATTTTGCATTTGTCATGTTTGAAATTGTCTTAACCTCTTTCAAAGAAATTTAGCTAAAGGTGACACTTTTGACCGGGGTTATTTCCCCAAGTATTTTCCTTATGAGCTGAGACAGGGATGTGATTCTTCTTTGTCAATGGAAAAGTCAGTTTTCCAGTCTTAGGGCTCCTTTTACTAAGCAGCATAAGAGCATTTTACCATGGGCCGGTGAGGTTAATACTCTGATGCTCACTGAATTCCTATGAGCATCGGAGCATTTATCTCTGTCGGCCGGTGGTAAAATGTTCTTATGCTGCTCTCTAAAACCAAGGGTTAGGGAATTGCAAACTGAATCATCAAAGTGATGTACTGTGTCCAGTACTGGTCGCCGTACCTCAAAAAGGACATGGCGGTACTTGAGGGAGTCCAGAGAAGAGCGACAAAACTGATAAAAGGTATGGAAAACTTCTCATACGCTGACAGATTAGAAATACTGGGGCTATTCTCCCTGGAAAAGCGGAGACTTAGAGGAGACATGATAGAAACCTTCAAAATCATGAAGGGCATAGAGAAGGTAGACAGGGACAAATTCTTCAGGCTGTGGGGAGCCACAAGTACAAGGGGGCACTCGGAGAAATTGAAAAAGGACAGGTTTAGAACAAATGCTAGGAAGTTCTTTTTCACTCAGAGGGTGGTGGACACATGGAACGCGCTCCCGGAGGCTGTGATAGGCCAGAGCACGCTACAGGGGTTCAAGGAGGGTCTAGATAGGTTCCTAAAAGAAAAGGGGATTGAGGGGTACAGATAGAAGTGGAGGTAGGTTACAGGAATAGTCTGAAACCACTTCACAGGTCGTGGACCTGATGGGCCGCCGCGGGAGCGGACCGCTGGGCACGATGGACCTCTGGTCTGACCCAGTGGAGGCAACTTCCTTATGTTCTTATGTTCTTACTGTTATGATGCATAGGAACTTAATATAAGTGTTACCATACTGGGACAGACCAAAGTTCCATTAAGACCAGTACTCTGGCCATTTTAGGTCACAAGTACCAGATCTCAAAAGAGTAAATGAGATTTTATGCTGCTTATCCTAGAAATAAATAGTAGATTTTCTCAAGTTCATCTTAATAAGGCTTATGGACTTTTCTTTAAGGAAATTATCCATACTTTTTTTTTTTTTTAAATCCTGCTAAGCTGTTTTTTACCACATTCTTTGGCAACAAATTCGAGTTTAGTTACACGTTGAGTGAAGAAATATTTACTCCAGTTTGTTTTAAATTTATCTGTGTTGATTATATAGTTTTCTTCCAGATAATGATTGGTGCAGATTTTTTTGGATTAAGAAGATAAAACTTCTTTGTCCCTGCAGCTGAGTCACAGTCCACTCCCTCTGATCTGCAAAGAGGGTTGCATTCTAGAACACTTTTATTTCCCTCCAAGACAGTGAATAATGTTTTGTTAAGAAAAGAAAGTGACTGCTTGGGAATCCCCCCCCACTAAGGGAGAGAACACTGCCTATCAATCCATTTGGCCTTTATCTGCCATCATGTTTCTATGTTTCATATATATAACAGGTAGCAATAAGATTAACCTTATATATTCTTGAACCAACAGTGAGATGTTATACCATTAAAAGAAAAGAAAAAAACCCTAATGATCTCGTAATAAAATAAACCAAACACCATTGGCCTTTCAACAATTTCTTTTCTTACTGAATTGCTTGAATAGCTTCTTTATGATCTGAAACCGCAGAACAGCTCAAACTATAATTGTTTCTATGTTTTGGGGATAAAAATTGACTTTTCTTTTTTTGCCATAAAAAGTCACATGAGCCTCACAATAGAATTGTAGAGAGGTGTAGTAAAATTCCCGAGAATCAAAACGAAACAAATAAAAAAAAATAAAAATCACACAGATAAGTGAAAAAAATTTTCCATCAATTATCTAGGTTTCAATGAAACTCTAAAGCTACCGAAGCAGCATTGTGAAGGGTCAAATCTTTGCAATTCTTCTTTAGAGCATGACTCAAGCTTCATTTGGATTAATGGCATTAAGGAGGGGAAAAATTTACAACTCATTAACCAAACTCATTTTTAATTATTCCTGCTCCTCAAACATATATCACACATGAACATTGAACTGATGTACGCTGATTGCAACATGGAGTAGTTATAACAATAAATAATGTGGGTTTATTCAGCACATTTTTGTCATACCAGATTCTGGCATGTGCTATAATTTAATAATCTATTGTGTCAGTATATTTTTAGTAATCTTGTGGTAGCATGTAAACATATTTCCAGTAGCTAGAGGGTTTGGATGCATTCACAGGGACTAGAAGAGGTGAGACAAGATTATTTACCTGGATATATTGACACTAAAGTAGCGTAATAATAATTTGCATTGATAATGTAAAGAACCTAGTTTCAGAGGAGCATAACTCACAGTCTACAGAACTTTTATAGATTTACAGTTTAGGGGAGAAGTTATCAATGTGGGCTACCATTAGTAACATAGTAGATGACGGCAGATAATTTTAACACAATTTGTGCTATTTTAGCACAGGTCCCATTTCATGTAATGAGACAGTTACTACGAGGAGATGCTGAAAAGTTCTCAGCCCAAAATGATGTGGAGCCGTGAAACTTGCAAGTTATTCCACATTTTTTCTTGACTCTTTTTGTTTCATTTCATATCATTGAAATGAAAAGTATCCAGAAAAGTGTGGAATAACTTGTAAAGTTCATGGCTCCATAACATTTTCTTCTTGGTTGGATTGAGAACTTTTCATTGGCCCCTTGTAATGACCTAGGTTAACAGTAAAAAATCTTAAAGGTAGCTTATGTTGATAATTTGCTGTTCAATATCCTCTCTAATTTCACGGCACTCACCAATTACTTCCAGGCTGTGGTATAGCCATGGTGGTAGAGGCTGGGGACATGGACCCTCCCACACTTTAGGTTTGATTCCTCAGAAATTTGTGGTACTATCTGCTATTATTAGTGGTGGAAGTCCTCAAGTCCCAGGAGAAGAAGGAGACTTCCAGTGGCTGCCTGGCAGTTGGCACCACTGAATTGCCACCACACTGCCCATTCCCATGCCTGTCTACTTCCTCAGGTATTTGGGGGTAGTTCTGTGGTAGATTAAGACAAGGGTAGAGAAGAAAGGATTGGATAAAATTTAGTGCTTCCATTTTGAGCTCAGGCCCCCACCAAAACAATGGTTTGTCTATGTGCCCTGTGCCAGGGCAGTTCCTAGCTTGAGTCAGAGCAGGCCAGGAAGATATATGGGGTCTGAAGCTATTCAGTGTATTCAAAGACAGTGCCTGCATATCAAGTCCTAGGTGAAGCAGTAAAGTAAGAGTATGGACCCACTTTGGGGTATTTTAATTTTTTATACATAATGTGGTGATCGGTCAAGTGTTTGCTTACCAGCTGAGTCAGGAATGCTTCCTTCTGCACATGAAAATTGCAGGAAAGAGATAGTTTAACTTGGCTGCTGGGATGCACTATAATTCTTAGGAACACCTGAGACTAAGAGAAGATTCTCCAATATCGGCAGTAAAATCTGACGGGCCGCTGTTGCAGCCGTAAATGTAACAAATTCAAAAAGACGTGCATGTAATTAAGGTTCGCGGAGGGTGATAGCAATCGGCACATGCTCAGAATAAACCATGGTAAGAGGCATACATGTGCGCATCTCTCAGGAAAAGCTCCACTGTAGGCATGCTAATATTTACTGCTAAAAGCATAGCGCACCTTTGTAAAAGAGGGGTTTAGTCATACTGCAAGTATAACCAAAAGTTTAACGAGGTTGCCTAGACGGAACTTGTACATAGTGACTTAGGCGATCTAAAAACAGGTCTAAATGCTCAGAAGGTATCCAAAGTGACCATATAACTACTGCAGACACAAAGTACAGACCCCCCGCCCACACACATACTCCCCCAGTGATCACTGACCCCCCCCATAAAAATTGGAATAAAAACGTACATACCTGCCTCCAGAACATCAGCACCTGACATAGTAGAGCTGCACAGAGGTGGCTTAAGTAGTCGGGGGGGGGGGGGAGGGGAGGGGATAGTGAAGCATAGAAAGGAGGACACAGGACCAAAAGCCACTCTAACCACTGCATTCATGATGAAACATGTGCACCCCCAAAAGCTCCCAAAACCCTATTGTACTGCCATATAGGTGTCACCTGCAGCCATAAGGGCTATTGGGGTGGTAGACAGGTTGGTCTAGTAGGTTTGGGGGGGCTCACCATGACCTATAAGAAAGTTGTGGTGAGATGTTTATGTGGCACCCTTTTTGTGAAATTCACAACAGTGCCCTGTAAGGTGCCCCACTACTCTGTGGCCATGTCTGGGTGTCCAGTCCATTACTTTGCTGACCCCACCCACATTCAAAAGGTCTTGTTCCAGGTGTTATTGACTTGGACAAATTTATGATGAGAATGGGGTATAAAGATAGACAACTTAGCAGTCTGGACGATCAAACATGATCAAACAGACGATTTTCAAAAAAAATAAATATTTTGGGAATATCCAACTTTGGGCAACTAGTGACTTAGGCCCAAAATGAACTTAGACATACTTTTTGATTATGCCCCTCTAAGCAGCTTACAACGTAAACATACACAGTCATATACATACAGGTAATCAGTAATAACCTTTTTTTCTAATTAATCCTCCCAACTCTTCTAACTGTTAGTAAAACTAGCACATAGTAACATAGTAGATGACGGCAGATAAAGACCCGAATGGTCCATCCAGTCTGCCCAACTTGATTCAATTTAAATTTTTTAATTTTCTTCTTAGCTATTTCTGGGCAAGAATCCAAAGCTTTACCCGGTACTGTGCTTGGGTTCCAACTGCCAAAATCTCTGTTAAGACTTACTCCAGCCCATCTACACCCTCCCAGCCATTGAAGCCCTCCCCAGCCCATCCTCCACCAAATGGCCATATACAGACACAGACCGTGCAAGTCTGCCCAGTACTGGCCTTAGTTCAATATTTAATATTATTTTCTGATTCTAAATCCTCTAATAGCTAATAAAACTTAGATAAAACAGATTATCAAAATCTAAAACATCGCTACCTAGTAAAAAGTTTTCGCAAACAAACATGTTTTTAGTTGTTTCCTAAAAGACAACTTATCTTTTACATAGTCTCAAATATCCCGGTAAAGCATTCCATTTCAGAGGACCCACCACAGAAATGCCCAACTTTTCATGAATTATTTTCTAAACTGTACCTGCCCGAGATGCCCATTTATTCTGCTATTTGGTAAACCTTAATTTGTCTGTCTGACAAAATTAAATCCCTGACGTTCTTGCACATTTCTGTGGAAGTTACTTCCACAGACCGTCCAATGTGAGGGTCATTTTCAATGGACTCTCCACCCCACTTAAAACTGTTTGCTCCAAAATTTTACTTTGTAGGATATTGGGGCAGACTCTCCATAAACTGCAGTCATGCATTCTTGAATCTCCTTTGACTTTTTCCCTTCTTTTGTGAGAAATTTTAATCACTGAACGGTGCTCCAAATCTAGCAGTTTCTTTCTTGATTCACAAGGACTCTCCTGACATCCTGTCTCTTGGAATGTTAGACTTGCAACTGTGCATGAGTAACCTTGAGATGTCACAACATGCACAGACTTGTTTCAACACACTTACTACTAAATTATACTGAACGCCCCTCGTAGCAAAGGTTGGACCGCTATTTATGCTGTCTGATTTACCTGATAAATTTAGCCAGCCGTCACTTGAATATTTGCGACATAGCTGGCTAGTGGCTAGCCACTGACTGCGAATATTCCACACAGATCACTGGCTATTTCTTGCTAAATATTAACAGTTAGCTGGCCAAATGCTATTTAACTGGCCAGGAGTTGTTCCTGCTAGGAAGTTGAATAACCCCATGATGAACCGAAAGCAGTAAACTGAGATTGCAGTAAGGGGCCTTCCCAAGACATAGAATTGCTGCCAATCAGGAAACAGTGGGGTGAAGGAGACTGGTTCATTATCAATATGTCCCAGCAGGGGGTGCTCCACAACAACAGATGGGGCTTTATATACATGTGAATGACTTCTTATAAAATACCAACCTGTACACATGGAAATGATGGTGCTTACTTTGCAAGTAGACACTCCACATACACGAGTATTTTTAAAAATATTGAAATTTACATTTACATGGTAAGGTACCTGTTTGTCTTACAAAATAACCTTAATACAGACACCTTGAAAGTCAATATAATTAGGCACATCATCAAATAACCTCCTATGTGTCTAAGATATAATATTTTAAAGGCAACTACTCCCTTTTTCTTTTATAGATCATCATCACAAACGGGAGAGTTTTCCAGTGCAAACGATATGAATATGGCTAAGTGGATATTGTTAATTCAGCAGTACTTTACAATAATTGTACATTAACAAATTGGAAAATTACAATAGAATTCCTAAAGGAGAATGCAAACAATGACCATCCACATTAATATCACTTAAGTTCATCATAATTAACATTGTTGCAATTAATTCCTAATGAATAAATAATGACCAGCTACTTATTTTATTGTTATTCTTAATGCTGCACATGCAATACACTCTGTGATCCTAGAAAAAAAAATATCACAGCACTTTCCCATGTCATTAATCAAAATGAACGTATCTTTCTTGATGACTGTCTACATTTTTGGCCTGAGAATCTCTGCAGTGCATAGCAGAATACAAAAAACAAAATACTCCCCCCCCTAAAAAAACCAAAAACCTCAACTTGTGTGTCACATAAGTTAATTTGATTATGTAAAATATGTGCCCATTCCAATGCTGTGCTAAGCTAAGAAAATTCTGTTTTTGAAATTGCAAAGAGTGGTTGCAAGTTATAAATATGATCATTTGTTCCGCTGGGTCATTTGCTCCTATGGATTGCAGTTCTTTCCTGTCATCAATGAAAAGATGTGACATAAATGAATAAATAACACACAATGGGTTTTACTAAACCGCGGAAGAGCTTCTTACTGCGGGCTGAGAAGGTAAATGCTCTGACACTCATAGGAATTGAATGAGTGTCGGATCATTTACCTCGCTGGCCCGCTGTAAGTTCTTCCACAGTTTAGTAAAAGGAGCTTACAGTTGTTACATATTGGAGACATTTCTGAAATATAGGCAATATCACTAACTCTAATATACCATATTTCCCTGCATATAAGCCACCCCTCTGTATAGGCCGTACCCATGTATAGGCCGCAGAAAAGGGTGGCCTATGTTTACAACCAGATGATAAGTCCCCCCCCCATGGTAATAGCCACGGCTTATCTTCTTGTACCTCCCCTGCCTTTGTCAATCATCCCCCCCACCCTGATACCTTTTTAGGAGCCCTCTGGAGACCGGACAGTGAATCTCCAGTGGTGCACGGCAGCCGCAAGCTCTTCGGCATCCTGCCTACCCCAGCACTGCCCGCTGAATGGCCGACATCAGCTTTCGCGAGACTCGCTAGAACTGATGTCAGTCACTCAGCAAGTGGTGCGGGGGCAGGCCGGATGCCGAAGAGATTGCGGCTGCCCTGCACCGCTGGATATTCGCTGTCCTCCATCCAGGGGGATGACTTAAAAAGGTACCAGGGGTGGGGGCATGACTTAAAATTTTTATATAGGCCACTCATATAACTAGGCTGCGCCCCATACATGGGGAAATATGGTAATAACTTTTACATGTATATATACCGTGTTCCCCCGGTCATTCGCAGTTCACAGTTTGCAGTCCCGGTCATTCGCGGTATTTTCCGACCGGGGCTTCCTGTGCTAAAATCGGGCTTCACCAATCAGAAGCAGCTCCTGATTGGTGAAGTCTGACTTTAGTGTAAGAAGAGGCGGTTGGAGCATGCTGTGAGTGATTTCCTTCCAGCTGCCCTATCCTGCCTCTCCAGCTGCCCTCTCCTGCCTTCTCAGGCGAAAAACTGTATTCATGGTTTTTTTTATATTCGCGGGGGTTCCTGGAATGGAACCCCCATGAATATCGAGGGAGTACTGTATATTTTTAAAATCTAATGTGTGAAATCCTTGCAACCCTGGGAGCAGTCATACTGGAAAGTATCATGATTCTGACGCTTAACTTCTCCTTCAAACTTTAGGGCCCTTTATTAAAGTGTGCTAAGCCTTTACCTGTTAAGTGATGTTTAAGTGGATTTAACCTTAAACTCCCAAATTCTACTGGTGTGCCTAGCTTGTATCGGTTTGTGCGACTCACAAATGGAAGATTAGATTAGATTAGATAGATGTAGACGCCTACATTGGCACTGATAATCAGTACTCAACACCTCTTAATTGGCAGTAAATTGAGTTAATTAACAATACTCCCCTGCAAATGGTTACTAGCATTAAAATTCTTGGTGTAATTTATCAAAAACGTTCCTATTGTGAACAAATAAGTACAGTGGTAAGAAACTGTTTCCACAAACTTCATATGATTAGATCTATCGCAAAGTTTCTTGAACCGGCTGCCCTTAACATCCTCTTTCACTCTCTCATTATTTCTAAACTGGATTACTGCAATTACTGCAAGCCATCGCTCAGAAACAACAAAGGTGACTTCAGTTAATCCAGAACGCATTGATAAAAATGATCACCAACTCAAAGAAATTTGACCAAGTAACGCCCCTTTTGCAAAATGTACACTGGCTTCCGATTCAGCACCGAATAACTTATAAAATTGCACTCCTTAGTTTCAAAATTTGATGGATAAATCTTCCAGCCTTTCTTGATAAATGATTAATCCCATATACTCCCCTCTGTGGACCATAACCTACTCTTAATTCTTTCCTTAAAAATTATTAATACCAGACGTTATGAGATCTTTTCAATGCACACACCTCAGTTATGGAACACCTTGCCTTCTTTCCTTAGAGGAGAATCAGCTCTTGATAGACTCAAGAGCTCCTTGAAGTCCTTTTTGGACAGGGATGCTTTGAAGACTAAATTTCTATCCCAGCTCTTCAACCTTCAATGATCCAGAATTTTTTCTTTCTAATTTACTTGATGCAAAAGACATATTTCTTGCCCTCCCAACTGTATTTTCTTTGTTTCTTTTCTTTAACTATTATAGTTCTACCCTTGTCTCTTATGTGTCAAGTTAGTCCCCGATCTTATCATGTACATCACTTAGAAATAGTATAAACAATAGGATCAAATTTGAAATAAAATGGAAACCTAAGTTAGTAGGGCATGATTCCAAAACAGTTAAGTGCCTAGTGTAGTATCCTGCAAACTTTGGCAAGCTGCAGCACTCAAAACGTAGTGACCATGGCTTGAGGAATCCTGGAAGTGCGCAACATCACCACAATGATGTCATGTGCATACATAATGCCATCATGTTGACGTGCACGCATGCATGATGGCCCTCCAGACGGGCCCTGAGCCACCAGTGGAGAGTGCCGGCAGGAAAGACGCGTGAAGAGAAGGAGAGGCACTGGTGCTGGCTGATTGCCTACAGGATGTGCCTCTTACCACAAGATGCATGTTTTGTAGGCAGTCAGCTGGTGCTAGCGCCTCCCTTTCTCCCCAGTGTCTCGCGACACACCTGAAATTTCATGAGGCACACAAAGGTGCCGCAGCACATAGTTTGTGATACACTGGCCTACTGCGCTGTTAAACTTGGCCATGGTTGTGGGGGCGGTTCGTGGGCTTGTTTTTTTAGTTAGGTGCCTGGTTTTGAGTTAGGATCCAAAAAACCCTGGCATAAAGAGCACGTAGGGCACTAAGGGATCATTAAATAAAAAAAGATAGATGTCCAAAAAGCAGCATAAACAGACACTAGGGTGTCTTACTAGACAAAACGTTCAAGTGGGCATTTTCAAAACTGATTTTCTAGACGTCTTCCTGGTTGTTTTGTCTCCAGGGCATCCAAATCTTAAGGGGCATGTTAGAGGCATATTTTGGGTGGGATTAGGGTAGGCTTAGCATTTGGATATTTTACAGCGATAAGCAAACATTTTATAAAATGTCCAGAGCACAGTTTAGATGTTTTGGACCTGTTTGTTGTTTGTTTGTTTTTTATGAATAAGGCTCAAAAAGGTGTCCAAACTGACCAGATCATCACTGGAGGGATGAAAATATGGCTCCACAAACTCTCCCAATGGTCACTGACCCCCATCCCACCCCACCTCAAATATCTGCATGAAACAGAGCTTATCTGTCTCTATGACAGCTGCAGATACTATGGCCAGTCCTAGTAGAGCTGCAAGCGGGTCACTGGAGTAGCCTGGTAGACAGTACAGTGGACTGCAGAGAAGGGGGACCCTCTAGTGGTGGAAAGTGTGATCACTGTACTGCAGGTATAAGGGCACTTGGGGTATTAGGTGGGTACAGTAGGTTTGGGGGGGAGTTTTGGAGGGCTCACCATATGATGTACAGAGATTATGGTCAGATGTGTACCTGGCACCCTTAATGTGAAATTCACAGCTTTGCCCCCTAGGGTGCTCCACTGCTCTGCTGCCATGTTTGTATGGCCAGTCCATTGGAAATGCTGACCCCCATCTATATGTAAATGGGATGTTTTTAATATGGACTTTTTAATTTTTTCAGTAATGGGAACAAAATAGATGTTTAGCTGGACAAAACATCTAGTTGGCTATATATAAAAAAAAGACATCGTGTGGGTTCAAAAATTGACATTTTCTCCTTAGGGGTGGATTATGGGCTTGTTTTCAAGTTAGGCACCTCTTTGTAAACTAGGTATTGTTAGGTTATGATATTGGCGCCTAACTTTAGGTGATGAAAAACCTGGTATCAATATGGTACGCCTAAATGTTAGGACGCTGAGCACCACCTAAGCATGGTTATGTGATGCTACGTGTGAATCTATAATGTGTACATAGGTTTTATAGAATCAGTGCTGATATTTGCATCTAACTTTAGGTAGACTTTATATAATCAAGGCCTTTGGGACCTGCACCATGAATTTTAATGATACTATAAATTCCACACAGTGGCATAGCCAGGGTGAGTGGTGCCCGGGGCAGTAGCACCCCTCCCCCCATTCTCCACCCCCTGCTCCTTCCCAACCCCCTTGCCATGCACACAGCCCCTTTCCCTTTCCCCGTACCTCTTTAATTTTGCCAGTATGAGCAGCATTATGAACTTGCTGCCCGCGTCGCGTTGGCTCTCCCTCTGACCTCAATTCCTAGGTGTGGGACCCGGAAGTGACATCAGAGAAGGCAGCAGGTTCATGATAATGCTCGTGCCGGGAAAATTAAAGATTGAGAGTGAAAGGGGATTACTCCTGTCCATCACTCTATCACTGATATCCTCAGCAAGTGCCACAGGGAATTGGCTGTTTCTTCAGCAGGGGGTTGGGGTGATACATTGCCTAATGTTGGTGTCAGGGGGTTAAGGGTAGGTTAAGTGATATTTTTAGGGAGGAGGTACAGGGTATGATCTGAGAGATGGAGGGTTTGCCATGAGATCTTTTTGGATTTTTTTTTTTTTTTTGGGGGGGGGAGAGGGGGACTGGCAGTTGCAGTTACATCATACTTAACGAAAGTGCCCTGAAACAGAAATTTATAAACACAAAGAGATAAATAAAATAATAATCTATAAAAACTACACATTTGAAACCCCACCTTGCATAAAACAGAGGATACTGAACAAAATGATTCTTTTCTTGCCTGCATACCCCTAATGAATAATGTAACTTGTGATCAACCTTGCCAGCTGTGCTATTCTTCTCCCTGGGAGCATCCATAAAGGAGTCACTGCTTGTTAATGCCAGGCAAACCCCACTCCACCAGTCAAACTCCCTGCCTCCTGGTAAGCATCCCCCACCCCATCATTTAAGCCTCCTCTTCAAGATATATTGAGCAAAGCACATGGAGAGCATGGAATAATGAGGGGAAGAAACTGAGAAACAATTCAGAAGGCTGCTGAAGCAGTGAGATTTGCAACCAACTCAAAAGGAACAAATGTGTTACGGAATAAATCATTTGAACAATGGTTGGGACAACAGGCATAACATTCCTCGTCTAGACAAACATTCAAAGATCTATGTGTGTCCCTCAGTTCCCTAAAGATTGTACAGCCTGCCTTGCTACCTCTTAGAACTTTAAAAGAAAGCAGAAAATGGGTAAAGCATAGTCGGATGGCTGAAGGGGACAGCTAATACGAGGGGGCATTCTGAGAAACTGAAGGGAGATAGGTTCAAAACAAACGCAAGGAAGTTTTTTTTCACCCAGAGGGTCATGGACACTTGGAATGCATTACCGGAGGAAGTGATCAGGCAGAGTACGGTCCAGGGATTCAAACAGGGATTGGACGGATTCCTGAGGGATAAAGGGATCATGGGATACTGAAGGAGGAGCTGGGATGTAACACAAGTATAGAAAGTTAACCAGGTAATGAGTAAAAACCAACCAGGTCGTGCATGTGAAAGACCGGAGGGCTAGGGCTTCGATAGGAAGGCAGGACTTAAATGGGAAGCCAAGGTGGCAATCGAGCCCCTTCTGATGATTCTGACAGGTCGTGACCTGTTTGGGCCGCCGCGGGAACGGACTGCTGGGCAGGATGGACCTGTGGTCTGACCCGGCGGAGGTACTGCTTATGTTCTTATGTTCTTAAAAAGAGCACATTCAAACCTGTAGTTTCAAGGTATGAAGAAGAGCCAGAGGTCTGTTTGTTTATTTCATCATCCTTGATATACTGCCTTTTTCCTGCTCACATCGAAAGTGGCATGATCAAAAGACGGATTCTGACTGCTTACTGGACAGATCATGCTTTAAGGCAGCATTGTTTTTCATTCTGTTTTTCCGACAGAAGAAAATGTACTCCCAACTTGCAAATAAAGACTGCAAAATGTTTCTTTCTGGACTTATACCGTTGAATAACATAGTCAGTCAGTGTAAATCCTTGCATCTCTTTGTCTTTTATCGTTATGCAGTATTTTTAAAAAATGTAACCATATTTCTATATATACGCTACAGTCATAACAGTATAAGCCAATGCTATAAAATACATCAGTTTAAGAGAAAAAGGAAAGAGTGCTACAGGGACCATGCATAGGTACCATGAAGAACTGTTATAAAAAGAAGCATCGGTCTGACTGAAACAATGTCTGCATGCTATTGCATGAAGCGTGTTATAAAGTAGTGGATACTAGCAATTATACCTATGTTATGTACATGTTAATGTGTGTTAGCTAATACCCAGGTACAAAGTGCATTAATACACCCTAATTGCATGTACATTAGCAGTTATGTGGATTTCCCCAGGGCATTGCTAATGTGCATGCAAACGGGGAACAATATTTATTATACCTCAAAGGTATAAATAATGCACAAGAAACAAACCTCTCTCAGTGGAAATGAAATTTCAGACCAAGGGGGGTCATAATAATGTGAAGCTCAAAGGAAGCAGGCTTATATTTAATGTTAGAAAATATTTCTTCATGGCAATGGCCGCATGGAAGGGTTTCCTAACGGAGGCAATACAGACAAAGAGAAGAGCTGAAGACAAGAGAGAAGCACAACTGATCCTTAGTTGCGATGAAGCAAAAGTAAAAAAAAAAAATGGCTATTAACTGAGGATTGGTCAGAGTTTTTCAGACAAAATGGTCAAAGTTTTTCATCAGACTTAAAGATCTTAGTATGTGTCCTTTGGAAGAAAGGCAAGAGAGGATTGATATGATAGAGACTTTTAAATGCCTCCATGGCATAAATGCACATGAGGTGAGTCTCTTTCACTTGAAAGGATGCTCTGCAATCAGGGGGCAGGAAGATAAGGAAATGCTCCATCATAGAAAAGGTGGCGAATGCATGGAACTACCTCCTGGTGGAGACAGGCCCCATCCCCCCTCCTCCCCCAATATTCAGTCAGCAGTGGTCAGCATTTTAAATGGTTATCGCTGACTAAAGTTTGCACTGATATTCAGTGCTAGGCTACGTCCAAGTACTGGAATTGAATATCAGTGTATAGATCTGAGCGGTCTGGCAACCTGGAGCTTATGCAGGCCTGGCCAATATTTAGCTAGGGTGGCCCTGATTGAATATCAGGCCGAACGCATAACCCTGTTTTTTTTTTTAAAATACAGTGCTCCCCCGATCATTCGCGGTTGGCGACTTGCGGTCCCAGTCATTCGCGGTATTTTCCGACTGCAGTCAGTATTAACTTCAAAAGCTGTCTGTGGCATTTAGATTTATGCTTCAATATTCCACGCCAGACTGAATCTAGGTACTGGTGCTTTACAGGGCAGTGCATCTTTAACAAGCTTATAATTGCAAAAAAACATAAAAATTAATTGGGCGATAGGCACCTCTCTTCTTAGGTGTTATTCTACAAAAGATAGGAGCCTATCCCATGGCAACTAGCTGCGTCTAACAGTAAAGTAGGCGTGTTAATGGGTGGTTAGTGAATTAGGCATCAGTAAGCGTGATTCTCTAAGGACTTAAACACCTATAATATAGGCTTTTAAAACCCTGGTCTACATTACAGGTGCCTAAGTTTTAAGTTGAGTGCCGCTGCAATTCTATAATGGGCGCCCAAGAGTGATTGACATGCGATAGGTGCAATATGTAAAGGTGCATTTCATTTTATGCACCATTTACAGAATCAGGCTCAAGGGTCAGATTCTCAAAACTTTAATGCGGTCACTAAACTGGTTTCAGATGGTTTAGCCTATATGCATTTTAGCGGCGGATTATCAAAACGGCTTATCTCTGTTTTTAGTGGGAGAGATGCTCATTCTCTCCCACTGCCAAGCGAACACCCTCAGCAATGGGAGAGATGTCCATCCTCTCATGCTGCCACACAACACCCTCCATGCCTCCGACTCCTCTCCCCCATACCTTGAATTAGATGGCTGACAGGAGGGATGCCTACTCCCTCCATCCAGCTGGCCTACCTCTTCAAAATGGGCTTTCCCTCCCTGGTGCATCTTGGGATTCACCGGGAAGAAGCCTAAGGCTCTGATTGGCTTAGACGTCTAAGGTCCCTTCTATTTAAAAATTAGATTATTTGATGGGGTGGGGGAAATGGTTGTACATTAATGCCTGTAAGTTAATGTGCATTTCATGTAAACTTATGTACTGTATATTGAAATTGTTTGCATGCAATATGGTAGTTTGGAAATTTAATAAAGATTTGCAAAAAAAAAAAAAAAAGAATAATTGGTCAAACAAAAATTGAACCAAATTTTTTGTGCTGTACGAATCAGTATTAAATAATAGTCTGCCTAAGTGTTAAGTCCTCAAATAGTTTTGTACCATTAGACCTGGTATGCAGTTTTCAAGGAAAGCTACACACATTAAGTCTATTCTATCAATTGGCACCCCAGTCTAGGTGCCCTAATGCCATGCTAGGCCAAGAGGTTACCTAGTTGTACTTCTAGAACAGCAATTTTCAAGGAAAGCTGCACACATTGGCCCGTATTCTGTAAACTATGTCCCGATTATAGGCAGCTATAGGCGTCCTACAGCTGTCTAATAAGCCAATAAGGACACACATTTTTTTAAAAAAATGCTCCCCAGGCAGGCTGTCTATATTGAAGATGCTTCCGGGAGCCTAGTGAGGCCCGCAAGCTTGCCTAAGACCCTACGCGTCTCCCTAGTAGAGCGGGAAACACGTACAATGTAGGCCAGCAAAATGCTGTTCTGTGAAATTTGCCTAAAAATGTTGGGTGTCAGATTAGGAGACTTCCCTTCTGACACTTGATATATTTAAATTTAGATATTAACTTCACAAGGAAAATTACATTGCTTTTTCATTTTTGTGTTGTATTGATTTTCACAAATATTTAATATTATCATGGCCAGGGATGTATCATTCTCAATAGACCCTTATCTAATATAATAAAATGATAGGCCGCGCATGCGCACTAAAAAAAACGTGTTCCCTGGTCCGTCGCAAAAATACGAGTGCGCATGCGCGCCTACAATGTCACCACAGCCTGCTCTCCGTCTCCACCTCGCGCCGCTGCAGTCCCCCCACTTGCAACTCACACATCCGCTGCAGCCTAGCAACTCCGACCACAACCTTCCACCCTCAACCGCCTATGCCGGCTCAGGCTGGCGTGTTGAGGAGTCGGAATGCAGACCCGGAAGAGCGAAGGAAGCCTCACACTGAGCAACTGTATTTACACTGTGCAACGAGCCTCTGCCATGGTCCCGGGTTCCTCTCAGCCTACCCTTCTCGCGGTCTGGCCGGCTACCTTAGTCCTTTGCCGCCGCCGCCACCCCCTTCCCTTCCCTACCCACGGTCAACAAAACTCTTGCCTCCAGCAGCCGCCGCAGCACTGTAAACACGCTGCTTTGTGGCCTCTACTGCCTTCATTTGCTCTTCCGTTTCTCTGATGACGTCATCAGGGACATGGAAGAGCAAATCGGGGCAGTAGAGGCCGCGAAGCAACGTGTTTACAGTGCTGCAGCGGCTGCTGGAGGCAAGAGGTTTGTCGACCGCGGGAAGGGAAGGGGGTGGTGGCGGCGGCAAGGAACTAAGGGAGCTGGCCAGACCGCGAGAAGAGAAAATCGCGTGGGCCACGAAGAGACAGGGAGGAACTGGGAAGAAGGAAGAGGGAAAGGGGCCTGCTTTGGGGTAAGGGTGTGCTTGGAGGCACACAGCTTTGCTTGGGGGGGAGACAGAAGGGGGGCCACGGAGAGACAGGGAGGAACTGGAGCTGGAGAGGGAAAGGGGCCTGCTTTGGGGAAGGGCTGTGCTTGGAGGCAGACAGCTTTGCTTGGGGGGGAGACAGAAGGGGGACCACAGAGAGACAGGGAGGAACTGGAGCGGGAGAGGGAAAGGGGCCTGCTTTGGGGGAGGGGTGTGCTTGGAGGCAGACAGCTTTGCTTGGGGGGGAGACAGAAGGGGGGGCCACGGAGACACAGTCAGGGAGGAACTGGAGGGCCAGAGGGAAAGGGGTCTGCTTTGGGGGAGGGGTGTGCTGGGAGGTAGATAGCTTTGCTTGGGGGGGAGAAAAAATGGGGGGCCACGGAGAGACAGTCAGGGAGGAATTGGAGGGGTAGAGGGAAAGGGGTCTGCTTTGGGGGGGAGGGGTGTGCTGGGAGGCAGACAGCTTTGCTTGGGAGGGGAGACAGAAGGGGGACCACGGAGACACTGTCAGGGAGGAATTGGCAGGGTAGAGGGAAAGAGAGCTGCTTCGGGGGGAGGGGTGTGCTGGGAGGCAGATCATTTTGCTTAGGGGGGAAGACAGAAGGGGGGCTACGGAGAGACAGGGAGGAACTGGAGGGGGAGAGGGAAAGGGGGCTGCTTTCTAGCACCCATTAATGTAACGGGCTTAAAGACTAGTGGGCTAATAAGCTATCAACTCTATGTAATCGGCATTGCTGTTGATTTGTGAATACTGTGGACCACTCACATTTTTACAATTGTCTAGTGATATTAAATATATTGATCTCTCGGTCTGATCACAAAGTCTTATCTTTTATACTTGATTGTCCTATTCAACAATCATCTCAACTGGATTTGATTCAGTGTTTGGTCCGGTTTTATAAGGCAGTTCATCTAATGTCATTACCCCCTTTATTTTTTAAAATTTCCTGAGAAATTTTTGGAACTTTCTGTGGAACAACAAAGCCACTAAAAAGCCACATTCCACAAAGCCACTAAAAAGGCACACTGTAGGAACAGCAATCCCAAAGACTGAGGCAAAAGACCAGGCTTCCACAAAAGAACAAGGAACGTATGTTATTTTATTTTCTTATTTTCTATTTTGTATATTGGATTTCTGATCCTCAAAAGGACCCCTGAGGAAGGCTTATTTTGCCGAAACACAGCCCGTGTTGGGTCTAGGTTCCAGTGCTTGCTTGTTTAGTTTTTTACAATTTTGAATAAAGTATTTGCATTTTAAACTCCTGTGTCCAGGGACTGGCTTTACGTGGTGGAAACAATAAACCACTGCATGGGATAATCTGACAAGTGAAACCAGGGACGATTATGTTCACTGGTATTCCTTTGATGTAAATAGGCCAATTAGCTATAAGTGGTATCATGCAGGTTTATGACTATTGAAAGCACAAGTATATAGAGCTGAATTTCATTGGAGGGAATTAAAAACCGAACACTCTCTTTTGATATGTAAAAACACTATTTCTTGTTATTGCAAGATTGTGCATCAGATATACATTGTCCTCCTCGCAAACTTTTTCTTTGTTATATTCTTGGAATAGGGGAGATCGTAAGTTGATGAGATTGTTTCCTGAGGTTGATGTTTTAGTGAATTTTTTTTTTTTAAGAGTTATAGATTTAAAAACAGTTCTTTCTGATCAAAATTCTAAGTTGAGTATGACATCTTTTTTGATACCAACTGGGAAAGTGAAGTTGAAACACATTGGTCCTCCTTTAAGCTAATATCAGTTTTAGGAACTGATGAAGGGGCATTTAAAAATTAATTTCATATCTGACCCTATACCGATAAATTGGCTATTACTTTCTAAACATGCTGTTATTCCATTATTAACATTAATGTTGAATCAGAGTTTGGAGAAAGGTGTAGTTCTTTGTTCTTGGAACATGCTTTTGTGACTCCAATCTTGAAACAGTCCAAAACGGGTCTTTTGAAATTTGAAAATTATAGACCTACTAGCTGATGCCCCAGCGTTGCACGGGTATTTAATTATAGCAATAACACTGTAAATGGATTCAAATAAAGATACTTTATAGTGTTGAATGAAATTATTTTTTTACAGCTTAATAAAAAGTACAATATTCAAATTATAATGTGAAATATTTGACAAAATTAATACAATACAACCAACGCAAAACGTGATTATAAACAACAATTTTAGTTTCACCTCCTGGAGCAAGAAAATATAAATTCTTGGGTGAACCCACCCTTGAGCAAGCAACATAGAGTTGTGGGCTGCGAGACCCCCAGAACATATCACCCCAGGTAGTGAGGGATCTGCATACCAAATTTCGTTCAAATCGGTCAAGCCGTTTTTGAAGTACTGTGAGAATGGCAGCTTTTTACATTTTTTCCATTGACATGAATGGGTGAAATCTGATTTTCTGTTTGTAGCTCCGCCCACGTGTGCAGGTGGGCCGCAAGACCCCCAGAACATATCACCCCAGGTAGTGAGGGATCTGCATACCAAGTTTCGTTCAAATCAGTCAAGCCGTTTTTGCGTGATCGCGGCACATATATACATACACACATACATACCTCCGATTTTATATACAGTATATAGATTTCAAATCTGTCATTGTGTACAAAATTGATAGTTAAGGTGGTTATCAGACAGTTAGTTGAGTTTGTTATAGAAATGATCTTCTACATCCAAGACAACCGGCCATAGAAAAGATTATAATACTGAGAGATATTTTTCTGGTTGTTTTGTTAGATATAAAACCAGCATTTGACATAGTAGATTCTATAATATTGATTCATTTACTGAAAAAGGTAGGAATTGGAGGGACTATTTTATCCTTGTTAGATAGTTTTCAAACTGAATGGACCTTCTCTGTGATACATGATAATTATAAATCAGATATTAGTTGGATACCTTGCACTGTTTTGTAGTTCATCCCTTTCACCTGTTTTGTTTAACATCTATGTTAGCTCATTATTGCAGTTAATACATACACTTGATATTAATGGTTATATGTAAGCAGATGATTTATTGTTAACTTTTCCTACTCAAAGAGATTTATTAGACATAGCTCCATTGCAATTATGTTTAGAGAATGTACAAGGGTGGCTAATCAATCAGGGTATGTGTATGAGTGTTGAGAAATCTATTTCCTGTTGGATCTATTGGGGTCTGACTCCACCTTCAGAATCAGTCTCTTTTAGAATATTGTGTACAATTCTGGAGGCCACACCTTCAAAAAGATATAAAAAGGATAGAGTCGGTCCAGAGGAAGACTACTAAAATGGTGTGTGGTGTTCGTGATAAGGCGTATGGGGACAGACTTAAAGATTTCAATCTGTATACTTTGGAGGAAAGGCGGGAGGGGGGAGATATGATAGAGACATTTAAATACCTACGTAATATAAATGTGCATGAGTCGAGTTTCTTTCATTTGAAAGGAAACTCGGCAATGAGAGGGCATAGGATGAAGTTAAGAGGTGATAGGCTCAGGAGTAATCTGAGGAAATACTTTTTTACAGAAAGAGTGGTAGATGCATGGAACAGTCTCCCAGAAGAGGTGGTGGAAACAGACTGTGTCTGAATTCAAGAGGGCCTGGGAAAGGCACATGGGATCTCTTGGAGAGAGAAAGAGATAATGGTTACTGCAGATGGGCAGACTAGATGGGTCATTTGGCCTTTATCTACCATCATGTTTCTATGTTTCAATTGTTTAATCTTTTAAATATCTGGGTGTAATATTTGATGCAGCATTGTCATTTGATCAGTATGTGGATAATGATGTTAGACAGGGCTTCATGGTATTAAGGATGTTGAAGGTAATTAAATGATCAATGGGTAAAGCCTCCTTTTTTACTTTGGTTCATCCATTATTTAAGTGTAAAATTGATTATGCTATTTCATTGCTAATAGGTTCTACTAAGAAAAATTTTAAGAAACTTAAAACACTTCAAAATGTGGCTTTAAAAAAGTTACTGGAAAAAGCAAACAAGATTATGTTACTCCTCTCTTGATTGAAGAGAGTTCTAATTACCTGATTTTAATTGTTTTTAAAATTGTTCTTACGGGGGGTCTGATAATGCTTTCTAAGTTGCTGAAGCCTTATAGTCCACCCAGATTATTGCATTTGAGTCAAGAACATCTTTTGGAAATTCAAAAATTGCATGAAATTAAATTGCACAAGAAAGTTTTTGTTGGTGTTGTCCCAGAATTTTGGAATTCGCTTCCACAGTCATTGAAATTGGGAACTTCTTTGCTTAGATTTAAGAAGTCCTTGAAAGCTTATTTATTTCAGCATGCTTTTGGTGTACAGTTATAAGTTTTATGAAGATGGTGAAGGGCTTGCTTGGGGATTGATATAGGGAGGCTTTTGGTATGGGTTTTCCTTTTTATGATGGAGTTATAGTGGTACTTTGGATTACGAGCATAATCCGTTCCAGGAGCATGCTCGTAATCCAAAATGCTCGTTTATCAAAGCGAGTTTCCCCATAGAAAATAATGGAAACTCGTTTTGATATGTTCCCCCCCCCCCCCGAGAACCGGCATTGCTCCCCCCGAAGGCCCCCCCCCCGCGATCCGGCACCCCCCGCCACGATCCGGCAGTCCCCCGACGCGATCCTGCACCCCCGACTCGATTGGGTACCCCCCCATCGCTTCTTACAGTCATCTGGGCATCGGCACCGGCATGTCCTATGCTTGGTGCCGGTGCCCAAAGATAGGCCACCTCTTCTCCTGGGCCTTGAGCATCTGCACATGCTCAAGGCCTGCGAGTTCACGTTCTGACAATATTAAAGAAAATCCTGGTGCCGGTGCCCAGATGTCTGTAAGAAGCGGCGGGGGGGTGCCCGATCGCGGCGGGGGGTGCCCAATCGAGTCGGAGGGGGTGCCTGATTGCATGGGGGGGTGCTCGGGGTCAGTATTTGAGTTGGTTTGTAAAATATAATGCTGCTACTTTACATTTATGCATTAAAATTAGCAATTATACTTTTGACCCCTTCATAAGGATATCAAAGGCAGCAGTGTAAGAAAGATGTAAAATCACAGATCATTGGCATGCAATCTAAATCAAGTCTCTTGATCCCACAAGCTGTCTGGTGGCACATCTTTTGCCATGCTCAAGGGCAAAATAGTCAGTTATCTTAAGCAGCTGCCATTTAGGGACCAGATGTGCTAAAACAGTGTTTCCTCTTTTGGTGCCAATATGAAAAATATGCTTAGTACTTCTGGTACCAAATTCAAAATGAGCGACTAACTGGGATGATCTGCAACTGGGAAATCAGTTACATAAAGAATGGAGAAAAATGACTCAGATATAACTGCACCCTCCCATTACCGAAGTACTATAAGAGTAGGGGCAAAAAATACCATCATGCGCCAGAAAAAAAACTCCACACACTCCGAAAAGCTGGAAGCAGATCAAACCCCGCTCTCAGGCAGGAATCAGATGCTCTTCATAAAATATTCAAACGTCCGCTGTTTGTCACAAATACCCTTGACAGGGAGATCCCTGTTTCACTTTTGCTGTGTCAGAAGGGAGTCCTATTCAAACCACCAGCTCTACTCCGAAAGAAATGGGAGCACCTTTTAAACATTGTAATCTGCATAGAACTTCACGGTCCTGCGGTATATAAACTGTTATTATTATTTTTATTGTATTATTTGTTTGCTTATCTGTTGCACTTACTGTTGGCTTTTGAAAATGAATAAAGTTAAAAAAAAAAGAAAGAAATGACTCTATTTATGTAACCGATTTCCCAGTTGTAGATCATTCCAGTCAGTCGCTCATTTTCTGTGTGATTTTTGTGAGTTTGACTCTTCTTTTTTGACTTTTTTGGGGAACCAAATTCAAAATCACAGTCATAATGGCAGAAAGCCCAAGATGCACAGAAGCCAAGTGGGTAATTGTAGTGTTTGAGATTTTCCTTAGAGGAGGAAAAAAGAAGACATTATGGGCTCCTTTTACAAAGTAACGCTAAACCACCTGCCGCACTACCTCCTCTGGAGCAGGCGGTAGTTTTTCAGCCAGGCGGGGGTTAGCGCATGATGAAAAGTCGCGCGCATTAAATCCACTAGTAAGGCTTTGTAAAAGGAGCCCTATATTTTTTCTTTTCTTATTTTTTTTGTCTCTCTTTTCCTTGAAGTTCTTTCTTTCTTTCTTTTATTTGTACTAGTTTTTGGTTTCTTAGCCTTTTTGTGAACTCAATACCATGAGTATTACATTCAGCCTATACAGTATTTGAAAAGGATAAGGAAAGATAAGGAAAGACAAGGAAAGAAAAGGCAGTAAAGATAAGGAGTATCATTCGCTTGACAAGCAGAAGTATGCAAAATGATCCTTTCCTTCAGAGCACATTGCCTATTTTGTGTATAGTTGTTTTCACTCATTCCTTTGCATTACTCTACTCTACTGTCTTGTATTTTATTTACTGCAGGCTGCTGAGTGATGCTTCCTTTTCAAGGCAACTTTATGGACAGGTTTATTTAAATGTATTTTAAAGCTAACATTCCAACTTGCTGCAAATATCAAAATCTCTATATTTATGCACATCACTCAACCTTACATGCTGTAAGAAGGATTAGGAGAATTTCCTGTCACAGCAGAGAAAGAAATTCTGGTATTATGTTGTTAAAATAATGGCTGTTCTGTCTCCTGGGCAAGAACAAGAAATTTTCTACCACATCATAAATTTATCATCCTTCCTAACCTCATCATTACCACCGAAACTTAGTGAGTCAAACACACAAGAACATCTGTTTGACAGCAAAGCTGTATTTCCAAATTAGCTCTTTACAGTTTCCAGGGACTATAATATAAAGTTGCTGCATGAGCGCCACCTGCTGGTATTTCTTAAAATTGGAATTAGGTTTATACAGTCTAATAATAATAAAAGGTGCTTTGACCCATTCATTACACTCAAATATGAAATCATGAAGCTACCTAATAAACTGCAAGCGTGCAAAAGTAAACATAATATATAGCCAATAACTTTTTATAAGCAATAGTATTAATAGCATTCAACAATGGAATGCTAAAATAAAAATCATTACATTACATTACATTACATAAGTGATTTCTATTCCGCTTGTGCCTTGCGGTTCTAAGCGGATTACAAGTTAGAAGACTGGACATTTCCAGTAGCATTGCAGTACATATAAACAAGAATGCGTTAAGTTACAATTGTTGTTCTGGACTTTTCCAGGATAAATTGGTAGTAGATAGTAGATAGTGATAGGTTGTTTAGACGAATAGAGATAATATTGTCCGGATTCTGTTGTTTAGACGAGTAGAGATAATACTGTTCGGATTCGGGTGTTGCTGGTGGTGGTGTTTGGGTAGTCATGAGAGCATTATCTTAAACTTTTATGAGGTTATGATGATGGGAAGTGTTTTTTGAAGAGATGAGTTTTGATTTCTTTTCGGAATGCTTTAATGTCTATTGATTTGGTCAGTAGATTGGTGATGGTAGTATCGATCTTTGCTGCCTGTGTCGCTAAAAGGCTGTCGTATAGTTTCTTTCGTCGTGTTCCTTTGAGAGGGGGGTGAGTGAATAGGCTCTGGGTTCTCCTTGATCTGTGTGAGAGGTTACGGTGTAGTCTGTTGTTTAGGTAGCTGGGTGCTGTTCCATGTATTACCTTGTATAGTAGACAGTAGAATTTGAACTGAGATCTTGCTTTTATTGGTAGCCAGTGTGAGTCTAAGTATGCTTTGGTGATGTGGTCGTATTTGCCTAGTGAGTAGATGATTCTGAGGGCTGTGTTCTGAACTGTCTGTAATTGTTTTGTCATGTAATTTGGGCATGATAGGTATAGGCTGTTACAGTAATCTACAATACTCAGTACTAGGGATTGTACTAATATCTTGTATTGATCTTTGTTGAAGAATTTTCTTATTTTTCTTAGGTTACGTATTGTGAAGAATGCTCTTTGGATGATTTTGTGGATTTGAGACTGCATTGTGCAATTTCTGTCTAGTAGGATTCCCAGGATTTTGAGTGTGCTTTGCATTGGGTACTTGATTGTGTTTACTTCTAGTTCTGTGAGAGATGGTTTTTTTTTCCCTTTCCAGTAGTAGGAATTTAGTTTTTTCCGAGTTCAGTTTTAGTTTATGACTTGACATCCATTTTTCTACCGTTTCCATTATCATTTTCAGGTAGTTTGTGGATAAGGGGTCTTGAATATTAAAGGGGAGGAGGATAGTTATATCATCTGCGCAGCTGAATGATACTGTGTTTAGGGCGTCTAGGGTTATGCCTAGGGATGCTATGAAGAGGTTGAATAATATGGGTGATAATGGTGATCCTTGTGGTACTCCACATGGGTTTGACCATGGGTCGGATATGTGCTCTTTTGATTTGACTTTGTATGTTCGTGTTTTGAGGAAGCTTTGGAACCATTTGTGAACATTACCTGAAATTCCTATTGCGTCTAATATCTGGAGTAGTGTGTGATGGTCAACTAGGTCGAATGCCGCAGAGAGATCGAGTTGAATGAGAAGCAGCTTGTTTCCTTTGCTGAGGTGTTGTCGGGCAATGTCTAATAGTGATACCAATAGAGTTTCTGTGCTGTGGTTGGATCTGAATCCAGATTGTGATGGATGTAGTATGTGATGGTCTTCAAGGTAGTTGGAGAGGTGTTGTGCGACAAGGCCTTCTGTTATTTTAATGTATAGAGGGATTGAAGCGATTGGTCTATAGTTTGCAGGATTATCTATAGGACCTTTGGGATCTTTTAGGATAGGTGTAATTATGATTTCTCCTAATTCCGGTGGGAAATGACCTTCACTTAGTGTTGTTTGAAGCCATAGTGTGAGGCTAGCTTTAAATTTGGTGGAAGCTGTTGCTAGTAAGTATGAGGGACAGTTGTTCAAGTCACATGAGGATTTGCTGTATTTTTTGTAAAGCCTGTTCAAGTCTGACCATTGTATCTTTGGGAAGTTTGTCCATATCCTGTCTGCTGGGATTGCTTCATCTGTTTTGGGATTAATTCGTATTTCTTCTATGTTGATTCTTGAACATATCAAACTATACAATTAAGTTCCACAAAGCAAGTACTATACTGTAGAAATGGAAAGCAGTTGAACTGCTTTCATTTTTTGTTATGTTATTAATAATATAATTTTATTAACATTACAAAAATAAATACAGATCATCTACTTCTCATTTCTACAGTATTAGCCCACTGCAATTTATAGTGTTGCACAATTTTGCTATTTAAAACATGTTAGGAGGTAAATATTGTGTGTTATTTCCTTAATACATATAAATAATTACCTCCTAAATGTCATATTTCCTGAATTTGGGAACAATGGCATGTCAGAAGAAATGGCAAAATTGTGCAATATTATTAGTATATAAGTTGCAGTGGACTGTCTACTAATGAGAAGCAAAAAATCTCAAATGCAAAATACTTCACAGAATTCCTATGAAACTTTTACCGCAGTGGCTAGCAATAAAAAAACCCTAACAAGGCTTGATAAAAGGGGGCCAAACATACCCCCCCTTTTATAAAACCGTAGTGCAGTTTATAGTGCTGGCATGACGGTAACAGCTCTGATGCTCATAGAATTCACCACAGCCAGCCCTACAAACCGCACTACAGTCTTGTAAAAAAAAAAAAAAAAAAAGAGAGAGAGGGGAGGGGGTTAGTAATAGAAACATAGAAACATGATGGCAGATAAAGACCAAATGGTCTATCTAATGTGCCAATCCGCAGTAACCATTATCTCTTTCTCTCTCTGAGAGATCCCGCGTGTCTATACCAGGCCCTCTTGAATTCAGACACAGTCTCTGTCTCCACCACCTCTTCTGGGAGACTGTTCCATGCACCTACCACCCTTTCTGTAAAAAAGTATTTCCTTAGATTACGCCGGAGCCTATCACCTCTTAACTTCATCCTATGCCCTCTCATTGCAGAATTTCTTTTCAAATGAAAGAGACTCAACTCATGCACATTTTTATTATGTAGGTATTTCAACGTCTCTTTCGTATTTCCCCTCTCCCGCCTTTCCTCCAAAGTATACAGATTGAGATCTTTAAGTCTGTCCCCACGAAGACCACACACCATTTTAGTAATCAGCTTGAAGTTTCTTCCTTTAGGTGTCTGATATTCAAAAACGGATGAGCACATTTTGCATTCTTTTATTTTAATTTCTTTGTTGACCCAATAGATTTGTCTGTGTACCACATTATGAGGGATACATTTGGCTATTAGAATCAACTTTTTAAGATCACTGTTTTCTAATTTTTCAATTTTGTTAATACTGAAACAAAGCTGCTATAACTTTTACAGATTATGCTTCAAAACTGAATTGAGACTATCCAATCAGCACATATTATATCTAACCAATCAGGAGACAGCTTTTGTCAACCACCACAGTCCAGACATCTAGGTAACAAGGCAGTTATAAACAGTGTGGGGCCCATAATCAAAACAAAAAAACGTCTAAAAAGTGGCCTAAATGGGTACTTGGACGATCAAAAAGCCTGATTGTCCAAGCACCCATAACCAAAGCTGGTTTTAGATACTTCTTAGGCCTTTCCCCTGCCTCTAAATGCATAGAGCAAAAAAAGGCATTTTTAGAGGTGGGTAAAGGGCGGGAGGGGGGCAAGAGGTGGGCCGACTTAGACACAGCCATACAGCAGGTATAATCAAAGGTTTAGGCAGGTTGCCTAGTCGGCACTTATACATTTTGACTTAGACCAAGTCAAAATAGGTATAAGTGCCAAAAAAGGGGCAGCAACCTGCCTACCCCCTACTGCAATAATCGTGGCAGGAGAGATGGCTCATCTGCGATCGCCCACCTCCCCGAACTGTGGCACTTCGGGGTGAGGATCGCGGCAGGGCATTTCCCCTGCTGTGATCCTCACCCCGAAGTGCTGCAATTCGGTGGGGGGGGGGGGAGGGGGCATCGCAATCATGGCAGGAGAGATGAGCCATCTCTCCTGCCGCGATCCACCCCCCCCCCCAGCAACAATCAGGGCAGGAGGGAGCTCAAGCCCTTCTGCCCGAACAACCCCCACCCTCCCTGACATGATCAGGGCAGGTGGGAGCTCAAGTTGAAGAAAGAACTCCATCTTGGAAGGATTTCTGGCCCTTTCGATTCTCCCCCTCTTGATGAATTTGTAGCTTTTCCTTTAGGATTAGTTCCTAATAAAGTGACAGGACAATTCTTATCCATGACCTCTCCCTTAGGGTCGTAGTGCAAATGATTTTATTGATCCCACATTATGTTCTCTGCAATATGCCTAATTTGATCAGGCAATTGTTTTGCTTCATAATTAGGACTCTGGAGCTCTCATGGTTACAAGTGATAGCAAGACAGCTTTTTTCCTTTTGCTCATTCACCCTACCTCCTTTCATCTTTTGGGCTTTACATTTGACAGGCAATTCTACTTCAATTGTAGTTTGCTGATTGGTTGTTTGGTATCCTGCACATATTTTGAGACTTTTTCAACATTTCTGGAGTGGGTGGTGTGACAGATGGTGCGCTGTTCTAATGTGGTACACTGCTTGGATGATATCCTGTTTGTGCAGGCTATGGGGCCTGACATTTTTGCATCTCTGGTGGAGGTTTTTAGTTGTTTTTGCAAGCAAATTGGGAGTCCCTCTAGCAGCAGCAAAGCCTAAAGGGTCAGCCTTGGTATTGACATTTTTGGGTATTAAATTGGACTCAGTACATATGGAGTTCAGGTTACTGTGTGATAAAGTTGTGAAGTTAGTCAGGGACATTGAGGAGGAATGGAGCACGAAGCTTACCCTGCATCAGGTTCAGTCTTTGGCTGGACAATTTAATTTTGCTTGCAGGGTTATTTGATAGGGTGCTGTGAGGAGGAGTGTGCAGCACAGTGGTTGAAGCTACAGCATCAACACCATGGGCAGGGCCGGATTTGCCTATAGGCTAACTAGGCTTCAGCCTAGGGCCTCAAGATCCATGTCACATTTTTTATAAAGATTAGTACCAATAACAACATGTTTCATTTAACATATTGATATATATCACAGTAATGATGTATTTTATTATCTCTCATGTAATTTACAAACTTAAAAATGGGAGGTGAAAGGGCCTCATAAGTGGAATAGCCTAGGGCCTCTTTTCATCTAAATCCGGCCCTGACCCTGGGGTTGGAGGTTCAAACACCACGCTGCTGCTTGTGACCCTGGGCAAGTCACTCAGTTTTCCATAGCCCCAGGCACATTAGATAGATTGTGAGCCCACCAGGACAGATAGGGAAAATGCTTGAGTACCTGATTGTAAAAACCACTTAAATAATCTTGATAGGCAGAATATTTTTTTTTTTTTAAAAACTAATACTAATTTTCTTAGGACTTTAGTAATGAACGAGTGTGGCGGTGGCTTGTCATGTCTATTTGGAACTTGGAACTGTTTTCTGATGCTTCAGGAGGCAGAAAGTTTGGGTTGTATTTTCAAGAGTCTTGTGTGGTACAATGGCTGACAGGTTAGGCACGTATGGGTCAGTCAATGAATACTGGTTTTCTTGAGCTGTTTCTTATGCTGGTATTGTTTGTCTATTGGGGGTTCGAAATTTGTTCACAGAGTAGTAATATACAATATAATAATAGTAGTCTTTAAGCCCGTTACATTAACGGGTGCTAGAATAGATGTGTCTGTCTGTCTGTGTTTCTTTCTCTCTCTCCTTGGCCGCTGTCTGTGTCCTTCTGTCTCCCTCCCCTCCTCCCCCCCCGAGCAAAGTTGTCTTCCCCCAGCGTCAGAGGGAATGTGCTAATGAGGTTGGAGAGAGGCCTGCGAGGTTCGCTAAAGCCGGCCACGATCACAGGCTGCTTTGAAGAGGAGGATCAGCGGCGGCGGTGGCAGCAGCGGTTGATCAGTGAGGGCGGGAGGGGAGAAGCTCCAGTGTGTTCCCTGCCGAGGACGCGGGCAGGGAGAGAGCTTGCCAGGCTTCCTCCAGCGATTGGGGAGTGAGGGTGGGAGGAGGGGAGTGGCCAGAACGTTCCCTGCTGCCGCATTCTAAAATAGAATTTGTCCAGGGAACAGAAAACACGGCTGCAGGGAACATGAAACCCTAAGTGCGCAGGCGCTTAGGGCAGGAGGGCAGATATGGGCAGATATGGGCAGGAGGGATCCCAGGCCCTCCTGCCCATGATGTACCCCCCCATGACCGCCCCTGAACCCCCGATCGGCCCCCCCACCCGCTGACTCCCCCCCGCCAATCCTGTGACACCACCACTACCCACCCATGTTGAGTCAGGAGGGGGGTCGCTGGGGTGGGAGGGGTTGAGCTCCCTCCTGCCCAAGCCAATCGCAGGGCAGGAGGGATTGAGCTCTGGAAACTTAGGCCACCATTCCAGGTGCAATGCAGGTATAATGTAATGACATGCAAACTTTCACGGATACTGGAGCCGGAGGCGCCCTGAGGACGCACTGCCGACTTCTAGCTCCGCGGGAGCACTCCAGTAAGGTAAGAAGAAAACAAATGTTTCTGTAGTGGGTGAGCGGAAGGGAAGTCGCGTTGATCTCCCTGGATCGCCGTCGGGAAAAGGGGCAACCTCCCTTCCGCTTCCCCTTCTTCTCCTAACCCTCCCCCCCTCCCCCCGGCTTCCCTCGCTGATTGGCGTTTCCCTATCCTCCTCCCTTCCCCCTCCCCCCCTATCTATTCGCTCCGGCTTCGGCCGATTTGGCCTCGCTCCTCCCTATACGGGATCGGAGCTTGTTTTGTAATCTAATTTGAAATATCCCTTCTTTAGGATAATATATCACCTCTTTAAAAATACTTTAAATACATTCTGTGTATTGTATCACAATATCTAACTTCTAAAGTAAAAGTCAAATATTGTACAAGTATATCAAAAGACGTCTGCATCTCTCTAGAGATTTTCTAATCAAAACAGATTTCCATGTGCCTTTCCTGCTTCTGTTAGTCAGAACTGTGAACAGTTTATTTTATTTATTTTATTTGTTTGCTCATTACTCACCTGCCAAATTAGCAGCTAGAGTTAATAACATATGCTAAAATGTGTTATTAGAAGCTCTTACTGAATAAAATAGGACCTGTGGCAAAATAATATGCATTAAATGTTCATACATGCTGATGCAGTAGTGTACGTTTATATCTTGAGCTTTTTGTCAATTATATAGTTATGCATATCCTTTAACTTCTAAGCATATATAGTAAATCTACTCATTTAATGTGACATTTATGTAACATACCTCTCTTTAGGAGGCACTTTTCAAACTATCTTTGAACACAGAGTGCAAACTCTTTACAAGCAAGCTTTATACTAGTTTTCAAAGTGAAATAAGAGCATATTTTTGGCTTTGGAACTTGTCACAGACTAAATCAACACCGTCACTTGTACATTCTTCTCCTGTGTACTTATTTTTTTTCCCAACTTTATTTAAATAATTTTCATGAATAACAAAAAACATACAGCGAAAATTGAAGACATAATAAACCCTTATACAATAATACTTAAAAAAAAAGTTAGAGTAATTTTTTAGCAGTTCACTTAATTTGGAAGTCTAACCAGGCATCTATTCTGGGTTTATTTTATAAAAATAGACTATCTGATGCCCCGGCGTTGCACGGGTATTTAATTATAGCAATAACACTGTAAATGGATTCAAATAAAGATACTTTATAGTGGTGAATGAAATTATTTTTTTACAGCTTAATAAAAAGTACAATATTCAAATTATAATGTGAAATATTTGACAAAATGAATACAATACAACTAACGCAAAACGTAATTATAAACAACAATTTTAGTTTCACCTCCTGGAGCAAGAACATATAAATTCTTGGGTGAACCCACCCTTGAGCAAGCAACATAGAGTTGTGGGCTGCGAGACCCCCAGAACATATCACCCCAGGTAGTGAGGGATCTGCATACCAAGTTTCGTTCAAATCGGTCAAGCCGTTTTTGATGTACTGTGAGAATGGCAGCTGTTTACATTTTTTGCATTGACATGAATGGGTGAAATCTGATTTTCTGTTTGTAGCTCCGCCCACGTGTGCAGGTGGGCCGCGAGACCCCCAGAACATATCACCCCAGGTAGTTGGAATTACTGTGAGAATGGCAGCTTTTTACATTTTTTCCATTGACATGAATGGGTGAAATCAGATTTTCTGTTTGTAGCTCCGCCCACGTGTGCAGGTGGGCCACGAGACCCCCAGAACATATCACACCAGGTAGTGAGGGATCTGCATACCAAGGTTCGTTCAAATCAGTCAAGCCGTTTTTGAATTACTGTGAGAATGGCAGCTTTTTACATTTTTTCCATTGACATGAATGGGTGAAATCTGATGTTCTGTGTGTAGCTCCGCCCACATGTGCAGGTGGGCCGCGAGACCCCAAGAACATATCACCCCAGGTAGTGAGGGATCTGCATACAAAGTTTCGGTCAAATCGGTCAAGCCGTTTTTGAATTACTGTGAGAATGGCAGCTTTTTACTTTTTTTCCATTGACATGAATGGGTGAAATCTGATGTTCTGTTTGTAGCTCCGCCCACATGTGCAGGTGGGCCGCGAGACCTCCAGAACATATCACTCCAGGTAGTGAGGGATCTGCATACCAAGGTTCGTTCAAATCGGTCAAGCCGTTTTTGAATTATTGTGAGAATGGCAGCTTTTTACATTTTTTCCATTGACATGAATGGGTGAAATCTGATGTTCTGTTTGTAGCTCCGCCCACGTGTGCAGGTGGGCTGCGAGACCCCCAGAACATATCACCCCAGGTAGTGAGGGATCTGCATACCAAGTTTCGTTCAAATCGGTCAAGCCGTTTTTGAATTACTGTGAGAATGGCAGCTTTTTACTTTTTTTCCATTGATATGAATGGGTGAAATCTGATGTTGTGTTTGTAGCTCCGCCCACGTGTGCAGGTGGGCCGCGAGACCCCCAGAACATATCACCCCAGGTAGTTGGAATTACTGTGAGAATGGCAGCTTTTTACATTTTTCCCATTGACATGAATGGGTGAAATCTGATTTTCTGTTTGTAGCTCCGCCCACATGTACAGGTGGGCCGTGAGACCCCCAGAACATATCACCCCAGGTAGTGAGGGATCTGCATACCAAGGTTCGTTCAAATCGGTCAAGCCGTTTTTGAATTACTGTGAGAATGGCAGCTTTTTACATTTTTTCCATTGACATGAATGGGTGAAATCTGATGTTCTGTTTGTAGCTCCGCCCACGTGTGCAGGTGGGCCGCGAGACCCCCAGAACATATCACCCCAGGTAGTGAGGGATCTGCATACCAAGTTTCGTTCAAATCGGTCAAGCCGTTTTTGAATTACTGTGAGAATGGCAGCTTTTTACATTTTTTCCATTGACATGAATGGGTGAAATCTGATGTTGTATTTGTAGCTCCGCCCACGTGTGCAGGTGGGCCGCGAGACCCCCAGAACATATCACCCCAGGTAGTGAGGGATCTGCATACCAAGTTTCGTTCAAATCGGTCAAGCCGTTTTTGAATTACTGTGAGAATGGCAGCTTTTTACGTTTTTTCCATTGACATGAATGGGTGAAATCTGATGTTCTGTTTGTAGCTCCGCCCACGTGTGCAGGTGGGCCACGAGACCCCCAGAACATATCACCCCAGGTAGTGAGGGATCTGCATACCAAGTTTCGTTCAAATCGGTCAAGCCGTTTTTGAATTACTGTGAGAATGGCAGCTTTTTACATTTTTTCCATTGACATGAATGGGTGAAATCTGATGTTGTATTTGTAGCTCCGCCCACGTGTGCAGGTGGGCTGCGAGACCCCCAGAACATATCACCCCAGGTAGTGAGGTATCTGCATACTAAGTTTCGTTCAAATCGGTTAAGCCGTTTTTGCGTGATCGCGGCACATACACACACACACACACACACACACATACATACATACACACATACATACCTCCGATTTTATATATATAGATTCTGGCTTTATTCAAATCTATGCTAATAACTCACCTTATTTTGAGGATGCTTTTAGCTCCTAGCTTCTATTCACCTGTTTGGTATCCATGTTTGTTTTAATCATTCCCACCAAAAGTAGTGCCCTAATCCCTTTGATGTTGTCCAGTGGAAGGTAACAAAATTGGTATGAGGTTAGTACCAAAAGATGTATAAGAAGATTCTGGAAGAGGAAATTCCTCTATATGTAGAGGAAAGAGGGATGGGGAGATATGATACAGATGTTAAAATATTTGAAAGTTATTAATAAAGAAAGAAATCTTTTCCAGAGAAGGAAAAATGGTAAAACTAGAGGACATGAATTGAGGTTGCGGAATGGTAGACTTAGGAGTAATGTCAGGAAATGCTTTTTTCACAGAGAGGGTGGTTGATGGTTGGAATGCTCTCCCAAGGGAGGTGATGGATATGAAAACAGTAATGGAATTCAAAAAGGCACGGGATAAGCAGGAAGGATCTCTAATTAGAAAATGAATGATATAAAAAACAAAACTTTAGCTGCCTGTGTATTTGGAGCTTGCATAATGACTTGGGATGTGAAGAACTAAGGCTGGTATTGGGCAGATTTGCACAGTCTGTGTCCCATATATGCCAATCGATTTAGGATGAACTGGAGAGAGTTTTGATAGACACTCCAGAAATTTGGAACATGAAGACAATGCCAGATATATAGTTATGTCCCAGAAATGTAAAAAAAAAAAAAAAAGACAATTCAATCATGAATTAATAATGAGTGTTATTATTGGGCAGACTAGATGAACTGTTCTGCAGTCATTTACTGTGTTACTTATTTGTTTCTTTTTGTCTCAAAGAGATTCCAAGCTCTATTGAGCAGGGACTATCTCTTGTTTAATGTATAGTGCTTACATCTAAGTAGAACTATAGAAATGATAAGTACAGTAATGGTAAAAATACATAGGAACCTATGTGGCTCGTTTTCAATAGAAAAAAGATCTCTAAAAAAATATCATGAGATCAGATAGAAACATAGAAACGTAGAATATGACGGCAGAAAAGGGCTGTAGCCCATCAATTCTGCCCACGCTAATGACCCACCCCCAGACTTCAACCGGCTAGAGATCCCACATACATATCCCATTTCTTTTTGAAATCGAGCACGCTGCTGGCTTTAATCACCTGCAATGGAAGTTCATTCCAATGATCGACTACCCTTTCGGTGAAGAAATACTTCCTGGCGTCGCCATGAAATTGCCCACCTTTGATTTTCAGCGGATGACCTCTTGTGGTTGAAGGTCCTTTAAGAAAGAAGATATCGTCTTCCACCTTGATGCAGCCCGTGATATATTTAAAAGATGGACACTATTTTTGCCTAAACACCTAAGCTATGATTTTTGATACTCTAATTTGAGATATTTTCCTTTGAAGTTCATCCAACTTTGAAGGAGACATATTGGGGCGTGTTTGGGTGGGACTTAGGCCAGTGGCGTACCTAGCATATGTGATACCCGGGGCCCATCATTTTTGAACCCCCCATCTGTGTGAAAAACATGATTTTACTAACAATACACACGTCACAGAAGAGTATACCTAGGAAAAGGCAGCATCTTACATACTGCAGTGAGCAGTACATCAATACACCCATTGTAAAACTAAACAAGCCAGACTAGTACAGATCAATCCTACACAGTCAATCCTAACAGAAAACCATGTTTTTTCGAACAAACAGAACACAGAAAACACCTTCACCTAGTGTGGATTATGTACTCACAAACTAACTCTCCCCTATTACAAAACTGTAGTGTGGTTTTTAGCCATGGTGGTAACAGCTCAGACGCTCATAGAATTCTGAGCATCAGAGCAGTTACCACCAAGATCAATGCTAGAAAACGTTCTACAGTTTTGTAAAAGGGAAGATAAAATAGAAATACGTAGACAAAGGTTAAACTGAAGCACCAAGAAGCTGGACTCTGTATATAATGCAACACCACACAACAGAAACAGCGATGCATCTCCCCTAAAGCAAAAATAAATAAATATAATTTTTTTCTACCTTGTCTTCTCTGGTTTCTGCTTACCTCATCTTGTCACTTTCTTCCTTTCATCCACTGTCTACCCTCTCTCTGCCTCTTCTATATGGCATCTTCTCTCCTTCTGTTCCCCTTCTAGAAACTTTATGCCTCCCCCTTCCATCTATCCCTTCACCCCCATTGGTCTGGCATCTATCTTCTTCCCTTCCCTCCTCCAATGGTCTGGCATCTCTCTCCTCTCCACTTCTTCCCTCTCTCACACCCCCATGGTCTGGCATTTCACTCTCTCCTTTCCCTTAACCCCACTTCCATTAGCATTTGCCCCCTTTCTTTCCCTCCAACCCAATTCCAAGCAGTATCCTTCCCCCTTATATTTCTTTCCCTGCACACCAATTACATCAGCATCTTCCCCCTTTTCCTCCCTCCACCACCCTTCCATACCACCCTGACCCCCTTTCTCACCATCCATCACCCTTCCATACCATCCTGACTCCCCCTTTATCACCCTTCACCACCTTTCCATACCACTCTGACCCCTTTTCTCACCCTTCACCACCCACCATGGGACCTTCCTGCACTTCAGCGCAGCTGCCGACTCTGCTCCGAAATAAGTACGGCAGCCGCAAAGAGGTGCTGTTTAGAGCAGTACGGGAGGTTGCGAACCCAGCTGGCAGTGCACCACCCTTGGGATGGCACCTGGGGCTGTCCGCACCCCCCACCCTTGGTACGCCACTGACTTGGGCATTCCTGAATGATAGAGTTTTTATGCAATAATGAAATTAAACCATAATGCCCGGGACAAAAATTTAGACAGTTTTGTCTAGATCTGTTTTAAAGCATGACTATTAAGGGAATTTTCAAAACTCTAAGACATCAAAAAAAACCTTCATAAATTGGCACTTGGACATCCTAATTGACAGGACATCCAAGTGCAAATTTTTGAAACCATCTTTCTGGATGTCTTGCGAGCTGTTCCACCCACTGTGCGTCCAAGAGTAAAGGTCAGCATTTTAGAGGCATGCTCTGGGCGTTCTTTGGATAGGCTTTGGGTGGGCTTAGATTTGGATGTCTTGCGATGATAACTGAACCATTCCCAGGATGTTCTGAGCTAGACCTGTTTTAAAAACATCTAAGTGCCAAAAAGGGACTCAAACTGACCAGATGACCATGGTAGTGATTAAGCTATAACCCCCCCCCCCCCATACACACACACTCCCCCAGTGGTCACAGACTGCCCTCCCACCTCTCAAAAATCTGAACGAAACAGTACACACCTGTCTCTAGAACAGTAGCACCTGGTATGCAAAATTCTAGTAAGGCTTCACACAGGTGTCTTAAGTAACCTTGTGAGTAGGCTTTTGGGGTGGTAGACAGGTGGGGAGATATGGGGAGAGTTTTGGAAGAATCACCATACATTAGAAGAAGGTTATGATGAGATATACTTCTGAAGCTCTTTATGTGAATTCACAGCAGTGCCCTCTAAGGTGCTCCACTTCTCTGTTAGTACGACTATGTGGCCAGTCCATTACAATGCTGACACCTCTCACGTCCAAATGATCTGCATTAGGGCATTTTGAACTTGGATGGTTTTGTGGTTGAAAATGGTGAATAAAGTTGGATGTCCTAAGGGTTGGACATCCTGTTGGCCAAGATGTCCAAGTAGGAGTATTAAATTTATTTTTATTTTTTTTAATATCGTGTGGTGATGATGGTTTCAAAAATGACCATTTCTCCACCTCTGACCTTGGACGTCCTGTGGGAAACATCCAAAGTCAGTACAGGGGGGCGGCCTATGCAGAGGGGTGGCCTATATGCAGGTAAATACGGTATATTTTTCTTTTTTTTATGACCTATGTAGACATTTTGGTCCTTTGTACATCTATATTTTTTTGGCCATTTTCAAATATAAATACGTCCACATAAAAAATGCATAAAATAAAGTTTTTATCGTGGCATTCTTAATAAACTGTTCAGACAGCTGAGCATAGCGGAGGGGATCATCTAAGACTGCAGTGAATTTCACATTAAAAGTCCCAGCTATATATGTCACTATATCTTGCTTATATTTTATGGCGAGTCCTCCAAAACCCACCCAAAACTTACTGTACCCACCTTTATACAACAATAGCCCTTATGCCTGCAGGTGTCATCTTAATGTGGGTAAAGTAAGTTTTGGAGGACTCACCGTACAATATAAGCAAGATATGGTGACATCTGTACCTGGAACTTTTAATGTGAAATTCACTGCAGTAACCTCTGCTCTCTGAGCTCAAATGTCTGTGCTTACATCCGAAGCTGCTTGGGCTGAGACATTTTCAGCACCCCCTCGAAATACAGACTAGAATGTACTGTTTATTTTTAACATATTTGGATGGTAGGAGGATATCAGTGACCACTGGGGGAGTAAAAGGGGGGGGGGTCATGCCTTAATGCCTCCAGTGGTCATCTAGTCAGTTTGAGCATCTTTTTAGCATTTACTGTATACACTTTTAAAACAGATCTAGCTCCAAATGTATGAAAAACACCCATGACCTTTTCTTAGAGGTTTGATTATGCCTGAGGAATGTCCAAGACATAAGCCTGCCCTAAGCCCACCCAAAACACATCGCTAACATGCCACCTTAAGATTTGGACACACTGGAGAAAAAGCAAGCAGAAATACATCTAGAAAATCTGTTTGTGAATGCCCACTTGGATGTTTTGACTAGTAAGATATCCAAGTGCTGGTTTATGCTGCCTTTTGGATGTCTGTCTTTTTTGAAAATGAGCCTGACAGGTTTAGCGTGCGGTAATTTTGTGCGTGCGCTATAAACGCTAGCGTACCTTAGCAAAAGGGGCCCTAAATTGTGTTCCATAAAAGGGAAGCATTTTAAAAAATAATAATAATGGTGGATCTGCTGCAAAGCTAGAGTCCTAGCCACTTCACTAACACGAGGTCTATTTCTGTATGTTGGCAATGAAACACAGCAAAACGCAGAAAATGATACTTAATGTGTAGCCGGTTGTTAAATTTTACTGGACTTAGTGTTCTAGAAAGAAAGCACTACACGATCATGTCCCATTGCTAAACTGAGCCCCAGGGCTTTCTTAGGTTCAGCACAACTATTAAAAAGATAAAGGCCAAATAGCTATTTCCACCAAATTTTACTATTGGAACAAGGCTTTATAATGCATTTGTAATATATTGGAAGACACAGGGACCTTTTTACTAATCTGCAGTAAGATTTACAGCTACCAAGGCTTAACGTGAAATTTTACTGTGTGGTAGAAGCAAATTTTATGTGACAGTTGTCCCCTGTTAAAAGTTCCCTTAATGGTACTGAGGAAGCTGTGAATGTGGAAGCCTTTGGGGGAAATGCTATAAAAAGTGGTCAAAAATTGTCAATGGAAGATGATATTTTCTTTCTCAAGGGACCCTTGGCCACAAGAGGGCACCTGCTCAAACTCAGGGGCGGAAAATTTCATGGCGACACCAGAAAGTATTTCTTCACAGAGAGAGTGGTTGATCATTGGAACAAGCTTCCAGTGCAGGTGATCGAGGCAGACAGCGTGCCAGACTTTAAGAATAAATGGGATACCCATGTGGGATCCCTATGAGGGTCAAGATAAGGAAATTAGGTCAGTAGGGCATAGACAGGGGGTGGGTAAGCAGAGTGGGCAGACTTGATGGGCTGTAGCCCTTTTCTGCCGTCATCTTCTATGTTTCTATGTTCTATCAGCACTACAAATGCTATAAAGGGCGTGAGATTCCCACACCTAACTTTTGGCACCAGACATAGTCCTGCTGAAATGTGGTGTAAATGCTGGCACCCAGGGGCTCCTTTTATCAAGCAGCGGTAGAGCGTTTTAACGCGAGCCGACGAGGTAAACGTCCCGACGCTGAATCGAAGGAGCATTGGTGCATTTACTTCACTGGCCCGTGGCTAACCAAGTTTCAAGTTTTATTAAAATTTTAATGTATCGCAATATCATTAATTCAAAGCGATTTACAATTAAAACAGGGTCTTAATTATTAACTAAAACCAACACAGACGGACATGACATACCAATACTTAAAGGAAGTAGGGAGAACTACAATAAGTATAGTACAGGATACATACAAGAAAAATACAAACAGAGGGTAAGAAACTTTAAAAGTATTGATAAAAGTATACTGCTTGATACAAGGAGCCCCAAGTTAGGCAAACTGAGGCAGTACTCTGTAAGAATGAAAGTAACTTTTCAAAAGGTCCCTGACATATCCATGTCCCTCCCATGGCACCAAGTTAAGTGCCATACTTTACAGCAGGGGAAGGGAACATAAGAACATAAGAATTGCTGCTGCTGGGTAAGACCAGTGGTCCATCGCGCCCAGCAGTCCGCTCACACAGCGGCCCTTTTGGTCAAAGACCAGTGCCCTAACTGAGACTAGCCTTACCAGCGTATGTCCTTGTTCAGTAGGAACTTGTCTAACTTTGTCTTGAATCCCTGGAGGGTGTTTTCCCCTATAACAGCCTTCGGGAGAGCGTTCCAGTTTTCCACCACTCTCTGGGTGAAGAAGAACTTCCTTACGTTTGTAGGGAATCTATCCCCTTTCAGCTTTAAAGAGTGCCCTCTCGTACTCCCTACCTTGGAGAGAGTGAACAACCTGTCCTTATCTACTAAGTCTATCCCCTTCAGTATCTTGAATGTTTCGATCATGTCCCCTCTCAATCTCCTCTATTCGAGGGAGAAGAGGCCCAGTTTCTCTAATCTGTCATTGTAGGCAGCTCTTCCAACTCCTTAAGTTTCAAGTTTAAGTTTCAAGTTTTATTAATTTTAATATACCGACCATCAAATTAATATCTGGCCGGTTAACAATAAATTTAAAAGATAAGAAGACTAAAATAAAATAGGTGTATTAATAGTATAATGTGAACATGAATAACATTACAGGACAAACCCATCTTAGTCGCTCTTCTCTGGACCCTTTCGAGTATTACTGTGTCCTTCTTCATGTACGGCGACCATTGCTGGATGCAGTACTCCAGGTGAGGGCACACCATGGCCCGGTACAGCGGCTTGATAACCTTCTCCGACCTGTTCGTGATCCCCTTCTTAATCATTCCTAGCATTCTGTTCGCCCTTTTCGTCGCCGCCGCACATTGTGTGGACGGCTTCATCGACTTGTCAATCCGCACTCCCAAGTCCCTTTCCTGGGAGGTCTCTCGATAGGCCATATTCCAGTCGGGTTTTCAGGATTTCCCCAATGACTATGCATGAGATCTATTTGCATGCACTGCTTTCAATACATATTCACTGGGGAAATCCTGAAAACCCGACTGGAATACGGCTCTCGAGGACCGGAGTTCCGTACCCCTGCTTTACAGAATTATAAACTCAATTCTCACAGGGTATACTGAGTTACGCTTTAATGATTTAAAGGTGACCAAATAAGCTGGGGCAGAGGAGGGTTCACGGCAAGAGTAGGGGAAGTCCTTGAAAAAGCTGCTGTGTTGACGAATGGATCAAAAATGTTTGAGATAAGTCCAATTAAATGAAGCTTTATATAAAGTTCTTACAATGTAAGCATTATCTATTTATTAAAAATTGAAGAATCTGAAAAGGCTAATGAGGAGGTAGGTGTTTAAATCTTAGTGCAATGAACATATTTGAGCACTAAGTGGCACCGCTGAAGCTTTTAAATCGTTAAAGCATAACACAGTATACCCTGCGAGAACTGAGTTTATAATTCATTAGTTATATCATGTGGTAAAAGAATATGTGTCTATGGCAGGGGTAGGGAACTCCGGTCCTCGAGAGCCATATTCCAGTTGGGTTTTCAGGATTTCCCCAATGAATATGCATTGAAAGCAGTGCATGCAAATAGATCTCATGCATATTCATTGGGGAAATCCTGAAAACCCGACTGGAATACGGCTCTCGAGGATAGGAGTTCCCTGCCCCTGGTCTATGGTGACTGGTTTATACTTTATAGAATAGCACGCATCCAGATGTGCATGCAGATTTTAATGGGTGTCAATTCATGTCAATAATTAGTTGTTAGCATCCAATTATTGATGCTAATTAGCTTTGTTAGCTGATTAAGTTTCACAGGCATCTTGGAAGCACAGTCAAATTTTAACTTGTGCCTTGTATAGAATCCAGGGGTTGGAGCCTTCTCTTTACTAGTAGTCCCCTCGCTAAAATTCATTTATTCAAGGAGGGATGTGATATTTTTCTGTTACAGCCCCTCAAATATGGAATTTGCTCCCAATCAACATAAGAGAAGAAAAACTACTTAGTAAGTTTAAAAGTCTCCTAAAAAGTTGGCTTTTTAAGGATGCTTTTAACTGGTTCATTTAAATTTTATTATTTTACAGTGGACTAGGAGTACTGCTAAGTGAAAATTAAGTGGGCAACCTTCTCCAACCTCTTGTTTCATTACCTATCCCTTTTTATTTGTTTGTGAATTGTATTTAATCCTTTTTTTCTCCTCCCTTTTTCAAACGTATTATTTGATTAAAATAGTACTAATTGTCTTGTTTTTTATTTTAACCTAATTTTTAACTAAATGTAAATCGCTTTGGATTTTGCGATCAAATCAAATATTTTAAATAAACTTGAAACTTTAGGAGATGGTAACTGATCCCGCATTAGCTGTGCATTACTCAGTGCGCAGTAAGTGCAGCGCAATGACTGCTGAAACCTCTCCACATCCATTCTGCACCCATGCCCCAGCTAGTTCGCCCCTAACAAGAAACACTTTTAGCACATGGGTTGGCCTGCAGTTACAGAAAAATTAGTACACATGTGGCTACCATGTTTGTGCATTGGCTGTTACCAGTGTCGTAGCTAGGCCCCCCCTCCACCTTCACACACTCCTTCCCCACCCCCTCCTGCCACGCATGGGCCTCTCCCTTCCCCCATACCCCTGTAACATTCCTGGTGTAAGCAGTGATCCCCACGCTGATGTCACTTCCTATACATGGGTTCAGGAAGTGATGTCCAGAGGAAGAGCCAATGCTGGTGCAACAGTAACTCGAGGGTTGCTGCTCACAACAGGAATGCTTTTCCCAGAGCGGCTCACAAGTATAAACATACATAATTTAAAAAAAAATACATAAAATACATATAAAACAATCACACAAATAAGTGACCATCACTTACACCTAAACAGCAATCTTAATGCCCATACTTGATATGACAAAATAAACGCCTCTTCAATAGCTTCTTAAACCTAATGAGATTATATCGCTTCCTAATACACAAAGGTAGGAGATTCCATTCTTGGGGTCCCCCCACAAGAGAACATAGTCACACGTGAGGAGTTCAATCTCAGGTCCCTTATAGATGGCACAGAGGCACTGGGGAAAGGAAGGGGCACACATGCGTGGCAGTGGAAGGGGGAGGGAGAGCGAAGAAGAGGACAGGTGCCCAAGCCCTCACCAAAATGGCACCCGGAACAGACTGTCCCCCCACCCCACCCCTTTTACTACACCACTGGCTTTTACCCTTCACTAAATTATGCTGTAACATCCTAATGCACTTTAGTAAAAGGGCCCCATAATTGTCTACATGAATACATCAGAGTTCACATGTTTTATTATACCATACTACAAGTGATAAGGAATGATAAATTGCAATCATCAACCTCTTTCTCTTCACTCTACTTAAGCTGTGAATGAGTTTTCACACTGAGAAATCTTTTCAAACACTGAAAGTGACTCAAACAGCACTAATTTATGATTATATTGAGGCTGTAGTTATTGTACCAACATTTGTTATAATAATGAGTGCCGCAGAAACAAGCAGTCTAATGGCTAGGAAAGCTATTTATACTGCTTCAGAATACAAATTCATTAGAAGAACCCACACTACCAGTGATTTTCTGTCTTTAATCGCCCGTAAGTCTTGGGTTAATTAAGACAAAGGGGAGAAGACGGGGGTAAAAAGATGTGAAACAGTTGAATTCACCAGTGGCTGATCTGGGTATCTTTTTGTCAAAATGGGAAAAAAAAATGCCACTGTCAGATGATCTCAAAAACACAAATGGAGGAAAAAATATATATGTATTCCTTCTGGAAACAGTGAACAGTGAAGATAATTCTTTTTTTTTAGAGCCTGTTCTGTAAAGCTCTTGAGAGACTGACACCCTGTATGTAAGACTTATGCCTTATTAATTTTTTCCGTTTGGCTTCCTGATGAAGATCTGAAAAACAGCAGGTCGAGGCCAAATAATTATAATTAAAGATAAGTTTTTTTCAAACTTTATTTCATTGGAAAGTACTGCAATGATTGGGTGGTGAGGCTTTTTGTGGAATTCATTCCCCTTTTTCCTCCATGTCTCTGAGCATTACCTTCCTTTGTAAAAAATTAAGTATATTAGTTAAAAATATTTTCATTTTTTGATGTTAGCGTGTTTATTATTTTGACTGTCAGATGATCTGCAGATATATTACAGTTTGTCTTTTTATTCTGGAATTCTATGAAATAGCAATTTATGGGGCAATTAAATTAAGTGGTGCCTACCTCTAGGTGTAACAAAGGGGCATGTTTTGCACCAATTTTATAACGGCATTACGGTGCACCTAAACTGTTATATACTGTGGCGTGCGGTGAGGGCTTTCAGAGGTTTCAGTGAATCCCCAGCTTTACAGCCCTGCTTTTTTATTTTATTTTTTACTTTTTGCTTGATGCAGTTTGATTTGTTGAGTAGGCAGCCTGCTCAACCAGTCAAATTCATCAAATTTTGAAAACAAGTAGGAGTATTTGTTCTATGTGAGACCGGCAACCAATAGATGAGTTTAATTGCGGTATTTTGAATCAGTTGCAGTCAATGAATTTTCTTTTGAGTTAGTCCATGGTATAGTAAATTGCAGTAGTCTATGTGTGAGATGATCAGTGAATGAATTAGAGTTTGAATAGAAGCAGGTTCTAGAACAGAGGTTATAGAACAAATTTGGTCATAGTAATTGAGATCTTTGTCAAAAAATTTTCCTAGTAGTTTTAATTTGAATTCTATTTGGAGTGGACAAGAGTTGATACATATTTGACCTGTTAAGGCAGTGGTAGGCAATTCCAGTCCTCGAGAGCCGGAGCCAGGCAGGTTTTCAGAATATCCACAATAAATGTGCATGAGATAGATTTGTATCTCAAGGAGGCAGTGCATGCAAATCCATCTCATATATATTCATTGTGGATATCCTGAAAATCTGACCTGGCTCAGGCTCTCGAGGACCGGAATTGCCTATCCCTGTGTTAAGGTATCTTTGTTTTTGACTGGGAATTGGATCCCTCGAGATTTGGCTATGTTCAGTGAAAGTCTGTTGATTCGTAGCCATAGGCTGATTTTGTCCAGTTTAAGATTGATTTCTTGGATACAATTGATGTTTGCTGGGTTAATGGGGTGAAGAAGTTGATTGTCATCAGCATAGGCAAAAGGGGTAAATCCAATAGACTGAGCTAGAGTCAAGGGAGGGGCTAAGAAGATGTTGAAAAGTAGGGGAAGAGAATAGAACCTTGTGGAACACCGTAGGTTTGAAAGTTTGGGGAAGAGGATATTCTTTTAGAGTGAACTTTGACATTCCGATCAGTGAAGTAAGAGGAAAATTAGAGGGGAGCGGAGTCGGTTATACCACTGTTTTTAAGACAGTTGAGAAGTATGTCATAATCAATTGTTTCAAAAGCAGCCGATAGATCAAGGGATATCAGGAAAACTGTTTTTCTGTGATCGTGGAAGTAGTAGATGGAGGTGGTGAGACCTAGTAAAGACAATTCAGTAGTGAAATGGAAGCTCCGTTGAACCTTTTTATATAAAAAGTGTTTTAATCTAGATTGGTATTTTAGGTTTGCATTTTAGAGCATAAGATCAGATTAAGCACAGATAGCAGTTGAGGAAAGTCCACCTCAAGTCTGATCTTTTGATGTATAGGCTCTTCAGCCAATTAGGAACAGGGTATTGCTTCTGTAGTAATTTATTTATTTTTTTTTTTTTGCTTTTTCTTCTTTTTTTTATTTTTCATTAGTCACAAGTACTTCTGCAACCACAGTATAGCTGGAAAGCATCGTGTGACCAAAGCTGTTGCTCAGGTTACAGCTTCTGTCTCTGTGCAGATAGAAAATGTTACTCAAACAGAGGGAGTGATTCCATGCGCAAGCAGTCCTCAGCTTGAATCCCTCATGAGGGAAGTAAATGAATTGAGAGAGAAGGTGGCAAGATTGAGAAGCATCCATGAGAATAAGAGGTACATCAATAAAATGCTTCATGAGACATCAAAGATGTCCAGTAGTGGGGAAGAAGAGGCCATGCTGAGGGAGGAAAGCTGGACTCAGGTTACAGGATCCTGCAGGATTGTTACTGTGACTCCACCTGCCATTGAACTGAAGAACTGGTATGTAGCCCTGGAAGTGGAGGAGATGAGAGCATGCCAGGGAGAGGAAGGACCAAAGCTCAAAATCCTCAAAGTTGCTAGATCCATGACCACTATGTAGCATAAGGTAGTGGTGGTTGGTGATTCTCTTCTGAGGGGGACAGAAGTGTCCATCTGCAGATCAGACATGATATCCCAGGAAATATGCTTTCTACCTGGTACCAAAATCCAAGATGTTACGGAGAGCTTGCAGAGACTCATCAAGCCTAATGACAATTATCCAAAATTTCTCATTCATGTTGTCACTAATGATACTGCATGTTGCCCTTTTGAACAAATCAAAAGTGACTTTGTAAATCTGGGAGAGAAGGTGAAGCACAGGTGCACAGGTAGTATTCTCATCAATCCTTCCTATTGAGGGTAAAGGCTTGGGCAGAGAAGCTTGCATACTTAAGATGAATGCGTGGTTGCATGGATGGTGTTGTTGAGAGCATTTTGGATTCCTGGACCATGGGATGATTGTTGAAGGACTGATGAGCAGGGATGGTGTGCATCTATCAAAAAGGGAAGATGTGTCTTCAGCAGCAGACTGGCTAACCTGCTGAGGAGGAATTTAAACTAGAATCATTGGGGCAGGGTGATCAAAGCCCTGAGGTAAGGTGAAGGGGAGAAAAATGTAGAAACAGATAAAGATAAGGCTGAATTGCTTAACAAATATTTCTGTTCTGTGTTCACAGCTGAAGTGCCGGGAACAAGACCACAGAAGACAAATGCAAATAGTGATAGAGGTGTGGTAGAACCTTATCAATTTTCAGAGGACTGTGTTTGTGTGGAGCTAGCTAAATTGAAGGTGGACAAGGCAATGGGGCCAGATGGTACTGAAAGAACTTAGGGAACTTAGAGAAATTCTGGCAGCTCAGCTGGCTGATCTTTTCAATGCTTCTCTAGAATTGGGAGTGGTACCGGAGGACAGGAGAAGGGCGGATGTGGTCCCTCTCCATAAAAGTGGAAGGAAGAAGTAGGGAAATACGGGCTAAGTCTGACTTTAGAGGTAAATAAATTAATAGAAACACCTTTAAAACAGAGAATAGTGCAGTTTCTGGAATCCAGTGGATCACAGGATAAGAGGCAATATGGATTCATTAGAGGCAGGTCTTGTCAGACAAATCAGATCAATTTCTTTGACTGGGTGACCAGGGAATTGGATAGAGGTAGTAGGCTAGATGTGGTATATTTAGATTTTAGCAAAGCCTTTGACAGTATTGCACACAGGCGTCTAATAAATAAACTGCGTGCTTTTGGGATGGCCCAAAGTGATGGACCGGGTCAGGAACTGATTGAGTGGAAGGCGACAGAGGGTGATCTCTCTGAGAAAAGGGATGCTACCAGTGGTGTGCCTCAAGGTTTGGTTCTTAGTCCTGTTCTTTTTAACATTTTTGTAAGCAATATTCATGAGGGGTTGTCAGGTAAAATTTGCCTCTTTGTGAATGATACCAAAATCTGTAATAGAGTAGACATAGCAAAGCTTGGACTGAAATGTGACAACTAAAATTTAATGCTAAGAAATATAAGGTTATGCATTTGGGCTGCAAAAACCTGAGAGAATGGTACAATTCAAGGGGTGAGAAACATTTGTGCATGAGAGAGGAGCGGGATTTGGGAATGATAGTATGCGATGATCTTAAGGGAGCCAAATAGGTCAAAAAGTTGACAGTGAAAGCTGGAAGGTTGCTAGGGTGCATAGGGAGAGGTATGGCTAGTAGGGAAAATGAGGTATTGATGCCCCTGTATAAGGCTCTGGTGAGATCTCATTTAGAATAGTGTGTACAATTTAGGAAACTGCACCTTCAAAAAGATGGAGTTGGTCCAGAAGAAGACTACTAAAATGATATGTGGTCATCATAAGGCGTATGGGGATAGATTTAAAGATCTCAATATGTATACTTTGGAGGAAAGGTAGGAAATGAGAGATATAGAGACATTTAAATACCTATATGGCATAAATGTGCATGAGGAATGTCATTTGAAAGGAAGCTCTGGAATGAGAGGTCATAAGATGAAGTTAAAAGGTGATCTGCTCAGGAGTAATCTAAGAGAATACTTTTTTTTACAGAAAGTGTGGTAGATGTGTTGAACAGACTCCCGTTTGAGGTTTTGGAGACAAAAACTGTGTCTGAATTCAAGAAAGCATGGTACAGGCACGTGGCATCTCTTAGGGAGAGGAGGAGATAGTGGATGCTTTGGATGGGCAGACTGAATGGGCCATTTGGCCTTTACCGGCCATATATTTATCTGCTATATTTCAATCTCATCAATTCTGCATAATATTACACAATTGTACACATTTTTGCTCAAGCATTGCACTCTATTATATAGTAGAATACCTATTAATAGTGTGCATTCTTGAGGAATAGTTCACATTATTGATGATAAAGCAAATAAAGGGGCCTTTTTACCTAACTTTGATAAAAAGTGGTCTTTTTGTGTCCTGACAATGATCATTCCCCTGCGTTAAGGCTATTTAAACTGCTGGGGCAAAATAGCCAATTTTATTTTCCCTATTAATGGCACATGCTAATTTTCCCATTAGTAGTAAGGCTCACACACTAAGCACTAATGCATGTGTAACACAGGAAAATGGCCTAACATAGAACACTCTGAAGCAAAATTATTTTTCCTTTTTGCATTAGTGATGTTACTTATTCTCTTTGATTAGCTTTATGATACAAGATTTATTCTTGGTTATAAATTGTAAAGGCATTAAATATAAAATTTTAAAAATCAAAAACTAGAGTAAAATGAATAATAAAATCAATGATATCTTTCTGAAAATGAAAAATAAATGACCTAAGTTAATGTTACCTTTATTTAAGCTATGATTCATCTCCAATTTCATTATAGGCATATATTATTAATAGATATAGGACTAGTTAAGAAGGCAGATTTTTAAAGAATGTATCTCCGATTCTGTACTATATATTACTGAATTTGATTTATGGCCGCTAAAACATTGACTGTTTTAAAATGAATAATGAAACAAATAGCATATTTCTTTAACGCACACTCAATTATTATTTATCCTGTATGAGGGGCCTCTGAAAAGTTACCACCAGCCAAACTAAGAAAAGAATGATGTGGAGCCATGAAATTTTCATGTTATTCCACACTTTTCTTGACACTTTTCATTTCAACGATATGAAATGAAAGAAAGTGTGTCAAGAAAAGTGTGGAATAATGTGCAAATTTCATGACTCCGCTTCATTTTCTTCTTGGTTGGGCTGAGAACTTTTCAGCGTCCCCCTCGTACATGTTGCTACAGAAACATTCTAATTATATACGCAGATTTAAAATGGTGCATAAATGCTGATCATTAAAACATTATTGCATAGCTGCTGACAAGGGAATAATGTGAGGGAAAAGTAGCATAGCAAATTAATCCTAGAGGCTTGGTCCTGTATTTTCCTTATTGCCAGGTGGGTATCCGTTCATATAAAGTGACAGCAGAAGTCAGTGTCAGAGATCTAATTTGGGGGTTCAGTGTGACCTGTCATGGTGGTATATGGATTCTAGTTTTCTTTCTAGCAAAAACAACAACAAAAAATACATTTTCCATCCACGCAAAAGTACAATGCTGGGTGAAATATTCCTGTGCTCTTGCACAGTCAATCTACTAATTTTGCAGGGAATGCCAAACGTAGATCAGTTGCATTTCATTACATCTAATGAACACCTTGTGAAAATATTGCAGTGTGATTTGTGGGCTACGGCGTGTCTTTCCCCCTGTGTCACATAATGTGGCAAACCTCAGTGTTTGCTGTTAACAATAAACGTAATATATAAGTAAAACTGCAGCTCCAGTCAGGAGCTGGTTGTGAGAACACTAATTTTAAATGAAGTTTTGTTTAAAATATGAATTCTAGTATATGCCAGAATGCCTTAATGGATTTTTTTTTTTTAATTTTCCAGCTCCTAAAAGTTAAGAGGTTGATTTTCAAAATGTTTTATATGAGTAGCTTTGGAATTAAAGAAATTAATCAGTTGTACAGATATTTTAAAAACCTTTGTCGCATAATTTTTGGATGGGTATCTGTAGGTTTGTCTAAAAATTATGGTGTCAAGTCTATGACAAAAAGCTCCCCATTTCCTGAGCAATGGTCCCAGACTATCCCTATAACCTACCGCTACTCTTATCTGTACCCCTCAATTCCTTTATCCTCTAGGAACCTATCCAAACCTTCTTTGAAGCCTTGTAACGTGCTCCGGCCTATCACAGCCTCCGGAAGCGCGTTCCATGTGTCCACCACCCTCTGGGTGAAAAAGAACTTTCTGGCATTTGTTTTAAACCTGTCTCCTTTTAATTTTTCTGAGTGCCCCCTTGTACTTGTGGTTCCCCATAATCTGAAAAATCTGTCCCTGTCTACTTTTTCTATACCCTTCAGGATCTTGAAGGTTTCTTAGAGGAGACATGATAGAAACCTTCAAGATCCTGAAGGGTATAGAAAAAGTAGACAGGGACAGATTTTTCAGATTATGGGGAACCACAAGTACAAGGGGGCACTCAGAAAAATTAAAAGGAGACAGGTTTAAAACAAATGCCAGAAAGTTCTTTTTCACCCAGAGGGTGGTGGACACATGGAACGCGCTTCCGGAGGCTGTGATAGGCCGGAGCACGTTACAAGGCTTCAAAGAAGGTTTGGATAGGTTCCTAGAGGATAAAGGAATTGAGGGGTACAGATAAGAGTAGCGGTAGGTTATAGGGATAGTCTGGGACCATTGCTCAGGAAATGGGACTGATGGGCCACCGCGGGAGCGGACCGCTGGGCGAGATGGACCTCTGGTCTGCCTCAGCGGAGGCAACTTCTTATGTTCTTATTTAGATGACTTGAGCATGCACACCTAGAGCAGGCATAGCTACAGGTTTTCTAAATGCAGCAGAGTTGTGTATAACTTAGGGCTCCTTTTACTAAGGTGCGCTAGGGCTTTAACACGCAGAATTGCACACGCTACATTGCCACGTGCGCTAGACCTTAATGCCAGCATTGAGCTGGCGCTAGTTCTAGAAGTGTAGCGCACGGCAATTTCCTGCGTGCGCTAAAAAACGTTAGCGCACCTTAGTAAAAGGAGCCCTTACAGTATTTATTTATTTATTTTGATTTATTAACTGCCTTTGTGAAGAGCACAACCAGGGCAGGATTAACCAATAGGCCAAGTAGGCACGTGCCTAGGGCCCGAAATGGTCAGGGGGGCCTGATGAAGGAGAGCATCAACATTGTTTTTTCCAAATGGTGATGGTCCCCTCCTGCATCGATTGGCAACGCGGGCCTCCCCGATTGGTAACGCGGGCCCCCCCCCCCCCATCGATGGAAAGTAAGACAAGCAAGCAACGCGGGTAAGAAAGGCAATGGGTAATTTTGCAAGCGGTGCTGCTTGCTCAAAGCTTCCCTCTGACGCAGCTTCCTGTTTCCGCCTGGGCACATGGTGGGGTGGGACGGGGCAGGGGGCCCAGCGTACTTGTGCGCCTAGGGGCCCTTGACAAATTAATCCTGCCCTGAGCACAACCCAAGTATTCTGTGAATTACATGCACACAGTGTGATCTCGCTATCCAACTGTCTGTTTCATTTTCATGGATTGGCTTAGTCACCCAAAATAAAGTGTAGCCCATTTTCACTATTCCTGCTCATTTTAACTTATTCACGGTATAGCGCAAGAACAAATGAAAGTGTTTTCCCATGAGGATGATGATATACTTAGAAGGGTGTGTGAGTATTGTTATACCAAAAGACTGTATAAACTGTACTTTTTCCCCCCCCAAAAAAAGGTATACAGGTGTATATACATTTATAAAATGCTCAATATAATAGTTTAGGGAATTCGATAACAAAAGTGTACAGTGAGCAGGGTTGCACAGTACTCTAGCCCCCTTTTTCCCATTGGACCAATGGTTTTGTATTTGCATTTTTGGTAGTCATGGAGTTTTCTAGGAACTTAACCCCAGAAAATAATGAAAATGCATTGTAATTGGAAGCCCTACTCATGTCTCACCCATGCCCCGCACATATGTATGTCCTCCTTGCATTTATGCACTAAATGATGTCTAAAAAGATAGGCGCCTATTTCTTGGCAATAGCGCTTATTAAAGAATCATACTTAACTTAAAACTTAGGCACTTGTAATGTAGGCCAGGATTTTAAAGACCTACATTAAGTCCTTTAGAGAATTGTGTCTAGTGGCACCTAAGAACTTCTTCACCCCTAAACACATCTACCTTGGTGTTAGGCACTTTTAGGTTTCATGTGATAGGTGCCTATGAAAATAGGCACCTATTACCCAATTAATTTTTTATTTTTTTTTCAATTAAGAGCTTATTTTCTAATTACATTATGAACCTAACTTGAAGCAACTATATTTAGGCATCTCTTATAGAATTTCCTCCTAAGCGGCCGTTTAACTAAAGCTTAACATGCACTAAAGGAATTAGTGTGCTTTAAATGCTAAGAAGCCCATTTTATATCCATGGATTTCTTTGCATTTAGCACATGATAATCCCATTAGCACACACTAAGGCCTCCTTTATGAAACTGCGAAAGCAGTTTCTAGTGCGGGGAGCCGTGCTGAATGGCCCACGCTGTTCCCGACACTCATTGAGTTCCTATGAGCGTTGGGAGCAGCGTGGGCCATTCAGCGCGGCTCCCGGCGCTAGAAACTGCTTTCGCAGTTTCGTAAAAGAGGGGGAAAGCTTTTGTAAAAGGGTCCATATATTCGGGTGTGCTATTATGTTTATGTTTATGCATATGCTTGATATACCGCTGTTTCTGATCAAGAGGTCACAACGGTTAGCACAACAGACTATCAGGTAGTAATAGTAGTAATAGATACTTGAGTATTTTTCCTATCTGTTCCAGCGGGCTCACAATGTAACTACTGAATAGGTATGATGCGCCTTGCTATCATTTTCACAGGGAAGTGTACACTTACACACATAGGCCCTGATTCTATGAAGTCTGTCTACCTACTTTAAATTGAGCAGATAGGCTTAATCAGTGCTGAGATTAGCACTTAGCACTTAGCACCTAGCACTTCACAATCATCTTTAATTTGACTCATTTGAAAGCTAGACGCCTAATTTGAAAATCAGTTCTATAAAAAATAGGCGCCTATTCCAAAGTACCTACACTAAAAGTGACATGGGGCAGATCAAGGTGGTGTTTTCAAGTTAGGCGCCTCTTTATGAATCCAATGCGGTTAAACTCTGATACTGGCACCTAACTTTAGGCACAGAAAACCCTGACAAAAATTGGAGATGCCTAAATGTTGAGATGCTGAGCATGCTTAGGTGACACCATGATTCTATAATGGGCACCTAAGTTCTATGGAGTCGGTGTCGATATCAGCGCCTAACTTTAGGTGAACTTTATAGAATCAGGGCCATAGGTGAAAATTCTATAAATAACGCTCAAAATTTGGTGCTGAAAAAAATATTGGTGCTGAATAGTATCGTATAATGGGTGTTTGGGATGGGCACCCTTCATAAAATAGCATGCAGTGCTGGAATTGTGCTCAACTTTGGACATAAGTTATACCAACTGAAATCAGGTGAAAATCCTGATGTGCAAGTTAGATGCAGATCCCCTAAACTCTATAACCTTTAAGACCCTCTATAACATCTTAAGGGAACACCCTTGACCAACTCAGACATCTCCCGTGATTGTTGCCTTTATAATAGCTCCTTTCAGTTTTGCCCACTGCTTTCCTACTTCTTCCAGATGTTCTCATCCAGTTAATTTCTTGCTCTAATTCCCCATCTGAACAAAGTTAGCTTTTCTTTTAAACTTTAGAACCTTCACTTTTGAATGAACGTTCTCTATACATATGTTAATATTAAACCATACCATACAGTGATCACTGGATGCCAAATGATCACCCACTATAACATAAGAACACTTTCTCCATTTGTAAGCACTAAGTCCCAGTATGGCTCCATCTCACATAAGCACATATAAGCACATAAGCAATGCCTCTGCCGGGTCAGACCTGAGGTCCATCGTGCCCAGCAGTCCGCTCACGCGGCGGCCCAACAGGTCCAGGACCTGTGCAGTAAATTTCTATCTATACCCCTCTATCCCCTTTTCCAGCAGGAATTTGTCCAAACCTTTCTTAAACCCCAGTACTGTACTCTGCCCTATAACTTCCTCTGGAATTGTATTCCAGGTGTCCACCACACGTTGTGTAAAGAAGAACTTCCTAGCATTAGTTTTGAATTTGCCTCCTTTCAACTTTTCCGAATGCCCTCTTGTTTTTTTATTTTCTGAAAGTTTGAAGAATCTGTCCCTCTCTACTCTCTCTATGCCCTTCATGATATTGTAAGTCTCTATCATATCCCCTCTTAATCTTCTCTTTTCTAGGGAAAAGAGTCCCAGTTTTTCCAATCTCTCAGCATATGAAAGGCTTTCCATCCCCTTAATCAGTCGTGTTGCTCTCCTCTGAACTCTCTCGAGCAATGCCATATCCTTTTTAAGGTACGGTGACCAATACTGGACGCAGTACTCAAGATGTGGACGCACCATTGCCCGATACAGCGGCAGGATAACTTCTTTCGTTCTGGTTGTAATACCTTTCTTGATTATACCTAGCATTCTATTCGCTCTCTTAGTGGCAGCTGCGCACTGTGCTGTCGGCTTCATTGTCATGTCCACCATCACCCCCAAGTCCCTTTCTTGTGCACTCTCATTCAAAAACTTCCCTCCCATCACATAATTATACCTCGAGTTTTTGCTTCCCACATGCAATACTTTACACTTCCCAACATTGAATTTCATCTGCCATCTCTCTGCCCATTCCCCTAGTTTGTCCAAGTCTCTTTGCAATTCTTCGCAGTCCTCCTTTGTCCGAGCTCTACTAAATAGTTTGGTGTCGTCCGCAAATTTTATTATCTCACACTTCGTCCCTGTTTCTAGATCATTTATGAATATGTTAAAAAGCAGTGGCCCGAGCACCGAGCCCTGCGGAACACCACTCGTGACCTTTCTCCAGTCTGAGTAGTGGCCCTTCACCCCTACCCTCTGTTTCCTACCTTCTAACCAGTTTCTGATCCATCTATGCACGTCTCCGTCCACCCCATGGTTCTTCAGTTTCCGGAGTAGACGTTCATGAGGCACCTTGTCAAAGGCTTTCTGGAAATCTAGGTATATGATGTCTATGGGGTCTCCTCTGTCCATTTGTTTGTTAATTCCTTCGAAGAAGTGCAGTAAGTTAGTCAGGCACGATCTTCCCCTGCAGAAACCATGTTGGCTGGTTTTCAGAAGTTCGTTTCTTTCAAAATGTTTATCGATGTTTTCTTTTATCAGTGCTTCCGCCATTTTCCCCGGAACCGAGGTCAGACTCACCGGTCTGTAGTTTCCCGGGTTCCCTCTTGATCCCTTTTTAAAGATGGGCGTTACGTTGGCTATCTTCCAATCCTCCGGAATCACACCTGTTTTCAGAGATAGGTTGCAAATTTGCTGCAGTAGTTCTGCTATTTCCTCCTTGAGTTCCATTGCCAACTTATGGAACATTTCTCATTGTAGACAATCCAGGGTCTCTCCACTTTTAGGAGATCCCACAATAGGGAATAACATCTGGCATATTCAAATCTCCTATTAGTAGTACTTTACATTTTACAGCTATATTTTGAATGTCTTCTATTAAATCTCTGTCCACTTCTTCCATCTGTGAAGGAGGCATGTATATCACACCAATGTAAATATATTTTCCATTCCCTCTTTCCAGTGGATTTAATATGGTATGTGACATACTGTTTAATGCCACTCCCCTCTTCTTCCTCCCCTGTCTTTCCTGAACAGATTATAGCCCAGTATAACTATATCCCAGTCATGGTTCTCCATGATCACCACTAATTCCAACTTAGTCTCTCTTCCATCACAGCCTCTTGATCCAGAACCTAGATTCTCCTACTTCAAGCATTAGTATATTCTGCATTCCAAACATTGCTCCTTTTTCTCATTTGTGTAAATATATTTAGTGATTCTCTTATCTGAGGGCTTATACCTACCTGGGTGCTTTGATACCTTGCTCCATCCATTCTCATTTAAAACCCTCTTCAGTAGGTTAGCCTAGTCTACTGCTGAAAAAATTTCTTCCCTATTTTAACAGATGCACACCAGCCCTGCTCAGCTCTTGGAAAACCATCCCATGGTCCAGGTGGTCAAAATGCTCTCAATAACATCATCCGCACAGCCACACATTCATCTCTTCTCTACCCTGGCTTCTACTCTTGATAGGGAGATCAATGAGAACACTACCTGAACACCTGACTGATTCACCTTTGTTCCCAGAACTACAAAGTCACTTTTGATATGTTTGGAGGGGTACCTCACAGTATAATTAGTGCCAATGTGGATGAGCAGCATCAGATAATAGTCATTAGAATTGATGAGTCTTGGCAAGCTCTCCATTACATTTTGAATTTTGGCAACAGGCAGACTTATCCATTTAAATTTAAAACCACTCAGCAGTTCAATTTAAATGGATATTATTGCTGAAAATATACTGAAAGTTATCTAGATAGCTTATTCAAATAACTTAAGGTGTTGACCACACCAATAAATATCAAACTCCAAGATGTGCTAAAAAGTGAACATAAGAATTGCTATAATGAGACAGACCAAAGGTCCATCAAGCCCAGTATCCTGTTTCCAACAGTGGCCAACCCATATCTCAAGTACATAGCTAGATACTAAGTAGTAAAACATATTTTATGCTGCTTATCCTAGGAATAAGCAGTGGGTGGATTTTCCCAAGCCATCTCAATAATGGCCTATAGACTTATCTTTTAGAAATTATCCACATTTTTTTTAAACCCCACTAAGCCAACTTATTTCACCACATTCTCTGGTAACAAATTCCAGAGTTTAATTACACATTGTTTATTTTAAATTTTCTTCTTAGTAGCTTCATTGCATGCCCCCTAGTCCTAGTATTTTTTTGGAACGAGTGAACAAGTGATTCACATCTACCATTTCCACTCCACTCATTATTTTATAGACCTCTATCATATATTCTCTGAGCTGTCTCTTCTCCAAGCTAAAGTGATGTAGCTGCTTTAGCCTTTCCTCATAGGGAAGTCCCATCTCTTTTATTATTTCCATTGCCCTTCTCTGTAATTTTTCTAATTTTGCTATATATTTTTTTTAGATGTGACGACCAGAACTGCACACAGTATTTGCTTTCTTAGCTGCTGCTGTACATTGAGGAGGGTTTTAACATGTCTTCAACAATGACACCTAGATCCTTTTCCTGGGCAGTGACTCCTAACATAGAACCCAAACATCACGCCACTATACTGTAGTTTAGGTTCCTCATTCCTGCTTGAATCACTTTACATTTGCTCACATCAAACATCATCTGCCATTTTGATGCCCAGTCTCCCAGTTTCACAAAGTCCTCTTATAATTTTTCACAATCCTCTTGCAAATTAACAAATTTGAACAACTTTGTGTCATCAGCAAATTTAATTATCTCACTAGTTATTTCCATCTCTAGATCATTGATAAATATGTTAAAATGCTGCGGTCTCAGCAAAGACCCCTGGGGAACCCCAATATTTACCCCTCTCCATTGAAAATAGTGAACATTTAAATCTACTTTGTGTTTTGTCTTTCAACCAGTTCTTAATCCATATCAGGACATTACCTCCATGCTCTGAAACCACTTTTAGCACGGCTGTAAAATGGCCGCATTTTGCATTTCCTCAATTAATGGCCAGGCGCCAATTTCCCAATTAGCATGTGGCCATTAGTGCAATAGCTCTAACTAACACCTATTTTCTATGTGATAAGGGCTCCCATAATAACCACATACTAATCAGTTAGTGCATGGTGATATAGCTGGGTTAACCAATTAAAGCTGGGCAACCCAACTGTCTACCCCCAAACACGTTCTCTGCACTAAAATATAAAGCATGTTTTAGTGCTTGAGGATCGTGCAGATTGAAAAACTACTGCAGGATGCCTAATCATACTCTGTAACAGTGGATTTTAACCTGTGGTAAGCATACGTCAGTGCTTACTGCAGCTCAGTAACAGAGCACATCTGTTTCCAGGTACTGAATGAAGGTGGACTGTTTCATGCATCTATTTGTTGATTCTCTAGCTAGTCAGAGCATTTGCCTTGCCATTCCATGATAAAAACCTCTAGCACAGCTTGATAAAAGGGGGGGGGGGAGGGTAAATTTGTAATGTCTAATAACTAGTTCATATTGTTGAAATTAATTACTTATTTATATGCCTGGATATATCTAACCTCTTAATTTTAGGACTCACATTGAATCTCTATATGAGAATTTTATGGGATATAAAAAATGATGTAATGGTAATGGTGTTAGTTAGGTGCCATTGACTCGTGCTCAAGTCCTAGCGACTTGATGAATTACAGATCTAAAAAGAGATCAGTTTTATGCTAGTCCGGTAAGGTCCTCCAGCATCATCTCCATGGTTTTTTTCAACATGTCCAGCCATCTGATTGCAGGTCACTCTCTTCGCTTGGTTCCTTCAATCATCCCAAACATAATGTCAAGTTTCAAGTTTCAAGTTTATTAGATTTTAATATACCGACCATCAAGCAAATATCTGGACGGTTTACATTAGATTTAAAAAAGATAGATAAGAATAAGAACAATTGAAGAAATGCTAAGTAATTTAAATAATATATAATATTAAGTAATTTAAATAATATATAGTGAACATTTAAGACATTAACAAGACGAACTTAACAGTGAGGATAGAGGGAATGGATGGGTAAAGTTACATTGTAGGTAGAAAAAGGAAAAAGAGGGGTTGGGAAAAAAACATGTTGGATGGGGATAAAATATATGAAATGTTTATAAAAGAGAGAAATTAAATAGAAGAGAAATTAAAAAGAGAAATTAAATAGAAGAGAATGCATCACGAAATAAAAATGTTTTCAAGTTTTTCTTAAATTTGTCAAGATGTTGTTCGTCTCGAAGTGGTTGTGGAAGAGAGTTCCACAATGTCGGGGCAGTTACCGCAAAATTTATTTTTCGTGTGTAATAAAACTCTTTTATAGACGGAATCAATAAGAGATTTTGATTTGAAGATCTCAAAGTTCGAGTAGAGCACTGAGGAATGAGAAGTTTGTGAAGATATAGCGGCAGATGAGAAGATTTTATTTTGAATGACAAAAGGATGATTTTGTAGGTGATTCGATGCATCATGGGTAGCCAGTGAGCTTCTTTCAGAGCTGGCGTAACATGATCATATTTACCTAGATGAGTTTTATTGCGGTGTTTTGTATAAGTTGAAGGCGTCAAATTTCTTTTTGTGGGAGGCCATTGAGTAAGGAATTACAGTAATCTTTCTCTTCTGACAGAGTAGCCAAAATAAGACATTCCTAACTTTATTATTTGGGCTTCGAGTGACATAGCTCATTTGATCTCATCCAGAATCAATTTGTTAGTTGCTCTGGAAGTCCAGGCAAACATAAAATCCTTCTCCTGCACTAAAGCTCAAATAAGTCCATTTTCTTTCTGTCTTATTTCGCTTGGAATGTCATTTCCTTGCCTTTAAATACTTGATCAAGAGCCTTTATTGAAGAGTGTCCCAATGCTATTCTGTGGAGTATTTCTTCCTTGCTAGTTGATTCCTTGCTTATTTAAGAGCCCCGGAGATTGAAATCCTTTAACTTCTATTGTCTTCAAGCTCAAAATCTTCATCATTTTCCATGTTCATGATCTTCATCTTGTTTATATTCAGTTCCAATCCCATGTTATGACTTTTGGATTTGACTTTTCTCAGTAGATAAAACATGTCTTCTTTGCTGTTGGTGATGTATCATCTGCATAGTGCAGGTTGTTTATATTTTGGGCACTAACTTTGAAACCAACACTCTCTTCCAAATTTGCTTTTCTGAAGATGGTTTTGCCATAAAGGTTGAAAGGTAAGGTGGCAAGATGCATGTAACTGATAGTATTCTATAAACTGCACTTATTAGATGGTGTCAAACTCATGGTCTGCTCATGCTTCTCACCAGTTTATGCTTGTCTTGGAATTATACCCTATATCACTAAGGGCTAAATGCACTAAAGTCAGTCAGTAATACCAACTGGATCACTGTTGGCTGATTATGTGACCGATTCTGGCTGAGCGATCAATGCACTACCAAGTTTACATGCAAATCATTTGCCTGCAAACCCGACAGATTGCTCAGTGAGCGATTGACACATGCGCAGAGTCCTAACAGCAGTGACAGAGGAAGCAGCCTCATGTCACTGCTCTTAGGGCTTCTTTGATTTTATTGCACATATGTTGTGCATGTGTTACCTTTGGTAGATGTAGAGAGCTGGAAGGAAGCACGGTCCCTCCAGATTCAAGGCCCACACGTGGTAAATATCAGGACTTTCCCTTCCCTGTGCACCATGTGATGCTCCTCCCTTTGTATTCCATGTGATGCACAGGGAGGGTCCTAAGGTCTGACATCTGAGCAAATCAGGACATTAGGCCCCTCCCCATGCATCACATGGGATATAGAGGGAGGAGCCTTATTGGCTCAGATGCCCAAGGCTCCTCCCCTTGGGAGGGGCCATGGACATCTGATCCAATCAGGGCCATAGGCTCCTCCCCATGCATCACATGGTGCACCAGGGAGGGGAAGGTCCATAATTATTCACGTCATGCTCCCCTCTAGCTATCAACATCTACCAAAGGTGTGAATATGGGGGAGTGGGCATCCCTCTAGCTATCAATATCTACCAAAAGTATGAATGAGAGGAAGGAGTGGGCATCCCTCTTGGTTTTTTTTCGGGAGGAAGGGGAGAGGGGATGGTTGGGGGGGGTCGATGGTGCAGGTGTCCAGGGGGTATGGCGTGGGGTACTTGGCCAGGCAGGAGGGAGTAGGCATCCCTCATGCCATTTTCACTGACATGGGGGGGTCGCGGTGCTGATTCATGGGGGGGGGTGTTGGGGAGAGCTGTCATTGGCGGTGGGGGATTTTTTTATTTTTTATTTTTATGGGACAGATATTTTGTGTGTGTAACACATGCAAACTATCTGTGCCATTGAAAAAAAATAAAAAAACAGGCAGACCTGTCGTTAACACAGTTTTCCGATAGCTAAAACCCCTGAGGGTTGGGTTTTTTTTTTCTTGGCATAGCCAAGTGATGTTAGTGCATCAATCATTAGCTACTTTGTATGGGGTTTTAGCTAATTTGCATGGCCAGATCGTAAAATGGTCGCTGTACCTCAAGAAGGACATGAAGTTCTTGAAGGGGTCCAGAAGAGAGCGACTAAACTGATAAAAGGTATGGAAAACTTTTCATACACTGACAGGTTGAAAATGCTGGGGCTGTTCTCCCTAGAGAAGAGGAGACTTAGAGGAGACATGATAGAAACCTTCAAAATCCTGAAGGGCATAGAGAAGGTAGACAGGGACAGATTCTTCAGATTGTGGGGAACCACAAATACTAGGGGTCACTCGGCAAAATTGAAAGGGGACAGGTTTAGAACAAATGCTAGGAAGTTCTTTTTTACCCAGAGGGTGGTGGACACATGGAACGCGCTTCCGGAGGTTGTGATAAGCCAGAGCACAGTACAGGGGTTCAAGGAAGGTTTAGATAGATTCCTAAAGGATAAGGGGATTGAGGGGTACAGATAAAAAGCAGAGGTAGGTTATAGAGATGGTAAAGAAACCACTTCAGAGGTCATAGACCTGATGGGTCGCCGCGAGAGCGGACCGCTGGGCGCGATGGACCTCTGGTCTGACCCAGCGGAGGCAACTCTTATGTTCTTATGTTCTTAAGGGGAAAAGCATGCAGTGAGTCATTTTGTGCATTGGGTCGGTAAAAACGATTGTTGCTAAAGCTGTGAAAACAGGTTTAACGACAATCGCTGACTTTAGTGCATCTAGCCCTTAGATACTACTTTATAGAATAACAACTACTGCAATTATGTGCAAAAATGTCAATTAAGGATACCATTGGTGTAAGTGGCATGTAGCTCTAGACAGCCTTATATAATTGTCCTCTTTGTTTCATTTCACTTGACTCAATCAGTTACTTTTGGCTCAGAAATAAATTAATGATTATGGCTAAAAGTTCAAGAGCTTATATTCCAGATGGTCTAAAAAAAAAAAAAATTCACATCACAGAGTATAATACAACATCGAAAAATATTAAGGGGTCCTTTTACAAAGGCACGGTAGCGGTTTAATGCGCTGAATACCGCGCGTTAAACCGCCTGCCATGCTAGAACCTAACGCCTCCATTGATGAGACATTAGGATTTTATGTCCGACGCGCTAACCCCCATAGCGCGCCTTGATAAAAGGAGCCCTAACATGTATATTTAAAAGAAAGCCTTTTTTTCTGAAACAAATTTGAACTATACATTGTACTCTTCTGAGTTATAAATATTTGTTTTATAAACGCTCTTAGGACAAAGTTTCCTGCAAGATAATAATGTAAAGAATATGCTTTATGCCATCATAGGCACTCTTCTATCAAACTGCGATAGTTTTTAGTGCGGGGAGCTCAATGAGCGTTGGGAGCAGCGCGGGCCGTTCAGCGCGGCTCCCCACGCTAAAAATTGCTGTCGCAGTTTTGATAGAAGAGGGCCATCGTCAACAACATTTAAATAACTCGATAGCCTAATTTCATAAGGGGGAGGAATTGATCGCATGAGCAGTAGCTTGTGCTAAACCACATTTCCACTAGAACGACATTCCTCTACGTGGCAGTAATAGAAAGCTCAGTTTCTATTAAAACTAAGTCTTTAAGTAAAATCAAACTGATCAATAGGCTGAAATCACTGAAAAGAAATATTACCAGAGCTATAATAGGGAAAACTTCCATTAAAAATCTACTAAGTCTTGACCTGAGCAGGTGGTATACAATCTAATAAAAGTGTGAAAAAGCTAATCTTTAAATTTGTAGACTGAACATAGCAATTCAGATCAGTGGGCTTGTATATGTTATTTTCCTTGGTCTGTTCAGTATAAGGAAACACATGCTTTCTTGTTTGAGCAAAGTCCTGATTATGAATGGACTGCTCACAAAGCTCATTAATTATATCCTTTATAAAAACATGCTTGCATTAAACAGCCATTTGTCCTATCTTAAAATATTTCACTGGCACATGAATAATTCCAGGACAAGGGCTAGAAAGCTAATTATAAAATAATTAGTTATGTGTTATTTAATTACTCGTGTCTTCACCTCCACTTAGTTCTCACTTTTTGGGGTAACCTTTTTTTTTTCCTCATCACCCTCTTTTGCATAAGCAATACATCAGAAACCACTCTATAATAAATGCCCAACAGCTCCTGGCCTTGAACAGCTTATTCGCCTAATTGCACATCCCTTGTGGATTTTTCATAATACTTTACAGATCTAATTTAAATACTTTTACAAAATTCATCAAAAACATTCTCTGAGGCACATTTACACAGCTTACTTTTAAAACTTCTAATGAATTCTCCTGATATGTAATTTTATACTCAACATCATGATTTGAATTAAATAGTATTGAACAAGGTGTTCATTATTGGATGTGAATTATAATTAGAATGATAGGCAACCTTAACTAAGAAAACTCTTTTATTAATTTTCCTCTGGGACTCCCAGTTTGCAATCCAGTACAAACACCTACTCCTTCTGCTTAAATCCTCTATAAAGGTTACGTGTAAATTAAATGCTGTCAGTTTTAGTTGTGATGCACTGAGAATTAACTCTTGAAATGGCAGATGTGGCATACTGTTTTCATTAGTTATATAATATTTGTAGACCTACATTTTACATCGTAGATTTCCTAAGCATCATACACTAGTTTAACAAACTGATAACTCATTGGTGCAAGAACAGCCTCCAAAAAGTTTTGATAAGTGACTGCAATGACAGCTAAACCACTTGTGGGTAAACCATGCAAAAGCATTGAATAATGGGAGAAATGTACAGGAATCTTTCTATTAGTAGCTTTTTATTACTTCAAACAATCCAGCTGATTTTAGTCTTGCCCAGTGTGCAACACGGAGTGCATTCTTTCCAGAATGATAATTAAAACCGCTGTGGTTAGCAGCCCCACTGTGACCACAGCTCTGCTACAGTTGTATATTTTGTTTTAAAAAGCTTACTTTGATGTTTGTTTGTTTTATGCTGATTACATTTAAATATGCATTACAACATAGGAAGAAAGACCAGGGAGCTGAATGACTACTTTACAGATTTTCAGCTGTGACAATCACTGGCGTACAGTGGCACATTTATAATCAAACGAGTGTATTTCATTCATCCCCTTAGTGTTTTGGACACTGGAAGAGAAATCTCTCATAAATGTCATGTTTTGATAAATAACAGCTGTAACCTTGGCACTCACACTGCACCCAAGCATTGTTACTCACCATTAATAAACACCAATCCAATTTGTTGGCAACAAATTGGTCGCAGCCATTTTAACACTTTCGACCAATACTTCAAACAATTAACATTGCCTCCCCCCCCATTTTGTCAGATGGCCTTCTCCTACCCTTCCCTTAATTTGGAGGCTAGATGGTGAGGTCCTAGCCTCCGTCTCTCCATGGCACTCCTACATCATAAGACTGTAATCCCTTAACCAATTCAACTTAAGGCGAGCCATGTGGTGACTCCAAGACCTTGCCTTAGCTCGACACGGTCTCACAGCTAAGCCGTTGCCTCTTGTTACACTTTTCCCAGTTTTTCCTTAAATGACCACCTGGCTTAGACCCTTAGACTCACACAGCTGGGACAAGACCCCTCTCCTTACCATTCCCCCTTTGGATTCCTGCCTTTCAAGGGCTAGGAGGTCAACAAAAGCAAGCTCCCCTCTCACTGTTCACCCTCCTTTCTTCACTTCCTGCTCCCAACAGCCTTAGACCACTAGAGTTCTTGACTTCCTACCCACTTTCTCTCTGCTCCTACTCCTTCACCTATAAATCAGGCTCCCTTTTTCTCCTTCCCTAACCCTTTTTGTTCATCCCCCATGCTATATGTCATCCTTCCCAACATTTTAACCCTTCCACACTCAGTCTCCTCTTTTCCCCTTGGGTGTGTTCAGCCAAGGTTAATAGTCCCCCCTGATAATTCCAGTGGGGAGATTCACTTATTTAAAGGTCTAGTTAAGACAGATGTGGGGTATTAAAATGTATTTTGCACAGCTTATAACAAAAAAAAAAAAAAAAAAGAATTGAGATGTGCAAGCAATGAAACAATCATAGATCCTTCAGAAATGCCTCTCCCAGCTCCACAAAAACGCCATCCCACATCCCATGCCACCCTCTCTGCTCATCCGCAATGGAATATGTTGGCAAAAGCCATGCTGTCACCCACTTCCCCATGCCTGCATTCATGGTCAAAATCAACAGTATCCCTTTTTTAGCATGTGCATGGTCATGTCTGGGAGAAGCTACTATATAGAGAAGTCTCATAATTCCAGTCTTAGGCATACAAGTACATATGGTTGAGAACATAAGAATTGCCATACTGGGTTCATCAAGCCCAGTATCCTGTTTCCAACAGTGGCCAACCCAAGTCCCAAATACCCATGGATGGCAATGTCTTCCATGTGAAACTGCTGTGTTGGTAATGGCCATGATCTACACCGAGCAAGCTCCGTGCATGTGGGGAAGGCTAGCATTATGGTGGGAGCAGAAGTTTAAGCACCAGTGTGAGCAAGATACCATCTCCATTGGGTGTCCATTTGGGGTTGTGGCTCATCTTACACCCCCATGAGTGGGAGGTAAGGAAGAGAACTTCAGATCACATGGGGCCCATTTAGGGCACACTTTATCCAGTATTAGGAAACACAGGAAAGGTCAGAGTTGTAAGGCTAACACCTAAATGTATGATGGTTCCTAGGACACAGGTGCAGGAATAGTGCTGGTGGTCACAGAGGGCAGCAAGGATGAGGGGGTGAGTAGGTGGGAGAAACACAGGTGATGGGTGAAATGGGAGAATTCTGGCCCTTGAATATCCCTTCCACAGCAGGGCATGGCGGAGAGCAAGGAGGGTATCTGTTATTGGGGCCAGTTCACAGACCTGGCACGCTACAGTTGATGCTCCCTCCCCTTGAGCCAGTAGCTCCCACCCAGATACCTATGGCTATCACCATGAAGCCACAATAGGTGTATGAAGTCCAGCATCAGTTAGAGTACCCCTGGAAAGTCCTGTTGTTGGCCTTCAGGCACATGCACTGGATCATGTGTGTCATGGAGTGGATGCAAGACCTTATAGAGGCCATGAGGCAGCTTGAGGCACATATGCAAAACAGGAAGGACATATGTGATATTAGACTATCTCTATATATGTGTCAGACTTGCAGAGATAGAATATATACCTTAAATAAAATGTGTGGTGTATTATTTCATTCCTTGCTGGATGTGTATGCTCATATTCTGGTGGTGCCTATTCCTCATTCTCCTTTGTCCTTATCCTGTAGCTGTAGTTCCTAAGTGAGCAGTGTTGTGTGTTTTACGGCCAGGTTGTACAGGATGCAGTAGACCATGAAGATCTTGTAGATCATTTCTAGTTATAGAACAACTCCTTTCCAATCTATCTAGGCACCTGAAACCATGTTTTCAGCAGTGCAAAGGTGAGTTTACGATGGCCCCAGTATCTCAGTGTACTGAGTTGCAGTTCTTTATGGCCTCATAGCTGGGTCTGATAATGAGAGTCATCAGCTACATCCTCTTTGTGCAGCCCTGATCACCTGCATGAGATGGGGGAGAGTGAAAGAATGGTCAAGGGATGAATTGGAGAACTGAACTGTGGTAGGGTACTGCCCAGCTGCATTCACTTTGGTAATAAGATCTGAGCTCTGGCCCAAGGACCTTTAGGGCTGTGGTGGTCTCAAAATGCATGCATCTCACCTAACAGCCATCTACTGGTAATCTCTGCACTCTCAAGGTAAGTGGGAGAGTGTGGTACAGTAGTTAAAGCTAAAGCCTCAGCACCCCAATATTTCGGGTTCAAACCCATGCTGCTCCTTGTGACCCTGGGCTAGTCACTTAATCCCCACATTGCCCCAGGTACATTAGATAGATTGCAGGATAGACAGGGGAAAATGCTTGAGTTCCTGAATAAATTTATTTCAGCCGTTCTGCGTTCCCTTGGGAGAACGGTATAGAAAATTGAATAAATTAAATGCATCCTCAAGCATGGCAGAATGCATGAGTTATAGGAGTGAAAGGCAGATAGGGTCTAGGCTGAATTATGGTCAGGGAGAAATGTAGAAGTGGTTCCTAAGTGGGTATGGGAAAGGGTGGTAGACATATTTGTGGGGGCAGACAGAGCAAAGGCTGAGAGCTGGATTGTGGAGGACAGGAGGGGCTGTAGATGATAGACCCAGGTGAAGAGAAATGACAGTTGGACTCACAGATTCTCATATCGGCTCTTCTCCAGTCAGTACCAATGCAAGCATCCATAGGGACATGCTGAGGGAACTGAGGCTGTGTCTCGTTGGTTGAGCTGCCGCCTTTGCACCCCGAGGTTGTGAGATCAAATCCCAGTGCAGCTCCTTGTAACTAGAGAATAACACAGGGACAAATTTTTCCTCGTCCCCACTCATTTTCCCATCCAGTCAAGTTCTTTTCTTGTCCCCGCCCCATTCCTGCAACCCCATCCTGATCTGTACAAGCCTCAAACACTTTAAAATCATAAGTGTTTGAGGCTTGATCGGTTAAGGCAGAGCTTACAGGAATGGGGCAGGGACAGCGACAAAATTTACAGGGACGGAGAAATTGAGTTCCAGCGGGGAAGGGGGAAAAATGAGTCCCCGTGTCATTCTCTACTTATGACCCTGGGCAAGTCACTTAATCCTCCAGTGCCCGCCGTTTTGAAATGCCAAAGCAACAAAAAGATCATATACATGTCCCCATTCCCTTTCCCTTATAGATGTTCTAAGTCCTATCATTTATGTTGTATTGCCTGAACATTGATGTGTTACTGAGAACTGGAAATATAATTTATGAAAGCCACAATGTCTATGACACACCCATACCACCTCAACACATCTCTAGCTATATTAAATGTTTTGCAGCATAGACATTTGGTGGTTTGTTTGTTGATGTGCTGGAATATTTAAAGCATAAATAGTACTTCTTTAAAAAAATATATATATACACCTTAGGGCTAGATTCACTAAGCATACTGATTATGTACCGATTGGTTTGCGACCCCTTTGCAACCAGATTTCCCTCCGGCCCGATTCACTAACCTCTCCTGCGATCCGCTTCAAATCTGTGCATGCAAATGAGGGAAAACACGTGCTTAGTAGGCGGGGACATAATTCACCAAACAAATTTGAGACACCGATTGGGCTGGCCGATCAAGAGAAGAAGGGACTGCTGGGGATCAGTCGCACACATCTCTGCCGACTCTCCTGCTCCATTGCCGCCCTGCACTCTGCCCCGATCTTCAGTCTTGGTTTTTTTTCCTGCAAGCAACAAGGGAAGCCTGTCCAGTCCCGATCTTCCAGCCCTGTTTTCTCCCCATGTCCTCTCTGCTCCAAGCCCTGGATCTCTGCCGCCTTCCCTGCAGTGCGAGCACACCGCACTGCAGCCCCGCTTTAAACCCGCGGGCTCGCACTGCAGGGAAGGCAGCAGAGAGCAGGGCATGACCAAATAAATATGGTCTCAATCAAATATCGGTGATCATTCTATAAGAGAGGAAAAAGGATCTCAGCAATCCAAACACTCCAAAGATCTGAATAGTGTCCGAATCGAAAGGGTTCCATTGTCTTTCATCAATTTAAAAAATCTCTCTCCTCTCTATGGCCAAATTACTTTTTCAATCTGAAAATTTTGACTTCTATGTGTGAATAATTTTATCACAACTTTTCAAATACTCAAAATTTTGGCCAAATTGCTAGCACATTGTTCAAAATTACTATAATCAATTTAAATAAATACATAAATGTGCCACTTAGCGCAACAGCGGAGATTCCCCCACTGCACAAAACATCTCCCGACAGGACCCACCACTCACAGTGGCTTCTTCAAGCGCCTATCGCTGGGGCAATTTGTTTGTGAAGAAACACTCTCAGTTCACCAGCATTCCCACTCACAACATAAAACTTTTCATAATTTTTGGACTGAAAAAGTAATTTGGCCACAGGGAGAAGACAGGTTTTTAGGATTGATGAAACACAATGGAACCCTTTTGATTCAAATACTATTCAGATCTTTAGAGTGTCCGTTGGGTTGCTGAAACCATTTTTCCTCTCTTATAAAATGATCACTGATATTTGATTGAGACCATATTTGTTTGGCAGTAGAGAATAACACTGGAATTCGCACCTCGCTCAGATTGTTCACATAAAATACACAACTCATATAAAGTGGAAAAAATGGGCCGCAGCTTTATTGTCATAAAAACAAACCTTAACAAAACAACTTAGAACATTTTCCAATACCGTGTAGCTTATTCTCAAAATTCTGGAGCTACTCGGTGTCGAACTAGCTCCTCTTCCAAAATTCTCCCCCTTTCCCTACTTCCCTTTCGGCAAGACTCGCGGTGGCGCAGAGTCCAGCCGCCACCCATGGCGGTATCGCACATGAGCAGTTAACAAAATTTAATCCCCCAATCTGTTGCATAGCCACACTGATCCAAAATTGTTTCCCCAACATAGAATTGTTTCCGCCAACAAAACTGCGACCACCCTACCCCCTCACCCCACCCTCCAAAACCACAACCCGCCAAAGAGAGGACCCATAAAGAGAGGAAGGGAAGGGCGGGACAATTTTCCCCCACCAACTCTAACCTTCCTACACTCCCTCCAAACCCTTAATGCTCCCCTGCCCGCCAATTCTCCTCACAAAATCCTCCAATCCCAGAGCCCCTTCCCCAGCCAGTCTTCACTCTCTCTCACCAACCCTATCCCTGCATATCTTACTTCCACACCCCTCCCCTTACCTAACTTGCCTAACAACCCACTACCTATTCTCCTACCTTCTTGCTAATATTAAATTAACCCTTTCCCCCCCAACCCAATCTTCGCTGGCTCATCCAGCGTTATAAACCCGCAGATTAATCTGCAAGCCAATTTATTCCATATGTGCAAAGAAGGCGTCCTCTTAGAACATGCACACACTCTCAGGAAAGAGTGTGCATTTTAAACTAAGAGTGGATCCTTTTGGTACTTGGTCCACACTCCTTAAGAAGACTGCATATTCATAACAAGATTTGTTCCAGAACAAAGAAAAATAATTGAAAAAAAAAAAAGACTCAAACTTATTCTGGATGCTCATCTATAATATTATTTATTTATTTAAAAACTTAATATACTGCCTGGAGTCACAGCGGTTTTCAATTAAACATACACAAAGCAAGAAAAACAAAACAATACAAAAACATTCTAGAAAACATCATCAACATATATAAAAATCAAATTAGCAAATCCTTCAATAACATATTTAAAAAAATACAAGAAACGACCAACACTGTAGGAAAGATAGAGCAGAAATATGCCTCTACAAAAAGTTTGGTTTTCAACGTTTTCTTAAAGCTGTAATGATATGCACATAATCTTAATTGCCAAGTAAGATTGTTTCAATATGATATTCCGGCAATAGAGAACATTTAGAGTCCCCCCCCCACACACACACACGTGAAAAATGTTTTATAAAAGTGTGTATAGTTCTATTATGTGCACAAGTTTGAGAACAGAGGTCTGTATCTTTTATCTCCATTTGTATCAGCATTCTCTAAAAGAGTTATTAGAAAACAGTGTCTTCACATAGCTGTTTAAGCATGTATGTAGATGCATTATAATTACCCTCCTCCGGGAAGATTTTGATACTAATTATTAGACCAGTTTACAAAACCCAGTTATTATATGTCAGGTATGTAATGTGTTAAGCATTTTAAAGTATGGCGGCAAACAATTTTTAAAAATTAATATGGCCAATATGCGTGCATTATCCTACTAGTAATTCAATTTTGTTAGATTAGAATGTTCACACATTTTAATATAGATCTTACCAAATAATTGTATAGTTTCTGCCTGGTTTAGTCCTAGTTCCTTGATAAACTACGTCAAACTAAAGCAAGAGATATAACTATAGAATAAAAATAATGTAGCATGGCCTCAAGAGATCATCTGTTTAATTTCTCTTCATTCGAGCTAAGTCCATCATAATTAAATCATCCCAGACTGATGCCATTCTAATGTGTTCTGAACAACCTTTCGTGATGGAGCTTTTTCCACTACCCTGTGTAATTTTTCTTACTTAACTTCGTTTGTAGTTATAAAGATCTTCCTAATGCCTGACCTAAATCTTCTTTGCTAAAGTGGAAGCCCATTATCCTCAGTGAAGATTGATTTTTTTTTTTTCTCTCTGTGCTAAACATACACAATTTATTTATTCATTGGGATTAAGGGGGGATTATCAACATTTTAACACAGGTTCCATTTATGCAATGAGACCTAGCTACTAATAACTCAGGTTAACAGTAAAATAACCCATCTTAACGGTCGCCCACATTGATAACTACCCCCATTATTAACTTGTCTTTATGAAGAGATTTATCCAAGACAGTGTACAGCAGGTAAAGCTTAACATAAATTTTATGGAAACTGCTTTGTTTATAGGCGCTATATAATTTTTTTAAAATAAATACAGTATAATCCCATTATAATGGACTCACTTATAATGGAACCTCGCCAAATAGCGGGTCCCGGCTGAGCGCCATTATAAACATACAGAAAATCATCGGATATAGCGGACTCACATATAACAGACTTTTGGATATAATGGACAACTATTTTGGTCCCGAGAGCCACTTTTAGCTGTAATTTTCTTCAGCTATAACGGACATGCAGGCTCCGCCTATAAGAGGTGCGTGGCATGCCGGTGATATAGTATCAAAATGCAACTCAGAAGAAAATGACAGAGCATTTTTCTTTCCAGTACAGTACGACATAATGCTTTAGAACATCTTTTAGTGTTCTGGTTTTGCAATCATTTCATGCCATACCAATGTTTTGCTACGTTTTGATGTTGCTGATATAGTTGTGCAGTGACTGTTGTTCATTGATTGAATGTTGTTTCAAGTTGACCGAAATAAAGTTTTAAAAAAATGCGACTCTGGATATAATGGACCATTTTTCTAGGTCCCTTGATGTCTGTTATAATGAGATTATACTGTAGCTGTGTTAACATTACAGTAGAGAATGGTCAAGCATAAGCATAAATACAATCAATTAGGTAAAGTTAGAGCCAGGCAAATTGAATCTTAATAATAGTAGGGGGAAGTTGTGTGTGGGCTACCATTGAGATGGGTTAGTTTACTGTTAACCTGGGTAGTAACTAGATCTTGTTGCATAAAAACGGAACCTGTGCTAGAATAGCACAAGTTTGTCATTGATACCATCTCTTTCTTAATAATTCCTAGCATTCAATTTGCTTTTTTGACTGCCGCCACATACTGGGCAGAAAATTTCAGCCTATGAGCCCTGATTCTATCAAAAGCACCTACTGTTAGGCATCCTAGATCGGCACACTTAGCCAATCTAGGGCTCCTTTTATCAAATTCAGGTAGAGGGTTTTACAACAGGCCGGCGATGTGAATACTCCAACACTTTTTCAATTCCTATGAGAGTCAGAGCCATTACCTTGCCGCCCCACAGTAAAAAGCTCTAACATGGTTTGATAAAAGCCAGTGTTCATTTTTAATTGGTTCAATTGGCACTGTTAATTGAACAGCATCATTAAAAAAAACAATAATAATAATAAAGAAGAACACCAGATTCATCTGGTGTGATATAACATTAGCTGAGCTGATGTCACCAGCTGGTAATATTTATTAAATGATGGTGTGGATAAAATGGGAAGGGGAGGGGGCAGAGGGTGAGGGGAATATATGAGGTGTTGTCAAGGGTCTGTAGAATAAGGATTGACAAGTTTATAAGAGGAGTTAAGAAAGGGTTAATAGAGCTTGTAAGAAAGAAAAATGATTAGGGATGTTTCTAAGGTGATGGGGTGGAGCAGTCACGTGATTGGTTGGATGTTGTGGCAGTCTGGAGTGAATTCTGTGAGGAAAGGGGAACAGTAGAGTAGTCTCTTCAGGAAAAGATTATCCCTCCCCTCCCTCCCTCTCATTTGTGCTGGTGTTATGTTTTGTGTCAGTGTTGTGGGGTGGGGTGGGGGGGGGTGTACATGTTATATATCGACTTGAGTGGGTTTGGTGGAGCTTATGGGGTTGGGGGGGAGGTGGTTGCAGCTTTGGGTGGGGCGGAAGATGGGGTTTGGTCCAGTTGCATCTGGGAGATGAGCAGTTAATAAATAAACGTAACACTCGTAGGCGATACCGCTGCGAGGGGAAGCATGGCCTTGCGTCACCGTGGATCATGTTTGGGGGGAGGGGAAGCATGGCCTTGCGTCACCGTGGGTCATGTTTGGGGGGAGGGGAGGGGAAGCATGACCTTGCGTCACCGTGGATCATGTTTGGGGGGAGGGGAAGCATGGCCTTGCGTCACCATGGGTCATGTTTGGGGGGAGGGGAGGGGAAGCATGGCCTTGCGTCACCGTGGATCATGTTTGGGGGGAAGGGAAGCATGGCCTTGCGTCACCGTGGGTCATGTTTGGGGGGAGGGGAGGGGAAGCATGACCTTGCGTCACCGTGGGCCATGTTTGGGGGGGAGGGGAGGGGAAGCATGGCCTTGCGTCACCGTGGGACATGTTTGGGGGAATGTTATAAATTTAAAGACTTAACAGGAGCTAGTTTTGACACCGAATAGCTCCCTGGGGGGGGGGGGGGTGAAATATGCATTGGGGGTTTGTTGGTTTTTGGACACAGATTGTATTGTAAGTGGAGATAATATTCAGACACATTTTAAAGCTGCGGCCAAATATTTCTTCCAATAAAACTGAGTTGTGTGATTATTGATTGATGGTGATTAGCTTTCAGTTGCAGGTGACGGGAATGCGAATGCTAATGTTATAGTCAGGTAGGCGTGTAACTCGGAAAGCAAAATGTGGGTGTCTACACTGATGTGCCTACTGGTGCCTACCAGAAAAGTAGACATGGTTAGGGGTAGAGTTTGTCTATGGATTGCCATAGGTGCCAGTTGGCATCAATGTTAAGTGCTGGTAAAAGGCCACAAAAACTCTGACCTAATACACCTGCTCCTAACATCATGATGCCTACTGGTGCCTAAGTTGAGTGAGTTGCTACTAGGCATGATTCCATAAAAGGCGCCTAGTGGTTGGTTAACAACCACTCCAAGCAGCGCCTAGCCATTAGATGCTGTTTATAGAATCAGGGCCATGTGTTTTTTTTAATCTGCCTTCATTTTTCCAATGTTTCCATATTTAAGGAATAATGTATAAAAATCATAAACCAGCTCATCAGCAATAAGCAAATAACACAGATTTTTAAAATGTGTAAACAATGAAGGACAAATTGTACGTAAATTGTTGTCTCTATGAGAAATACATTTGAATAAAACCAGCAAAAATTATAATTTTACTGCAAAAAGCAATGTGAAAATAGGCTAAGTAAATGTGCCACATTTTGTTTGATGCTTAAGACGCCTTTCTGTGGTACAACCAAAGTGGTTCACATAGAGTATTGTCATGACTCTCCTATTGGATCCTCCAGATGAATGGGATTTGACACTTCTGACCCTAAAACTTTGGAGAGGTTTACCAGGGGTTAGGTAACAGCCAGCATTCATCCCTCCTAAGGGCTACCTCTCAACTAAAATCCTTCAAAATTCCAGTCCCAAACAGCGCTATAAGAGTTAACGTGAGGAAGAAATCGATTAACGCCTATATAGGTTCAAATCATTAATTGCCATCAAGTCCAACCATTGAATTTTCAATTCAATAGTCCTTGATTTACAGGGAAATTCTATAACCAGCTCCTAAACTTAGGCATCAGTTGGCACCCTGCCAGTGCCTAAGTTAATTGAAAAATGCTGTCAGAAATGGAAAAAAATGGCAGTGTTGAAGCGCCTACTGACACCTAAATAAAAGGTAGCTGATGTGGCTAGGTAGCCATTTTAGGCCATTGAATGCAAAAATAGGCATGACCAATGCCAGAAGTGACATTAGGCGGACTAAAGCAACAATACAGTATAGGACTGAATAATATATCATCAAGATAGAGTTTAATCTCTTCAGCTCTCAGATGCCTGCGTTGGCTAAATCATTGTCTGTAAGCCAACAAAAGCAGACGGAATGGTATCTTTCATTGAGCTATGAAGAGTTTTTGATATGAATATTTATAAGTTTTTCTAAATATGCAAATAAAATTTCAAGCATTTCATTTAAAAGTGCATTGAAAATCAAAAACCGGCACTTAGCTTTAAGTGATGTTGCCGGTATAATCCGTTAGTCGTCACCCAACGGGCCCCGTTTCACCCAGAATAGGGCTTCATCAGGGGTCGGATTATTAATCTACAAAACATAAAAGTTTATGATTAAAATATAACATTCTACCTTAACGATAACTCAATTTTGAGCTAGAAAGCTGTCGGGTACTCACCGAGCAATTTAGGCTCGTTCTTTCAGTTTGTAAAAATGGCGAATGCGATGGTACAACGCCACGCATGCGCTTTATATCTCATATCCTACTGCGCATGTTTAGATCTTTAGATTGAAGTTTTTTTTAAAATTCCAAAGAAGTTTCATAATTAGAATGTAAACACAATAAAGCATGACTCTATTCAAAAGAAAGAATGCCATTCTATGGCAGAATTTAATCCCTGGGGTTTCAGCGTGTTAAGACGGAAAATCCATCGAGATTCCCTTTGTAGAAGTTTTCTTTTTCTATCACCACCTCTTAGATTTAACTCTTCTTTATCAATGCAGAAAAAGCGAAGGTCAGAGAAAATGTGAGATTTTGAATTACAATGTTCTACCAAGGGGGCATTTAGTTTTTGACATTTAAGGCTGGATTTGTTTCTGAAATTCTAATCTTAAAAGATCGAGTTGACATTCCTACATATAACAAGTTACATGGGCATATGATTATGCAACTTTAAAGATCTTTTATCACCAGCAGTGTTTGCTAGTTCTGCAAAACCTTCGAGAATCTTACCTGAAGGGTTCCATAAATGTGGTCACTGCAGCATTTGCCATTTGACAATTACTCAAAAAACCTTTAAAAATCCTCAAACGGGCAAGGAATATGAGATCAAACATTTCCTGACTTGTGATTCTAATTACATAATTTACATAATCATATGCCCATGTAACTTGTTATATGTAGGAATGTCAACTCGATCTTTTAAGATTAGAATTTCAGAACACAAATCCAGCCTTAAATGTCAAAAACTAAATGCCCCCTTGGTAGAACATTGTAATTCAAAATCTCACATTTTCTCTGACCTTCGCTTTTTCTGCATTGATAAAGAAGAGTTAAATCTAAGAGGTGGTGATAGAAAAAGAAAACTTCTACAAAGGGAATCTCGATGGATTTTCCGTCTTAACACGCTGAAACCCCAGGGATTAAATTCTGCCATAGAATGGCATTCTTTCTTTTGAATAGAGTCATGCTTTATTGTGTTTACATTCTAATTATGAAACTTCTTTGGAATTTTAAAAAAAACTTCAATCTAAAGATCTAAACATGCGCAGTAGGATATGAGATATAAAGCGCATGCGTGGCGTTGTACCATCGCATTCGCCATTTTTACAAACTGAAAGAACGAGCCTAAATTGCTCGGTGAGTACCCGACAGCTTTCTAGCTCAAAATTGAGTTATCGTTAAGGTAGAATGTTATATTTTAATCATAAACTTTTATGTTTTGTAGATTAATAATCCGACCCCTGATGAAGCCCTATTCTGGGTGAAACGGGGCCCGTTGGGTGACGACTAACGGATTATACCGGCAACATCACTTAAAGCTAAGTGCCGGTTTTTGATTTTCAATGCACTTTTAAATGAAATGCTTGAAATTTTATTTGCATATTTAGAAAAACTTATAAATATTCATATCAAAAACTCTTCATAGCTCAATGAAAGATACCATTCCGTCTGCTTTTGTTGGCTTACAGACAATGATTTAGCCAACGCAGGCATCTGAGAGCTGAAGAGATTAAACTCTATCTTGATGATATATTATTCAGTCCTATACTGTATTGTACTTACCTAGGAGAGGACTTTTTCCATTAGATATTTAGTGGACTAAAGCAACAGCCTAGCCATGATTCATGGCAAGATAGGCAGCTGAAATATAGACCCGGAAAACCCTGGCCTACATATCAGCTGCCTATCATTGCAGCCACGGAATCCTAAAGTCAGACTGCAGCAGCCATAAGCTGATTGCAGCAGAGGAAGTTATCCCAGATCAGCTGAGTCAGCAGTGCTCGCCCAAAGCTAAGGCTGATCGGGGGTGGGGGGTGAAATACCTCTGCTGTGATCAGCTGAGCAGCTGCAGAAGGGGATCCCCAAAATTGGCATAAGGGATGCCCACTCCATCTTGATGGAAGCCCCACACTCCCCTTTGAAGTCCTGTGGCAGGAAAGATGCCCACTCCCTCCTGCCAGAACCCACAAGGAACCTCCTACCAACCACGATAGGCAGGAGGGATGCCCACTCCCTCCTTCCTGCTGCCCCCCCCCCCGAACCCATGACCCACCCCAACCTCAACCTGACACCCTCAAATCCCCTGAACCCATGACCACCCAAATGCTAGCTGATACTCCTGACACCCTCTCAAGCCCCAACCCGCCCAACCCCCTCATACCTTGGTCTGTTAAACTAGCCATAGGGATGCCTACACTCTCCAACTGGAAGACCCACCTCTTTACAATGGCAGGCCTTCCCCTTCCTGGTGCATCCTGGGATGCATCAGGTAGGGGCCTAAGGCACACATAGGCCCAGAAACCTAAGGCCCCTCCCACTGGAGAGGCCTTAGTCACCTTGGCCAACCAGAGTCATTCTGGGATGCACTGAGAGTGGCCTAAGATTCTGATTGTCCAGATACCCAAGGTTGGTGGAGGGGCCTTATGTACCTAGGCCAATCAATGTCTTTGGCCCCTCCATGGTGCATCCCAGGATGCACTGGTTAGGGGAAGGCCCACCATTGTGAAGAGGCGAGCCTGACAGCTAGAGGGTGTAGGCATCCGTCCAGCCGCCGACCTTACAACCAAAGGTATGGGGTGTTGGGGGTGTTGGGGCATGGGGATATCAGGAGTATATGCATTTGTGGAGGGTGGCATGGGTTTGGGGGCTTTGGGGTTTGTGGGTTTGGGGTTGTTGGGGTAGGGGGTTCAGGGCTATTGGCAGTTGGACCGGGTCTTGGGTTCTGGGAGATCTGCAGGCAGGAGGGAGTGGGCATCCCTCCTGCCAAGGGATATCAAAGGGGGGTTCTGGAGTTCTGGGAAGAGGGAATGAGTATTCCTCCTGCTGATGTTGGGGGGTCCCCTGCCATAGCTGCTCAGCTGATTGGAACAGAGATATTTCACCCCTGATCAGATGAGCCAGCAGGACTCCTTGAAGCCATGGCTTCGGTGAGCACTGCTAGTTCAGCAGGTCGGGGATAAGTTCCCCTGCCATGATCAGTTTATGGCTGCTGTGGCCTAACTTTAGAATCCCACTGCATCATAGATAGGCAGCTGAAATGTAGGCCAGGGTTTTCCGGGCCTACATTTCAGCCACCTATCTTGTCAGAATTTAGGCACAATTCTGTAACCAGTGCTGTCTTGTGATTGACACACGATCGGCGACCACTTTTTATACAGCCACCAGCATAGGTACTGGTTATAGAATCCAGCCTTTAGATACCTTTATGGTCTGGCAAAACTGTCATATATACAAATTAGTCCATATGCTTCATTATTCCAGTCTTCATGGATCTCTATTTCTCAATGGTCATAAGGTAAGGAGAGGAATTTACCACCCACATCGAATGCTATTAGAGTTCCCCCATCCTTCCTTAAACCCCCTCTTACATATATTCTTCTATCTCCCCCTCCTCAGATTTGATCATAGAAACACTCTCTCCATCCCCTTGCTCTTCCAACATTATCTCCTTTTTCTTCCTTAGGTTGTTTACTATGATTCATATCATCTCTCTTCTTTAATATTGTTTTTGTTGGGTCCTGGACAAAGGGATCTTTTCTCAGAAGTCAGGAACTTCAAAAGGGATTCTGCTTCATTTCCAAAACCTGGGGTTGGAAACTGTGGGCTGAATGGATTTGGGGAGTTATATTATGAGTGAGCTTGATATTTCCCTTATGCTTTTCCTGTGGGATTAAATCCTCCTTATCACAATATATCATATATAGGTACTTTTTCTGTCCCTAGTGGGCTCACAATCTAAGTTTTTGCACCTGGAACAGATCTGGGTTAAAGACGTCCCAGAGGGAAGCAATGATGCCCACTGCAGATACCTGCACCCCAAAGCTAAGAAACTGCAACTACCATGCTCAGATAGGCCAAGTTCAACTTCGAACTTTGAAGAGTTTGTGTTTTAAATTGACCAATTGCAGTCCCACCTTGTGAACCAGCTAGAGACTATGTTGGTAACTCTAGATCCAGGGATCTGATGTCACTGGCCAAATCTTATTCAAATTCTATTGCCTGTTATTTAAAGTACAACAGGGCTATGCCACAATTTATCTGAACAATAGATTTGCACTGAAAGAAGTAAAAAGGCTTCAGAGAAACATGAATCTCTTTTCTTACCCCTCAACCAAAAAACATAAAGGCTAACAAAGTTAGAAGTCCTACTGTCATTCCAAGCAGCAAGACTAGATAAAGATGTCAGAATCTTAGGTGCCTTATCAGATTATAGAATATTCCAGAAATAAATCAAAACAATATTATTTAGGAAATATGTCTTGCAATGCTAATCCAATGTTTGTTTAATAATAAACTATGAAATGTAATTCCCTGGAAATGTCCGGATACCTCTTAGGGCTCCTTTTACTAAGCTGTGATAGCGTTTTTAGCGTACACAGAATTTTAGTGCGTATTAAACCTGCGCTACATGGCTAGAACCAATGCCAGCTCAATGCTGGCATTAGCATCTAGAGCACATGACAATTTAGTGCACGCTAAGCGTGCGCTAAAACCGCTAGCGTAGCTTTGTAAAAGGAGCCCTTATTTTAATCCATTTAGAACTGAAAGGTTAGGGCAGAATAGAAATCAGTAAATGTAAATATAACTGATGTCTCCCTTCCTATTTTATAAGGTAAAGTAGTTGCCAATATGCTTCTATACAATTGGCTCCTGGTTCTACAACCAATAGATCACGAACATGGAGTGTTTTCATTTGACAAAGAGCTTACATTCTTGTAGATGCAAAGTACACATGAAAATGAAGCTCCTCACTGAGTACTTCTATCACTCTCACATGTATAACATGACCATCAAGGGGTTATTCGTACTCTCCATGAATGTTAATAATTGAACATGTTTTGTTACAATAATTAAAAGTTACATTGAATTTTGTAGATATAGATTTATTGGTCCCATAATTGATCCTTTTACTTTATACACTCACTATTACAAGCCTGTCTTATTAAGGATTTTATTCCAATAAAGCTTGGTGAATCAGGCAATATATCAATGCTGACTTGACTTTTACTCTCAGCAAATAACGTTTTCAACTACATTTCAAGTGTCTGCTACAGGTAGAACAAATATCTGTCCTTATCTAACTGCTGACGATTTTAAAAGGTCACCTTATCAATGGTTAACAGCGCTGTCAGTTGAAAATGCTGGCAATCTGTAGAGTCCTGGGGCTGTTGTGGCAATCCATGATCATGTCCATTCACATGAAATGAGTTGCAACAGGTTGTATTAGCAACATATCTGATGCACATAGCGAATAGCACAGTAGTTATTAAATTGTGGGTACAGTCAATCACAATATAATACATTTTCTTTATTATTAAATGGAATGTTACTGCTTATGAAAGATGACGATTGATAGCACTAAACACAGAAGCCTTCCATTTTTCAAGAAATGCAGTATAATCCCTTCCTTCCCCCCCCCCCCCCGCACCCACTCTGTGGTGCTCCATTCCTACTCTGGAGGGATCAGATCTAGGAATGAGAATGCAATTCCTGTCCTACACTCATTGTGATTGTGATAGAGATACCCCTTTGCCTTCTCAAGACTGGCAACTTAATTCACCTGCATCAACAGATGACTCTTAAAGAACAGTCATTAATAACCACCAGTCAGATTTAAAGTGGCAGCCTAGAAGCAAAAAACTGTATTATTACATCAATCCACTAACCCCCTCCTTCACTAACGCGTAGCGTGGGTTTTAGCGCCGGCAGCGGCAGTAACTGCTCCGACGCTCATAGGAATTCTATGAGCATCAGAGCAGTTACTGCTGCTGCTGGCGCTAAAAGCATTTATGCATCTGATAATTCGTGTTTGCTTTCCGTTCAAAAGGTTTTAAAGAATATACTAAAGAATTACATTGTGAAAAGATTCACATCTGTTAATAGTGCAAAAAAAGAATTACAATATCTGATTTTAAATATAGACATCATTTTATTCAATTCCTTTCAGAAATCAGAGCTGAATAAATGCACACACATCTGAAAATGGGAGGAATATACCAGACCTCTAAAATGCAATCTGTTTACATGAGATAGAAATGGAGTACTGGTTTACAAGAAATGGCTTTCATTAGCTTTTTCAAACATAACCTAATACACAAGTTAAAAAAAAAAGCCCAACAAATAATAGAATGTGGAACAATTAAGATTCTCCCCATAAGCCCAACTCTATCATTTTATTAAAGGCTATTGGGAAAACCCCTACAGAATAACTAATTCTAAATTATACTCAATAAAAACAAATTAATGTAATAATTTTCTTTCTGAAATTAATTTAAACCTCTGTGGAGGCTGCAACAAATTTAGTCTTTACCACAGTGTGCGTGAATAAAGTTCTGAAAGCCTTATTGCACTGGTTTAGGAAAAGATTCATTGTTTCACAGTCAATGGCCAGAATTCCCATCTGGAAAATGGGCTTTAATTGTTCATTTTTGCTTCCACTATATATCAGGGCATCACTGTGATGTATTTCTTTTTTTCAGACTGCCTATTTTTAAGACTATCAAATCAACTCTAATGGACCTCGTCTGGCAAGCGTAAGCTTATTTTTGGTCCCCATTTTTCTTTTTTGATAGCATTAGATTTGTTAAGACCTGAATTAAAAAAATAGTTAATATTTTCAGTCCATTACAATGATTCTTTTCATAAACATATATGATCAGTAGAATGTACAGTACTTTTCTTTGAATTAGGAATTGTGTAACCGAGAACTAGTGACTCTCAGGATCCCTTCCCTTCATTTGTAATTTTTTTTTTCCCTTTCACAAATAAACACATAACAACATAGCATATTAGATACATGGGTTTCAGCTTTATTAGATAACCTGAAAAGGCAATTTAATTAGGTACTCAGAGCTTACAGCCTATTCCTTTTCCATCCCTAACCTTTTCTGGCCCTGAAAAAAAGTGTTGGTTATAAATAAATTTTAATATAATAAAATCTGGAACCCAACGTATTACATGGATATCCAAATCCTGATTTTATAAAGCTGGGATACAGACATCGAAAACTGCTGCACATTCTTATGGGAAGAGGGCATAGTCTGGGCTTGTTATGGGAGCAGATAGGGAGCGGCCAAAACATGGCTGTCTAACTCCATATTCAGAAGTGGGAGGGACATCTATATCCAAAAAGATGAACTGTTGTATTTAGACCTGGTGCACAGCACTTCCAGGTTAAAGAAAGGCACTCCGATTGGAGTGGTTAAGGCAAGAGATATCATCATCTGTGACAGCTTCAGGAACTATGAACATTCATGATGTTATTTTTTTTAATTAATTTATTACATTCCTCTTGCAAGTCTGAAGCCTATTGAAGCAGTACAATAGGTATTTTTTCTGCCCCTGGAGGGCTCATAATTTTTTTTAAAATCTTAAAGAGCTACTGTATATAGTAGGATTTGAATCAAGGTCCCTGGGTTACCTGGTTCTCAACCTTCTGCTCTAAGGTGAATAAAGGGGAATCTATAGACATCATTTACCTTGACTTCCAAAAAGCCTTCGACAAGGTGCCACACGAGAGACTGCTTAAAAAGATATGGAACCACGGGGTACAAGGGGAGGTCCAACGATGGATCAAAAACTGGCTGGCAAATAGGAAGCAGAGGGTTGGCGTAAAGGGCCACTACTCAGACTGGAAAGGGGTCACGAGCGGAGTTCCGCAGGGGTCGGTGCTGGGACCACTCTTGTTCAATATCTACATAAATGACCTAGAGGCGGGAACTAAGTGTGAAGTCATTAAATTTGCAGATGACACCAAACTATACAGCAGGGCTCAAACCAAGGAAGACTGCGAGGATCTCCAAAAGGATCTAACGCAGCTGGAAAAATGGGCCGAAAAGTGGCAGATGAGCTTCAACGTGGGGAAATGCAAGGTCATGCACGTGGGGAAAAAGAACCCGATGTTCACATACAAAATGGGGGGAACACCACTAGGGGTTAGTAACCTGGAGAGAGACCTGGGAGTGATGGTAGACGCAACACTGAAGGCATCGGCGCAATGCGCCACAACCTCTAGGAAAGCAAACAGAATGCTGGGTATCATTAAGAAGGGTATTATGACCAGGACGAAGGAAGTCATCATGCCGCTGTATCGTGCAATGGTACGGCCGCATCTGGAGTACTGTGTCCAGTACTGGTCGCCGTACCTCAAGAAAGACATGGCGGTACTTGAGGGAGTACAAAGAAGAGCAACCAAACTGATAAAGGGAATGGAAAATCTCCCATATTCTGACAGATTGAAGCAGTTGGGACTTTTCTCCCTGGAAAAGCGAAGACTTAGAGGAGACATGATAGAAACCTTCAAGATCCTGAAGGGCATAGAAAAAGTAGACAGGGACAGATTTTTTAAATTAAGGGGCACCACAAGTACAAGGGGGCACTTGGAGAAATTGAAAGGGGACAGGTTTAGAACAAACGCTAGGAAGTTCTTTTTCACTCAGAGGGTAGTGGACACATGGAACGCGCTTCCAGAGGCTGTTGTAGACAAGAAAACATTAAATGGTTTCAAAGAAGGTTTGGATAGATTCCTAGAAGAAAAAGGGATTGGGGGGTATAGATAGGTATAGACCATTGCTCAGGCAATGGGCCTGATGGGCCGCCGCGGGAGCGGACCGCTGAGCAGGATGGACCTATGGTCTTCCTCAGCGGAGGCAACTTCTTATGTTCTTATGTTCTTAATTATTAGGCTCCTCCTCCACCACACATGGACAGTGTTATGGACATTTTATAACATGGATGATGCTTTGCTGCCACAATGCCATCCATGTCCCTTGCTTTGTCCTATTTCTGCTTAATACATTTGTTTGTAATCAGTGGTATAGTAAGGGTATGTGTGGGGGGGGGGGGCAGTCCACCTCAAGCACAGTCTTCCTTGGGGTGCTGGCACCCCTCCTGCTCTCCACTCCCTGCCATGCACACGCTTGTCTGACTCTTCCTCAAATCAGACTATTTGCCTCAGTACTTTAAACAGAAGGTGAATGCATCCCTATGACTTCTAATTAGAAACCTTTTCACAACAAAAATGTTGTTCACTAGTCACTTTCGCAAAACCCCACCAGTAATTTAATTCCTCAAGTCACAATCTTTAACAACGTTCCAGTTCCAATCTTATTTCAGGGTCTTGCAACTAGGTATCAAAAGTGATATACAGTCAGTGATACACTAACAGATTGCATTTTAGAGGCCTAAGTATGAAAGTACCCAAGAAACTTATAGGCCCTCTTTTACAAAGGTGTGCTAAGCGTTTTAGCGTGGATTTAGCGTGCACTAAATCAACATGTGCGCTAACCGCTAACACATCCATAGGATAACATGCACGCATTAGCATTTAGCACGTGCTAAAAAGCTTAGTGCACCCTTATGCATGAAAAGCGCACCATATGCATAAAAAGGATAATGTTTTAAATATTTACATGTGAAACACATGTGTAAATATTAGCACCCAGGTTACAGAATTGCCTCATATATCTAAGCATTTTAAAAAAAGTAATTTCTGCTTGTAAACCTGTTTTATGAATGTAAATGTCTTAAAATTATCTCTAAAGATCTTATGGTACTGTAGTCATAGAAATCCTACAGACAATTGTAGGGTCTAGTTAATTTAAAAGCCAAGGATGAAGGAGTAATCACATTTTCAATTAATTTATTGCTTTATATGTATTTTGGATTTATGATTTTTTATTAAATAAAGCAAATGTGAAGTATATAGGACATGACTATTTTGACTAAAAAATACAAAAGGCCATAATTTTATTGAAAACCCTCACTTGGGAGTCTTACCTAGGAACATGAGCCCTCTTTGACAAAGCATTAACCTAATTCATGTTTAGTTATATACTGCACAAGAAAAAGGTGATGGAAAAGAATCCTTGCTTATTAGCCTGCCTCAAGCTAAGACCATGATTTTCAAGAAATGACTAGGTCTGGATTTTTGGTGATGATAATGATGGTTATTTACAGCCTGCTAAATCCCCAAACAAGGTTCGAGGCAGGTTTACATATCAAGAAATTGATTGATTAATCATGAAATTGAACAAAATTAAACATCCATATACCAAAATATCATAAGAAATTAGACATATAGAGTTAATAATAAAAAATTTTAAAAATGAATATCTTGTGAAAAATTAAAAAAAAAATTAATATATTGTGAAACTGAAAATAATTTGAACAAATCTAAACATTCACAGGTAATGTATTCCAACTTTTTTGACCAGCTGATATTTAAAATACTTTTCATACTGTATAAAGATAACTTCTTTACCCTCTTAAGAATAGGATATTGCAAAGTAGAATAATTGCAAGCATATAATTCAAAGAAGGCTGCCAGCCCTCTGGGCCCAAACACCTCTGTACAGGGATTCACCATACTGAAGATTAACAACCAAAGCATCAGACAATACTAGCTATGTCAATATGAATCCTTTATTGTATACGAAAAGTTTGAACATCCTACCCCTGCAAAAATGACAATAAATTAATATTCCACGGCAGCACATAGAAAAGAAACAGTCTTATTAACATCAATATATTATCTTGAGTAACAAATAAACAAAAACCTGTGTAAGCTATCAAAAATATTTGTACTTCTATCTATATGAGTACCAGGACTTGTCAAAGTTCAGCCCTCAAGTGCTGCAAGCAGACTAGATTGTCAGGATACCTTTAATGAATATGCATGAGAAAGGTTTGTCTGCCTGCTACATCCACTGTATGCAGATTTCTTTCATGCATATTTATCACAGATATTCTGAACTGCTTCCTCTAAGATTTTTTTTTTAATTCAATTTTCTATACCGTTTTACCAGGAGAGCTCAGAATGGTTTACATGAGTTTATTCATGCAAGAGTCCTCCAACTGCATTATAGATAGTGTGTGTGTATGTTTGAAAATATGGTAATGAAACAGCACCCCCCAACTGGCAGGACTGAAAGTGGAGGAATCCCACTCAGCTTAGAGGGAACATTGGACTGGGACAGATAAGCATAGACAGCTTTATCCATTTAAGATCTTGTATGGCATTTTTCCTTCCTTCCTTCCTCTATTTTGGAATTCTACAAGATCTGAGATTACCAGACCTACTCAAAAACTTAAATTATCCTTTCCTACGTTGAAAGGCTTCATCTATACTGGAAAACTATGGAAGTCTCTTCTTTTCAAAATTACTGAGCTCTGGAATAATTTTCCTGTCCAGTTGCATGATCTGGGCTCTCTCCAATCATTCTATAAACATCTGAAAACTTGGATTTTTTTCAAAATTGTGATTTTCGTTTCTTATCCCTATAGCATTTTTTTTTTTTTAAATTTACTGTAAACTGTGTCGAGCTCTATTCTTATAAAGAAGATGCGGTATATAAGCTTAGAGCGGCATAATCGAAAGGAACGTCTAAGACCGTTTTCATCCAAGTCGCAAGTCGTCCAAAGTAAAAAATAGCTTAGGACGCATTTTCAAAAAATATGTCCAAATTTTTTTTTTGTTTCAAAAATCGTCTAACTATATGTCCTGCTGAACTGATCGTCCAAGTCACTAAATCATCCATCTTTATACCACATTTTCATCCAAGTCAAAAATGGGAGGGGTCTGCAAAGTGATGGACTGAACACCCAGACATGGCACCTAAATAGTGGGGTACCTTACAGGGCACTGCTGTTAACTTCACAAAAAGGGTGCCATGTCTTCATCTCATAGAAACATAGAAACATAGAAATAGACGGCAGATAAGGGCCAAGGCCCATCAAGTCTGCCCACTCCAGTGATCCTCACTATCTATCTTTGCGGATAGATCCCACATGTCTATCCCATCTGGCCTTAAAATCCGCCACACTGGTGGCCTCAATAACCCGAAGTGGAAGACTACACTATAGTTCCCTTATAGGGCATGGTTAGCCCCCCAAAACACCTCCAGAAACCCCTAGACCCACTTATCTACCACCCAAATAGCCCTTATGGCTGCAGGAATCACTTATATGCCAGTAAAAAAGGGTTTTGGGGTGTATAGGGGAGTGCACATGTTTCAATATCATTGCAGTGATTACAGGGGCTTATGAGCATGAGTCCCCCTCTCTATGGGTCCCTAACACATCCCCAGGATGGTTTAAGATGCCTCTGTGCAGACTTTCCTATGACAGGCTGCCAGGTGATGATGTTCTAGAGACACAATTTTCAAGTTGTGATTAATATTTTTATGGGGTGGTGTCGGTGATCACTGGGGTAGTGTTTGGGGGTCTGTATTATGTGTTTGCAGTGCTTATTTGGTTACTTTAGGTGGGTTTTTGTGACTTAGACCATGTTTTAAATGGTCTAAGTCACAACATCCAAGTTCTGTCAATCCTGTGCTGTGTAACTTTCGGTTATACATGCAGTATGACTAAGTCTAAGCCTGCCCATGTCCCGCCCAAATCCCGCCCTCAACACTCCTCCTGACATACCCCATTTAGCTATGGTCATTCAGTGGCACTATGGAGGCCTAGGTCATTTATAAATATGTCCCAAACCCAGTTTTATTATCGGCACTTGAATGTTTTTGACTGATGATCATCCAAGTGCCGTCTTAGGCCGGTTTTTGGATGTTTTTCTCTTTCAATTATGAGCCCCTTAAGGTTAGGTTTAGTATGAACATATCCAGCAAGTAGCCACCCGGGTGATTCCCTCCCCTCCCTTCCCCCCACCCTTCTAGTTCTCACTCGGACAGTTCCCCCTGGTATTACCTGTGACGTGTTCCACCAGGCTTTCACTCTGCTTCAAATAAGATTGAAGAAAATAGAAATTTGTTCAAAACAAAAAACTATTATGAGCCAGAGAACAAATTCATAGCAAGTTTATATTGAATTACCAGACCTCAAATACCCAAGGCACTACTTACATAATTTTTCATGCCCTTACTTGGGTGGTAAATTCATCATTGGTCTTGGTAAAGTGACTTGTGCTGTAAATATTTTTTAAATATTTTTAATGTCAATTTCAATAAGTGCTTTCCTTCCTCTAGTACCTTATGCACCTAATGTACTTTATATTTATTGAAATTGACATTAAAAATATTTAAAAAATATTTACAGCACAAGTCACTTTACCAAGACCAATGATGAATTTACCACCCCGGGAAGAGCATGAACAATTATTTAAGTAGTGCCTTGGGTATTTGAGGTCTGGTAATTCAATATAAACTTGATATGAATTTGTTCTCTGGCTCATATTAGTTTTTCCCTCTGCTTCAACGTCCGCCAATGAGCTCCGCCCATTAAGGCTCTCACCCTCAAACTTTAGTACCATTCCAGGCTTGAAGTCCCAGTGGAGTACTGGGCCAGCGCCAAGCCTTCTCGTTTGGAGGACCACCTTTTGGCTGCTGCAGCCAATTCCAGGGATCGTGGGTGGAAGAAGAGTCTCGAGAGCCTGGTATGTGAGGCAATATCGCTCATTTGAGTCTTTTGATGACTTCATTTCCTACGGTTAATGGGAGAGGTGGCTTTTTACACAAATAAACACTTTGAAAATTGTCCTACCTAAATATACTTGTACCTCTTCTATCAGGAGGCTCTCTACCTGGAGCCAAGGACATGGTCACTTCTGAAAGCCATCTGCTTTTGTTTGTTTATATCATATTTTAACTTTTTATTTTTACTGGGTCCATTATCTGATTTTTCCTTTAGCATTAAGGGCCTCTTCTATTAAACTGGGCTAGCAGTTTCTAGCACGGGGAGCCACGCTGAATGACCCGCGCTGCTACCGACGCCATTCATGCGCGGCTCTCTGCACTAAAAACTGCTAGCGCAGTTTAATAGAAGAGGGGGGGGGGTAAGTCTTAGTAGTAGAGAAATGCATGGTTTGCAAAATGATTATTTTGAAACGTGCATACGATGCTGGCAGTAGGTCATGAACTCGTGGTTCAGAGCGGAGTATATATAGTACTAAGAATAATTAGAGTATCTGGCAGTGTACTGATATTGGTGGTTAAAAGACAAAAACATAGCTGTTAAGCCATCACTGTTACAATTTATCATGGGCTAGACTTTAACAGATATTTTGGGACATTATGACCAAGCAGCTATAAAAAGACTCAAAGTAACCAAAAAGGTTACACAGCTATAAAGCCAGCTCTAAGTATCGTTTATCTTTTGTACTGCTGTGCTATGTTGTTTGTTTTCCTGGTGGTTCTGGCTTATGTCAATGTTATGGAGGGGAATTGTTCATCGTGGGTGGGTGGGAACTGGTTAGTGGGGAGGGGAAATTGACCTAGGTGGTAATTTTCCAGGTAGCAATTGGCGGGTGGGAACTGTCCAGAGGGAATTATCAAGGTGGCTACTGACCTATAACCAGCGTGATGAATAGGTTAGAGCCAACAACTTCTTTCACTGTTGTAAATACCCTGATCTCTTCACCTCCAATATTCAATGCTGTAATGTTTCTCATTAATGACGACAGGGTCATTTTCCAAATGGCAATGCGGGGCCACCAGTGGGCATTGGGTTGGTAGCCCTTATAGTCCAATGGCTGGCTTCACTGCACAGGTTTCTGTGGATCTATGGCACACCTGTGTGGCCAGCTCCTCTTCCAACCTCCTTGCAGGACAACTGAGGCCTGCCCCAAGGTCACAGTTATTAATGATACCTGTGTAGGCTATATGGCAATATAGAATTAATTACAGTGGCATCTAATTTAAATAATCTCTGAACCACTAACAATGTAGATAAACCTTTACAATTTTCAGGTACCTAATAAGTGAATAGAATCAGTAGGACACATTTCTCTTCTTGTCAGCATGGTGTCTCCTGAGGATCCTGGAACACAGAACTACTCAGCTTTGTTTTGTTGTCTGAAGCATTCCAGAATACTCGAGGTGCCGCTCTGACAAGCAGATTGATGTTTCCTACAGACTTTATAAATCAGTGCCCTAAGTCTTGAAAAACATAGATTTAATTAGTTTATTTTGCATCATACTGGTTCTAGATTGCTTAGGTATATCCAAATATTAAAATAAAATTGTCTAGAGATATATAAAATATGTAGCTTACTTTAAATGGGAAAGGGTAAATACTGTATATACCTTACGAGGGGCCACTGAAAGGTTCTCAGCCCAACCAAGAAGAGAATGATGTGGAGCCATGATATTTACAAGTTATTCCACACTTTCCTTTACATTTTTTTGTTTCAGTGATATGAAATGAAATGAAATGAAAAGTGTCAAGAAAAGTGTGGAATAACTTGTAAGTTTCATGGCTCCACATAATTCTCTTCTTGGTTGGAGCAGCATAATAAAAAAAAAATTGTTTAAGTCCATTTTGGGCCTAAGGTGCTAATCATCCAAAGTCAGCAGTGTCCAAATTCCATTCTCAAAAAATACATCCAAAATAATTTTTTTCAAGAATCGTCTACTCATACGTCCAGCCGTTTGATTGTCCAGACCCCTAAGTCATCTATCTTTATACCCCATTCTCATCCAAAAAAATCATCTAAGCCCAAAATGCCTAGAAAATTCCTTTTGGACATGGGAGGAGTCAGCAAAGTGATAGACTGGCCACCCAGACAGACAACAGAGTAGTGAGGCACCTTACAGGGCACTGCTATGAATGACACAAAAAGGGTGTCACACAGACATCTCACCACAACTCCCTTATAGGTTATGGTGAACCCCCTAAAATACCCCCAAAGCCTACTATTATCACCTGCCTACTACCCCAATAGCCCTTATGGCTGCAGGTGTCAGCTGTAAGGCAATACAGAAGGGTTTTGAGTTGTTTTTGGTGGGTGCACATTTTTTACCATGAATGAAGTGGTTAGAGTAGCTTATGGGCCTGGGTCCTTCTCTCTATGGTTCACTAGCCCACCCCCAAGACTACTTAAGCTACTTCTGAATAAACTTGCGCTAAACATAGTGAAAACAAAGGCGTTGTTCTTTCCGTTCAAACAGGGCATAACTCTATCTATGCCTTTCTCAATTGATAACATAGCAATCGAACTCGTCACATCCCTTAAGACATTAGGAGTAACAATCGACGACAAATTCTCTTACCAAGAACACATCAACAATACAGTCAAAAGTTGTTTCTATCGTCTACATTTAATCCGTTCAATGTCAAAATATCTGGAACCAAAATCTCTAAATATTTTAATACACTCCCTAATAATATCCAGACTCGATTATTGTAATTCACTTCTCATGAACATCACTCAAAAGGATCAAAGACGATTACAAATAATACAAAACATTGCCATCAAAATAATCCACCATGGAAAAAAATACGATCACGTAACTCCCTATTTCATAGAATCTCACTGGTTGCCCATTAATCAACGCACAACATATAAAATAGCATTATTGGTATTTAAAACATTAGATACTAACGAGCCACAGTTTATAGATCGGCTCTTAATCCCTCATACTTCAAAACGTTCACTTCGGTCCAACACTCAGGGTCTGTTAATGGTTCCCTCACTGAAAATAATAGGAACCAGACGCCATGACATCTTCTCAGTTATGGCTCCTCTTATCTGGAATACCCTCCCCTTATATATCAGAAACATCAAAGACCTCAATTTATTTAAAACTAATTTAAAAACGTATCTCTTCAAATCCTCATTTAACCTCTAGTACAACTCTTTGGAGTACAAGTAAACAATCAATACTTTCATACACATCTTCCCCAACCTACTCGTTTTTTCCTCCCCACATCATCCCCCTTTCTTCCCTTGAGGAAACCACAATTTGTAACTATTTTCCCCTAACGTTCTTTCCTTATGTTTCATAGTTCGTCTGTATTGTCAATTTGTCGTAGCACCTTGAAAATTGTCAATGTAAAATAACTTGTTTTATTCTATACTATAATGCTTTTATTATGTAATTTGCTTAGTTTTAATAGGCGAACCATCAAATTTTAATAAACTTGAAACTTGAAACTTGAAACTTCTGTGCAGGTCTACTAGGATTTCCTATGCCAGGTGCTCATGTTATGGAGGCAGGTGTGTATTTTTTTATTCCATTGTTTTATGGCAATATGGGGGGGGGAGGGAGGGGGTGTCAGTGATCACTGGGGGAGTGTGTGGGGATCTGTACTTTGTCTCTGCTGTGGTTATCTGGTCACTTTGGATACCTTCTGGGCACTTATACCTGGCTTTAGATCACCTAAGTCACAACATATAAGTTCCGTCTAGGCAGTCTTGTTAAACTATCAAAATTTACAGCAAATCTGCTGTAATGACGCCAAAGAAAATGGTCAGTTTTGGTGTGCAATATAAAGAGGACAATCAAGGGAGGTTCCCTCCATTCCCAGTCTTCATGGAGTTCATCAGAATACTGGTGAAAAAAAGAAATGATCGTGGTTTCCAGGATTACACGCCTGATCCTGGAAAGTCAGGCTACCAGAATTAGAAGTCAAATAGGTACTGGACTCCTATCATGCAATCTATAGCTGTATATAAGATATATGTGTCATCCACAGCAGTTGCACCAAATGACTATCCTCCTCCTGTGGAGAAAGAAGCCAGATGATGTTACCCAACAAAAGAACCACATTCTCTATGGACATGTCGAGGGTTGGCGAAGAAATCCCAAAGATAATAAAAAACTGTAAGGAAAATATGGAGTATACTACAAGTATTGCTCTTCATCCATGCACATGGCCAGGGACTATAATTCAGCCATTAAATATGCCTTACATCCTGACAAAAGCAAGTAAAAGAGGTTTTAGCTGAGAGGAATCAGAACCCAACTCCAATATGTATCAGAATGTTTTCTTACCAGGTCCAGAAGAGCATCTGGGTGCTACGAGGCTTGAAGTCACTAAGGACAATGACAAACCATCTCTTCTATTTTTAGGATAGAGCCTAAACATCATGGATCATTAAATCTGCGTAGACAAGTCCAAAAGTTGGGTGGCTCAGCTACCCTTTCAGATGACCAGAACATGACTTCCTAACAACAGGGAGCAAGATCTATCTCGACCTATCTTATTGCAGAGAACCCTATGGGACAGAAAACAGAGACAAGGCAGCACTTCAGAACATTCATGCCAGACATGATGGACCAGGGTCATGCAGGAACCAACTTCACCACTAAAATTAATGAAGAAGGCTGGTACTTGCCCACCTTTGGCATGTACCATCCACAAAACCAACCCAAGATCAGAATTTGTTTGATTCCACTGCTCAATTCTGAGGAGACTCCCTCCAAGCTCTCTGAGCCTGATGAAATCAACAACTTACTAGGAATCCTGATTCATTTCAGGAAAGAACCTATCGCCATAATAGCAGACACCCCACAAATATTCTACTGCTTTCTCGTCCATCCAGATTGCAGAAATAGCAGAGATTCCTGGTATCGCAAGCATGACCTCAATCAAGAGATTGTGGAATACAGGATGAAAGATCAGGTCCTTTGCAATAGCCCATCACTTCCAGTTGCTGCATATGGGCTTAGAAGGACGGCCCGATAAGGAGAGGAAAATCCAGCACATATAGAAACATAGAAAATGACAGCAGAAAAGGGCCAGGGCCCATCTTAGTCGTTGGAAAAGACTTTATGTAGAAGACGGCCTAAATCTCTGCCCACAGTTGAAAGACAATTGATCTGCTAAAAAGAGTACAAGTGATGTTGGCAGAAGCTAACCTCAGTGCTTCACAAAATTGCTTCTAGTAGGCCAAAAGTGACAGCAGCATTTCATACAGACGATCATGCCAAGGATTTAAAGATTTAAATCACTGAATAGACACCCCACAATTACAGAGAGGTCATGGCCTACATTGGTATCCAAAGAAATACATTTTTTCATTTTGAGTGTATACCCAACAATAAATCATATATACTCCAAGGTTTCTTATCCACAGTTAATCCACTGGAGTTTGCGACTCTTGTAAGCTCTCAAAGTACCGACAAGTGGTGTTCCATTGCCTCTAAATATGCAAAAAGAATGGGAGCAACAGGATGATTCTTTAAAGACTCTTGAACAATAGGTATCACACCTGTATGTCACTGTCCCATTTACACTGTAATATTTCCTAAACATGATAGGCATGCCCATACAAACTTATGTGCATGCACTAAATGAGCGGCCTCACCAAATCCATATATTTATACATACATATAAAGATATATAGATATATGTGTATATATATATATATATATATATATATATATACTTTCTGAAATGATAGCAACAGTCCCATGTTGCCCTTAACATAACTCACAGCCCGACTGGCCTACCTAATTCCAATCTATGTACACTAAATATATGAATTAACCAATTAAAGAAGTAAATATAATTCATGGTGCGGTTGTCCCTGCATATAAATAATATAATACCTGAATTAAAGGATTAAATAAATGAACACAGGTCACAGCCCAGGTTTTCAGCATTCTTATTATAGAGAAACCAAATCATACCTGCAAATGACTTGGCTTCTTGTCGGAATGAATTTCCACATTTCAACAATATTGATCTGCTACGCATATAACAATTTCCTGTTGAAATTCTGGACTTACTCATAGATTAACTCCTATGACAATTAATTACTTGCTTGGTTACTGCCTTAACTAATTTCAGTCTAGGTAAACTAATTGAATAGACAAAATTACTGATTAAATAATTGTATTTGAGTCTTACTGTGATAACTAATTTGATGAATAAACTGATTAAATGAAGGCATCACTTATTACCAGAAAAACAAAATCTAATTTATTATTATTATCATTATATATATATTAACTAAAGGGAGTCAATTGCCCACTTCCTTTATGCCACAAACTTTTCAGCCATCTGAAATGAGGCACTCTAGTCTTGCAGGAATGAAAACCTGCCCACATGTCAAAGTCACTACATGGAGACACGGGGGGAAAAAACAAACATGTTGCCTACTCATGACCAGACTACATGGATACTTGGGCCACAAAGCTTACCTCTGCATAAGTTGTGCTCCCTATTACGATTGCCTCTATTATTTCAACATTCAATCAAGCCTCCCATCTGATGCACAGCAACGGTCAACTTGAGAGGTGACCATTTCCGAATGGAGTCTTTGATGGTATTTAGAATATAGTCTGTGTTGTACTGCTCCATATCCTCCAGAGTGGGGCACACATAAACACCTAGATATTTAATCTTGGTTGGGTTCCAAAAAAAATTATGTGAGTCCAATTCATGGTTGTCTTGAGCATAGTTCAGGGGCAATAGCTCAGATTTTGATGTATTCAATTTGTATCCAGAGACCAATGCATAGCTGTTTATCACGTTGAGGACAGATGGAATTGAATCAGGAGTTACATAAAGTATTATGTTGTCAGCATAAGCGGATAGCTGAACCTCCATGGTTTCATAGCCAAATCCCTTAATGGAGTCATTTGTATGGATAGCAGTCAACAGAGGCTCTAGAGCCAAGTTGAATAACAGTGGCGAGAGTGGGCATCCCTGTCATGTTCCTCTCGATGGTCTAAAAGAAGCAGAGAGCCGTCCATTGATGCAAATTTTAGTAGAGGGGCATGGTATAAACCTTTAATCATTTGAATAAATTGCGAGGGGAAGTCAAATTTAGTAAGTGTGGCGAACAAAAAGGGCCATTCCACTCTGTTGAAAGCTTTTTCAGCATCTAGGGCTCTTTAAAAAAAGAGTTGATGATATGCTCATAAATTGCATCCTATTATTGAAACAAAATACTTCTGCCTATTGTTGAACAAGATCAGGAAACAATAAATAAATTTAATGATGTGAAAATATTGCTTTTACTGCATATTGAACTATATTCATATTTGGATCTGTTGTAAACATGTAAATGTAATCCTTGGGAGTGTTATGGAGCAAATACACCTTCCCCCCTCCCCCTGGTATCTTTTTAAAGTTGCGGTGGTCCAGCGCGCTCTCCTGCTGGATGGCTGGCTTTGGTAGCAGAGTGGCGCGACACAGGAGCATGACTTTTGCGCCTCCTGCCTGGTCCCAGGCTGTGGGCAGCTTCGGGCTGTGAGCTACGGGTGGGATAATTTGGATGTGGGCGACTTCGGGCTTTGGACGGGCTGCTTCAGCTGCGGGCAGCTTCAGGCTGCGGGCGGACTCCTTCAACTGTGGGTGGCTTTGAGCTGTGGGCTACGGGTTGCTTTGGCTGCGGGTGGCTTTGGGTGGTTTTGGGCTCTGGGCTGCGGATGGACTCCTTCGGCTGTGTATCAGACTGTGGGTGGGCTGCTTTGGCTTCCCAACACCAGACGCACCCCCTGTAGAGGAGGAATTTTTTTTCCTTGGTTTTTCTTCCTCTACAGGGGGGGGTGCGTCTTATGGACGGTTGCGTCTTATAGAATGAAAAATATGGTAGATCATCTGAGCCACAATCACCTCTGTCTTCAATTAATTCATTTTTTTCTCTAAGTTTTAAAATAATATAAGTCAAACCTTTATCAATACTGCATGGGGTGGAGTGTTGAATTTATTTTATTTATTTATTTATTTATATACCACTAATATCCTTCAGGTACTTTATCATATTTCCCTATCTGTCCTGATGGGCTCAAACTCTATCTAGTGTATCTGGGGCAATGAGGGGATTAAGTGACTTGCCAAGGGTCACAAGGAGCAGTGAGGGATTTGAACCCACAGCCTCAGGGTGCTGAGGCTGTAGCTCTAACCTCTGTGCCACACACTAAGCAGTCACATAGTAGGTACCCAGAATCAGAGCAACCTCTGTACATATTTATTGATTAGGACTAGGACCAGGACCAGGACCAGGACTGAAATCCTCTGGGAAGCCATAAGCAGCCTCACTATTTCTCCATACTTTCCACTCTTCCAGTAAGTCAAGCAACCCCATGGTTGTTATTCTGAACCAATTTTATTTAAATCAAATCTTTTAAGGTAACATTTAAAAAATCTGATAGAGGCAGATGCAAGACAAGAAACAAGAGTAGCAAAGCAATTATTTATAGTGTCTGATGCTTGATACCCTTAACTCCTCAGCTCAGAGTAAGTCCAATTTCCCATATCTCCTTAATTCCCTTATTGTGGGTAACAGGGAGTAAGAATGATTCCTATCATTAATCACTTAAATTGCTGATGTTAGTTGTGATGCAGCTCAGGGGCTCTGAGGCTCTGCTATGTTCTGTTCTAATCAGGTTCAGCTAAGCTGATTTGGATCCTCATATTTTAGATATAGAAGTCAAAGTTTTCCCTTTAACCCAGTAGATGTTCCTGGACTATCACTAAATGGGATGAAATCCAGATCAGCTTTCTGGAATGAATATACAATTCATTTAGCCCAATCTTCCCTTTATCTTCAGTATCTCAGAAGAAATGAAGAAGGTTCTATGTTCCCTCAAACAAACTCAAAGGTCAGATGCTTAAGGAGCTTCTGTTACCTATATGTCCATGAACCCTCCTTGGCCTTTATATATCAGCTAGGGTAGCACAGTATACAGTCTATAGACTTTGGAGTCTATAAACCTAAGGCTTAGGCTTGAAGGGCTGTCCTCTTAAGTGTACTGTATAGTCAGAGGCTACTGGGATGGTTAAACCAAAGAGTAAACAAGGTTTCTCAGCAGGGAACACCTGGCTTGGCCTCCGCGGGTATGGGTCGCCGGACTGGATGGACCTAGAGTCTGATCCGGCGAAGCCATTTCTTATGTTCTTATGTTCTTAAGGTTTTATACTCAGGGTCCTTTATTCTGGACTTACCTCCCCATCCCTCATGAAAGTACTACACTCCTGATTACTCCTTCTTTCTGGAATAAACCCAGTACCTTGCATTGTTATGTACTGCATGCTTATGTGAAGATGTCCATTCCAAGTTAGCAGATGCTCTTTGTCCTTATCAGTGCCCCATCCCTGCAGTCTCTGTCCCTATCCCCACCCTGTCCCAACGGGCTTTGACCCTGTCCCCGTCTCTTCCCCGTGAGTTATGTCCCTGTCCCTACTCCATCTCCATGGACTCTGTCCTAATCTGCATAAACCTCAAACACTTATGATTTTATATTTAAATCTTTTCATTACAGCATAAAAAGGAACAATATTCTGCTCAACTGTTGTTTATAAATCACAAACAGAGTATTCCATTTTGATCTGGTTTTGGTACAACCTTCCCAAAGATTTGATTGCTTGTGTTTTTATATCACCTGGGAAGATAATTGGATTGTCTATCAAACTTGGATGTAGACGACAACCAACACTATGTAGTGGAAGAACAGAATCATGGCCATGTCAAAAGTAGGTGCTGTAAATGTAGGCCAGGGTTTTACAGGTCTACATTTACAGCACCTACCTGTGATGAGAATTTTATCTATAGAGGCATCTATTGGCATAAATCCACTTCCAGCACAAACCATGCCTACTTTTTATATAGGCACTGGTAGGTGTCATTACAGATGGGACTTGGATAGCACTCTTTGTAGGTGCCTATAGGTGCTTATATTTTTTAAACTACTTTTTAATTGGTTTTAAATGATGTGGTCAATTACTGTGTCATTTATAACCACCTACCACCGCCTAACTTACAGTGCAATTTTGAGAATCAGGCCCAAAGTGCCTTTTAAATTTGGGAAATTCTTCTTGATGCCAGCAACAATGGCTTAATCAGTATCAGTAACAGTAAGATGATTGAGCAAATGGGCACTTGATGGATGGACATTGAAGGTGGTAGTAATCTGATCAGTAGACAAGACTCTTGTTGTCATATCTCATCAAAGGCAGACAAGGCACAAATTATGTCATTTAATATTGGTTCACTTAAATCCAAAAGCAAGTTTTTTGGTAGTTGTTGTTTTAAAATCATTTAATTCACTTGCCAGTTGTCTAAGAGGTATTACATTTTTACATAATGATACTAGAATTTTATATATGATGTTCCATCTAGTTGGAACAGCCTGTTTAAGGCTAATCTCAAGCTTTTAGAGAATGGCATGAGGACAAAGTTTGTCCCCATCCCCACAAGCTCATACCGTGTTCCCACCCATTCCTGGAGTCTCTGTCCCCATCTCCTCCTTCCTACATGGGATCTGTCCTCATCCCTTCTCTGTGGGCTCTGTTCCTGTTCTCACCCTGCAGTTGACCGTGGGTACTGTGACATGGAGAGTCCTGTCATCCTGGAAGAAACCCTGCAGTGCTTTAAAACTATCCCTAAACCTACTCCTAGAAGCAAGCAGTTTAGAGAAACTGCCCTACAGAATTTATCCTCAGTGAAAAGCAGCCCAAAAGTGACCTGATTATACTTGCCTAGTTCTAGTGTAGGTGAAGAACTGCAGGTACTAGCAGGCACCAGGCCGGTGATAGCAAAACCCGCAAAGGGATTAGCTCCTGCAATCAGCTCTGATGGGGGCAGCGCTAGTCAGCAGGGAAACTATCCAGGCTTATTAGCAAAGCACCAGAGAACCACAGGTGTTCCTAGAGACAATCAGCACAAGGCTAGAGAAAACAGTGTAATCTATAGGCCAGAGCCTGCTTGAATCCTTGGAAAGAGGCAGACCAGTGCAATCCATGGGACAGAAGCTAGAAGCCAGCATTTCCCACAGGAAACTGAGAGAAAATCTCAGGTCTAAATCTTGCCAGCATTCTTCTGAAGGTAACACTGTTTTGGATATAGAAATGCCAGAAGAAATGTATGCAAGTGATTATGAAATAGAACCTATAGAATCCTGTTTGCCTGAAGCCATGCCTACTGATTAAAAGCTTGGGGAAATCATATGCTGTTTCTGGGAAGGTGGAATTGCCTCATAAACCCTAATAACAGAAAGGTGTAGAATCCCTGCTTCTGATTAAATTGAAGTTAACAGAAGAGTTGGAATAATTGTGTCCAGAAACTATACAAACACAGAAATACCATGAAAGAACCGGGCTGAGCAGTCCCAACCAGTTCCAGGACTTTGATACTGAAAGTTTAGTCTTTTGTTTTTGTAATAAGGACTGGCAGAGCATAGCCAGTTGAAAACTAACAAGCTGTTTAGTTACCAAAACAAGTTTTGTGTTTTGTTTTTCCTTCACCAAAGTATAAGCCAGAAAATAAAGACATTATAATTCACATTAAACACCTTTGCTGGACTTTTTTTATTTGATGCAGACACCTCTCTACCCTCCATGCCTCATTCAATCACTCGGCTGAGGTTTCGATGACCCAGGTCAGGACTCTGGCTAATCTAGTCCAGGTCTTACCCGGTCACAGTACCCATCCCCATGTAATTCTCTATCTGGGGTTTCTTAACAACTTCTAGATGTCTACACTTTGTCTGACCACCATCACTCTTTTATAGGGTTCATCTTGGATACTACACACACCAGATCCATTTTTTCCCCCCAAAGGACAGAATTCAAATACTCATGGTTCATCTTCAGCATACTGTATACTGCACAATCAGTTGTACTCAGTGAGATCTCAAGTTCCAGTGGAATCAATGCTCCCAGTCTTTATTTATCATTCACCTTATTGCATCCAACTTCTTTGTTTCATCTCCTCCTAAGAAACTGGATGCACAGATCCAAGATCCAACCTGGAAGTGTCTGTGCCTTTTGCAACAGTTGGTTCTTGGTGCAAATGCCTCAACTTGAGAGTCGGAGTAGCGTTGGAGCATTTAGCATTCTGGGCCATGGTAGAAACCTCTACCGCAGCTTAGTAAAAAAAAAAAAAAAAAGGGGGGGGGGGTACATTTTTGAAACTGAACTAATTACATGATAACAAATGCACATCCTTCACTTTATGCAAACAGATCTTCCAACACTATTGATAATAAAAAGAACTATTATATCCACAATAAACAAGCAACAAAAATGGTTCTTTGAAATAAGTATCATTCTCTTAAAAAAAGTATAACAACTTATAAAACAAATTCATGCTCTGGAGGATTAAAATCCAAACTCAGCTGAACTGCTTCTATCTGGCAGTACTGCCATATTTCACATTGATTAAACTTATTTTCCAGAAGCTGCTATTTGCACTACTGAATGTCCCAAAAGATCATCCTCTTCATGCAAAGGTGTACAGTTAATCAATTATCTTTTATTAGCTCATGATATACAATATGTCTAAGGTCTCATTAAGTATTTGCCATGCTAAAAATAAAATTTCCCTTTCCTGAGCTTTGCCTCTGAGGCCTAGTATCACTTTGCCTGAGTAGATGTTACAGACTCAGCTCCACAGAGGGAAAAGTTATTAGATCTCTATCCCAATTTTGCATATAAGTTTATAAATTTCACATTAGCATATGACATGTCACAACAATTTTAAGAAACCCTTCAGTTGGTTTACGTTTTATAATTGTTTATTCTTTTTGTTTATGCTCAAGTGCTTCTATGTCATCATGGTTTATAATATAGTATGGTGAGCATCCAGGGCTTAATTCATAAATAGGAAATTAAAGTTGGAGAATATTAAAAAACAAAACAAAACAACTTTTAAGAGGGAGCAGGAGCATCTGAAGCTGCCTCGTAGGAACAGAGGCCTAGATTCTCTATAAGGTACTGATATCGGTGGTCACCTAAAAAGTGGCCACTGAGCACATATCAATCATGCAATGGTGCCCTATAGAGAATAACACCTCCATGAAAAATAGGTGTCAGAAATGTAGGCCAGGGTTTTCTGAGCCTACATTTCTGGCACCTATCTTTGTTGTGAATCGCACCTTGGTAGGTACTTTACTGTGTCTGATGTTACTCGTTAGCCATGTCCATAGTGGCACTAAGCACTGTAAAGTGTCTATGTAGGTGCAATTCCAGTCCCTTTTATTTAGGCACTAGTAGGAACTTTACCATTTTTTGCCATTTAAAGTTTTTTGGCGCTGTTTATAGAATTTCCCTCTTACTGTATAAAGAAATAAGCATCTACTTACCTTTATATAGTACAAGTGTAATAGGTATGATATGTGCCTACTATATATTTTACTGTTCACCCATGGCAAATCTTTCAAACCTCTATGCAAGTGCTATTATTAGAAACTAGACTTTTAGAATAGTGGAAGTAATCACATAGTCATATTGCACCTCATAACCTTAATATGTTAAACATCTGTCTTCACGATCCTCAGCAGGGCCACCAGGCACTCAAAATCTTTCACAGTGCTTGGCTTTATGCTCCAAATTGTCATTGGATCGTCTCCCTTAAATTTTCATTTTTCTTTTTGCTTTAACTTATTAGAATAAATATGTACTAAAAGTACTTAGCTGTGTGGTGGTACTTCATTTGGGGGTAGAATCACCTCACCCATACAACTTTAATGGGTTTTATCAGGGCTACCACTCCCTATCTGGTTTTAGCCACTCTGACCCGACCACGTGGTAGCCTTGATAAAACCCGTTAAAGTTATATGGGTGAGTCAATTAAAAATGCCAATCCCTCCTACATTCAAATGGCTTGTTTTGGACTTTTTTTTTTTTACCGATATTGACAAAAAATAAATAGATGTCTAGCTGGACAAAACATCTAGCTGGGCCATTTAGTATAAATCATGTTTTATTGGTGCACTATCAGTAAATACACAATACAGCACAACAGCACAACAAGGTCGAGATCACCAAATGTACAACCAAACAATTTCCCCCCCCCAAAGAATCCACCCCCCCACTCCTAAGCCCAAACCCGAACCCTCACCATGATACCCAACCCATAACCCAAATCCAGCAAAAAAAGAGTATGCTGAGCAAGCTGTGTTCTTATGCCGCTCAGCACATAGCAAACAAGACAACCAAATCCCGTCCACCCACCCACCCACAGAATGGAGTCTCCTCCTACCCAACTAACTCCACATACATCCAACCAGTCATACCCTCCAGTCACTCACCCAAACAACCCACCAACCATCCCGGGGAAACAGCTGAGAGCATAGGGTATCATCATCGAAATGAGTTTAAGACCAGACTTCTGGCCCTAGGGGAAAGCGAGCAAATATAGGGGTCCCAGGTCTGCAGGAAAACCTTTGTCCGCCTGACGGATAAATGAGCATGGCGCTGCTCCAAGAGCATCAGATTATGAAATCGATTCCTCCAAGCCCAGTAAGCAGGTGCGATGGCTTGCGTCCAAACGCTAAGAATGATCTTCTTTCCTATAACAGCACCTTTCCGGATCAGCAACCGATGTCCCTGAGCAGGCACTCGCAAAGATTCATATCTATCCAAAAGCAAGCCCACTGGAGACATCGGAATAGAGTGACCAACAAGCCGCTCCAAGAAGCGGAGTACGGCTCTCCAAAAAACTTTCACTTGAGGGCATCCCCAAAATGCATGAAAAAAGGAGTTGCAACCCAGCTGACACTTAAGGCAGATTGGAGAAGAAATGCCCCCAACCTTGTGGACCCGCTCTTGGGAAGCTGGGCCATTTAAAAAAAAAAAAAAAAAAAAAGAAGTTACACGTCTAGCTGGAAAACATCTAGCTGGATAAAAGTTTACAACTTTGGAGGAAAAAGTCCAAAAGCTTGACATTCAAGATTCACTTTTGATGAAGGTTAATCTGGTTATTCATTGGAAGATAGAAACATTGCCCCCATGTGTGAACAGGAGGCCACAGTGTTATGTCCCCCTCATGTTTCCCGCACTCCATGGTCCCATCACCAGGCTTACCTGGGTCATCTAAGGTCAAAAGAGGTTGGGGTAGTGCCCACTTACTCCCACTGTAGTGCTTTTCTGTCTTAAAATAACCACCATGACTTCTAGTGGCAATATTGTGCTGTGGCTGCTAGAGCTCATGCTTCCATATATGACTGATTTTTTTTTTTTTTTTAAAGAAAACCCATATTTTTAGAATACACTATAATTCTTTTTGTACCCTTAACATACTTGTTATTTATTTAACTCTGCAAAGCTTGATGGAAGCTTAAATACTATAATTTAGCCCAAATTAATAATTTATGGTCCTCAATGATTTTTTTGCCCTAAATATTTACACTTTTATTTATATTACTGCTGGTCTGTTTAATTATGCTAACCCCTTACCTTCCTACTGCAAATCTCTACACATTTGTCCTATTCCTTTTGATATCCCTCAGCTTTTTCCCATTGCATCCCTATTTGATTCTTTGATTCCTTTCCCCTCACTAACTGGATTCCCTCCTTCTTCCTCCTTGCTTTCATATCTAATTATCCTTCCATCTCCTTTTCCTTGCTGTAAGATCTGCAATGCCTCCATCTATTCTTGTTGCTTTGGCTCAGTTGCTTAAGTCAGCCAGCCTATTTTCACTGTATTAGTTAAAATATCCTGAAAATAGCACAGGGGTATAGACCTTGCATGACTCAAGCTTTTTTAAAGATCCATATGGAAACAGAGAGCAATTATTACAGAAAGATCAAACTCTACATATAGATCATAAGAGACAAGGAGAGAGAGAGAGAGAGAATATACTGACCGTGCTGGGGTATGGTGATTAAGGGCAAAAAAATACCACAACAAACATACAATAAATCCGTATATCTGCCTATCTCTCAGTTTTGTCTGCATTCTATTTTTTCTTTTAATAATATTTCTGTGTTCACTCTAATGAAATCTTGGATCCATTTGAGGACTTGAGTTGAGTTGGTTAGAAGATTTTCTTGTATTTAGTTTCTTCATTGGATTGTATATGATTTATATTGGATATAGATCACATCCTTACTTACTTACTTTCTGTACAAGTGAATATTGATATGTCAATTGAAAAATTAATAAAAAAGAATTAAACATAAGTCCGTAAGTCCATGTTTTCTGTGCAGGGCCCGGTGCTGTGGAACGCTTTACCTCTGTCTTTGCGTTAATCTTCCACACTCTGGCAATTTAGAAAAGGGGTGAAAACTGTGGGCTCCTTTTACTAAGGTACGCTAGCGTTTTTAGCGCACACAGGATTTTAGCGTGTGCTAAACCCTCACTACGCTTCTAGAATTAATGCCAGCTCAATGCTGGTGTTAAGGTCTAGCGTGCACAGCAATTTAGTGCATGCTATTCCACGCGTTAAGGCCCTAAAACATCTTTGTAAAAGGAGCCCTGTGTTATTTGAGCGTTTCTTTGGTGTGAGCTCTGTGACTGTTTAAAGAATGGTAGATATTTTTTATGCTGTTTCTCTTTTGCTGTTTTGTAATTGTATTTATTATTTAGTGTTATTTTGTATGTGATTTTTGTTCCCCGCTTAGATTTATGGATAGGCGACTTCTAAATAATTTTAAATAAATAAATAAAAGGAAAGTGTAAAAGAGAAGGGGCATTGGAAAGAGAAACTGCCAGGGAAGATAAAGATGGGAGTGGAGCATTAAAAGGTCAAAAGAGAAAGAAGATATAGAAAAGAGGGATAAACAGGAGGAAGGAAAATATCTCTGGAAACCGGTCCCCATTGGATATATACTGAATGGGGCTACAGCAGCAGCTTTTCATAGTGCCGTTTGACACAGAAGTTTAAACAAAAGATAAGTGTTCATATATACAACTACTAATGTTGGTTGTGATTCTATATTACCAAAGATATTTATCTTTAAAATTTGAGTTGCTGTTATACACTCTTAGCATTGAATTGTAGCACTATATGTCTGGAACCGTTAATTCTGGTTAAGACCAAAAAAAAGTGTGTTTTCTCTGGTGTTATATGCACATAATAAGAAAAAGTTAAAACAAATTTTAAAATAACTTAATAAAAAAGAAGAATAAGTTAAATAATGTTTTGGGTAGTAATAACTTATTAAACTAAGCAATTTGACAAAGAAAGTCCTTTAATATACGAAGGTTTTGGATCAATGAAAGATACCCACGCCACAATTCCTTTTTGGATGGTATTATTATGATCCTTGGAGTGGCAATTCTGAGATTCTTTCCTTCATTAATTTGGGGGCTCAAAAGAACCAATAGATGAGAGAGAGAGAGAGACCACTGAGTATTAGAGATGGAAAGTAAAATTCAAGAGGAGTAGATATATTTTCCTCTTGTCTTCTCTTCCAAATAGGCTTCACCTCTGTTCCCTGTGATTACATAGTGGAGTAACTGAAGCGGCCATTTCTATGGTTCAAATCCCTAGTAATAATGTTATGGATCTATTGACCAGCCTGGTTCACCTGTTACATCTTCCTCCATCCCTTCATATTAAAAAAAAAAAAGTGAACAATTCATTGAAAGCTCCTATGCAGTACATCACAAGAGCCAGTGCTCTTCATTGGCTTGATCTTTTTTGGATTTTTTTTTTTGCGTTGGTGGATATCAGATTCAGATAACTTTGTCAGTATAACAATTTTACAGGTTGGCAAGGTAGTGCAACTGTTCAAAGCATTAGGACTGATATTCAGACCACAGGGGGCTGGCTGGCTAACTCCCATGGTTGGCACTGACGGGCCATTTCCAGTGACCGACATTGAATAGCCGGGTTTTTTGGCTACTAAAAAAAAATAACCCGTTAATTCAATATTCAGCTCTGACTGGTTATGTTTATAGTGGCCAAAAACAGGACTGTTATTTATACGGTCCAATTTGGCTGCTAAACTTAGGCCCTCTTTTACTAAGGTGTCCTGCCGATTAGCGTGCACTAATCGATTTAGCATGCACTAAACGCTAACACTTGCATGTTAGTCTATGGATGCGTTAGCGTTCAATGTGCGCTAATCGGTTAGCACACCTTAGTAAAAGGGGAGGGGTTAGTCAGTCAGCATGAAACGTTGCTGGCTATTATGCGATATAGCCAATTAACTTTTAGCTGCTAACCGCAAACATTCAGTGGAAATAACTAGTTATCTCAAGCTGAATACTCAAATTTAATTAAGTGCTATTTAACAGGTCAGCGCCATGTCTATCTGGTTAAATAACGCTAACCGTCAGCTGGATTGTATACAAACAAAGCAGAAAATAGAGTACAGACTGTCATATTGAAGAGTTTTGTCATCACATAAATATTGAAAGTCGCTCTTTCTTACCAAAATGCTCGTGAACATGTTGTACTCGTCCTCCCCTCCAGGGATTCAAGACGAAGTTGGACAAGTTCCTGCTAACTGGAACGTACGCAGGTGAGGCTGGATTCATTTAGAGCACTGGTCTTTGACCTGGAGGCCGCCACGTGAGCGGACTGCTGGGCACGATGAACCACTGGTCTGACCCAGCAGCGGCAATTCTGATGTTCTTATGTTCTCCTGGCACACCGCTTGAAAGATGGCCCCACCTACTTTTCCCCACCCCCTTCCTCCCCCTATTGGCTCCTCTGCTCCTTTATTCCTTCTCCTCTGCTCCTCCTCTCCTCCTGACCCGGGAGACTCCTCCTTTTGTGGCAGGCCTCGCTAGTCGCTACGGCCTGCTTCTTTATGAACATGCTCTCATTCATGCTAACTCTTCACTACCGCACTTCTACTTTATGAATTTGCCCAGCATGCAAAACCATCCCTGTGTACAGTATGCCACCCTTGTATTATTGGCAGTCTAGATTGCTCACAAAGTGCTGGCACATTTTCAATTAAATTAAATGAACAGACTTACAATAACAGTGCATTACTGCATGCCAACATGTAGCACTTAAGCAGTTTGACTTTGACAGTAAGTTTTATGCATGTCTGCTTCTTGGGTTAAGGATCAGCCTTCCTCAACATCTATTGCAATGCAATGTGAAAATAATTGTATATTGGTAAATCAGCTCTACAAGCGTGACATTGTCAAAGAAAATTATAGACTTTTACAGTATACCTGGACTCCATTTGAAATGTCACATAAAAAGAAGCCATGTTAAAATGAAAAAACTGAGCACTGAAAACCTAACATTTTAAATATATCTTACAAAATGTTACTGAATATCAGCTTGATTTAAGACTAGCATAATATTACAATGATGTGAAATATTTGTATTTTGGGCCCAACTATCACTTTGTAGAATTTCAGACTAAAGAGGTAATTCTCTAACTGGATTCCTCCATTTAGGCATCCCAAAGTCATGTAGTAGGAGCACATTCCATAACAGAACCTGGATACTAAATATTTAGGCATCCTCACCAACGTCAGTCATAGAACTGGCCTAATGGTGGTCACCTAAATGTGGTAGGAATGCATACAACTTACAGTATTCTATTAATATTCAGGTCAATACTCAAAGGGCTCCTTTTACGAAGGTGCGCTAGCGGTTTTATCGCACTCACCGGATTAGCGTACGCTATAGCGCATGCTAGCCGAAAATCTACTGCCTGCTCAAAAGGAGGCGGTAGCGGCTAGTGCACGCGGCAATTTAACGTGCACTATCCGCGCATTAAGGCCCTAGCGCACCTTCGTAAAAGGAGCCCAAAGTGATTTAACTGGTCAGAAATGGCTTCTGGACAGTTAAATCATTTGTATAGGCTTAACTGTATCAAAAACCCACTGGTGAAAGAAATAAAGCTGTGAGGGTTTTTTTGTATTTACTCTATAGGAGATAAAGAGCCTCAGAAAATGGAACTATGTATCCAATTCGGGTTATATCGTGAACAAACTTCACATACCCCTGCTCATGTCACAGGCTAAAACCCCTTCAATTCATTTAATTTTATTTTAGTTTTCTTCCATTATTTTCTTTTCTTTTAATTTTATTAAATTCTTTTAAAAACCTATTATATGGTCGTGTCACTTTCGTTTTTGTCCTGCTCCGCGTAGGAGCTTTCACGTCTGCTCAGCTATTCACGGCTGATTCCAGTTTTTATCCCGTTGTTATCCATCAGGTTTTCTTGTATTGACACATTCTAGGACCCCCAAGGATGGAATGTTTCTTCGAAACACGGACCGTGTCAGGTCCGGTCTTATCAATCCTTTAGGATACAAACTGTTTCATGATCTTATTTTTATTTTTATGATTGCTTATTAAAGACGTGGCTTCCTGTACACCATCACTGCAGTTTTTGATTTTGTTCTTCTACTCGATATTTCGCTGCAGTTCTGTTGGATTTTCTGTTTCATGTTCTTTCTTCTACAAGTACCCACCAGCTGATTTTGCGAGTGGTGTACTGTAATTATCTGCCTTACAGATTATTTCAATACAGAATTGGCAAAGCATATTTCAAAAATGATAACTTCCAGTCCGTTCTGTATAAATAAGTGAAACAGTACTTATCTTGAGAAAAAAGCTCTCTTTCTTTCTTTCTTCAACTTATTTGGTTTCACAAAGTAACTGTTTAGTTTAAGCCGTTGCTCATTTTACTGGCTTTGTTCCGACACGGCCTGCGTTTCGCAGGGCTGTATTTGCTCCGGCTGCATCAGGGAAATTCTGGCAACGGTCTCTTGTAATGGCTGTGCTAATTCTACTTGCCGATTCTGCATGCTGATTCATGCCTATAGAGTAAATTTAAAAAAACCTCGCAGCTTTATTTCTTTCACCAATGGGCTTTTGACATGGTTTAATATATGATACTTTTGAACCACATGGTAATTTTTTTATGTTGTTGTATAGGCTTAACTGGTCATTTTCCATAGCACTTAACTGGTTGCTGCCGCTGAAAATGTCTGGTTAGTACCATTATTTAGCGCTTAACTGGCCGAGTTCATTGCATACGGTAGATAGGATTGCATGAAAGTCAGTTCTATCTTTATGCAGTGCCGTATAACCAGTTAAGTGCTGAATATCCCAATTAACTAGCTTTGCTTTAGCCCAGGGGTCTCAAAGTCCCTCCTTGAGGGCCGCAATCCAGTCGGGTTTTCAGGATGTCCCCAATGAATATGCATGAGATCTATGTGCATGCACTACTTTCAATGCATATTCATTGGGGACATCCTGAAAACCCGACTGGATTGTGGCCCTCGAGGAGGGACTTTGAGATTCCTGCTTTAGCCAGTCTGCAAACCCAGAAATTCAATGCTAAAAGCCCAGAGACGGCATGACATTTCATTTCTGGGCATAATTCTGACAGCAGTGAGCAAAATTCTGAATATCAATCTCTATGTGTAAAAGTGAGAGCTTTGTCTAAACCCCACCCATGAACCGTCCATGTGCACACTCCCATATCAAATACACTCTATGCAGGTTAGTCACAGATTTACAGAACATTACATAGGCAGCATACTGGCATATACGAGGGGCTGCTGAAAAGTTCTCAGCCCTAACAAGAAGAGAATGTTATGGAGCCATGAAACTTACAAGTTATTCCACATTTTTCTTGACCCTTTTTGTTTCATTTCATATCATTGTCAAGAAAAGTGTGTATTAACTTGTAAGTTTCATGGCTCCACATCATTCTCTTCTTGTTAGGGCTGAGAACTTTTCAGCAGCCCCTCGTATGTATAAGTGCTAACATTCAAACATTAGCACATGCAATTGACTCTGTGTAAACTCTATGCTCTAATCTCTATATTTACCTTTAATTCAAATATCTTTCCTTTCTCCCTTTTCAAATTGTTATCTAAACCACTTTACTGTTTACCAAGGAAAAGCAATACATACCCCATGATTCTATATATATATTGCTTTAGCTTGCACAATCTAATTTGGTCATGAAACAATTGAATAATAGTGCTGATAATTGGCATCTTGTCAAGCAATTATTGGTAACAATTAGATTTAATTGAATGCAAATTTAGGTGTAGCACACCTAAATTTTATGCGTGAGATAAAAAATGGAGTGTGGAAATGGGAGGGTAATTGGCGACTTTGAGCATTCCAGGAATTTACATGTATAATTATAGGATAAGGGGGATCCATGCCTAATTTAGGTATGAAGATTTGCACCACATTTCAGTTCGTGTAAATGGATAGGCCTAAAGTTAGATACGATTCCCAGGCATATTCTATGCACCATTTAGAGAACAGCCAGTGTAAGGGAGCACGGGGGGGGGAGGGGGGGAGGAAAGCGGTCTGCACCAGGTGTGGTCTTCCTCGGGGCGCTGGAACTCTTCCTGTTCTCCGATCCCCTTCCTACTCCTTCCCCTGCTGTGCATATGACACTTCCCTTCACCTTGCACATTTTTAACTTCAGTGTGAGCAGCCATGAAATTGCTGTTCGCTTTGGCTTTGGCGCTCTCTCTGATGTCACTTCCAGGATCCATCCTAGGAAGTGATGTTAGAAAGAGCGCCAAAGCTGATGTGAGCAGAAAGTTTGTGGCTGCTTGCAACAAAGATAAAAAGGTAGGGGGAAGAGGCGTGCGGTAGGGGGTGTGGGAAAGAGGGTGGGAGAGGGGCACCGCTCACCTCCCACTACGCCACTAAGAACAGCAGTCAGAATTTTTTTTTTCAAATTTCAAGTTTATTAAAATTTGATATACCACTTAAAATAATTGTCTAAGCGGTGTATAAAACTGGAGTATAATTTTTTTTTCTTTAGTTAAATCATCTTTATTAACATTTTCTTTTTATAACATACAATGAGTCATTGACCAAATGCAGATACAAATACATGGCATAGCACAATTATATACAGCCAATAACTAACAGAGTGAGAATAACAAAAGTAGGAAGTACCCTACAACCAATCAAACTAATTGGTCAGATTTCTGTAAGGGAATAAGGAAGTATCACAAACAAATGGAAAAGATGGGTGAACTAACTACAATTGTAATATGAAAGAAGAACAAATAAAGGTAAGCACGGGGGAGGGGAGGGGGGCAGGGGGAGCTATGCTATATATAGAATTCACTCAAAACAAATCCAATAAGGAGCTAGATAATAGTAATCTTGTATGTACAGTTCCTTTCTATATACTCACCACATTCACTACCATTAGCAGAGAAAATGTGACAGCACATCAGTCTTAATCCAAAAATACTAATAAATTTAATGATAATATTATTAACTAGTTTTTTAGCCTGTTACATTAACGGGTAATAGAATAGATGTCTAGACTTTTAGCACAATATGGCACTGAGACGTTTGTTTCTTTCTTTATGTCTGTCTGTCTGTCTTTCTCTCTCTCTGCCCCCCTTTCTTTGTTTCTGTCTTTCTGTATTTCTTTCTCTCTCCCTACCCACTTTCTTTTTTTATCTCTCTCCCTGCCCCCTGTCTGTCTGTCTTTCTTTCTGTCTCTCTCCCCCTGTCTATCTATCTTTCTGTCTCTCTCTCTGCCCCTGCCTGTCTGTCTTTCTTTCCGTCTCTCTTTCTGCCCCCTGTCTTTCTGTTTGTTTGTCTTTCTTTCTCTCTCTCTGCCCCTCTAGCCACTGCTGCCGATTTAAGCCATTGCCACCGATTTAAGAAGTAATGTGGTCAATTCTGAAATCAATCATACATGAAGCAACCAACCGCTACATAAAATCAGTAAGTAAACGGCGAAGAAACAACAAACCCCAGTGGTTCGCTACGGAGATCTCAGACCTCATAAAAAAAGAAGAAAAGAGCATTCATCTCCTGCAAACAATCAGGAAAGCAGGAATCTAAGGAGGACTACCTGGCCAAGTCAAAGGCAGTCAGAGAGGCCAAACTCCGTATGGAGGAGAATCTAGCGAAAAACATCAAGAAAGACAATAAATTCTTCTTCAGGTATATTAGTGCAGAAAAAGAAACACAGATGGGATAGTACGCCTTAGGAAACCCGACAGGAACTATGTAGAATCGGACTCTGATAAAGCCAAACTTTTAAATGAATACTTCTCAGTAATATCCTCTACCTCCCATGCCCTACAACCATAACAAAACAACTACAAACTATCCAAAACACAGCACTAAGACTCATCTACTCATTAAAGAAACATGATCACATTACAGAAGCATATCTCCAATAGCACTGGCTTCTGATCCCAGCAAGAATACAATTTAAATTCTACTGCCTACTATTTAAGACTTTATATGGAGACAGTCCAAACTATCTGAATAACCGCCTCATCCACAACACCGGAACCAGACATAGGAAAACTCACACCCCATTCTCATAGCCCCCAATTAAGGAGGTCAAACGGAAAAAACTATATGATGTCCTCAAGCAGCCAAACTAGACAACCAAATTGCCAATCTACTGACGGCATCCCTCAACTACAAGACTTTTAGAAAAGAAATAAAGACCATACTCTTCAAGAAAACTCTGAAAAAAGAAATATACCGCAAGTCTCAAACTCCACCTCTCACTAAAGCCAACTACCCCAAACAAATAACCTTACCCATTTCTTACTCTTTTTGAAAATGACTAATTTTTTTTTTTTTTTGTAAGTTCTTGTTGTAATACATCTTGGATAATTCTTTTGTAATCTGCCTTGAACTGCAAGATAAAGGCAGAATAGAAATCCCTAAAGAATTGTAATGTAACGTAATGTAATGTCTTCACTTGCGAGGCGCCGGGATCCGGTACTCAGCTGCAAACAAGGGAAAGCTCGGAAGACTCGTTTCAAAATTTTGAGTTTATGTCCAGCAGTGTCTACTATGAGCTATCAAGACTTAAGGTGAACAAAGCCATGGGACCAGACAAACTACACCGCAGGTGCTCAGGGAGTTGAGGGACGTCCTGACGGAACCGTTATTCGCGCTCTTCAATCTTTCCCTAAGTATAGGAAAAGTCCCATTGGACTGAAAAATGGCTAATGTCATTCCACTTCACAAAAAGGGATGCAGGACGGAGGCTGCTAATTACAGACCGGTGAGTCTCATATCGATAGTGAGTAAACTTATGGAAACACTAATCAAACGCTAATTAGATACGATCCTGAACGAGGAAAATCTACGAGATCCCCATCAACATGGATTTACAAAGGAAAGGTCCTGCCAATCAAATCTGATCAGCTTCTTTGACTGGGTAACAAGAAAACTTGATATAGGGGAGTCCCTGGACGTCGTGTACTTGGGCTTCAGCAAGGCATTTGATAGCGTCCCACACCACAAGTTATTGAGCAAGATGAGTTCGATGGAATTAGGTGAAACATTAACTGCTTGGGTTAAGGACTGGCTTAGAGGTAGACTTCAGAGGGTAGTGGTAAACGGTACCCTCTCTGAAACGATGGAGGTGATCTGTGGAGTGCCACAGGGCTCGGTCTTGGGCCCGATCCTATTTAAATCTTCATAAGAGACTTGGCAGAGGGGTTCGAGGTAAAATTACATTATTTGCCGATGATGCCAAACTATGCAACATAGTAGGCAAAAGTATGACGCAGGACCTACTCCTACTGGAGAATTGGTCAAAGACTTGGCAACTAAGTTTCAATGCCAAGAAATGTAAGGTCATGCACCTTGGCAGCAAAAATCCATGCAGGATTTACAACCTAAATGGTGAGACCCTAGCAAGGACTGCAGCAGAACAAGACTTGGGAGTGATCATTAGTGAAGACGAAGACTGCCAATCAAGTGGAGAAAGCTTCATTCAAGGCTAAACAAATCATGGGTTGTATCCGTAGAAGCTTCGTCAGCCGTAAGCCCGAGGTCATAATGCCGTTGTACAGAACCATGGTGAGACCCCATCTGGAATACTGTGTACAATTCTGGAGGCCACATTACCAAAAAAATGTGCTGAGAGTTGAGTCAGTTCAGCGAATGGCCACCAGGATGGTCTCGGGACTCAAGGATCTCTCATATGAGGAACGGCTGGGCAAGTTACAGCTATACTCACTTGAGGAACGCAGAGAGAGGGGAGACATGATCGAGATGTTCAAATATGTCACGGGCCGTATCGAGGTGGAAGAAGATATATTTTTTCTTAAAGGGCCTACGGCAACAAGAGGGCATCCGTTGAAAATCAGGGGGGGGGGAATTTCACGGTGACACCAGAAAATATTTGTTCACTGAAAGGGTGGTTGATCGCTGGAATAATCTTCCACTACAGGTAATTGAGGCCAGCAGCGTGCCAGATTTTAAGATAAAATGGGATAGGCATATGGGATCACTTCATGGAGGGTCATCAGAGTGGCAGACTAGGTGGGCCGTGGCCCTTTTCTGCCGTCATTTTCTATGTTTCTATGTTTCTCTGTGCTTATAATGTAAATTCTCCCCCAGAGCTAATTTTGCTCTGTGATGCACACCCATCATGGGACACATCTAATGTGCATTGCATTCAAACATGCCCTAAACATGAATAAATTAAATGTATGTGTTGTGTCACACTGCTTTCATAAACCACAGGTTGGTGTCTAATTTATAGAATTACCCTCCCTTCTCAGGCCTGATATTCAAAAATGCTGAGCTCCTGTCGATTGCTGCTATATTATACTCCTGAATTTATGGTCTATTTTTAGCCAAATTTTGTTGTTAGGTGTCACTGACTCGTGTTCCAGTCCTAGCGACCTGATGAACATCATCACATTTTCGTGGCAGAATACAGAAGTAGATTGCAGCTTTCTTCTGCGCGGTGTATAAATTTGATGTTGTCGCATCAAACACAATCCTACGCCTCCAACACTGCCCATCTGTTGCTGTCCAGATGGGAGGTACATCGTTAGTCTGACATCTCCGCTGAAACCTGTCCACCTTGGGAGGTTCTGCTGGCAGTAAAACTACCGACAGCAGAGCTGCCTATGGACTGTTGGGCCTTTTGTGTCATTACAAAAGCAGAAAAAGTCTAACATTTCCAAAAAGTATGTAAGATTGTGTCTGGATTTTGATTTTAGATTTATTGCATGCCTTTTCCAAATCTAGCTCAAGGTGATTTTATTTAGTTACCTGAATTATTTTCCTGCCTAAATGGGCTCACAATTTAATTTGTATGGCAGCAATGGAAGATGAAGTGATTGTTATAAGGCAGGGGTGTCCAATGTCGGTCCTCGAGGGCCGCAGTCCAGTCGGGTTTTCAGGATTTCCCCAATGAATATGCATTGAAAGCAGTGCATGCACATAGATCTCATGCATATTCATTGGGGAAATCCTGAAAACCCGACTGGACTGCGGCCCTCGAGGACCGACATTGGACACCCCTGTTATAAGGTCACAGAGTGTCACTGGAGAAGTAGGACTTGAACCGTGGTTTCCCTCATTTATGAGCCACTTCTTTTTGAAATTAACTGCAAAATATGTCAGTTTAAAATATTTATTTATATTGCATTTGCTATTTGTCAGCTGGATACGGTGGAGGTAGCACAATCGAACTAAAAAAACAGGGCCTTTTAAAAAAAATTTTATCATATTTTTCTTATTGTACTGCATAGGTGACCTAGTTACAAATAAAGTTAATGCTAAGACAAGTGATAACATAGTAACTGTCTCCAATAATGAAGAAGACATTACATATTAATTTAATGAGCTGCTAAAATGCATAAGTATGCAAAGCAGCCTATGAAATATAGCACAGGTTGCATTAATGCAGAGCTTTCACTCCATCTCTTGAGGTACAGTAAAAGTGTTTGTGTTAGAGTGAGCAGAGTTTTAATGAGCACACCTGCAATGCTTTAAGGCGACAAAGCCATATTAAGTAAGGTTTTGCAGTTAACATGAATTAACTGAAAAAGTTAACCAGTGGTAGTTGCCAAACTATGCAGAAACCTTAGGAGCTTTTCTGGTAGCAAGAAGCCATGCCTCTAATATGTATTAATCCCCAAATTCTATCAATGGTGCTTTGAGTTGCACGTGCAAATTCAAATGAGCCATTTATTAGCGTGAATTGATTTTAATTTAAATGTCTCACATATGTATGTCCTTACAGAGAGCTGCATTGGCTTCCCATTGTGGAAAGGGTGTCATTTATGTTTGGATGTTTATGTTATAAGGTGGTGCATGGTATGACTCCAGGGTATTTAGAGGATCATTTTAACTTTTCTAGTTTTCAACGCTCTTCACGTATTTCAACAATGTTCGATTTTCCATCAGTCAGGAGATGCCGTTACAAAAAATTTCATAACAGACTGCTCTCATATCAAGCAGCTACATGGGATTCTGTTCTCCGTTGACTATTTCTTGCTTCTACCTTGTATATGAACTTTAGAAAGCAGTTAAAAAAGTATTTGTATAATAAATTTTTCTAATTGACCATCTTATACTTTTTGTAATTTGCAACCTGATCAGCTATTTTTAAATTGTCAACCGCAAGGATCCTCATTGTTTTGCGGTATACAAATGGTATGTTGTGTATGTGAGAGTAGCACTTAGTCATCCTGCTTGTTTTAAGAAAGGTTTAGACAAATTCCTGGAGAAAAAGTCCATAGTCTATCATTAAGACTTGGGGGAAGCCTTTCCTTGCCCTGGATCGGTAGCATGGAATGTTGCTACTCTTTGGGTTTTGGCCAAGTACTAGTGGCCTGGATTGTGAGAATGGGCTACTGCGCTTGATGGACCATTGGTCTGATCCAATAAGGCTATTCTTATATACTTATATTCTTATGTTCTTTTACATGTTCCAAGTGGAGCATAAACCCAGATGGCCATTCATAGAATTATCCTTTCAGTGCAGAACTGCTAATAATGGAATGCAGTTAGATACAGCTCTGGAAGTATGACATCTGTAGTTAGTCCATAGTATGTTTTTTAAGAACATAAGAAGTTGCCTCTGCTGGGTCAGACCAGAGGTCCATCGTGCCCAGCAGTCCGCACCTGTGGACAAATTTTAATGTACATCACTTTGAATTTATTATAAAAGTGTTTTATCAAATTTTAATAAAAACTTGAACTTGTTAATATCATCACATTATCAATCTTGTTAGAATGGTAATGACCTGCATATGAGTTGCAAGGTGCGGTCTTGCTCATTTCATACCCATTATATGCACACTAGCATTAATTTGCACATTGGAAGCCTATTTACTAAGCAGTTTTAGGTGTTCACATGCTAGCAATGTGCTGTGTAGGCATTCTATTAGGTGACACAGCATTGGCAGGGACTGTACCTTCAATATAATGTAGGGTTCTTACCTTGTTCTAGGGGCTAACATAGCAGGTAGCATAGCACAGTTAGCCATGCCTGCAAAAATATAGCTATTAGCCTTCTACTTCTAATACCTTCACTAATATTACCTCTACAAAATTCCTTTGCTCCACTAGTGCACTGCGATACTCAAGAAAACAGAAGGGACGTGGGACTGGAACCAATGAAGGTAACTCAAGAGAACAAGCGCACCCTAAGCACAAATAAAAAAGCCAAAAACAGAAAACTATTACTGGGGGATTCCATCATCAGAGGCATTAACCTTGGAACATAAGGCAAGGAGACCAAAATAGTGAAATGTCTTGCAGGATCCTCAGCTACCAGGAGTTCCAGGCAAATACTGACTATAATTAAGGAAGAAACTAAGGATTTTAACACTGATGTTGTTATCCATCTGGGAACAAATGACCTGGCCAACAACTCCACACTTGCAGCACAGAAAGCTTTTCGGGAGCTTGGTGAGGGCTTGAAACCTTTTGTAAAGATTTTAGCTTTTTCTGAAACACTGCCTGCATATGGAAAGGGAGAGCAAAGAGTGAAAACATAAGAACATAAGAAATGGCTATGCCGGATCAGACCCTAGGTCCATCCAGTCCAGCGACCCGCACCCGCGGAGGCCAAGCCAGGTGTTCCCTGTTGAGAAACCTTGTTTACTCGTATCCCTCAATTTGATTTGCGAGAAGGTGTGCATCCAACTTGCCCTTGAATCCCGGAATGGTGGTCTCCATCACGACCTCCTCCGGGAGTGCGTTCCAAGCGTCCACCACTCGTTGTGCGAAGCAGAATTTCCTGATATTTGTCCTAGGCCTGGTGCCCCTCAGCTTCAAACCATGACCTCTTGTCCGAGTCACATTAGACAATGTGAATAATGATGTTTCTTGCTCTATTTTGTTGAATCCTTTTAATATTTTAAAAGTCTCTATCATGTTCCCTCGCAGTCTTCTCTTCTCGAGGGTGAACAATCCCAGTTTTCCGAGGCGTTCTTTGTAGCTCAAGTTCTTGATACCTGTAACTAGCTTCGTGGCTCGTCTTTGCACCCTCTCCAGCAGGGTTATATCCTTCTTTAGGTAGGGAGACCAGTGTTGGACACAGTATTCCAAGTGTGGTCTGACCATTGCTCTGTAAAGCGGCATTATGATGTCCTCCGATCTACTCGTGATCCCCTCCTTTATCATGCCCAACATCCTGTTTGCTTTCTTTGCTGCCGCTGCGCATTGTGCTGTTGGCTTCAGGGTCCTATCAGTACCCCCAGGTCCCTTTCTTGTTCACTCTTGCCCAATGTTACACCTAACATTTTATATTCATGTTCCTTGTTTTTCTTACCCAGGTGCATCACTTTGCATTTGTCTATGTTGAACTTCATCTGCCATTTTTCTGCCCATTTCTCTAGCTGGTTCAAATCTCTCTGGAGTTCTTCTCTGTCCTTTTGTGACCCAACTACCCTACATAGTTTTGTGTCGTCTGCAAACTTGATTAAATTACTTGTTGTTTCTTCTTCCAGGTCGTTTATGAAGATATTGAACAAGATGGGTCCAAGGACCGAACCCTGGGGTACACCGCTCGTCACCTTTTCCCAGTCCGAGAACTTCCCATTTATGCCCACCCTCTGCAATCTGTTTTCCAGCCATTTGCCTATCCATCTTAGTATATCTGCTTCTATTCCATGGCTTTGTAGTTTCTTCAGAAGCCTTGCGTGTGGAACCTTGTCGAACGCTTTCTGGAAGTCCAAGTATATTATATCCACTGGTTCACCGTTATCGATTTGTTTGTTCACCTCCTCAAAAAATTGAAGTAAGTTTGTCAAACATGACTTCCCCTTCCTGAAGCCATGCTGACTAGCTCTCATCAGGTCATGGTTTTCCAGGTGTTGCACTATGCTATCCTTTATTAGTGCTTCAACCATCTTCCCAGGAACTCACAGGTAAGACTCACAGGTCTATAGTTGCCCGGTTCTCCTCTCGATCCTTTTTTGAAGATTGGAGTGACTTTCGCTATCTTCCAGTCATCTGGTATTCGCCCAGTTCTAATTGACAAGTTAGCTAGGGATTGTAAAAGTTCTCCGATTTCTACCTTAAGCTCCTTTAGCACTCTCGGGTGAATTCCATCTGGTCCAGGGGATTTGTCACTTCTTAGTTTGTCGAAGTCCAAATCCACATTCACTGTGGTTAGGCTATCCTCAATTTCTCCTTTGAATGCTCTCCCTGTTTCTGGCATTGATGCAGTGTCCTCCTTAGTAAAGACAGATGCAAAGAATGAGTTTAGCCTATCCGCAATCTGTTTGTCTTCCTTGATGCACCCTTTTCTTCCTTGGTCGTCGAGAAGGCCCACTGCCTCCTTAGCTGTTTTTTTCCCTTTTATGTATCTAAAAAAGGGCTTGAAGTTTTTGGCTTCTTGCGCTATCTTTTCCTCATATGCTTTTTTAGCGTCTCTTACTGCCTTGTGACACTTCTTCTGGTTGACCTTATGACTGTTCCAGGCCTCCGTTGTGTGTTCGCGTTTCCATTTTTTAAACGCATTCCTCTTATCCCTTACTGCATCCTTCATCTCTTTAGTTAGCCAAGCTGGTTCTCCTTTGTTTTTATTTTTCCTTCCTTTGGATATCTGCGGAATGTAGAGATTCTGCGCTTCGGTGATGGTATTTTTTAGTAGGGACTTTAATAGATGGCTCAAAGCCTGGTGTCATCAAGAAGGCTTCAGGTACATAGGAGGATGGGGGAAATACGTGGAAGGACAAGAAGCTATATTGCACTGATGGGCTGCATATTACTACAGCAGGAAAAAGAAACCTTGCAGAGAAATTTAGACAATATGTTTCTAGGCATTTAAACTAGAAGGTGGGGGTGGTGTATGTATGAAGGACAATTATACAGACCACCCCCGGCAAAAGAAAAGATGTGATAGTAGTAAAGATTTAATGGTGACACCAGAAAATATTTCTTCACCGAAAGAGTGATTGATCGCTGGAATGATCTTCCACCTCAGGTAAATGAGGCCAGCAGCGTGCCAGATTTTAAGAAAAAATGGGATTGGCACGTGGGATCTCTTCATAGAGGAAGGTAGGGGTGGGTCATTGTTGTGGGAAGACTGGATGGGCCATGGCCCTTTTATGCCATCAGTTTCTGTGTTTCTATGTTTCTAATATTAGCAACTCATTTCTTAGCATTGCAACAGAAAGTGAAACGAAACAAAAATCTATACGAAAAAGGAGATTACCACTGAAAAATAGCTGGAAAGCTATGACCACAAATGCTCGCAGTCTAAGCAACAAAGTTCATGATCTACAAGCCCTGATGTTAGAGGCAGATCTAGATATTGTCGCTATCACAGAGACATGGTTCAGTGAATCACATGGATGGGATGCAAACATACCGGGATATAATCTTTTTAGGAAGGACAGAGATGGTCAAAAAGGTAGAGGAGTAGCTCTCTATGTAAAAATCAATATCCAAGCGACCAAAATGCAAGGGACCTGGGGAGAGGAAGAAGCGATGTGGATCGCTCTGAAAAGAGAAGATGGAACTTCTATCTACGTGGGTGTAGTCTACAGACCTCCGACTCAATCGCAGCAAATTGATAAGGATCTGATTGTGGATATCCAAAAGTTTGGAAGGAAAGAGAAGGTGCTGCTGTTGGAAGATTTCAACCTGCTGGATACGGACTGGAATGTTCTGTATGCGGAATCAGAAAGAAGTAGGGAGATTGTGGATGCCGTTCAAGAGGCTCTGCTCAGACAAATGGTGACAGAACCCATGAGGGAAAAAGCAATATTGGATCTGGTCCTCACAAATGGAGAGAGTATCTCTAATGTTCAAGTGTGTACTCACCTGGTAAGAAGCGATCATCAAACGGTTTGGTGTGATATAACGGCTAAAGTGGAGAGTGGCCGCACGACACTTTAAAGTCCTAGATTTCAAATGTACGGACTTTAATGCAATGGGAGAGTACCTGAAGAAAGAGCTGTTAGGATGGGAGGACATAAGAGAAGTGGAAAGACAGTGGTTAAGCTGAAAGGAGTGATAAAAATGGCTACGGACCTTTATGTGAAAAAAATAAATAAAACCAAGAGAAAAAGGAAGCCGATATGGTGGTGGTAGATTCAAGAGCAATGTTAGGAAATTCAACTTTATGGAGAGGGTGGTGGATGCCTGGAATGCACCCCGAGAGAGGTGGTGGAGAGGAAAACGGTGACTGAGTTCAAAGAAGTGTGGGATGAACACAGAGGATCTAGAATCAGAAAATAATATTGAACTAAGACCAGTACTGGGCAGACTTGCATGGTCTGTGTCTGTATATGGCCGTTGGGGGGAAGATGGACTGGGAAGGGCTTCAATGGCTGGGAGGGTTTAGATGGGATGGAGTAGGTTTTAACTGAGATTTCGGCAGTTGGAACCCAAGCACATTAGAGCTTTGGATTCTTGCCCAGAAATAGCTAAGAAAATAAAATTTAAAAAATTTAAATTGAATCAGGTTGGGCAGACTGGATAGACCATTCGGGTCTTTATTTTCCGTCATCTACTATGTTACTTTTGTCAGTCATCCAGTTAATGCACAAGTAAGTATAATTTCTCTGTGCCAATTCCGCATAGTGCTAGGAATGTTCCTAACAGTTAAGGCAGAGTTTTGGGGGCTGATTTTATAAAGGGCACCTAACTTAATTATTAAAATACCATTAATAGCCTCAATAATTAAGAAAAAATAAATAATTGGGTGATAGGCACCTATCACATGGCCCTTGGTGGCACCTAATGCTTAAGTGAGTTTTTATATGAGTGGAGCGTGACTTAGGTGCCACTAAATACAATTCTCCCAAAATCTGGGCGCCTGACAGTTAGGCCTTTAAAAACCTGGCCTACATATCAGGCACCTAAGTTTTTATATCGGTGCCTAAACATGACTGACAAGCAGCCAGTGTCATTTTTCTATGCGCCAGCCAATTTAGGCGCCATATATAGAATCAGCCCCTTTGCATCTAATATTCCTTAACTTTTCAGCTAATATAATTACAAAACTTTAACACCCTTGTAAACAGGAAGAGCTGTGGCTCACTGGTCAATGACTGGCAGACTTCAGAGGGTGGTAGTTAACGGTACCCTCTCTAAAACATCGGAGGCGACCAGTGGAGTACCGCAGGGCTTAATCTTGGGCCCGCTCCTTTTCAACATATTCATAGGTGACCTAACTCAAGGGCTTCAAGGTAAGGTAACATTATTCGCTGACGACGCCAAACTATGCAATATAGTGAGAGATGGCAATTCACCCGATAGTATGACACAGGACCTACATTTGTTGGAGCTTTTGGTCCTCGACCTGGCAGCTGGGCTTCAACGCTAAGAAATGCAAGATCATGCACCTCGGCAGCAGAAATCCATGCAGAACTTACACCTTGAATGGTGAGACCTTAGCTAGAACTTCAACAGAATGAGTCTATACGGGATGGTGGTTAATGGCAAGAGTGGATCCCTGACGAAACGGCAGCAAAACATGTACACCAGCCTAAGTACAGCAACACTTTTGAAGATAAGTACATAAACTTCATTAGTCGTTTTAAAGTACAAAAAGTGTTCAAAATAAATATAAAATTATTGAGCATCAGCCATTAAAAATTTAAGCCTTGACCGATGAGGAGGTTACACATGAATCTCCCCATTATGAGATCATAACCTTTATGGGACGGAGGAGGGGTGTTTCTGAGGTCTATGGCTAAAACAGAAGTAGCAACATCAGTTAAGGATTTAAAGGAGTAACATAGAAAGAATATTCTAAAGGTTGGAAGCTTGGAATTTGATATTGGACTCAGAGGTCCAGCACATGTGCAGACCATCTACAGATCTGGGTAGGCAGATGGGAGTGCTTCTCCAATCGCCCCCGTCTGCAGAATTCATCAGACCTGCCTGGATCGGGACCAATCGGGAAAGTTTGTGAATCTAGCCCTTAATCCTCCAGTGCCCACCGCTTTGACAAAGAGTTCCCCATCCCTTTCAATTATGAGGTATAATAATAAAAAAAATGGTGAATGCTGCTGCTGAGCACCATTCAACAGACAGGCAGGGATGTTCAATACAGGAAGGGTCATGACAAATCTCAGTAACAATATGTAACATGTTTCAACTTGTTTGACTCAGTCAGTTGTGAACGACAGTTGAGAGAAGGTGTGTTTTAGTGTGCCATAAATCATGGATCACAAACATCATGAAATGCTGTTTCAAACTGCAAAAATAATGCTACAGAAACACACACACATCTAAATTAGGCATGCATCTCCCTTATTCTGTAACACTGCACAATATGAGAGCACTCCTGGTCCCCCATGGCCATGTTCCCTTTCCTAATCCATGCATAAAATTTACACACAGATCCCGGTGCCTAACTATGGGCTAGATTCACTAAGCAAACCGATCGTGTACCGATCGATTTGTGCTCACTTTCCTACTACGGCTCGATTCACTAACCTTCCTCCAAACCCCATCCGCACCCTATCCGATCTGTGGTGGAGTCACGAGTGATGTTCCGCAGGGCTCGGTGCTCGAGCCGCTGCTATTTAATATATTCAGAAATGATCTAGAAACAGGGACGAAGTGTGAGATAATAAAATTTGCAGACGACACCAAACTATTTAGTGGCGCTCGGACTAAAGAGGACTGCGAAGAATTGCAAAGCGACTTAAACAAACTAGGGGAATGGGTGACGAGATGGCAGATGAAGTTCAACTTTGAGAAATGTAAATTATTGCATGTGGGAAACAGAAACCCGAGGTATAACTATACTATGGGAGGGATGTTATTGAATGAGAGTACCCAAGAAAGGGACTTGGGGGTAATGGTGGACATGACAATGAAGCCGACGGCACAGTGCACAGCGGCTGCTAAGAGAGTGAATAGAATGCTAGGTATAATCAAGAAGGGTATTACAACTAGAACGAAAGAAGTTATCCTGCCATTGTATCGGGCGATGGTGCGCCCGCATCTGGAATATTGCGTCCAATATTGGTCGCTGTACCTTAAGAAGGAGATGGCGTTATTCGAGAGGGTTCAGAGGAGAGCGACACGTCTGATAAAAGGGATGGAAAACCTTTCATACGCTGAGAGATTGGAGAAACTGGGTATCTTTTCCCTGGAGAAGAGGAGACTTAGAGGGGATATGATAGAGACTTACAAGATCATGAAGGGCATAGAGAGAGTAGAGAGGGACAGATTCTTCAAACTTTCAAAAAATAAAAGAACAAGAGGCCATTCGGAAAAGGTAAAAGGGGACAGATTCAAAACAAATGCTAGGAAGTTCTTCTTTATCCAACGTGTGATGGAATGGGTTTAAGAAAGGATTGAACAATTTCCTGCTGGAAAAGGGGATAGAAGGGTATAAATAGAGGATTACTGCACAGGTCCTGGACCTGTTGGGCCGCCGCATGAGTGGACTGCTGGGCACGATGGACCTCAGGTCTGACCCAGCGGAGGCATTGCTTATGTTATTATGCGCATGCAAATGAGTAAAAAGGCTTGTAAATTTGTTAAGGCATCGATTCATGAAAACATTTCGTCCAAACCGACTGACCTTTCCGTTCCAAAAAGTTTTGACTTCTGAGAATTAGTCGTTTACATCCTTGCTGACTATTCCTGCCTAGCAATTGTCACGTGCATGTTAAGAACCCCATTAAAAATATATATCTACCCCATAAAAAAATCAAAAATATATCTAAATTTAAATATATGTAAACTTTCATGTACATAAGCGTTAGAAATATCTTTTTTTATTTTTTTGGAATGTGCATAGCGAGGGCGGGAGTGAATCTCGGATTTGTAAAGTGCATGGTGAGAAAATCACAGATTAACCCCGTGCTTTCCTTGCCATTGTACATTTCATATATCAATGCCAAATTTTAAAAAAATCAAAAATAACATTTAAGAGCCAGCTATCCCTCCCCCCCCCCTTTCAGCTAGATTGTCACGTGCATCTGACATCATGGGGTCACCTTTGGTTGCTTCGTGCTTCACAGCAGAAAGAGCCGTACAGCCTCCTGGGATTTGTAGGCTGTATATAACAGCGCGTGATCCCAGTGCATTCAACTGCTGTTAACTGTTGTGCCTTCTAGCAACATAGAAATGTTAAGCTGTTTGGAAGCACGCAATAAACTTTGAGATCGATCCGTAAAGAAAGGATGAACTCGAAGAATTCCACAGCTCGCTTACAAACCTCTGATGTTATTTCTCCTTAAACCTCTCCAACAAATTTTTCTAAAAGCTACGGTCACAGCTTATACAGTTTGCAATAGCACTTAAGAAAAAAAGAGAGGTTGGTAAAAACTACAGTTCTTATATTGCATTTTTTACGACCACAATGCTTTGCGGTAGGTGCATTAGGAGCCTACTAATGATGACCGTGATTAAACCCCGCCCCCATTTCTATGCAGTGAAGTCCTAAAGAGCTAGCACATGCATTATGTGCTTCAAAACCAACAAGGAGACAGTGTGCACGCGCGTCGATCGATGTTACAGTGAGACGTGGGGGCGTGTTTACGATTTGATCATTTGTATGGACAAACTTTACTGAATCGATCAGCCAGAATGACTCGGAAACGGATAAGACACAAATAGGATAGATTTGTGGACTTTAGTGAATCTAGCCCAATGTATGAATAAATTAAAATGGTTGCCAGTTAATGCATATAATTAATTATAGCAGCCAATCATCGGCTTTAATTGGTTAATTTGTCATTTAAATTGCACACACAAATTGGGCTCACACCCAAATTTGTGCATGAAATTTAAAACACAGCATATAGAATTAGGGTACATATTTATTAGGGGATGGAATTTTAAACATGACACTAGAAAATATTCATATGGTCAGTTTTAGAAGCAGTTCCATGTTAAAATGTGCCACAGTGGTTAAAGCTGCAGCCTCAGCATGCTGAAGTTGTGGGTTCAAACCTGTGCTGCTCCTTACCCTGGGAAAGTCATTTAATCCCCCCATTGCCCCAGGTACATTAGATAGATTGTGAGCCTGCCGGGACAGACAAGGAAAATTTGTTTCAGTACCTGAATAAATTAATGTAAACTGTTCTGAGCTCCCCTGGGAGAATGGTATAGAAAATTGAAAATAAATATATCAAGCTACAATAATTCAAGTCTTTATATATGAAGATGTTAGGGATGCAGCGATTTCTAGTGGGCATGGTCTGGGTAGGCCAGAACTCTGGTCGAGCAGTTGCAATTTTATAATGAGAGCACACATCTATTTAGAAAATCAAAGCATCCGTTGTTATACCCTCACTGAGGCATTTACATGTGGCAGATACTTGCTTGTCTGCATTTGGAGGCACAGGAATAATTGTTTCATTTTCCTTTTAATTTGACTTATAGCAGGCTTTTTTACTATCTGTAATTTCTCTGGGTAAATATACAATTAAACTATGAGACAACCACAACCAGAGATATAGTACTTTTTAGATCTCAATGATGATACCCAGGATCGCTTAAAGCATTCAAACTGGGATTTGTTCTCCACAGTCTTCATCGGTCAACCATTTTTTAAGCAATATTTTTAATGCTTTAGCTACCTCTATATAATATCTGAATTTTATTGAGAAAATTCTTAAATTTAAATTAAATTGACTTAGCTTTTGCTCAGTTTTTGTTGGTCGTGGACCTTTTAGAATCTGACACATACAAATATATAAGTGCATGCTTATATTTTAAGATCGGCACCTACCTATGCATTTGCCATCATTTATATGTTCAGATTTTTCAAGTTCTACAACTGTATTTATTTATTGTGTTTCTTTTCAAAAATGACTGTTCCTGCTGTATGTACTAGCACCTACACATGTATCCTTATATATATTTTACGGAAGACTGTATTTGGTGGAGCCTTTTATAAAACGGCAATAGAATTGTGAAAGTCATAACCTAGATGTCCAATTCTTATGAAAATATTCTGTGCAAAAATTGGACTTCACATGTGTATTGAAGTGTACTTTAATTGCTCTTTAATAGGGCTGATACTGCTTGCCAGAACTTCTCATTTCAGCCCTCATGGACTATTGAAATCTTAAGTAGTAAAATATTTCAGGTGAAACAATTAATGTATATAAGATAATTTTCCATGACGCTGCCTAAAATTTTAAAAATTCAGCCTAAAATAAATAAGAAGATTCATTTTCAAATTAACTTTATTTCTTCTGTTTGTTCATTGGGAATTCTCAAACATTTCTTTTATTTGTGTAAAACTCAATTTGAGCTGAATCAATGAGCTCCTCGGCCTTTAGCATAGTAAGGGTGCAGGAAGGGTCACACCACAATCCAGTGTCTTGTTTTCTGTAGAGCAGACAATCAAAAACCTAATATTAGATTCCTGCTCATAACAGCTGAACATCCAGAACTGGAATATAGAACTGCATAAGGAAAATCAAATACTGACCTCCATTCTGAATTGTTATGGATATAATTGAAAAAGGTCAACTTGATACCCAATTTAGGCCCGTATTCAATAAAGGATGGGAAAAAAAATAAAAGCTTTCTTTTGAATAAGACCTTCATGCATTTGAGTTTTCTATTATCTCTCTGTCATACCTTACTGTTTTATTCCTATCAAACTAGAACTTATTTTCTGCTGATAATTTCACAATGTTGTGTCTGAAGAAGTAAGCAAGCTGAAAGGGAAAGCAAACAAGGGCTCAACAAAATTTTTTTAGATAACTATTGTGATTAAGTGGCTTAATTTTTGTGGGTCATTAATCAATAATACAGTTTACAGCATAATTTATATCTTGCTGAAAAATTGCTTAAGCTTTAGGTCTCATGTGTATCTCAATATATTTTAAATAGATGCATGCAGATAGGAAGTAACAAAGTTTGGTACAAGATTTTTGAAAATAAAGGTCATAACAGTTTAATCAGTGGTTTAGACATTTTGGTTGCTATGAGAGAGAGTTAGGTTACATTATGGTCGTAATGCTCATCTTTTTGCCTCTAAATATGTGTTAAAGAGCACTAGCATACAATATATTACCGTAAACCATGTTGGTTTAAGTTAACACAAGTTTCAGAAAAATGAGATGCAAAACAAAACGATGGAGTTATTTTTTTCTGTCCTGGGAGCATTGGACTTCAAAGCCATAACCCAATGCTTCCAGGCACTTCTAAAATGGGCCAGTCAAAATCACACTGAGCTGCTTCCTGATACCTATCCAATCAGCTCTACCCTGCCAATGATCTCCAGACGCTGTTGCCCTTGCAGGCGGAGGATTCAGAATGGTACTGGTGAATCCTAGCAGCAGTTTTCTAGTACAATTGATACTTAATGCTACTACTGCAAGCCTACTGTTAGGGATTACAAGCATCATTGTGAACTTGGTATTGGCAAGGGCAGGAGTATCAAAGGATTGCTCCTGCCCAACCCCACTAGACTCCAGGGATATTTTAAGGTAGTCTTGGGCAGTGGCAAAGCGAGGGTGAAAGATGTCTAGAATGGTGGCGGCCATCCCTCCCTCGTCTTTGCCCCCTCGCTCATTTCCCGCTCCTGCCTGCCACGTGCGCCCCCACTCTTTACCCAATCCCACCTGCCACGTGTACCTCACCCTTCCCTTCCCCTGCACCTCTAGTTGAAGTTGCTCACGGTAGTCAACAACGTGCTCCTTCCGACTCTTTCGGCTCTCCCTCTAACATCACTTCCTATGTGCAGCACCAAGAAGTGATATCAATGGGAGAGCCAATGGGGTCGCAAAGAGAACGTCGTTAACTATCGCGAACAACTTCAACTAGAGGTATAGGGGAAGGGAAGGGGGTGCGCATGTGTGGAGGGGAGGAATGGGAAGAGGCGGGGGTGGAGAGGAGGAGGGATGCTGGCACCCCCACCAACATTGCACCCAGGGCGGACAGCCCCCTCATCTTTTCGGTAGAGGGAGTTCTTCCAGGGTCTTTGGTAGAGGAAGTTCTTCCAGGGTCTTTCTAGAAGGGAGACCTTCCAGGTGGGGTCTTGGATAGGCGTGTCTTTAATTGAGGTGTTCAGAAATGGGACAGTATTCAGGGGGGGTCTTTAAGAGCTGCCTGGGAATGCTAGTTCACAGCTTTAAATAGGCGTAGTTCACTGTACTGCTTTTTGCAGCTCAAATGTATGACCTGCAGTTTTTTTAGCATTAAACCTTAGCTGCCAAATTCTGAACCATTCTTCAAGCTGTACTAGGGCACTCCTCATGTTATCCATGCCATCAGGGGTATCTACTGTATTGAAAATTTTGGTATCCTCTACAAAGAGGCAAACCTTATTGGATAGTCCTTCCGCAATATCACTTAGAAAAATGCTAAAACACAAACAGACAATCCTTAAGGCACACCATTTTTAATAGCCCTTTAGAAACATAGAAACATAGAAATAGATGGCAGATAAGGGCCACGGCCCATCTAGTCTGCCCACCGCAATGACCCTTCCCTACCTAACTCAGTGAATAGATCCCACGTGTCTATCCCATTTGGCCTTAAAATCAGGCACACTGCTGGCCTCAGTGACCTGAAGTGGAAGATTGTTCAGAGTGAGCTCCATTTTTCACAAAGCTATGTCATCTTCCACTCAAACAGTTCCAAACCCACTCACCCCCAAATTCCTATGCTTTACATTCTATGCAAAAATCAGTGCACATAACCAATTTGCATGCACAACTTAATTTCTTAATTAACCCAATTAGTGCTGATAATTGGCAATTAACATCTTGTAATTGACACTAATTGGCATTAATTAAAAGTTATGTGCACAACTTGGTAGGTGTATTCTATAGAGTTCTAGAACATGAACCTGAAAAGGGGGTGTGGCCAGGAAAGGAGTATGGGCAAATCGTGGGCTTTCCTAGAATTTATGCACATTGTGTAGAATATGCCCAATGTATGCACAAGTTAGTTGCAGACCTTATTTTCCTTGGCCTAAATGGGTGACTAAAGTTATGACACACACTGGAACTAAATGTGATTTTATAAGGTGCATGTATCTTTTAAAAATATCATGCTAAGCACCATTTTACTTAATGCCAACATTTTAGGCGTCATATATAAAATCAGACCTTTAGCAATTTTAGGGACAATACTGAGGGCACTCAGTTTATGTCATCTATGTGGAGTTCAGGCCTTTATGCCAAAAATTTAGTACTAAAATAAATGTCCACATACACAATAGTACTGATAAATTATGCTGAAACCTTTTCACATTAATAGGGCTCAATGTACTGTATACCACTATACATATAGCAACTACATATATAAGAGATTTTTTGCATGGACCTTCAGAATGTAACCAGGTATTTTGTACTCCAGGCTACTAAGATCTCCATCAGTCCAATCTTTTATTGAAACTTATCTATTTAATTTTTGTTCATCCTTTTATAGCTTTTCTTAATTTTTCTTACAACTTTTTACATATGTGTGAAATAGCTACATATGTGTGAAATAGCTACTTAGCTCATGGTAGATTCTCAGTTATCATCTACATCACCACCTGTCCCGACATGCATGTTTCAAATGATCCTGAAGAAAGTTTCATTTGAAACATGCATGTCGGGAGAGGTGGTGATGTAGATGATAACTGAGAATCTACCATGAGCTAAGTAGCTATTTCATACATATAAAAAGTTGAAAAAATAATTAAGAAAAGATATAAAAGGATGAACAAAAATTAAATAGATAAGTTTCAATAAAAGATTGGACTGATGGAGACCTTAGTAGCCCGGAGTACAAAATGCCTGGTTACATTCTGAAGGTCCATACAAAAAATCTCTTATATATGTAGCCGCTATATGTATAGTGGTATACATTGAGCCCTATCTATGTGGAGTGCCACAAGGGTCAGCTCCACTGTTCCCTCTTATAACTAAAATACCAAAATGGTTTGCTTAGTCTCTGATTTGCTTAAAAAACACCATTTGTTCTAGGTTATTATTAAAAAGTTTCAAGTTTATTAAAAATTTGTTTGATCGCTTTACATAGAATTCTAAGCGATTTACAATAAAATAAGGGGAAACAAGTAATCATATAAAAACATGACAAAGGACATGGACATAAATCACAAACTGAAACATGAGGCAAAGGAAGAACTACACTTTCAAAAGAAATGAAACAAATAAGGGTAATGAGTGGATTTTTTGACTTAATGACTGGCCTGATTTAATTCCTAATTTATTTGGTAAACCTTTTTTATGCTGAAATATCAAAAAGTATCCTCAAATGGCTACACATATTACAGAACGTCAGCTACTTCTAAGAAATGGTCCAAAATTTGACCACATTACTCTCCTTTTTTAAACATTTTCATTGGTTGGTCATTTGTTTTCGGATGCAATTTAAGACTTTTATCATAGCACACAAAGCTTATTATGAACAACAGTTGGTGTATGTGAGTTCAGTGGTCATCTTTTATGCGCCTAATAAAACTCTTAGGAATCAATAGTCAACACATATTAACTAGCCAGGATTGGCTCCTAGCTAGTTAAATCATCTGTTGAGGCTAACCAGTCATTTTCCACAGTGCTTAACTAGTTAGCGCAACTGAAAATAACCAGTTAGCACTGAACTCAAGACTGGCCATTTTGAAGGTGTTCCAAGGTGGAGTCAACACTTGGTCAGTTAAATGCCAACATTTAGAACTTAACCTGCCAGGTCAACTGCATAAATAGGGTTGCATAAAAGTCATCCTATCTTTATGCGGTAACCTATTGCCGGTTTAGTGCTGAATATTGCACTTAACCAGGGGTGTCCCAATCATCATCTGGTATATTACTATCAACAATTAATAGTACTTCCCCTTTCATAGCTACAGTTTGAATGCCTTCATTAAATCTCTGTCCTCTTCTTCTGCCTGTGAAGAAGGCCTATATATCACACCAACATAAATAGCATTTCCTTCTTCCTAGGTCCTGCAATGTAGAATAGAGTAGACAATGTGGAGAACATGAGGAAGGATCTAGCAAAGTTTAAGGAATGGTATGAAATTTGGCTGCAGAAACCAGAGGGAATGGCATAGTTTAGGGGGTGAAGAACTTATGTGCATAAAAGAGAAGCGGGACTTGGGTATGATAGCATGTGATGATCTTAAGGTGGCCAAACAGGTTGAAAAGATTACGGCAAAGGATGCTTGGGTACATAGGGAGAGGAATGGCCAGCAGGAAAAAGGAGGTATTGATTCCCCTATATAAGACTCTGATGAAAACTCATTTAGAATAGTGTGTGTAATTCTGGAGACCACACTTTCAAAACCAAATAAAAAGGATGGAGGATCAGAGGAAGGCAACTAAAATAGTTGATGGTCTACGTCATAATGCATACGGGGACCGATTTAAAGATCTCAATACATACACTTTAGAGGAAAGGTGAGAGAGGGGAGATCTAACAGATGTTTAAATACCTATGTGGCATAAATACACATGAGGGAGTCTCAATTGGAACAAAACTCAAGCGTGAGAGGGCATCAGGTTTCTATTGCTCTAGTACTATTTCTAATACATAATGCCACTCCTCCTCCTTTGCTTCCTACCCTGTCCTTCCTGAATAGATTATAGCCCAGTATAATTATGGTCCATTCATGTTTTTCCATGAACCACATCTCTGTGACCATTACTAAATCCACTATGCTAGAGAACGTGAAATATAATTTGGCATGTAGTAGTACTATTTATTTACGCTATTAGAGGCTATTTATTTACACTATTGGAGAGCCTGTGAATGTTAATATTGTACAGATTTGCTTTAATAAAAAGCACATGGATTTCAGCATGCTCAGTTTATGTTGTTCCAGTATTGATTTAATACATTTGCAAACAGAGAACTCAAGTCCCTCAGCCACAATTTTCAATAGATTAGCTTTTAATTTTCAGCCATTTACCTACCTACTGCTGATCTTAATTTTGAAAGTAAACAATGGTTCTGATTGGAATGAATTGTTATGACAATATTTCACAGTAGGACTACTTTCCTTAGATGTGTTCATTTTAATTTTTTTCTTTTTTGTTTGTTCAGCACTGCAGTGGAACCTAATGTGAGTTAGTCTACAGGATTCAAAGTCTGAAAAAATGCTGGAAGTATATTATAAACTGGGCTGAGAATTTGTGTTGGGGTAATCATATTATTTGTTAAAAAGAATGTTAGAAAATTGCTGACTATGTAATTTAAATTGTAAATTAACAATTGACAATTTATTCTCTAGGATGATATTCTGCTGATTTTCTGGGTACTATAAGTGAGAAGCTTGAATATCTGCTGCAGATAACATTACTTTTTTTATTTCCTCCCCCCCTTCCGCCCCCTTTTTACTAAGCCGCGATAGAGGTTTTTACTGTGGTCTGGAATGCTTAATGCTCCGATGCTGCTCCAATACTCATAGAATTTCTATGAGCATTGGATCAGCATCAGAACTTTTAATGCTCTGGGCCTCAGTAGAAACCTCTACCAAAGCTTAGTAAAAGTGAGCCTTTATTTTCAATTAAGAGCTCAACGGCTCAGAATCACCCCCTCCAGTGGAACAGCAGGGAGTGAATGGTTGGATAGAAGAAATAAGGGAGCGAGTGATTGGACAGAATGTAGTAGCAGAGATTGGTCGATTTGGTCAGGAGATTGTATGGAAGCTTTGGAAAAGGATCCACAGGAGGGTAGAAGAATAATAAGTAGACTTTGAATGAGTGAGTTGGTCAGATGCCTGAGATTTAATTTTAATTTTGACCTCCATTCCCCTCCCCCCTTTTTTTCTAGTTGTGTAGTTGTGTTTGTGGTGAGGAAATGGGGAGGATGGGAATTAGAGTGGGTATGGTAGTGGAGTGCTCTTGGGGGAGGCTGGTTTCGGTTTCAGTTATCTTTAGGATTTGGTGGGGTGGGAAGGGGGTGTCACATATGTGTGGAAATTGGGGAGGAGGTCCTTCTAGGTGACCATTTATGTGTGTAGGGTGAGGGGTATTATGATGTTGTATACTGTGTGTAGAGTTATGAGGCCGGGAAACACCTCAGGTCTTACCAAATAGGTACTTGCAATGGAATTAATATGATGGAATGTAGGCACCACTAGGCACAGTTGTCAATCAACCTCTAGGTGCCTTTTGTAGAATCACACCTACTGGTGCCTAACTCTACTTAGGTGCCTATAGGTGTCATAACATTAGGCCCTGCTATATTAGGCCAGGGTTTTCTTGGATGAATTTACTAATGCCTAACATAAATTCCTATCGGCACCTAAGACAATGCACATAAGAATAGCCTTACTAGGTCAGACCAATGGTCCATCAAGCCCAGTAGCCCATTCTCACAGTGGCCAATCCAGGTCACTAGTACCTGGCCAAAACCCAAAGAGTAGCAACATTCCATGCTACCGATCCAGGGCAAGGAGTGGCTTCCCCCATGCCTTTCTCAATAACAGACTCTGGGCTTTTCCGCCAGGAAATTGTCCAAACCCTTCTTAAAACCAGCTATGCTATCTGCTCTGACCCAATCACACCTATCTATGCTTAATTATCAGATAGGTGTGGGTAGGTGCCTCTGTGCAGATGCCTACATCATACCTACCCATGAAGGTACCTATTTATGAATTAATTTTTCAATCATTTTTAATTGGTTTTTAATGGCACTGTTCAATTAAAATGAACCCCCCTCTTTTACAAAGCCTGATAGCGTAGGCCACTGTGGTTACTGCCCTGAAACCGAAGGGATTTAAAGGCTTTTGGGACTTTTGCAGCACAGCAGCCACCAGCATGGCGTAAAAAAAGGGGGGGGGGGAAGTTAGGTACCTACATTGGTAGGAGCCCCAATCTAGGCGCCTAACAGTAGGCACTATTTATAATATCAGGGTCTTCATACACAAAAATGGTTTATAAATTACCCCCTTGCTGTATGAAGAAAATTTGTTGGCTCCATATGAACTATTGCAAAAATCAAAAATAATAGATCTTAACATTTGAGAACAATTTCCACACAGTCCACATTCCTGCAAAGTCCATAATTATTTTTTTATCTGTAGATTTTTGTACCTATTTTTTAATTCCTGAATTAAATATACGCGGCGGGGGGTGCTGAAAAGTTCTCAACCCAACCAGGAAAAGAATGATGTGGATATGGTTCAATCAATGATCTGAAACAATGTCAAAAAACATAGAATACTTAACAAAATAAGGCCCTCTTTTACTAAGCTGCAGTAGAAGTTTCTACCGCGGCCCAGGGCACTGCTCTGACGTTCATGGTAATTCTATGAGCGTCAGAGCAGCATCAGAGCATTTAGCCGGGGTAGAAACCTTTACCACAGCTTAATAAAAAGAGAGGGTAAGATAACTCTTTTCAGCTACAGTGACAAAATAATGCTAAGAATTTAAGAAGTTGGTTGGGCTGAGAATTTTTCAGCACCCTCTTGTACCCTCCAATGCTTGCTCTGACTTTTCCCTTTGGGTATTTTTTGCACTTAAAATATGTGTAGTTTTGTAAATGTATATTTACAATCCCTACCTAACCCTCATTTCTTGGAATGCCTCCACTCAATAAGGGCAAAATCATGCATCATGCACATTGTGAAAAATCAGATACACATGGGGTATGCACTTAAAAAAACAAAACATTTATGTTGGTGAAACTGACTTTGGTTTTTTTTATTTAATTAAATCTTTATTAATGTCAAAACTAATACAAGTAATTACCACTCAATAAAACTTGTGAATCTCACTCTCCACTTGAACAAAAGCGCTGTCGCACAAATTTTTCTTGCACTCTCACAGGATAATTAGAGATTAACAGGGGTCTCAAGTGCTCACAGCCATGGATCTGAGATATTTTTCAAAAACAATGGCTGATACCGTGAGCTATCATCAGTCCCGTTTAACTAATACAAGTGCCATGAATTTTACAAACATTAGTAATCAACATAAGCACTTAAATCCCATCAATAATAATACAAAGAAAAATATCCCACCCCACCCTTTCAACAGTACAGTCAAAATAAACCAACAAAATATCCCCCCACCCACCCCACCCTGGATATGTATAAAAATAGACAGAAATTAAATAAAGACAATCAGGCTGAATTAACAAATGATGTCAATGGTCCCCATACCAATTTTAATATTTTGTTATCCTCCAACATATCCGCATTCATCTTTTCATATTTATATCCCAAACATAAACTAGCCCACCAAAACGCAAAATTGAGGCGGTCGCAATTTTTCCAATTGTGTGTTATCATTTACATCGCTATTCTTGTCATAATAAGGAAAAGCCTGCCTTTGTAACGATCCATAGGTGGCTTGAAATGCAACAAAGTACCATAAATAATTGCCTTATACGTCAAAGGGATAGTTGATTCCAATATGAGGTTAATCTGTCCCCATATTAACTTCCTGAAGCTGAGTATCAAAGGACAATAGAACAACAGATGATCCAATGTCCCTATGTCTAGATGACAGCGCCAGAATTGTCCAACTTATGTAACCTAAAAGGGGGCCAAAAAGATCTATGCAATAGAAAAAAAAAAAAACATGTTTGTCTCATAGATGCTGTCGCTGTACATTTCATCCTCCAAGTCCAAATTTGTGTTCTTTGTGTGATATTTGCCTACTCAGGGCAAGATAAACTAGTTATTTCATACTCTGTGAACAGCTTGAATCTGTTTGAAATTTTGTTAAGACAGATCACCCTTTTTACTCTGCTTGATATTAATTTCAGCATGTTGCCCACAATGTTTCACTATTTAATATCCTTCCTCCATGACGGTTGTTAAAGAACCTATGAAAAACCAAGCTCCAGTATTACACAAACAGATGTTGGAAATGTGTTCCTATTTTAAGATTATAAAATGTTTGTCTGGAATCCTAGATTACTTTGATCATATTTCACACCTCATTTCCTCCTTTGCTTATTTAACAGCTCTCAGTTGCTTTCAAGGCAGTACTTATTCTTTATGACCAGAATTAGAATTAGTGGCAAGGCTGTTTTTATGCTGGATAAGTACCAGTATTAGCTGGGCATATATATTCAGGCGTGCTATTTATCATCACCTCGTCTATTACATTCACAACAGCTACTAGTCATATTGCATGAGTTGTTTTTCTTATCACAACATTGTGCTACACATATGCTGTATCTTTATGGGTTTTTTTATTTTTTTTTTTCATGGAAACATTTTTTTTTAAAGGAATGATGGAAGTCTTTACTTAGGCTTTCACTACAATAGATATTTTGTACATTGCCTACAGTATCATTGAATTATAGGGCAAGTATGTGTTTAATATGAGATTTAGGACTCAGTTCATTAATGTATCTGTACCGAGGCAGACTAGAGAGATAATGGATATTTTGTCTCAGCAATTGGTGTTTTGTAAAAATCATGTGCCACAGCTGAAATAAATCTGGATATTCAGCACCAGTATTTGAATAATGGCCAGCAGTAAATATCTGGATTCAGTGGTAAGTGGCATTCCTATCAGCAGTCTACTATCTGGATAGCAAATTGGACAAAGGGCTAGATTCACTAACCTGCCCGAATCGGATGTATTTTACCATCTAAGATTAGAACCCATCCTATTTTGTTGGGCACTATTCAGGCTTTTTTGAAGTTGGATTCGCTTTTTCAGACTCAATCTATTTGGCTTAACACCAATTTTCGCATTGCTCTTGCCCCCAATTTTTGGCCATCTTGGATGGCTAAAGGGGTATTCTTCCTGGCTCAATTGTGGAATCACACTTTGCTTACATTTTAGGATCTACAAGGTCAATTTCATTTGGCTGATTTGGCCTCATATCAATGGCTGCAATTATAACAATGTTTGACTAAAAGTAAGCTATCTTTTTCTACTGAGCTCCCAGATCTCTATAAATATATGTCTCTCCAGCCGACCTCTTCGTTTGTGTTCCGTCGGGGGTCAGGTTCCTGAAGAAGGGCTCCTCCTGAAACCAGCGCGGTCGAACCTTTTCTCCTGGCGCGTTTTTTTGCGTTTATCAGTTTGTGAGATAGTTTCAGATAAGTATTGTGTTTATTTGAGATATTTTTTGTATGGTGATTTTTGATTTTGTTAATGGAGTCGGGGGGTCTGGCTGGCAGGGCTTGTTTGGGGGTCGCTCAGGTTGTTGGTGTTGAGTTTGATTTACTCACTTTGATTGTTTGATTTGTTTGATTCAGTGGACTCAGGTCCCTTTAATTTCAGCACACTTAGGGTGCTCAATGATGGTGTGCGGGTGGAGGCTTATCGCCTTGACCCTGAAGTGAAGTGTCGGAGCTGTGCTCCTATCACTGAGGGTTCACACTGAGAGCACCCTATATTATATTCATCCCATTTTGGTTTGTTAGTTACGAGCCAATTTTGGCGTCTTGAGCGTCCCCCACACAAACCTTGATGTGACTAGGTTGCCTTTTTGTGTTTTTTCTTTTACATACAGAGCACCATTTATCTTCTCGTATATATAAGGATCTTAATAAGTTTGATGCTATGTCTCCTCACTCGTATGCTATTTGGGACAAGGATGTGACGGGTAATTTAACTTCAGTACAATGTAAGGATTTTTGGCTTCAGACTTTTAAAATATTGATGTCTGTTAGTCTGATACAGTCCTTATTTTTTGTTTATCACCGTGCTCTATGGACTCCAAGGAAATTATTCCGTATTGGACATTTATCATCTGATTTTTGTTGGCATTGTGTTGCGGAGACTGCAACCTTTTTGGTCTTCTGTTTGGAGTATTATTTCTCATATCTTCTCCGTGGATGAAGAGCTCACTTTGGCTGTTGTATTTTGGAGAAGCACTGTATTTGTCTCTCCCCTTTCTGAGGATCAATCTCGTTTATTTGATATTTTGATGGTTCTAGCCGTGAAATTGATTCTTAGAAACTGGAAAATTCACCATGATCTACATGTGGCCACTTGGTGGAATTTGGTTTCTCTAACTCATAAGTTTGAAATGGAGAATGCATATTTTACCTCTCGGTTCCATTCTGTCAATTGTATGTGGGCCACTTTTCAATCTTATCTTAATGCTGAAAATGATTAATTTCTTTGTATGCTTATTTTATTTTTGCTTTGTTGTACATGATGTGTTTTTTCATGTTTGCTGTTTGACCTGAAAATTCTAATAAAGAACGTTTGAACAAAAAAAAGAAAGAAAAAAAAGCAACTATCCATTAAAACGTTGCTTAAACTTATCTGGAGACGAAGGCAGCTTTCAGTTCATTCAAGGGGGCCTTAGCTGAATGCCCTACAGAGATCCCCTGTTTCATGTCCTTCCTCAGGGGCAAGCTCAGATCAACCCGTTGCCATCAATGAGCCATCACCATATTATATGGAAAAAAATGGGGTACCAGCTTACTCTTAATGATGTCATAATAAGAAAGATTTTTTGTAAACAATAATTCATATTTGATAACATGATCATTTACAGATAATTTTTTTAAAAGCAATTTAGGTGCTGCTAGACATGATTCTATAAATGGTGCCACATTCCGTAGTACTGCTTATAGAGACAATGAAAAATAATACGCTTTGGGCTCCTTTTATGAAGGGGCGCTAGCATTTTTAGCGCACGCACTGGATTAGCACGCGCTATAGAGCATGCTACCTGAAAATCTACCGCCTGCTCAAAAGGAGGCAATAGCAGCTAGCGTGCACTATTCCGCGCGTTAAGGCCCTAGTGCACCTTCGTAAAAGGAGCCTTAGTGCTGTTCTATAACCTTTGCCTGAAGTTAAGTGCGGTTTATAATATATGTGTAGCTGCCAGCTCCATGACTACAATTTTGGTGCAACCAGTGGCATAGTAAGGGAAGTGAAGGAGTGGGAGTCCATCCTGGGCACAGCCTTCCTCGGGATGCTGGCACCCCTTCTGCTCTCCGCCCCCCTTCCTACTCCTCTCCCTGCAGTGCGCACACCCCTTCCCTTCCCCCCGTACCTTTTTAACTTTTGTGCGAGCAGCCATGGACTTGCTGCTTGCGTCTGCTTCAACGCTCTCTCTGATGTCACTTCCAGTACCCACATCAGAGACAGCATCAAAGCCAACGCAAGCAGCAAATTCATGGCTACTCACGCCAAGGATAAAAAGGTATGGGGAAGGGGCAGGGTGGGAGAGGGGTGCCATCACCCCAAGCACTGCTCGCCCCCACTAAGCCACTGGGTGAAACCATTTACACCATCTAAAACAGGGATGTCAATTGTCGATCCTAGATCCAGTTGGGTTTTCAGGATTTCCCCAATAAATATGCATGAGATCTATTAGCATAGAATGAAAGCAGTGCATGCAAACAGATCTCATGCATATCCATTGGGGAAACCCTGAAAACCCAACTGGATTGCGTCCCGCGAGGACTGACATTTGACACACCTGATCTAAAACCTGGTTTAAATGTCCAAGCCTAAATTCTGCACAGACAGGGCATGTTCTATAACAGTTCATGTAATTTATAGGAATGACAACAGCCCGCCCATGGCCACTACACCTTTTCAGATCCAGGTATTAGAATTTACACACACCATTCTATAGAATAGGCTTAAAAAGTTGTGCATATAAATTCTAATTAGTGTCAATTAGTGTTGATAATTGCTTGTTAGTTGCCAATTATCAGCACTGATGGGCTCATTAAACAATTAAGTTGCATGCACAATTTGGCCACATGGCTGAATTCATGTGCACAATTTTAGTCGCCATGTATAAAATCCAAGGGATAATGACCAAATATTGGCAACGACCACCACATAAGCACTCCTATTTGTTATAGTAGGCACATTGTTGGAGCTTAGATGCCAGCATATAGAATTGTGTTTCATGTTTTTTTTAAGTCTTTGTCAAAAAGAGATGAGTTTTCTTTGTTTCAACTGGATATCAGACGTGAAGTGAGATATTACCCGCAGCCTGATTTTTGGCTAGTAAAAGAAGAAAAAGTAATTTGCAGGAAGCAGGTACTTTTAAACTCTGAAAAAAGTTTAATTAGTGTGCTCAAGGAAAGAGATTGGTTTTAGCGAAAGTAATTTGAATTAAGCTTGCGGTGTTTTGTGTTAGTAAAGTAACCTTTAGATGATATTTGTGGCTTTTTTCTAACTAGTGAAAACTAAAGCCAGCGTGCATATATTAGATTAGATAAATGGTGTTTTATAGAATTAAGCAGAATTGTGATTTTATTCAGGAGCAGAATGAATTCCCCCTCCCCCTTTTACAAAGCTGCGCTGGCGGATGCCTTGTGGCGAAAGACCCAAAGCTCTTAAAATCTCTATAGATTTCGGGGCAGTTACCGCAGCAGTAGCCACTAGCACAGCTTTGTAAAAGGGGGGTGGGGGTATTTTTTTTTTTGTAACTAGAGTAGGCTTTAGTTCTATGTAAACCAAGCAGCCTTTATCAGTCAGCATTAAAGAACAGATTATCCTATCACCCAGTTCATAAAGACTGCATGGAACTCATCTAAAGTGATAGGCAAATTAGTGAACTCGAACCCCAAAATAACACAGAATTTCTGTACAGGAATTTATTGGGAACACATTTATTGTAAAACTAAAAGAGGGAACATAATTTTCATGTAAACAATATCTTAAAAACATAAGAATTGCTGTTGCTGGGTCAGACCAGTGGCCAATTCTACCCAGCAGTCCGCTCATATAGCGGCCCCTAAGGGGTCAAGACCAGTGCTCCAAAGCATAAATTTGTTCAACTTTGTCTTGAAACCCTGGAGGGTATTTTCCCCTATAACAGACTCCAGAAGAGCGTACCAGTTTTCTACCACTCTCTGGGTAAAGAAGAATTTCCTTATGTTTGTACAGAATCTATCCCCTTTCAACTTTAGAGAGAGTGTCCTCTCGTTTTCCCTGCCTTGGAGAGGATGAACAGTCTGTCTTTCTCTACTAAGTCTATTCCCTTCAGTATTTTCAATATTCTAATCATGTCCCCTCGCAGTCTCCTCTTTTCAAGTGAGAAGAGGTCCAGCTTCTCCAGTCTCTCACTGTACGCAGTCTCTCCCTTAACCATTTCAGTGATAATGAAACTGGTCTTGATATTTAAACGGCCTTATATGTTTAATGTATGAATTACTGCATGCTAACACAGAAAGGGGCATGGAATGAGCAAGGCATGAATCTTATTGTTAATATAGACATAGTTACCATGCATTGTTAATGAGGCATATAATACTGACCAGCCTAGGCCATATCAAGAGCATTAATCTTCTATTAATCTAGGGCCATATTCGATAGGTGGCACCTAAAAATTTGCACCAGCTAAAATGGTGCTTAGCATGATTCTACAAGGTGCACATACCTTTTACAGAATCGTGCTTAGTTAATTAATTTTAAAATTTTCTTCTCTGATTAGCAGTTGTGTAGAAAGGGTAGGAGGTGCCCCCCCCGCGGTGCCCCATTCCTTCCATGCCCTCTTCCCCCCCCCCGCTCCTCGCTCCAAGTGCTTCAATCTCTAACCTCATTTGAGACTGAGATTAGAGAGCTGCACGAAAACAGGGACGACGGGAATCCCGCGGGACCTGCGGGGATCCCGTGGGTTTCCCCTTCGGGTCATGGGGATCCAGTGGGGATGCCCCTAGGGTCACGGGGATCCCGTGGGGACGCCTCCTAGGGTCGCAGGGATCTTGCAGGGTTTGATACAATTTGAGCTGCGAGGCTTGCTTTCTTTTTCCTACCTGCACTGCCCCAGCACACATAGCTGACGGGAATTCTTCGCTGATGTCAGCGCTGTCGTCAGAGGGAGGGCTTAAGCAAAGCCCTCCCTCCCTCTGACATCAGCGCTGACATCGGGGAAGACTTCCGGTCAGCTATGTTTGCTGGGGCAGTGCAGACAGGAAATAGAAGACGAGCCTCATGGCTCGAGCTCCATTTTGCTGGTAATTTGCTTGCAGATGAGGGCTGTGAGGCGGAACTCAAAAGGGGGGAGGGAGTGCATTTTTGGACACAAGGCATGAACTTGGGGAAAGAGGATGGAGGAAGGGAAGGAGAGAGATGCTGAGGTTGGGGAGGGAGTGCGTTTTTGGATACAAGGCATGAACTTGGGAAAGCGGATGGAGGAAGGGAGGGAAAGAGATGTTGAGGTGGGGCAGGGAGTGCGTTTTTGGACACAAGGCATGAACTTGGGAGAGAGGAAGGGAGGGAAAGAGATGGTTGTGTACACGGGAATGGAAGAAAGGATAATTTTTGGTCATAGGGAGGGAGTGAGGTACAGATGAGAGAGAGAAATATTGTGGTGGAAAGGGAACAGGGGGACAGATTGAAATGGATGCAAGAGGGAGAAATGTTGGACATAGTGGTGAAGGGAATGGAGGGAGAGATGTGGCATGGAGAGGGGTGATAGAAGGAGAAATGTTGGGCATGGGGGCTGGTGGGCAGGCACGAAAGATGAGAAAGGGATAAATGCTGGACCATGGTAGGAGGAACCAATGGACAGCAACAGAATTTACAGAAGATGGGAAAGCAGAAAAAATAACTGGGACCAACATTGTGGAAAAATAAGTCTCCAGAGAACAAAGGTAAAAAACGGAATTTATTGACTAAAATATGTTAGCTTTGGGAAATGTATATAGCAGATGTCTTTGTATTGTATTCAAAAGAAAAGGAAATGCATTTCTGGTTTTATTTCTACAGTGTTGAAGTACTTGCTGACCCTTGTTGTGACTGGTGGGGATCCCCAAGCACCGCCAGCAGAGGACCTCCTCTAGAGACGGCCAGAACTCCCCTCCACCAAGCACAGCAGTCACTGACAGCATCCATGAGCCACTGAGGTGCCAGCATCTGTGACTCAGGGATGCTATTGCTGCCTGTCAAGCTTGGCAAAAGGGACTCCCATCCAACTGCAAAGGAAGTCCTCAGCTGACAGCTTGGGGGTTCTCATCAGCTGAGTATTTATATTTTATATTTACATTAGAGGCTCTGGTAGAAACCCATTTACAAAGCATGTATTCTTTCCAATTAATATTTTCAAATTAATAAAGTCTCTTTGCTTATTTGTAAATGGGTCTTTACCAGAGCCTTTAATTCAGTAACATAATTAAATGAAATAACTATTTCTGAAGTTTATAGGGACGGGCGGGGATGAAAGGGATTCCTTGCGGGGACGGAGGGGATTCCTCGCGGGGACGGGTGGGGACGGGGGGGATTCATCACGGGGACAGGTTATGACGGGTGGGATTTTGGCGGGGACGGGTGGGATTTCTGTCCCCGCGCAACTCTCTAACTGAGATCTGCGAGGAATGTATTGTTTCAACACCTTATAAATTACCTGGTGCATAATTGTCAAAACTTTATAGTCAATCCTAATTTGAATGGGCAACCATGTAGCTGCTTCAATATTGGTGTTATATGGTCATTGCAAGCGACCCCTGTAATCATTCTTGCTGCAGCATTTTGCAGCAACTTGCAGTGCTTTGATCTTAACTTTCGCAAGCCCCATCAGCGGTGCAATACAAAAATGAAAGTTAGACACTACAGTACTTAGTGCCTCTGTCATAGGAAACAGGAGAATCACCTCCATGAGTCAATACCACACAAACAGTGGAGATGTCCAAAGATACAGATGTGCTGATTTGTTTCAAAACTCTGATTTTTTTCATTCAGTGACACAACACACACGTGTTTTGGCTGAAAAGGCCTGCATCAGGAGCCTACAAATCATTGACACAGAAATATAATTAAAGAACTAAAAATAACCAATAAAATACAATATATATGCATATCTAGCAAAAGCTAAAAAATTCAAAAGACATAAAAAATATACATTTTATGTTAAAAAGTAAACATGTATAAACCTGGACCAACAAACCAAAGCATCAATGATAGTAAAAATTTCAATAAAGATAAGCAATAAAAACATAAGTGACATGTGTAAAATGTAATCCTTTTAACTAACCACCTAAACAAGTACCATGTAAATATACATAAGATAAAATAACAATAAATATGCCATGCATAAACACACACATTTAGGATAGCTAAAATCAGGCTTAAATGCCTGCACCTAAGGTATGCACCTATCGGACATACTCTATAACAATGCACATAACTTTCAGAGATACCCCAAATTCACCTCTGATCCCCTCCTGGCCACGCCCCCTTTCATATCTGTGCACCGCTACTGGCACATACTTTTTATAGAACCTCACTTGTATGTGTAACTTTTAATTAGTCCCAATTAGTGTCAATTTCAAGGTGTTAATTGCCAGTTATTGGTGCCAATTAGACCAATTAATCAAGTTGTGAATATATACATCAGCTATGTACACCGTATATGGCACAACTTTAGGAGCCATATACAAAATGTTGGGATTAGAAGCTAAGGGGGTAATAATTAAAAAAAAAAAAAGTCTAAAAAGTGTCCTAAGTGGCTACTTGGACGATCAAAATGCTTGATCATCCAAGTACCCATAACCAAAGCTGGTTTTTAGACGTATCTAAAACCAGCTTAGGCCTTTCCCCTGCAACTAAATGCACAGAGAGAAAAGAGGTGTGTTTAGAGGAGGAGAAAGGGCGGGCAGTGGGCGGGAGGTGGGCCGACCTACACCTAGGCGTACAACACCTATAACCAAAACAGTTAAAGGTTGCCTAGTCGGCACTTAGAACTTTTTCACTTAGACAAAATAAAACCAGGTCTAAGTGCCGAAAAAGGGGTCGCTGAGCTGATGGCCGCTGGTGCCATCAGTTCAGCGGCCCGGCAACCTAACCATCGTGGCAGGACAGATGCCTCATCTCCCCTACTGCGATACCATCACTTCTCTACCTGAGCTGCTGCGACCCGCGGCAGTTCCGGTAGAGGAGTAATGGCATCGCGGTAGGGGAGATAGGCATCTCTCCTGCCACGATGGATCACTCCCCCCCACACACAACATCGGGGCAAGAGGGAGCCCAAGCCCTCTTGCCCCGCGGCAGCCGTGACCGCCCCGACATGATCGGGACAGGAGGGAGCCCAAGCCCTCCTGGCCTAGGCGACCTCCCTACCCTCCGACTTGATCGGGCCAGGAGGGAGCTAAAGCCCTCCTGGCCCAGGCGACCCCCCTACCCCTACCCCCACCCCCAGTACATGATGGGCAGGAGGGATCCCAGGCCCTCCTGCCCTCGACAACCCCCCCTCCCCCCAATGTCCGCCCCCCCCAGAACCCCCGATGGGCCTCCAGCTGACCCGTGACCCCCAGCTGACCCCACGACCCCCCCTCCCCACCCCCCTTCTCCATACCTTTGTTAGGTCGGCCGGACAAATGGGTGCCAAACCCGTCCATCCATCAGGCAGCCCAGAGAAGAATGGGGCTGGATTGACCCAGCCTAACCAAAGCCCCGCCTACTGATGGGGCCTAAGGCGCCTGGGCTGCCTGCTGGACAGACGGGGGGTTTGTCGAGGGCAGGAGGGCCTGGGATCCCTCCTGCCCGTAATGTAGTGGGGGGTGGGGGTAGTGGGTTCACCTGGGCCAGGAGGGCTTGGGCTCCCTCCTGGCCCGATCGAGTCGGGGGGGGGGGGGTCACGGCTGCCGCGGGGCAAAAGGACTTGGGCTCCCTCTTGCCCCGATCGTGTCGGGGTGTGGGGGGGGGGAGTTGGTGGTTTGACATGGCAGGAGGGCTTGGGCACCCTCCTGCCTGGATCGTTGTGTGTTGGGGGGGGGGGATTCTGTAACCGGTGTTGTTTTTGACAGACACCGGTTACAGAATCCAGCTTTTAGGTGAAGGACTGGCTCCTCCTTCGCCTAAAAGCCCTTCTGTTGGACGTTTGGGGCTTAGGCGTTTTTTTGTTTCATTATGGCTAAAAAGTGTAGGCGTGCTGTGGGTGTACTTTTAGACGTAGTGGAGATTGGGCGTTTAGGCAGAGGAAGGCCATAATCAAAACATGGACGTTTGTTTTGGTTATGGACACTTTCCCTGCTTCTGAGTTGAACGTTTAAGGACTTAGGCCAAAAGGGGACTTAGACGCTTTTTTTGATTATGCCCCTCCACTTGTATAAAGGCTTTGGACCAGATTCATTATAATATGCTAAAAATTGGGTGCTAGGGAAAAAAAACATCCAACAATATTCTATAGCGGATTCTCCAAGATGAGCACACTTTTTAGAACAGCATTTAGCTCCGATTCTAGCACCCAGGTTTGGTATTTACACCAAGTGATACAAGGCAGTAGACTGAGAAAAAATAAAGAAAGAAAGAAACATTAGAAAAAGATGTGAAACTTGGAATGCCCTCTAGAGATAATAGTGTCTAAACAATACTTGAGTTTAAGAGGGCATATGACAAGTAGAAAGGATCATTAATGGCTATTAGTGAGCAGAGCAGAGATATGAAGTGGCAATATATTTAGCAGTGGGTTCCAGGATAACATGAAATCTTAGAGGTCACAAAAGGTAGACATGTATCTATGGTGTGGGGTTATCTGATGCATTGAGAAGATAGAATTAAGCCTTTTTCAAGTCAGCCTTGTTTCAGTTGCCAAGACACCATACAAGCTCCATTTTATACTTAACTACAGTTTGGCCATTTATTCTGTGGATTCTTTTAAGGACTTCTGATGCAGGGTTTGTAGCCGAACCACTCTCTGTGTCGGGTCCGGGTTCAGGTTCCACTTGTTTGTTATTAAAGTATAATTTTCAACTTCAAGCTTTGGTCTTTCCTTTTTGTACATTCCATAAATAAAGCAGAGTGACAAGGGGAAGAGTGTGGCGCAGTGGCGCAGTGGTTAAAAGCTACAGCTTCAGCACTCTGAGGTTGTGAGTTCAAACCCATGCTGCTCCTTGTGACCCTGGGTAAGTCACTTAATCCCCCATTGCCCCAGGTACATTAGATAGATTGTAAGCCTGCCGGGACAGACAGGGAAAACTGCTTGAGTACCTGAATAAATGCATGTAAACCGTTCTGAGCTCCCCTGGGAGAACAATATAGAAAATTGAATAAATAAAATAAATAAATATTTCTGATCTTCTCCTTTTCTTCCTCCTTCCTATCCTTCTCAACCTATGGTCTATAGTTGTTGGGTTTTTTTAAGATCATAAATAAAACTAGCTTGTTGGTTTTGGTAGGAGAAAACATTAGCAGAGACAGGTGTTTAATCATAAAACAAGAAAAGATTGAATCACTATTATTCCAATGGTGGAGGAGCAGCTTGATAGTTAAAACAGGAGACTGAAAACTAGGGGGCGAGGGAGGCACTATTCAAAGCCTGTTTGTCCATTGAAATCCTTGTAAATTTGGCAAATAAATTTCACTCTTCATTGTCTCAGGAACAACTTAGATTGTAAGCCTTTACGGGTAGACAGGGGCACTTTAACCATCTATGGGTTCTTGAGCAAACTTTTGTAGATAGAGTCCCCTTGTCCAGCGGCATCCTCGCTCCTCCCCTACCAGGTTTAGTGGTCCAACTTCTTTAGCCTCCTGCTGGCCAAGCCTCTTTCTGCTGAAAGATAATGCAGCATAAAGGTGCAAACCCACAACCTAGGTCATGCTTTGTTGACTTTATTGGTTCCACACCTCAGAAACAGGAAGTCCTAAGAGGTGGGGCATGCAGACCTATCAGAGGTGAAGCCTAGGCAACAGTTCTATGCCTCTATACCATTTTTAAATGGAAATAGCAGGTTTGAAGAAAGTGGGTAAGGATGCTGCTGCTGCTGCTAGACCAGGGAGGGGAAGGAGTAGGAAGAAAGATGCTAGAATAGAGTATACAGATGCTAAGGATGGCTCATCCATGCAAAAGAATGAGGTTTACTATTTTAGTGAGAGATATTGAAGGCTAAAGAGTATGTTTTTTTCTTGTGATGCATTTGGGCATAAATGTGGCATAGTGTCATAGAAACATAAGAATAACCATACTGGGTCAGACCAATGGTCCATGTAGCCCAGTATTCAGCTTTCAACAATGACCAAGCCAGGCCATAGGTACCTGGTAGAAACCAAAATTGTAGCAACATCCATGCTATCAATCCCAGGGCAGGTTATGGCTTCCCCCATGTCTATCTCAATAACAGACTATGGACATTTCCTCCAGGAACTTGTCAAAATCTTTCTTATGCCCATATATGCTAACCATTGTTATCACATCCTCAGGCAATGAGTTCCAGAGCTTAACTGCTTGTTGAGTGAAAACATATTTACTTCAATTTGTTTTAAAAATATTTCCATGCAATTTCATTGAATGTCCCCTAATCTTTGTACTTTTTGAAAGCGTAAAAAATCAATTCACTTTTACCTATTTTATACCACTCAGGATTTTAGAGACCTCAATCATATCCCACATAAGCCATCTCTTTTCTTTTTTTTATTTATGAATTTTTGAAATTAAAATTCACAAATATCCACTTGCTAAAGAAACATGGAAAAATAAAACAAATACTTTTAGATCCAAAACATATCTTTTAGAAACAATATACTTCTCCTATAATAGATCACAACAGAAGATCTAGGAACGGAATCATTAAACATGTTAATCCAATAATAGTAATATTACATTTTTAAAGTAAGGCTATAACAAACACCAGCAGTATTTTTTATACATACCAAAACCCTGCAATAACCTCAAACCTTAAACTATTTTCTTAAGATCTATGAAAGCTTTCAATTGTTCAGGAACAAAAAAATATATATTGTAAACCTCCCAGGGATATCAAACATTTACAAGAATAAAGGAGCCTAAATGTGGTTCCCAAGTGCAAAGTCTCTTGCCTATAAGCAAGAAAAGATTTACAATGTTCTTGTGTTACTTTTGTAACATCTGCAAAAATCCAAATTTTTGAACCGAAGAAAAGAGATTTAGCGTTATGGAAATAACTTTTCATAAGATTGTTCAAATCTGCTCAAAGACAAAAAAAACAATTAAAGTAGCCCGCTGTGTAATTTCTTTAATTGATTGTTCCAATATAGTTGACAGATTTTAAGTCCAATTCCTGTTGTACTGAAGATTGAAAATGTTGTGTTACTGAATTATCATCAAGGGACTTTTTTTGAAGAGCCCCTAAATAAAATACCTTATTTAATGAGGGAATCATTTGAGAGGAAAAATGTAAAATATCTATAAGGTATTTTTTGAACATATCAACTAGTAGAATCGCTTGATCCCTAGGAAAATTCAGAACACACAAATTCAGTCTTCTGTTGAAATTCTCCAACTGTTCTATTTTCCTTCTAAACTGTGACATCTTTAATTAAGGTACTTTGACATTTTGAGGAGATGCTATATCAGTTTGGATTTCTTGATGTTTTATAGTAGTGTCCTGTTTAAAGTCCTCAAACTGATTCGAGGGTAATCTCCTTGGGAGCGTATGGATCTCCAGCATCCTGAAAATAATCTTGGCATCCTTCTGGTGGGGACACACCCTCACTTAGAGCGTCCTGTGACTGCTTCCCTGGCATCACCTGGCACTTCAATTTCAATCCCATTTCTAACGCTGGACAAGAAAGATGGATTAGTTCCGGAGGACAGAGTGTAACATGCCATCTCTTTTCTAAGTTGAATAACGCTAAGCTCTTTAGTCTTTCCTCATATGAAAGGAGTACCATTGCCTCTATCATTTTGTTTTCTCTTCTTTCCTAATTTTGCTATATATTTTTTCAGATACAATGACCAGAATTGAATGCAATACTCAATACAGAGGTATGATAATATTCTTTGTTTTACTTACCATCCATGTTCTAATAATTCCAAGCACCATGTTTGATTTTTTTTTTTTTTTTACAGTTGCAACACACTAGGCAGAAAATTTCAGTGTATTGTCTTTGATGACACCTAGATCTTTTTATTGGGTGCTGACTCCGTTGGACCTTAGCATCAGGTTAACTATAATTTTGATTAATTTTCTCAATGGTCATCTCTTTGTATTTGTCCCATATTGGTGGCAAAATTTATTTCAGTTTCCAAGATCTTTATTCAAATTTTCACAGTCCACATGTGTTTTGACACCTTTGAATAGTTTTGTGTTATCTGTAAGTTTAATCACCGTACTTGTTCTGATTTCCAGATCATTTAAAACAGCCCAGTATCTTGTTTCCAATAGAGGCCAATCCAGGTCACAAGTATCTGACAAAAACTCAAATAGCTGCAACATTCCATGCTACCAATCCCAGGGCAAACACTGGCTTCCTCTATGTCTCTCTCAATAACAGACTATGGACTTTTCCTTCAGGAATTTGTCCAAACATTTTTTAAACCCAGGTATGCTAACCTCTGTTACCTTATCCTGATGAAAAAATGAAGCCTGCAGAGGGGGCTGCTAGCTAGTCTTATTGACAAGTAAATGTCTTCACTTGCACTTATGAATGGATTTCAGCATCATAGATCACGTTACATATTTTAAACTTAACTATTTCAATTCCCAACACTAAATTGCATACACATTTATGAAATAAACCATCTGTAATTTAAGATCCTTCAAGAGGTAGGGTCTTATAATTTAAACCTGATTAGACATAAAGGTCCTGACTCTATAAACCAGTGTCCTGTAGACTTCTTGCTTTCATAATTTCATGTATAAAGAACTGCAATCCTGTCTAGTGTAGGTTTCCCACTTCACTTGTTCATTGCTTACAGTCACTTCATAACTGTGTGGCAAGATTTTATGTAAAGTAAAGAGGTGGGATCATGTGACTACACAGCTTATTCGCCTTCACTGGCTGTCTCCCTACAGTATATATATATAAATTTAAATTACACTACCTGACTCATAAGGCATTACGTACTATACACCATTATAACTGTCTTCTATCAGAATTCTGTGCAATCCTTCATGGGCTTTAAGATCTATGGACTCCAACTGCTTAGTTTTACTGTTGTTCAGCAAACTCACCATGAAAAAACCCGGTCATCAGCTTACTGTTTTTGATCTCCTACTCTTTGGAATACTTTGCCTCCCAATCTCCATTCTGAATTTAGCTTTTCTCAATTCAAGATGTAATTGAAAACCTACCGTATAAACTCAAATATAAGTTGATCCGAATACAAGTTGAGACCCCCATTTTTCCACCAAAAAAGGAGGAAAAATGGATGGGAGTTTAATATTCAAGTGCCCTGCTAGGTTCTGCACCCCCTCCCTCCCCTGCAAGGCTCTGCACCTAGCCCTTTTCCCTCCCTATTTTGCCAGGCTCTACACCCAGCCTCCCCCCCCTCACTCCCTGCCAGTCCCTGTGCCCTGTACCATCTCTCTCCCTTCTGATGTCTTGCAAAACTCCACCGGGTCTGCCACAGGATCCAGTAGTCCAGTAGTGGGCTGGGATACGAAGGATTCCATGTCTCCTGTCCCAACTGAATCCAAACCCCCCCCCACCCCCTCCCACAGTAGCTAATCAGCCAGCGGCCTCGAACAGAGCAGGAGGGCAGGAAGGTCTCCCCTGCTCCATGCACCGGCTGGCTACCAGGGACCCAAAAGGTAGGTGGGGGAGGTGGGAGGGAAGGGTGTGGTTTAGAGAATGACATGGTGGCAGTTACCCGTGGCTAGCTGCAGGTAGCCGCGGGTAACCCACCGAAATGGTGGGAAGGGAAAAGTGCTCACTGCAGGCATGGGGACAAGGCCATCCACTACTTGTCCGTTGATTAGATTGTAAGCTCTATTGAGCATGTTTTAATGTACAGTGCTTCATATGTCTAGCAATGTTATAGAGATGATAAATAGTAGTAGTGGTAGCAGCAGCAGTAGTAGTGGTATATCTGTTTCTATCTCATATCAAATTATCTCTGAAAGAGTGACATTCTCTGTCCTATCAAAAACAGGTGTTCCTTTTCTGTAATTTTGATTTTATTGTAAACCACCTTGATCCTTGTGCAGTAATGATGGGTTATCAAAATTTAAATAAACACAAACCACTGGAGCAGTATATGCCATTCAATGGCCTTAACCCAATGTTTATATTGGCAAGCTAATCCATCCTCTTGACTGTTTGTTGGAATATGAATGAACGTCTGACCCTCTAGTTACACATTGTCAGAATTTGCAATATGAATTTTCAGAAGTGATTTCCAGATGACTCCCACATATGCAAAAGGATGATCTGGCCAAAATACTGTTACAAGTTGAATAGTGGTAAATTTATCAAATACATTCATTTGAACTTAAAGGTTTGAACTCTGAGATGGATTTGTCAGTACTTGTATAATGGTCAGGTTGATGCTTGAAACATCAGGACCACTCATTCACAGCTTTGTATCAATGGTCTATCCGTGTTATATGTCTCTATTGCAGCTGCTTTGGAAGAATTACAACTGATAGCGGGCGATTTGTTAATGAGAAAAAGGCTTCAGCATATGACAGCTTGTGATGTCAAAGGCTGACCATTTAAACCTGCCAATATTGTGAGCATGGTGGACTCCCTTTTGTCTGATACAAGATGGGGCAGTGACCTCTATGGTTGTTTGAGAGAATGCAAGCTTCAGATAAGCTTTTGCTGCTGTAATTCAAATGCAAGTTCAAGATAAGCTGTGATAAACCCAATAAATTTCCCTTGAGGCAGGCTTTATGCCAAAACATCTGGAAGATGATAGAATCAATTTTGGGATTACAGAGCAAACAATTATTAGCATGCATTGACATGCTTATACTGATGTGAATTGAACTTGCTTCAGAGAAAGAGCATATAAGGAAAAGCTTTATAAAATGATGCTTATGTAAATGATTTATGCTATACTACCACATTATACTTTAACTTCACATGTGGCATAATTGACACCCTAACATCCTTCATATGTGACACTATAAACACATGAAAGTTCAAGTTCAATTTATTTGATATACCACATTTTCCAGATAAATCTATCCACTGTACCTATTGAACTTACTATTTTTGGATTAATTATAAGGAGTAGCTTTTGGGAATTCATTAGTTTATCAAACCACTATGTCCACATACTTTATTATTTGAATTCTCATTTTGTTGTGCTCTGCTCAGTGCAGGAAGTTCATCTTTACAGTGGGGTCAATATTTAAAAGGATTTAACCAAGAGAGAGATAGGGACTTCTCTCTCGATAAACTATATTAAACTGGCCATGTCTGGATATTCAGCAATACAAAACCAGGTAGTGCCACTGTATATCCCCCTCTGACTGCCCAGTTAACTTCCAGGATATCTCACTAACCTACATATTCAATGCTGGAGGCCAGGCACTTGCTCGCATTGAATATCCAGGGTTAATTCAGACTATGCTGCAAGCTGAATACCAGACTCGGTGAGTTTTGGCATTCCAATATAAGGGTCTTATTCTATATATTGCGCCCAAAAAAATCAGCACCAACTAGATTTATTTTGTCTTTGGGACTTCCCAAATATATGATTAGGGCTCTTCAGATTGCTTAAAACGCCACAGCATATCTGATTTCTGGAACTTCTCATTTGACCATATTACTCTAGGGTTAAAAGAATTATACTGATTACCCATTCAATTCAGGATTTCATTTAATATTGCTGTTTAAAGCTTTAAATTATATGTTTCCAGTTTGACATCAATCTGCTAACAAGGGACTATGTGATGCACCTTCCTTTAGACACATTAAATTAGACAGGTACAGAGAAAGAATGTTTATTATTGCCGGACCTGTGTTTTGAAATTCTCTACCTTTTCATGTTAGAGAAGTAGACTTATTTCTGAGCCTTTTTGTTCATAGAAACATAGAACATGCTGGCAGATAAAGGCCAAATGGCCCATCTAGTCTGCCCATCCACAGTAATCATGCAGACCTATACTTAATTGTCTATAATTTTAAAGAATTGAAATTCCTGAGCATATTTTTTTATGTTTTTATTTTAATATTTGTATTTTGATTTGTCTGTTTTAATTATGTTTTTGAATTGTAAGCCACCCAGAATAGTAGACGGTGTGTGATAGAAATTTTTAAAAATAAATGCATTTGTGCGATTCCATAAAAGGTACCTTATAGAATCATGATAACTGCCAGTATATGTCAACTTTTAGGTCAAGGAGAAACAAGCTTAAATCCCTGCACTTGGCTCCCTTTTATCAAGATGCGTTAGGGTTTTTAATCACTGGCCGCTGTGGTAAAAGCTCCAAAGCTCATAAAAAGGGGGGGGGGGATTAATTTGTGTATGTATCAGGTGTATTCTTTAACAGTGCACATAAATTCTAGGAACACTCATGATTTGCCCATGTTCCTCCCCACATGCTCCCTTTTCAGATTTGGTTCACAGCACTTTATGGAATATATCAATAACGTTATGTGTTACTTTAATTAGTTCCAATTAGTCTCAGTTATAAGGTGTTACTTTGCCAACTATCAGCATCAGTTAGGCTTGTTAACCCTTTCAGGACCATAAGGATCGTAGGCCAATTTTTGTGGTTTTGACGACATTTTTATGGTAAAAAGGGCTTGCAGATGCCAAAAAAATTGAATTTTTTTTGTGAAATATCATTATTTTTATTTAAAAAAATCACACTTCTGGCTTATGGACAGTGTGGCAAGTGAATCTTCTCGTCAATCTGGCAACGACGCTAATGAATGAATGTCGGAACCAGTTTGTTTACATAAAGGCAGTATCATATGGAATCCGTACATATCAAATTTAGAACTGTAGACTATCCCAATCAAAATTTATAGGATTTTAAAGTTATGGGACAAATATGTCCCTTGGTCCTGAAAGGGTTAAACAATTAAGTTGTATGCACTGATTTGCACACACAAGTGTGGTGCAGTCATTGAAAGTTATAACCTCAGCACCCTGGGGTTGTGGGGTTGTGGCCCTATTTTACAAAGGCACGCTAAGAGTTTTAGCGTGGATTTAGCACGTGCTAAATCAACATGTACGCTAACACATCCATAGGATAACAAGCACGCGTTGGCATTTAGCGTGTGTTTAGCACGTGCTAAAAAGCTTAGTGCACCTTTGTAAAAGAGGGGGTTAATCTCTGTGCTACACAGAGGGCTGATTTCTTTTCAGTATTCTAAAGCATCGACTTAGTTAGATATACTTCTCAATGTCATCTTTAATGATGGCAAATACAACTTCTACTAAAGCTAGTAAATACGATCTGAATTTCAGCATAACAATGGTGTTAAAGTAGTACAAAATGGAGCTGCTGTACCCTGTATCCTCACGCACTCTGAGATCAACTGATCAAAAACTTCTTTTTATCCCCTCTATCAAAGACTTCTACAATACACGCAAAGTAAATTTCGCAGTAACTGCCCCTACCCTCTGGAATTCCCTGCCACAGCAACTCCGCGACGAATCACGACTCGACAAATTTAAGACAGATTTTAAAACTTTTTTATTTCGTGATGCTTTCGCTAACACTTAGAGCCATCATTCCTTTTTTTTTTTTTTTTAATTCTATTCATCAATAATAACCGCTTTCTTTAAAGCGTCCCTCTCCATTATATTTTATCCTAACCCCACTATCTCCATTTTTCTTCTCAAATATGTAACTTCACCCTCCCTTCCCTTCTATCCTCACTGTCTAGTTCGTCTGGTAATGTTATTTGTATATACACAATACCTTTTTTTTTAGTTTCTTTTAGTTTCTCTTTCTTTTAAATATATTGTTAACCAGCCAGATATTAATTTGATGGTTGGTATATCAAAATTAATAAAACTTGAAACTTGAAGCCTACAAAAAAGGCAGGGTGTAGCAATGGAGACAAACATGTAAGAACTGTGTTCAATCAAAACAGTGCTAAAGCAACAACTTACCATAAGAATAGCCTTACTGGGTCAGACCAATGGTCCATCAAACCCAATAGACCGTTGTCACGGTGGCCAATCCAGGTCACCAGTACCTGGTCAAAACCCAAGGAGTAGCAATATTCCCTGCTACCGATTCAGGGCAAGCAGAGGCTTCCCCCACCCCCTCCGTGAAGTTGCCCAGCAGGAGGGATGCTCACTCACTCCCACCACCACCCTCGAACCCCCTTTCCCCTGCAAATGTCCGCAGCAAGAAAGATGCCCACTCTATCCTGCCACCACTCCTGAAACCCCTGACAAATCCCCTGGCAGTAGGGATGCCCACTCCCTCCTGCTGCCCTCCCCTGTAGCTCCCCCCCCACCCAGCAACACTCCTTCTAGAGCCCCCCACCTGTAGACCCTCCAGCATACCCCCTAACCAGTAGACCCCTCCATGGTACCCTTCAACTCCCCTCCCCCACACCCTCCCATACCTTTTAAGGTGAAAGTCTGACTGGTCCAGTCCAGTCATTATTAAGATAGACTTTGGAAATTCACTGCTAATTCCTAGGATAAGCAGCATATCATAAAATGTTTTACTCTTTGGGTTGACCACTGCTTGTGACCTGCGTTAGGCACTGTTCGGTCTGTCTCAGTATGGCAGCTCTTATGCTCTTTGCTAAAACAGTAAGAATTAGGGGCATAGTTAACAAAGTGGGCTACCATTAAGGCATGTTATTTAACCACTAACTTGTGTCATTTTATGCAATGAACCCTAATTACCCAGAACTTGAGTTAACAACAAAATAAACATAAATGTTAACACCTTTTTACCTTGCTACCACAAAAGCCTCTGCTCAGTCTGAAAAAAATATGTGCACACACAGGTTAGATGTGCATAATTATATTAGCATAACAGTTGGGTAGGTTTTATATGAACCTTGTAGTTATGCGCATAAATAATTCTAAAACTGCCCTCATTGTTTCCAAGAAATAAACCAATTCTGGATATTCAGCCAGCTTTGGGCTGAACAGTGACTGACTGATACCAGCACCAAGACCTAGTGTTCAATGCTGTGCTGTTTCTGATGACTACCACTAACTGGTTCTTCAATACACCTCCTTAGATCGTAAATTCTCAAATTCTGAATGATGACTTCTTATTTGTATATTTATTTATTTATTCCACCAAAGTTCCTCAGTGAGCCACACTTGAACTCTCAACAAGAGAGCCTGTGTGGTGACTATCCTCATCAGAACTTAAAGACCGGTGTTTAATCTGTATCTAATTTATTTTTGTAAGGTTTATTTTATGCAATTTTTAATTTCTTAATTAAAGTGCCAGTGCTTATTCTTAAAAACAATTTTTTAAATATTCATAGATTGAAACTTAGCTTTAGAATCATTGCTGTTTCATTCCCCACCAGTGCGTTTCATTCTTCTTCAGGGTCGAGGAAAGTACTGCAAAAAACAATACCTCCCCTGTCCCTCCATTCCTCTAGGGTATACATATTCAGAGATTCCAGTCTCTCCTCATACATTTTCTGGCGCAAGACTCCTATCATTTTTGTTGCCCTCCTGGACCGCTTCAAGTCTTCTTACGTCCTTCGCCAGATACGGTCTCCAAAACTGAACACAATACTCCAAGTGGGGCCTCGCCAATGGCCTGTACAGGGACATCAACACTTTTTTCCTTCTACTGGCTACGCCTCTCTTTATACAGCCCAGCATCCTTCTGGCAGCAGCCACCGCCTTTTCACACTGTTTTTTCACCTTTAGATCTTCAGACACTATCACCCCAAGGTCACTCTCCCCGTCCGTGTATATCAGCTTCTCACCTCCCAGCATATACGGTTACTTCGGATTATTAATCCCCAAATGCATTACTCTGCATTTCTTTGCGTTGAATTTTAGTTGTCAGACACTAGACCATTCCTCTAACTTTTGCAGATCCTTTTTCATATTTTCTATTCCCTCTTCAGTGTCTACTCTGTTACAAATCTTGATATCATCTGCCAAAAGGCACACTTTTCCTTCTAACCCTTCAGCAATGTCACTCACAAACATGTTGAACAGGATCGGCCCCAGCACCGAACCCTGAGGGACTCCACTACTCATCTTTCCTTCCTCCGAACGACTTCCATTAACCACCACCCTCTGGCATCTGTCTGACAGCCAGTTCCTAACCCAGTTCACCACTTTGGGTTCTAACTTCAGCCCTTCAAGTTTGTTCAAGAGCATCCTATGAGGAACCGTATCAAAGGCTTTGCTGAAATCCAAGTAAATTACATCTAGCATATGTCCTCGATCCAGCTCTCCGGTCACCCAATCAAAAAATTCAATCAGGTTCGTTTGGCACGATTTACCTTTTGTATAACCATGTTGCCTCGAATTCTGTAACCCATTAGATTCAAGGAAGTACACTATCCTTTCTTTCAGCAACACTTCCATTATTTTTCCAATAACTGAAGTGAGGCTCACCGGCCTGTAGTTTCCCGCTTCATCCCTGTGACCACTTTTATGAATAGGGACCACATCCGCTCTCCTCCAATCCCCAGGAATCACTCCCGTCTCCAGAGATTTGTTGAACAAGTTTTTAATAGGACTCGCCAGAACATCTCTGAGCTCCCTTAGTATCCCTTAGTATCCATCGCTTTGTCCACCTTCAGTTTTTCAAGTTGCTCATAAACACTCTCCTCCGGGCGTAGAATCTATTCCATTTTCTCGTGTAACTTTGCCAGACAATCTCGGTCCTTCTCCAGGATTTTCTTCTGTGAACACCGAACAGAAGTATTTGTTTAGCACATTTGCTTTTTCCTCATCACTCTCCACATATCAGTTCCCAGCATCTTTTAGTTTAGCAATTCCATTTTTCATCTTCCTCCTTTCACTAATATATCTAAAAAAAATTTGTCTCCCTTTTTTACATTTTTAGCCATTTGTTCTTCCATCTGTGCTTTCGCCAGACGTATCTCTCTCTTGGCTTCTTTCAGTTTCACCTTGTAGTCCTTTCTGCACTCCTCTTCTTGGGGTTTTTTATATTTCACGAATTTAGCACACACTAATTCTCTGAACGTGCATTAGAGGTGCATTAAACCTTAATGCTGCTTGATTAATATTATTCCCCCCTCAAAAAAAAAATTTCTAGCATCACAAGATATAAATCTATCTCTAGCAAATATAAGCAAATGGTGACTAGTAAAACAAATTAATTAAAAATGTGGTCCCTATTAGAATTACTGTACCTCGTGGCATATTTCTAGATTAATTGTCATTCTAACTAGGTATTTAATAGATAGATCATTAAAAAAATATCTTACATCCCAAAACCAACATTTCTTACTGCAAAAATATAGTTTCAAAATCCAGTTATAATTTGGTTTCACGGCAAAGATAAACAAAAGGTTAGAACCAAAGATCTCTTCTCACTGTGAAGCATCTAGGACATGAGTGATATTTAAACTGTCAAGTGACAGCTATCCCTCTGAAACACTTTCCCACTATATGTCATTGCTTTTCCGGAATGACTGTAATAAATTATGGTGACTGAGTGAACTGCATCCCCTCTAAGTTTGAGCATATCTAATCATTCATTTTTTAAGTAGATCACTTTGGGTAAAATAGAAAACCTTAGGGAATTTTTCAACCTCAAATTAAAGTGTCTGGCTTGATTTTTGACATGAATAAATTAGTTATCCTTAGGCATGTCTAAACTTGAAACTTATATTGATTCAGCACATTCACCAAAATCTCAATTTTTCTTCTGTCTGTTATAACCCAAAACTAGGACTGGACTTGTCTTTGTAACATGAACACAAGAGGAAGTCCTAGACTAGGAAGAGTTGCCAAAGTGCTGAGAGTGTATATAGGAGGTAATTCAAAAACTTGGTCCCTCAAATTAGGTGTAATAGGTGACAAATCTATTATGGCACCAAAGACATTATAGAATATGGGGCTCATAATTTTTTTTTTTTTTTTTAAACCTTTCTAAAAGTGGCCTAAATCGGTACTTGGATGATCAAAAAGACAGATCATCCAAGTATCGATAATCAAAGCTAGGTTTAGCCTTTACCTTGCCTCTGAACGCCTAGAGCGAAAAGAGGTATTTTTAGAGAAGGGGAAAGGGCGGGAGGTGGGCCGACTTAGACTTAGTTGTTCTGAAAGTATAATCAAAAGTCTAGGAGATACGTTTTGACTTAGACCAAGTCAAAACAGGTATAAATTCTGAATAGGGGCCACTGTGGGGGGCACCTTCGGCAGGAGGGCTTGGGATCTTTCCTGCCGGTTTTCATGGGGATGGGGGTGGGGTTCGGGTGCCGTCTACAGCAGGAGGGTTTGGGATCCCTCCTGCCAGTATTGTTGGGGTGTGTGTCAGGGGGCCATCTTCGGCAGGAGGGGGGTGTCACAATCGCGATTGCGGCAGAAGAGATTAGGAATCTCTACTGCCGCGATCATTGAGGTGGGGAGAGGGCAGTTACAGGATTCTGTAACCAGCATTGTTTTTTGACAGACGCCGTTTACAGAATCCTGCTTTTAGGCGAAGGACTGGCCTCTCCTTCACCTAAAAGGTCTGGGTTTGGGACTTGGGAGATTTTTTGGTCGGGAATGTGGTGTATGGATAGATATAGTGGCAGTCTGGGCTAGTAGATTGCTGAACGTGCAGGTAGGCTATTCTGAAAAAAAAAAAAAATCAATTTTGATTTTTTTTTTTTTAATGGACATTTCCATGCTGCCAACTTCAGCGTCTACTGACTTAGGCCAAAAGGGGACTTAGATTTTTATTATTATTATTATTTTGCTCCTATAAACCCACTTTGCTCACTTATGCTAGGTTATTCTATAAGTTGAGCTTTTATTATATTTTTATTACGTTTAAACTATTGATATATTTATATTATGTATTGCACTAACAAAATTTCATGTCTATCTGTGTTGTTACTTATTTATATGTTTGTATTGATCTTTTTATATTTGTTTAATAAGTGATTAATTTTATAAATTGCTACACAAAATAAGGAAGCACACTTCAATCTGCTGAGGGTGTGACATATTTATAGCAATTTAGAAAAAACAACCTCAAAAACTCAACAAGCAAAGAGAGCAGAAAAACTGCCCAAATGAGCTACGCTTTTCTGGAGCACAGAAAACTATCATTGGCTGGTGTTGCCAGAAAAAAAAAAAGCGTGCAACTAAAAAATTTTTGTTGTTTTGAAAATCGTCTAATTATACATCCTGACGATCTGATCTTCCAAGTCGCTAAATCGTTCATCTTTATACCATATTTTCGTCCAACTTTTCGTCTAAGTCCAAAATGCCTAGAACAAGCCCTGCTGGACGTGGGAGGGGTCTGCAAAGTGATGGACTGCACACCCAGACATGCCATCTAAATAGTGGGGTACCTTACAGGGCACTGCTGTGAACTTCACAAAAAGGGTGCCATGGATTCTCCTCACCACAGCTCCCTTATAGGTGACGGTGAGCCCCCCCAAACCACCTCCAGAATCCCCTAGACCCACTTATCTACCACCCCAATAGCCCTTATGGCTGCAGGAGCCACTTATATGCCAGTAAAAAAGGGTTTTGGGGGTGTATAGGGGAGTGCACATGTTTAAGTATCAATGCAGTGATTAAAGGGGCTTATGGGCATGAGTCCTCATCACCATGAGTCCCTAACCCACTCCCAAGATGGCTTAAACAGCCTCTGTGCTGGACGACTAGGCTTTCCTATGCCAGGCAGCCAGTTGATGATGGTCTGGAGGCTGAATTTTAAAGATGTAATTAATATTTTTATGGGGGGTGGGATTATGAGCCCCATAGCTCATTTGGGCAGTTTTTCTGCTTTCTTTGCTTGTTGAGTCTTTGAGGCTATTTTTCTATATAGAAGAATACCAGATTCATCTGGTGTGATATAACATTAGCTGAGCTGATATCACTTGCTGATAATATTTATTGGATGGTGGTGTGGGTAAAATGGGGGAGGGTGCAGAGGGTGAGGGGAATATATGAGGTGATGTCAAGGGTCTGTAGAATAAAGATTGATAAGTTTATAAGAGGAGGTAAGAAAGGGTTAATAGACAGAGCTTGTAAGAAAGAAAAAGGATTAGGGAGGTTTCTAAGGTGATGGTTTCTAAGGGATTGGTTGGATGTTGTGGCAGGCTGGAGTAAGTTCTGTGAGGAAAGGGGAAGAGTAGAGTAGTCTCTTCAGGAAAATACTATCCCTCCCTCCCATGTGTGCTAGTGTTATGTTTTGTGTTAGTGTTGGGGGGTTTACAGGTTATATGTTTACTTGGGGTTGAGGTTATGGGGTTGGGGGGAGGTGGTTGCAGCTTTGGGCGTGGCAAAAAATGGGATTTGGCCCAGTTGGATCTGGGAGATGAGCAGTTAAATAAATGGAACACTCATAGGCGACACCGCTGCGAGGGGAAGCATGGCCCGGCATCACCGTGGGTCTTGTTTAGGGGAATGTTATAAGTTTAAAGATTTAACTGGAGCTAGTTTTGACACCAAATAGCTCCCTGGGGTGTATGAAATATGCATTGGGGATTTGTTGGTTTTGGACATGGAGTGTATTGTAAGTGGAGATAATACTCAGATAGACAATAAAGCTGTTGCCAAATATTTATTCCAATAAAATTAAGGCTATTCAGAGTGCAGTCCCTGAATGGAAAAACTTAAAAACTTATTATAGCTTGCAGATCCTTTGCTACCAGACAGATCTAGTAGGTCATCAGGCCGCCCAATGGTATAAAATGATTTCTGGATTTTTAAATAAGAAACCAAAAAGATAATCTTAGAGATATTTGGAGCATTGAGATTAAACACTATATTTCTGTGTCTCGGTGGCCACGAATTTGGACTTGGAGATTAAGATGTACAGCGTCAGCATCTATGAGACAAACATGGTTATTTCTATTACATAGGATATTTTGGACCCCAGTTCATTTAAATAAAATAGATAAATCCAAATCTAATAGATGCTGGCACTGTCATATTCATATAGGGACTTTGGCTCATCTGTTATATTTTTGTCCATTGATACTTGGTTTCTAGAGGTCAATTTGGGAACAAATTAATCTTATTCTTGAATCATCTATCCCCTTATTATATGAGGCAGTAATATGTGGTACGATACTTCATTTTAAATCTATATTGGATAAGCATAAAAGTCATCTTTTTCTAATTCTCACAGGAATAGGGGTTCAACTAATTACTCACAGTTGGAAGAACCATGATAGGATTAATTTTACTTTTTTGGTGGGTAACAGTGTGTACCACGTACAAATACGAAAGGATGATGGCAGAACATATAGGGAATAATAATGATGTTTGGAGTCCATTGACCAATTTTATTGCATTCTAATTGGGGTTATGTTTATTTCTTTTTTTTCATTTGATTCCTTGCACATCCGGGAGGGTATCTGGGTGGGGGTGGGAAATTATTTGGAAGAGTTAATTTATTCCATTCTATATATATATATTGAATTCATAGTTTATTATATTTTGGATTAGTATTTTAGACAAGAAGGGGAGAAAATATTTTTTCAATGTAATAATTGTAATTTGACAGTGTTTTTTGTGCAGATTCTCTGATATAACATTTGTATTGCACTTTTAAAGTTTAAAAAAATCAATAAAGATTAAAAAAAAAGTTGTGTGATTATTATTATTATTATTTTATAATCTTTATTAAATTTTCCAACTACAATTGTGCATATAAATAATCCATGCATCAAAAATTGATGGTTTCAATCAAAAATTTATCCAGAACATCAATAGTAAATCATTCACACTCCAAATTCAGCCGTGGATATATCAGCTCTATTTATTTGGCCTCAGATCCACCACTCCACCGCATCAGAAAACCTTTTAGCAGAGGGGGGAGGCAATATGGAAAAATTTCTAAATGAAAAAGAACAGCGTTGTATCTATAGATTGGATACAGTAGAGGCACGGGGTTTGAATATTTAGGTGGAATGGGCTTCTCTGATAGGATAACATCTGATAGGATAACATCTTCATCCAATGATAGGCAGGGGATATCAGCTGGTTTGAACAGGTATATTTAAATAGGTGAGAAAGACACCGCCGCCATCTTACTCTTTGAACTGTATAGGAGTCTGATGACATTAGCGGCTGTGGTGAGTTATATTTTAGTAGACTTTTAGTAGATTATTTATCTTATGAGAACAGGGAATTCAGTTTGATGAAAAACATTGACTGTGTTTTCCTTTCCATAGGGGGGAACCTTGATAAAGCACATTGGTGCGAAACATGTCAGGTCAAGTCTTCCCAGCCTGTATTTACTAAAGCTTCGTCTAATTTATTTATTTATCTGGTGAACAAAACCAATAAAATGTTTGAGCTCCTATCAAAACTTGAGCTGCTATTATAAATGTTAAAATCGCTACAATTTGCTATAACTAGAATAGAGAGTTTCAAACATAGAATATCAGGCCAATTATGAAGGGCCATGTAATTCTCCCTGCTAAAAGGTACTTCCCTTTTTAGAAAACCAGTGGCATGGAACGCTCTACTCCACTTCACAAGTTTTCATCCCTATAAGATGCGATACAATTTGCCTATTAGCCAATTTTTAAGAACACGTAGGGTATGCTCTTCTTTGGAGAGCTTTAAAGAACAAGCTCAAGGTCTCAGTCAAAGGTTTAGAGATAGGGGGTATCCAAATTGAGCTAAACATAAAGCATATTTAAGAGCACAATTTGCTCAGAGAGAGCTACTACTGGACAGGACCGGATTAATGAATAGGTGGTATTATTAACTGCATTAAATATTTGGTATAATAAACATTGCCTGCATGTTATAAATATAATGTCACACCCTCAGCAGTAAAGGAAAATAATAAAATACACACTAGTTGCTTTATATAATTGTTAATTTTACATATTTGCATGCCTATTGATCTTACTGGTTTATATTTGCTTTATTTATGGATGTAATATATTTTTGAAAGTTATATTTTAACTAGTCTTTAAGCCCGTTACATTAACGGGTGCTAGAAAGCAGCCTCCTTTCCCTCTCCCCCTCCAGTTCCTCCCTAACTGTCTCTCCGTAGCCCCCCTTCTGTCTCCCCCCCCTAAGCAAAATGATCTGCCTCCCAACACACCCCTCCCCCCGAAGCAGCCCCCTTTCCCTCTACCCCTCCAATTCCTCCCTGACAGTGTCTCCATGGTCCCCCTTCTGTCTCCTCTCCCAAGCAAAGCTGTCTGCCTCCCAACACACCCCTTCCCCCCAAAGCAGACCCCTTTCCCTCTACCCCTCCAATTCCTCCCTGACTGTCTCTCCGTGGCCCCCCATTTTGTCTCCCCCCAAGCAAAGCTATCTACCTCCCAGCACACCCCTTCCCCAAAGCAGACCCCTTTCCCTCTGGCCCTCCAGTTCCTCCCTGACTGTATCTCCATGGCCCCCCCTTCTGTCTCCCCCCCAAGCAAAGCTGTCTGCCTCCAAGCACACCCCTCCCCCAAAGCAGGCCCCTTTCCCTCTCCCACTCCAGTTCCTCCCTGTCTCTCTGTGGTCCCCCTTCTGTCTCCCCCCCAAGCAAAGCTGTGTGCCTCCAAGCACACCCTTACCCCAAAGCAGGCCCCTTTCCCTCTCCAGCTCCAGTTCCTCCCTGTCTCTCCGTGGCCCCCCTTCTGTCACCCCCCCCCAAGCAAAGCTGTGTGCCTCCAAGCACACCCTTACCCCAAAGCAGGCCCCTTTCCCTCTCCAGCTCCAGTTCCTCCCTGTCTCTCCGTGGCCCCCCTTCTGTCTCCCCCCAAGCAAAGCTGTGTGCCTCCAAGCACACCCTTACCCCAAAGCAGGCCCCTTTCCCTCTTCCTCTTCCTTCTTCCCAGTTCCTCCCTGTCTCTTCGTGGCTCACGTGATTTTCTCTTCTCGCGGTCTGGCCAGCTCCCTTAGTCCTTTGCCGCCGCCGCCACCCCCTTCCCTTCCCGCGGTCGACAAACCTCTTGCCTCCAGCAGCCGCCGCAGCACTGTAAACACGCTGCTTCGCGGCCTCTACTGCCCCGATTTGCTCTTCCGTGTCCCTAATGACGTCATCAGAGAAATGGAAGAGCAAATGAAGGCAGTAGAGGCCGCGAAGCAGCGTGTTTACAGTGCTGCGGCGGCTGCTGGAGGCAAGAGTTTTGTCGACCGCGGGAAGGGAAGGGGTGGCGGCGGCGGCAAAGGACTAAGGTAGCCGGCCAGACCGCGAGAAGGGTGGGCTGAGAGGAACCCGGGACCGTGGCAGAGGCTCGTTGCACAGTGTAAATACAGTTGCTCAGTGTGAGGCTTCCTTCGCTCTTCCGGGTCTGCATTATGACTTCTCAACGCGCCATCTAGCGCATGCGCAGTCGTGCGGCCACATCCCGACAGAAAAGGGATCAGGGAACACGTTTTGCTACTGCACATGCGCGGGCTAGCATTTTATTATTTAAGATTGGACTGTAACTATTTTGTTTGTTTTAATGTATATGATCTACAGTTGCTGCCCCTGAATTAGTCTTTCATAGATGAAACGTGGCCATGTTGGGCTATTATAATAAAAACAAATTTAAGCTTCCCTCCTGTGATCTACTCTTTTTTTTTTTTTAATCGCTACCATTAATTGTGGGTCGCATTGCCTCTTCCGCATGCGTACCATACATGTTCCACCCATGTGTTTGCCCCACCCCCTTGAAGTTATGTACTTACACACTGTTTATAAAATAGATCACAGTGCATTTTGCTGCATTTCTGCCCAGTTAGAATGTCACATGTACAAGGTCCATAATTGCATAGACCCATTAATAGAATTGCCTACATAATATCAAATTCCCACTGGATGGAACAACTCCATTAGAATGCTAGTTGAGCAAACTAGAAAATCTGTCATTGAAGTTTGATGAGGCTCCGGAGGCTTCAAAGGGTAACTACAGATTTTCTTTTTCTTTGATGATCTCAGAAAAGAAAAAGCAAATTGCAGATTCCTTCTGCTTTAGAGCTGAGCCCAGTTAGATAACAGCTAAGCAGTCAGTGAGATGCTGGATCCCCATATAAATTAGAACTGAGCTCCCATTTTACCAGTTAATTTGGAAAAGTATTGCACCCTTATCATAATCTTAGAGACTACATTTTCACATCTCAGGGACCAGTCTGATTGCCTAATTTTCAAATAATCCATATTTTGTCTCCCATTTTTTTATACTAAAGAAATATACAGAAACATATGTAGTTTTCAGAACACAATTTGGTTTATATATTTTTGCCAGATTCTTAAATACCAATTTAGTGGTGGGCTAATAACAATGGCTGAACTGCCAATTAGTGCCTACTTGTTCTATGCTGCTCTATTTATTCTCATTATACTTCTCTCTTAGTAATTCCTTCAATCTCATTAATTATGACTGGATTCTTCTTGGTCATAAGAAGATAAGAATTGCCACTGCTGGGTCAGACCAGTGGTCCATCCTGCCCAGCAGTCTGCTCCCGCAGTGGCCCCTAGGTCAAGGCCAGTGCTCCAAATGAGTCTAGTCTCACCAGTTTAGCATGAACTGGTCTAACTTTGGCTTGAAACCCTGGAGAGTATTTTCCCCTATAACAGACTCCGGAAGAGCGTTCCAGTTTTCTACCACTCTCTGGGTGAAGAAGAACTTCCTTATGTTTGTACGGAATCTATCCCCTTTCAACTTTAGAGAGTATCCTCTCGTTCCCCCTTCCTTGGAGAGGATGAACAGTCTGTCTTTATCTACTAAGTCTATTCCCTTCAGTATTTTGAATGTTTTGATCATGTCCTGTGATACGAGTGTGAAACGGATGTTATGAAAGAATTATTAATATTGAGTGACACTGCCTAGGATCCATGAAAGCTATTACAAGGAAACACAAGTATTATGAAAACGAGCCAGGCCAGAAATTTTTCAGCACCTACTGATAAACTGCCTATTATGAGAGCAAGTCATTGTCAGCACACGAGCAGAGCCAGGAGTTTTCAGCACCTGATGATAGGTGCTTAACAGAAACACACTCTCACCACATGAGATAAGCACGCGTTTGTACATCCAATCTGGCTAAAGGGGGTAGGGGAAAAAGTATCCAATCCATAAAGAGGGGCTGGGTATACAACCCACGAGCTACCCCACGAGCTAAGCTAGATGTTTTCAAGACATACTGATTGGAGATTACATTCTCAACATGAGATAAGCACGCGTTTGTATATCCAATCTGGAAAAAGGGGATGGGGAAAAAGTACAATTTAAGGGGGGGGAGTTACCTGTAAGGAAGGGACATTTCTTTTCCATTGCTGACGAGCTGTGTGATGACATATTGAATAAGCCTCCTGATTGTGGTCCCCCCATCGGAGTGATGCAATAACCGGTAATGTATTGATTCAAACTCTGTACTTAATCAATGATTATGGCTAGAAATATTGTATATATGTAATAAAACTTAATTTGTATACTATTTTGATTTCCTGGCATTCTGTCCAGTGTGGAAAGTGACTGAAGGCCTTTTTATTTTGCCTTTTTAAAATAGTAATACATTAATTGGCGTAGTCGGCAGGATTTCTCTAAAGAAAACCTGAGTGCTCTTGTGATACAGGAATGTTCAGGAAGAGAGAGAAATCCTCAAAAGAACCTACAGAGGTGCCCGGCTGGACCGAGGCACCGTATAATTTAATAGCACAAGAACTAGCCAATAATCATGGATTAGCAGAGTCATGGGAAAAGGTTCTGGGAAGTGCAGAACCAATTGATCTTGTACAAGCTTTAGGAAAATGCCCCGATAAATCGGGTGATGTAGTGGCTTTGGCTCGAAGGAGCCGGGTATTAACTTCTGCATACCGAATAGTGCACATTCGGTTATGCAAACAGCAGTTCAGGAACAAATTAAAGCAGAACGGGCGCAGGTGGAAATAGAGAGGCGTTGTCTTATGCTGGAATGTAGTGATAAACTTTGAAGAGATAAGTTAGATCACTATCTGCAGTTCATATTGCTGCCATAAAATATAAGAAAAGGCACGGAAAAGGCGCGGTCGAGTAAATAGGATGTTGGAGTAAAAGTTCCTTTGTTTGAAAGAGTAAACTGCAAAGGGAGGGATTTTCACCCCCACCTTTTTCCTCCTTCAATGCTAACACGTGAACTTGACGGGTTTTTTTTTTTTTTTTGAGTTTCTCCTTTGTTCAATACTAGGCAGAGGGGAGGGGGAAGTGGGAGGAAAGAGGAAAAAGGAGAGAGACAGCATGGGGTCTGTCTGCAATTCTACGAATGTTGCAAAAACAGGGATCGATATTTAAAATATGCTTAAATATTAACAAATTATGGATTTAAATGTAGGAATTTGTAATGAAATTAATAATGTAAGCAAGGAACCAAAGGGTTTATGGATAAAACTTTACCAAGCCTTATGCTATTTGGAGTTCCGATTAGCCGATATAAGCTACTTGAAGTTAATTGAAAGTTGTTTTTCTGTTCAGGAAACAAAGAAAGTTTATTTAAGTTTGAAAGAGTTTCTGTAGGGTAGATCTATGCTGTTAAGAACAATGGAGGTAATTTAGAAGCTGTTTGCCTGATGTAGCCTGAATTTTTTTTTCTTTTCCTTGTTTCTTTAAGAGATGGTTAAAAGCAGGGAGATAGTCTGTAGAACGAACGTACAAGAATGTGGAAGAAAGCTTTGTGAGACGTGTTAAGGAAGGATGTGCCTTTGGTTGTAGTAACAAGCAGGCTGACTAGTCACTGTCTGAAGGCTGGCCGCGGACTTTTCAGCAGTCCGAAATAAGTTTTTAAGAACGATAAAAGAATATTGGAAATGTTATAAAATGTTAATGTATATTCCTGTAAGTAGGTTTCAGGTTTGTTTGAACGTGCCCAATCTACTTTTACTAGGCTACCACAGGGATGGTTACATAGTCCTACCATTTGTCCTCAAATAGTAGCGGAACATTTAGATAAATTTAAGAAATTCACCTCTATACAAATTTCTCATTATGTTGACGACATATTGATACAGGGAACAACGAAGGAAGAGGTGAAAGGGCAGTTGGATTTATTAATTGACCATATGAAAAAGAAGGGAAGGGAAATAAATCCAACAAAAATACAAGGACCGGCAACGTCGGTAAAATTTTTAGGAATTCAGTGGAATAGAGGATATTAGGGAAATCACAGAGAAAGCAAAACGAAAAATATTAGATTTTCCCACTCCAAAGAATATACAAGGTAACTAGTAAAAAATATGAGTTTATGTGGGGAGAAGAACAGCAGGTTGCTTTTGAAAATGCTAAACAAGCCATACAGACCACTGTAGATTTGTGGCCCATGAGAGAGGGGGAAGTGGAATTACATGTATATATTCCCTTCGAAAAACAACTTTTAGCATGTTATTGGGCGTTGGCTGAGACCGAACAGATTACTGCGGCCACAAATTCCAATTATGCAATGGGTAATGTCTGATCCCAAGTCAAATAGAGTAGGATATGCTCAGGAACAAAGTATTATTAAATGGAAATGGTACATTTCTCAAAGAGCTAAAATAGGTGAGCATGGGGTAGCTACTTTGCACGAAAAAATAGCTAATATTCCTAACGAAGAGCTGGAAATCATAAAGCCAGTATATGCTCATGAATTCCCAGTGAAATGGGGAGTGGAATATCTTTTTACTGACTCCTGGTCGGTCGCTAATGGTCTTGCTACATGGTTAATGGGGTGGAAGTCCCATAATTGGTTAATTCATGGTAAGGAACTGTGGGATAAAGAATTGTGGCAAGACATAGAAAAAATTGTACAGGAGACAATAGTGTCAGTATTTCATGTAGATGCACATATGCCTGTTGATTCAATGGAACGATTGTTTAATTCCCAAGCAGATGCCGCAGCTACCATTTCTGTAACAACTACTAATGAAATTCCTAAGGTGGAAGAATGGTTGGAAGGTACAGCCATTTGGGCACATCAGAAAAGTGGACATCTTGGAGAAAAAGCTACTTACAGGTGGGCTCAGGAACGAGGGATTCCTTTGACAATAGATGTGATCTAACATGTGATCGGAAAATGTCCGGTGTGTCAACATATCAAGAACGGGAAGTACCACATAAGGTAATGGGGCACGGGGCGATTTGCCAGCCCAGATTTGGCAAATGGGTTTCATAGGACCGTTACCCGAAAGTCGTAAATGTAAATATATGTGTACTGCTGTAGATTATTACTAGCATTCTCTTGTGCTTCTGCGTCACAATGGAGCACTCTAAGGACTTTGGACATGATTATTCAGTATTATGGTATGCCCTTAAGGAATTATCACTTTAGGGGGAGTAATTGATGCTGATTATCAAGGGGAGGTTAAAGTCATATTGATAAATTTAGGAGAAAATGATGTAATAATTGCGAAGGGGGAACGAGTAGCTCAATTGTTATTGATACCAATCTATATCGTGCCAATTAGGGAAATAACCCCTCCTTCTCAGTTGACTGTAAGAGGGGAAGAGGAGTTTGGAGCTACAAATACCGTAAACGTAGGAGCCAAAATCTGGATTAGCAATCCTAAAGGACCTCCGGAACCAGCGGAGGTGATTGCAATCGGGAAAGATAAGGCTCTCCTTGTAATGAAACCGGGAGTGGAAAAATGGGAATATGTCCCTCAGGAGAAATGTTATTTGAGAGAGTAATAATGTTTTCTGAAACTTGCAGATATGCGTGTGCCTTGGAATCCTTGGAATATGGTATGGGGTAAAAGGCGCTGCCCCCGGGCGACGTATTACAATTAAAGAAGGGGTCGTTACGTCATGGAGATGGAAGCATTCTTCAATGGATCGGAAGCAAGATAACTTCACTTGCAGCGCTAACTCCAGATGTATCATTGCAAATGTGACAATAAAAGACCATACATGGATTACAGAAATTAAAAGCAATGAACACACTAGACCAATCGCCCAATACGTATTATATGAGGGACTAAACACTACCTTGAATATAACTGCAGAAGTGCTAGTCATGTGTTGTCAAACAGAAGAATTTATGACATGGAACAGTTCGACTCAGAGGTATTTTGTTACAAACAATTGTACTACATATATTGGAACCCAAATGAATATTACTGTGAATAGGTCTTATGTAGTATGTACTAATGCCACAGAAATTTATAACCGATCAATGTGGGTAGAATTTGTGGTATTCATAAAAAATGATACGGCCAAGATAGATCCGGGACAAATAAAGAGATTACCATCCACATGTGAAATGGTAGGTCTACACGCACAAAAAATTAATGTGATGTTTGAAATATCATTTCCTCCCTCTTCTCAGTGTTCATACCGAGGAAGGAGAGCATGGTATGATACATTAATGGGGGGATATGGTACCATCACAGGTACTTTAAACACATTTGATATTGAAACATTGGCCAATAGATTACATAAGGCGGGAAGTAATATTAATGATGCTTTGACTATAGCTGCAAAATGGATGCCTACCATATGGCAATCTGCATTATTACAAACAGGGATTGATAATCAATTACTTAACCTAGCAAATGCCACAGCAGATATTGAATATATAATTGATCAGAAGGTTTCCAACATAATTAACTGGACTCTATGTACGTTACAAACCATGCAGCAACAACAACAAAAAGGAATTTTTCAATCTAAATTAATGACTGGAAATGAGCAGATATGGAGGACCGTGTTTAATAAAACTATACCAAAAACCTTTTGGATACAATTTCAAGCACCAGAAGTACAATGTAATGATACTCACTGCATAGGAATGTTTAAAATGTATAATGTTACAAAAAAAATTATTATGTGTAAATATGTAGTGTTACCCCTCATACTAGGGGAACCTCAGAAACAATTTTTCTGGGCACCTAAATTCAACGGACAAATGATTGATATGAATAATCAAACTCATGATTTAACATTTTGTGACTCCACATTGCAAGGACGTATTTGCAAATTACAATCAATAGTATATGAACCATGTTTATTACAAAATACTGTAAATGTGTGTGAATGGACCATATTACCGGTAACTTATCAATATATGATTGAAATAGCACCACGTGTAATATGTGTGGTGACTAATGAGCCAATAATACCAAAAATGATAGTACCGTTTGTAGGATGCTTACACAATATGTCAACACTTCTTTGGCAGAATCAAACTTATGTTTTAACTCCTGATTTAGGACTTAAAACAAATGTACTCTGGGAAAACAATTTTTCCGTTCCAAATTGGGATTTGAAGTTGGAAAAGTTAAAGGCAATAATACAAGGATCCCGTAGGATAAATCAGTCCATAAGGAATTTGAACAAAAGTATATTAGAGCACCAGATTAGTACTACCATTGTAGCAGATCAAATTATTCATATTGGATCCACAATTGCGGATGCAACTTCGCATCACTGGTGGGATGTGTTTCTGGGCTATGCACCATCAGCTACTACCACTTTGAATTGGCTAATTCACCCTTTACTTATTCTAACCATAGTAGTACTTGTTTTGTCCTTGTGGAATTGTTACGTGGTTTACTATGCTGTAAATCAACACGGCCCACGATGGTATCCTATGGCAGTGTCACTCAATAAGGACCGAATGTGATACGAGTGTGAAACGGATGTTATGAAAGAATTATTAATATTGAGTGACACTGCCTAGGATCCATGAAAGCTATTACAAGGAAACACAAGTATTATGAAAACGAGCCAGGCCAGAAATTTTTCAGCACCTACTGATAAACTGCCTATTATGAGAGCAAGTCATTGTCAGCACACGAGCAGAGCCAGGAGTTTTCAGCACCTGATGATAGGTGCTTAACAGAAACACACTCTCACCACATGAGATAAGCACGCGTTTGTACATCCAATCTGGCTAAAGGGGGTAGGGGAAAAAGTATCCAATCCATAAAGAGGGGCTGGGTATACAACCCACGAGCTACCCCACGAGCTAAGCTAGATGTTTTCAAGACATACTGATTGGAGATTACATTCTCAACATGGGATAAGCACGCGTTTGTATATCCAATCTGGAAAAAGGGGATGGGGAAAAAGTACAATTTAAGGGGGGGGAGTTACCTGTAAGGAAGGGACATTTCTTTTCCATTGCTGACGAGCTGTGTGATGACATATTGAATAAGCCTCCTGATTGTGGTCCCCCCATCGGAGTGATGCAATAACCGGTAATGTATTGATTCAAACTCTGTACTTAATCAATGATTATGGCTAGAAATATTGTATATATGTAATAAAACTTAATTTGTATACTATTTTGATTTCCTGGCATTCTGTCCAGTGTGGAAAGTGACTGAAGGCCTTTTTATTTTGCCTTTTTAAAATAGTAATACATGTCCCCTCGCAGTCTCCTCTTTTCAAGGGAGAAGAGGCCCAGCTTCTCCAGTCTCTCACTGTACAGCAACTCCTCCATCCCCTTAACCATTTTTGTCGCTCTTCTCTGGACCCTTTCGAGTAGTACCGTGTCCTTCTTCATGTACGGTGACCAGTACTGGATGCAGTACTCCAGGTGAGGGTGCACCATGGCCCAGTACAGTGGCATGATAATCTTCTCCGATCTGTTTGTGATCTCCTTCTTGATCATTCCAAGCATTCTGTTCGCCCTTTTCACCACTGCAGCACATTGTGTAGATGGCTTCATGGACTTGTCGATCAGTACTCCCAAGTCCCTTTCCTGGAAGGTCTCTCCAAGTCCTTTTTGGGTTTTGACCCTAGTGCTTTGGAATCAACTTTCACATCTGCATCTAAACTAAACTAAACTAAACCTTAAGTTTATATACCGCATCATCTCCACGGATGTTGTGGAGCTCGGCACGATTTACAAGAACTTAAAATATAGGAAGAGAAGGAAAAAAAAGGTTTACATGAACCTATATATAGAAGAGAAGAGTAAGGGGGGGATAGAATTACATTTTAGTGAAAAGCCAAGTTTTCAGTTGCTTGCAGAATAATTGGAAGGAGCCCAGGTTCCGCAGCGGGGTAGTAAGGTCATTCCAAAGACCTGTGATTCTGAAGAGAACGGTCTACAGTTAGAATTAAATCAGCCTTGAAGACCTGTTTCCTCTCTAAAGATTTTTGATTGATAATGCTAAATAACAGGTGCCTAACCCCAAAATACACCCGCGATATGCTCCCTAACCATGCCCACTTTTAGGTCGACTCTTTAGACGCCTATCAAGTTGTACCTAACATTCAATTAACTTCAATTAACATGAATTTTGAGGTGCTAATTGCTAATCATCAATACCAATTAAGCCTGTTTACAAGGTTTACTTACACAATCAATTAAGTTAGGTACCTACATCGTCTAATTTTAGATGGATATTATAGAATTTATGGGTCAATGCATAAATAAATAAATATAAGACTCCAATGGAGTAAGATAGGAAATTAGTAGCTTACATGATCATATTTTTTAACTCCCAATAGTGGTGCAACAGAAGTATTCTGAATAATTGTAATCTCCTTATCGGAGATGATTTCAGACCTTGATATAAGGAATTGCAACAATGGAGATGATTGACTACCAAGGCACCTTCACCCAGTAAGCAGCTGACTGATAAACCTAATGAGAACAATATGGCAGCAATCACTGAGCAATTGCAGAATTTGCTGTTACTCATGGAAAACAACTCAGGAACTAAGGATATCAGAGCAGCTATTATACAGCTGAAGGACAACTTTACTAGTTTCAAAGCTCAGAGACAAAGGAGCATTCGTATAAGTATATTGCAAAATGTCATTAGACTTCCAAGATGACATCCTAAAGGAGGTTTTGGAGAATGTGGGTAACTGTAATAGAAAAAATATAAGAACATAAGAATTGGCTACTGTTGAAAACAGGATACTGGGCTAGATTGACCATCAGTCTGCCCCACTATGGCTATTTTTATGCTTTTTTGACATATTGTCAGTAGTGGAAACATCCAAATTCAAACAGGATCAGGAGAAGGAATGCTACAAATCCTTCATTCCCAGGTACAGGACTTAGATTGTAAGCCACTAGAGATATAATAATGTACCTGCATATAGTATATATAAACGACTTTGATAGTACAGCTACTCCTCACTTAACAATTGAGTTCCATTCATACAAATAGGTCAAGTGAATTGGTCAAGTGAGGAGTGTCTGAAGATCTTTCCTGCCCCCCCCCCAAAAAAAAAAAAAAAAAACACCTTAACTCCCAGACCTCTCCACAGCTTACCTTAAACCCCTGGTGGTCTAGCAATGAAGCAGGGCAGGAGTGATCTTCTTATGTTCCTGCCCCATGAAAGCTGTGATCAAAAAATGGCTGCCATGAGTTCCCACAGTAGTCTCACAAGTTTCAATGGTCTCACAAGACTGCCATGGGAACTAGCAGCAGCCATTTTTAATTGTGGCTTTCATGGGGCAAAAGCGTAGGTAGATCACTCCCCGCCCCGCTTGACACTGGTCATAAGTCCAGGCGGTCGTTAACCAAATAGGTCATTATGTGAGAAGTAGCTGTGCTCACAGAAAAGAGGTACATCAACTCTGTGACTATTTACCATACTTGGAAAAAAAGATGGGATGCTAACATTGATTTCTAAATCTGTTCAAGATTCAGTGATTTCACATACTGCTGATAAGGAGATATGCTGATCAATAATTATTATAGAGCTGAAATATCCCTTCATAAATGTTTGTACTCCTAATTTGTATCAACCTAATTTTTAAAAAAATATTCTGGAAGAAAATAAGACAGTGGAGATGACAAAAATAGCAACAAAATGTGCTTAATTGCCCTTTATTATGATTTTCACTGATAGGCCCAGGTTGTATATTGGCTAAAATGCCTACACCTAGAGTCTGAAAGTAACACGTAGGGATGGATTCCAAATGAAAGAATCAATGTGTTTAATTTTGTAGATCCACCAGCTAAATTAGGTCTTACAATTGTAAACCACAAATCAAATGAATTTTCACAGATAACCCAGCCCAATCTGATGTCACTTGGGTGCCACCTTTGAAGAATGAACATTTTGGACCTGATTCTATAAATGGTACCTAGGTTAAACACCACTAGGTGCCATAATTGGGGACACCTAGCTGAGTTCCTTGTGGAACTCAGAATTGAATAATGAGCTTAATTGGCATAATTGACTGCACTGTTAAAGACTCAGAGCAATGTCTAAGGGCTAGATTCATAAAGCAAACTGATCGTGTACTGATCGATTTGTGACCCCTTAACGAGCAAATTTCCCTCCAGCCTGATTCACTTACCTCTCCTGCGATCCACTTTGAATCCATGCATGCAAATGAGGAGAAACACATGCAAAGTAGACAGGGATGCGATTCACCAACCATAATTTTAAAACCAACTGGGCTAGCCAATCAATCCAAGAAGCGACTGCTGGAGACCAGTCGAAAACATATTTCCGACTCTCCCTGCTCTGCTCCGATCTGTCTCCTGCCTGCTCTCCCTGAATGCTGCCCTGCTCTGCCTCGATCGCTATCCTGCTCTGCCCCGATCTGTCTCCTGCCTGCCGCTCTGCTCTGCCTCAATTGCCACCCTGCTCTTCCCCATCTATTCTGCCCTTCCCCGCACTGCAAACCTGTGGTTTTAACCTGCGGGTTTAAAGCGAGTTAAAACCACGGGCTCGCAGCGCTAAAACTAAAAAAAGTTAAAAGTTAAAAAAAAAAGGTTGCGGCTCCGACAGTCATGCGCAGACCATCTATAGATGATCTTCGCATGCATGGGGATCGTAGAAAAGCGATCCATGCCGGCAGATAGGGGCATTTTTCCAGTCGCCCCCATCTGCATATTTTTCTTTTCTGAATTCATCGGACCTGCCCGGATCGGGCCTGATCAAGTAAGTTGGTAAATCTGGCCCTAGGTCAAGGCACCTACCTCAAAAGTGGGTGTGGTTAGAGGCAGAAAGTATGCATGGTATGATTTAGGCATTGTTAGGTGTTTGTGGTAGGTGCTGATAAATTAGGCCAGGAAAACCTTGGCCTAATGTAACGGTGCCTACCATTAGCGATGCCTAAGTCAAGCTAGGCTCTGGTAGACATGATTCTGTAAATGGCACACATTGGTTAATTGACAATCATGCAGAGTAGCACCTAGGATTTAGGTGCCATTAGGACCATTTATAGAATCAGGGTGATGTGAGCACATGTAATATTGTTTTCTTCACAAATGCAGTTTTTGAAGAGGGGTTGTGTGATGGGTACAGGATCAGCCAGAGAGAAGTTCTTCTGATCTGTGAATGTTCCAGGAACATTCATTTTTGGCCAAACCACATTTTCCAAATCCGAGTAGTATTCACACATGTTAATTTAATGGTGAGCTTGAAATTCAGTTTCAATGGACATGAAGGAGGAGGTTGTGTTCATTTGGTCAGAATAGCAAGACTCTTTGAACTTTGTAATATTCCAATTGGGCGTCATTTCTTAAAAGGAACCTGGAAAGTATAGATTGATTCAAAATGTATCTTACCTGCTGAACTGGAGTATTAATGCTTTTATTGATCGTTCTCTTTGTAAAGTGTAATATGCTTCATTTGATTCAGCTGTTAAGTTGCTATGCTAGGGAAAAGCTGATATTGAGTCAGCATTTCATTTGCTTTCCATTCATCCATACTCATTTCATTTACCAGGATGGAACCAGGCTACTAGCACTAACATTTATAAAGGATAAAGAACAGCTTTTAAACTAAGATGGGGTAGGGGAGGGGGGAAGACAATAGTCGCCCGGGAGTGGATGATTTAGGGTGGATACTATTGAAACAGAATATTTAGGAAGTTCCAATAATGGTTTCAATAATGGTGAAAAAAAGGCAGGTGTGTTTAAGAGGAATCAAATTATCCCTGTCATCTTCTCAGCAGCCTGTAGATACAAGGAAAAACACAATTTGAAGTGTTTGCATGCAAATGCTGAAAAATAAAATGGGAGAATGAGAACATATAGCGATAAATGATGAGGTAGACATAATATGCATCTCAGAGACCTGGAAAATTGAGGACAATCAATGAGACACTGTGTTACCTGGGCACAAATTATATCACAATGGTAGAGTAGATCAAATTGGAAAGGGGTTGCACTACATCAGTGGTCTCAAACTCGTGGCCTGCCAGGTACTATTTTGAGGCCCTTGGTATGTTTATCATAATCACAAAAGTAAACTACAACAGTTTCTTGATCATATGTCTCTTTACCTAAAATTACAATATTATTAAGACTTGGCCAAAAGGAAAGATTTATAAACTATAAAGAATTTTACCTCATGCAAAATTGTCATTTCTTTAATAAGACATTAACTATTTTATTCTGAGGCCCTCCAAGTACCTACAAACCCAAAATGAGGTCCTGCAAAGGGTTTGAGTTTGAGACCACTGCACTACATGGTTAAGGAGGGAATTCAATCAAACAAATTAAATATTCTGCATGACATAGATAGCAATGTGGAATCCATATGGATAGAAATTCCATGTCTGAAGGGAAGGAATATACAGGTAGAATTAAACTACTGTCCCTTGGGACAGAATGAACAAACATGAAGAAATGTTTTCAGAGATTAGGAAAGCTTGTAAATTGGGCAACAGTACAATAATGGATGATTTTAATTACTTATTATTCAGCCAACTCCATGAAGATAGCGATAGTGTCAATCTGAAAAGGATGCCGTGGGAAAAGTCATCTAGTAAAATAAACTGATATGACGGCAAGAGCAAAAAGGGGATGGAGTTAAACTGACATCACAGGGGCAGAATAAAAGTTGCAAAAGAACATAAAACAAAAATGATTGTGTCTATACTGAGAACAGTGAAAAAAATATGGGGCTCATAATCAAAACAAAAAAAGTCTAGAGTGGCCTAAATGGGTACTTGGATGATCAAAAAGCCAGCTTAGGCCTTTCCCCTGTCTCTAAATGCATAGAGCGACAAGAGGCATTTTTAGAGGAGCAGAAAGGGCGGGAGATGGACGGGAGGTAGGCTGACCTACACTTAGTCGTACAACAGGTATAACCAAACCTTTTGACAGGTTGCCTAGTCGGCACTTAGACATTTTGACTTAGACCAAGTCAAAACAGGTGTAAGTGCCAAAAAAGGGGCCGCTGAGCTGATCGCAGCTGACGTGACCAGCTCAGCGGCCCCGGCAACCTGCCTATCCCCCAGCAATGACAGCGGCAGGAGCGATGGCTCATCACTCCTGCCGTGATAGCGATCACCCACCCACCCCGAACCATGGCACTTTGGGGTGAGGATTGTGGCAGGGGAGATGCCCTGCCATGATCCTCACCCTGAAGTTCCTAAGTTCAGGAGTGGGGGTTGGCGATAGCTATTGTGGCAGAAGAGATAGCCGTGATCGCCCCCTCCCCCAACATGACTGGGGCAGGAGGGAGCCTAAGCTCTCCTGCCCAAACAACCCCCCCTCCCCGACATGACCGGGGCAGGAGGGAGCCCAAGCCCTCTTGCCCCTGCGACCCCCCTATCCCCTACCTCCCACTAAAATAAGGGCAGGAGGGATCCCAGGCCCTCCTGCCCTGATGCAGTTCCACCATGTCCGGCCCCCATGCACCCCCAATCAGCCCCCCTGAAAATCCCCCCACCGACCCACGAGACCCCCCACCGACCCCGCGACCGCCCCGTTGGATGGACGGATGGGTCCCAAGCCTGTCCGGCAGGCCTGCTATCCTCAGAATGGCAGGCCTTAGGGCTTGATTGGCCCAGGCGCCTCAAGCCCTGCCCACAGGAGGAAGGTAGACAAGCATAGTTGATACTCCAATGTAGCTGACTGGAAAGGTCTATGAGTTGCCTTCTATAGATACAGTATGTGGCCATCTTATGATATTGCAGTTAGAGTTATTTATAAAAGATACAACTAGAATAACACCATCTAGTCTTGCTTAAAGCTAGTTTGGGAAGGTTGATTAAGTCTTGAAGTTGTGCTGATATTTTTGTTGAAATAAATAAATCTGCAGCCTGTTTTGAAGTGAAATTTATATTATTTGGTGAAGGATGGGAACATCTGGTGAATGCAATAGAGGAAGTGAATGTGTGAATGCATATGTTACTACTCATCAGGATATGTCAGATATGCCATAATGAGTCTGGTCAGTATAAAATTAAAAAAAAATATATATATATACTCTGCTTAATTAATCTGATATCTAACCTAGCATTCCACATCATATGGAATAGCATCTACATCTTAAATCTTTATTTCAAATATGCAATTCTACTTTGGTTAAAATTTGCTTTTTTATATAAAAGATTCTTTAATAATGTGTACTAACTATCATGTTGTTCTAGTGCCACTCTAAGCCATTTTGCCTGCTCGACAGTTCTGCCCACCCTACTCCTCATACACCTACTTCAGTTCCTGTTTTTGCTCTAAACTGTGTTAAAGCATAGCATAAGAACATAAGAATAGCCATACTAGGTCATACCAATGGTCCATCTAGCCTAGTATCCTGTTTCCAACAGTGGCCAGATAACGAGTATCTGGCAGAAGCCCAAAAAGTAGCAACATTCCATAGTACCGATTCCAGGACAAGTGGTAATTTCCCCCATGTATGTCTCAATGGCACGCTATGGACTTTTCCTCCAGGAAGATAGATGCAAATAAGGATGGAGGTTTCAATGTATTGTCTACCCTGATTTATTTCCAGAGGATTACTTTTGTGAAGAGCTAGCTAAACTAAAACTGCCACAGCAATGGGGCCAGGTGGTGTATATTCGAGGGTACTAAAGGAACTTAGGGAAGGTATGGAGGTTCCACAGGATGACCTTTTCAATGCTTCTCTAGAGTAAGGAGTGGTACTGGAGAAGGGTGGATGTGACCCCTTTTCACCAAAGCAGACTTAAGGAAGAAGTAGGGAACTACAGGCTGGTAAGTAAATTAATGAAAACACTTTTAAATCTGAATAGTTAAGCTTCTGGAATCCAGTGGATTACAGGGCCTGAGGTAACATGGATTCCCTAGAGGCAGGTCAGACAAATCAGATCAATTTCTTTGACTGGGTGACTAGAGAGTTGGATAGGAGTGTGCTATATGTGGTGTATTTAGATTTTAGTAAAGTCTTTGATTGTGCTCCACACAGGAGTCTAATAAATAAACTAAGTACCTTCAGGATGGACCCTGAAGTGATGGACTGGGTCAGGAACTGGTTGAGTGGAAAGCAACAGAGGGTAGTGGTCAATGGAGATTGCACTAAGAAAAGGGATGTTATCAGTGATATGCCTCAAACTTCGGTTTTTGGACCTGTTCTTTTTAACATTTTTGTAAGTGATATTGCTGAAGGGCTGTCAGATAAGATTTGCCTCTTTGTAGATGATACCAAAATATGTAATAGAGTAGACACCCCTGATGGTGCAAAAATATGAGAAAGCTTGAAGAATGGTCTGAAATTTGGTAGCTAAAATTTAATGCAAGGTCATGCATCTGGACTGCAAAAACCTGAGGGAACGGTACAGTTTAAGGGAGGTGAAGAACTTAGGTGCATGAAAGTGGAGTGGGACTTGGGTGTGACAGTATTTGATGATCTTTAGGTAGCCAAACAGGTTGAAAAGGTGATGGCGAAAGCTAGAAGGATGCGAGGGTGCATAGGGAGAGGTATGGCCAGTAGGAAAAAAGAGGTATTGATACATCTGTCTAAGACTCTGGTGAGACCTCATTTAGAATATTGTATACAATTCTGGAGATCACAATTTCAAAAAGATATAAATAGGAAGGAGTTGGTCCAAGGAAGGATAGTCGGTGGTCTTCATCATAAGGCGTATGGGCAGTGGTGTTCCAAAGGGGGCGCAGGCAGTTCACCTCAGATGCAGCCCATAAGGGGTTGCTCCCTGGGCTTATGTCTTTTCTTTCTAGCAGTGACAACCCCAGCTGCAGTATTTATAACGGAAACCCCCACCCCCGAAGATCGCCAGCAGGAGGGATGCCCAGTACCTCCTGCCAAAACCCCCACCCCCTGGACATTGCCAGCATCTGCCAGAACCCCCACCGAAGATCGCAAGTAGGAGTTATTGCAAGACCCTCCTGCCGGAACGCCCAACCCAAAACATTGCCAGCAACTGCTGGAACCCCCCAATGATTGCCGTTAATCTTCGGGAGGTAGTGGTGGGTTTTAGGAGGATGGTCTGGGCTTCCCTCCTGCTGGCAATCTGGGGGGTTTCGTCAGGAGTTCCTATGAGCATCGGGAGCTGCGAGGAGCATTCAGCATGGCTCCCTGTGCTAGTAACCACTATCATGGTTTAGTAAATTAAAAAAAAAGGGGGGGGGGAGTAAATTTTATCTAATATTTGGATGCGCTGTTTTCCAATTTCCTTCCTGCAATTTTTCACATTCTGCATGAGCATTGATATCACTTGATATATTAAATTATTCTCTCCTATAAGGAAAAAAAACACAGACAGGATAGTACGCCTAAGAAAACAAGATGGAAAGTACGTGGAATCAGATTCCGAAAAAGCCAAACTTCTGAATGAGTACTTCTGCTCGGTCTTCACCAGCGAGGCACCGGGGCACGGTCCACACTTACAGACGAAGCAAGGAGCGAAAGACCCGTTTTGGAATTTCGAGTTCACACCCGGAGACGTTTACTGTGAACTTACAACACTCAAGGTGAATAAAGCCATGGGTCCGGACAATCTACACCCCAGAGTACTCAGGAAGTTGTGTGATGTCCTGGCGGAACCGCTATCCATACTCTTCAATCTCTCACTCAGTACGGGGAGAGTACCCATGGACTGGAAAACGGCTAACGTTGTTCCACTGCACAAAAAAGGTTGCAAGGGGAGGCTGCGAATTACAGACCGGTGAGTCTAACATCAATAGTGTGTAAACTCATGGAAACACTAATCAAACGTAAAATAGACACGTTCCTGAATGAGGAGAATCTTCGGGATCCCAGTCAACATGGATTCACCAAGGGTAGGTCCTGTCAATCCAATCTCATTAGCTTCTTTGATTGAGTAACAAGAAAGCTGGACTTGGGAGAATCCCTAGACGTAGTGTACCTAAACTTCAGTAAAGCCTTCGATAGCGTCCCTCACCGTAGGCTGTTGAGCAAGATGAAATCGATGGGGTTGGGAGAAACGCTAACTGCATGGGTCAAGGGTTGGCTAAGTGGTAGACTTCAGAGGGTGGTGGTTAACGGTACCCTCTCTAAAACGTCAGAAGTGACAAGTGGAGTACCGCAGGGCTCAGTCTTGGGCCCGCTCCTTTTCAACTTATTCATAGGGGACCTGACTCAGGGGCTTCAAGATAAAATAACACTATTTGCCGATGACGCCAAACTATGTGACATAGTGAGCGGCTCTGATTTACATGATAGTATGACGCATGACCTTTTTTTGTTGGAACATTGGTCATCTACCTGGCAGCTGGGCTTCAACGCCAAGAAATGCAAGGTCATGCACCTCGGCAGTAGGAATCCGTGCAGAACTTACACCTTAAATGGTGAAACCTTAGCTAGGACTGTAACAGAATGAGATTTGGGAGTTATCATCAGTGAAGATATGAAAGCTGCCAATCAAGTGGAGAAGGCTTCATCTAAGGCAAGACAAATGTTAGGTTGTATCCGCAGAAGTTTCGTCAGCCGGAAGCCTGAGGTCATCATGCCGTTATACAGAACTATGGTGAGACCACATCTGGAATACTGTGTGCAATTCTGGAGGCCACATTACCGTAAAGATGTGCTAAGAGCAGAGTCAGTTCAGCAGATGGCCATCAGGATGGTCTTGGGGCTCAAGGATCTCTCATACGAAGAGAGGCTGAACAAGCTGCGGCTCTACTCTCTCGAGGAACGTAGGGAGAGGGGAGACATGATTGAGACATTTAAATACATATTCTGACGTATCGAGGTGGAAGAAGATATTTTCCTCCTCCAGGACCCTCAGCCACAAGAGGGCATCTGCTTAAACTCAGGGGCGGGAAATTTCATGGGGACACCAGAAAGTATTTCTTCACCGAAAGAGTGGTTGATCATTGGAACAAGCTTCCAATACAGGTAATCGAGGCCAAAAGCGTGCCAGATTTTAAGGGTAAATGGGATGCCCATGTGGGATCCTTAAGAGGGTGGAGTTAAGGATGGGTCATTAGGAGAGGGATCTCCAGGAGAGCAGACTCAGGGGGGTGGGTCTGTGAAGTGGGCAGACTTGATGGGCTATGGCCCTTATCTGCCGTCATTTTTCTATGTTTCTATGTTTCTATAACCTGCTTGTATTAGCTATTCCTAATCATTCTCTCATTGTTTTAATTTGAAGCCCATTATTTTTAATTATTTTGGCCTTCTTTTACTAAGCCACGATAGAGGTGCATTTAGATTATAGCAAGCTGAATAAAAACAACAAAAAATATGTAACTACCCCCTCTCCTCTTTACCGCGCCACTGTAGAGCTTTCTATCACGGCCCAGAGTGCTAAATGCCCTGATGCTCCTAGGAATTCTATGAGCATCAGAGCAGTGTTGGAGCATGTAGCACTCTGGGCCGCGGAAGAAATCTCTACTGTTGTTCAGTAAAAAAAAGAGGAGGAGGGAGGTCAGTTACATATTTTTGTTTTATTTTGTGTCAGCTTTTCTGCCTCTCTGGACTAGTTCATAAGCTGGAAAGGCAAAGTCTATTTTGTATGTGCTTCTATACAGTGCTGTGCGATTTTGGTGACCAATATAACTGTTTAGAGTGGTAGAAATATTTTGATAATTATAAGTAATAGAAACTGTGCTCTATCTCAAAATTACTAGAAATAAACAAAGATGTAAAACCTGTGAAGGTGTTTTTACGTAAGCATTTTCAAAGAGTAAACTAAACTAAACTAAACTAAAACTTGGAATTTATAGACCGGGTCATCTTCATATAATAAAACTCGACTTGGTTTACAATAAATTTTAAAGAAATAAGCTTACACTTACAATTTTGAGAATAACCAAGTTTTAAGTTTTTGCAGAAGGATTGAAGCAGGGATCTCAAAGTCCCTCCTTGAGGGCCGCAATCCAGTTGGGTTTTCAGGATTTCCCCAATGAATATGCATTGAAAGCAGTGCATTCACATAGATCTCATGCATATTCATTGGGGAAATCCTGAAAACCCTGGGACTTTGAGACCCCTTGATTGAAATAACCCTAATTCTCTTAACCTTAGGGCAGGGGTAGGGAACTCTGGTCCTCGAGAGCCGTATTCCAGTCAGGTTTTCAGGATTTCCCCAATGAATATGCATGAGATCTATTTGCATGCACTGCTTTCAATGCATATTCATTAGGGAAATCCTGAAAACCCGACTGGAATACGGCTCTTGAGGACCGGAGTTCCCTTCCCCTGCTTTAAGGGAAGGAAAAGACAGTTTTAGGGCTCCTTTTACAAATGGTGCGTTAGGGCTTTAACGCGCGGAATAGCGCATGCTGAATTGCCGCGTGCGCTAGGCCTTAATGCCAGCATTGAGCTGGCGTTAGTTCTAGAAGCGTAGCGTGGGTTTAGCTTTCGCTAAAATCCTCCGTGCGCTAAAAACGCTAGTGCACCTTAATAAAAGGAGCCCTAAGTTTTTGCATAGTCCTAACCAGTCTGCAGACTTTGTACCTCCATAGTTTTGGAAATTTCAATGATGTCTCCGAAATAGACATGATCTTCTTTTAGAAAATTATTTTGGATTTGCTTATCACACAGATGTGTTCTCAGATCATTCCTGCCTAGATAACATAACTCCCTACCCCCCCCCCTTTTTTTTTATTAAGCCACAGTAGCCTGAAGTGCTAAATGCTAAATGCTCCAATGCTGTTTCGACACACATGGAATTCGTTTGAGTGTCAGAGTATTTAGCACTCGACCATGGTAGAAACCTATATCGTGGACTAATAAAAAAAAAAAATAGGGGGGTAAATTTGTTTCACCCATAGTATGTGCTCTTTTTCTCTTAATGCTGCTTTTCTCACCATCTCAGAAATTGATTTGAGGGAAGAACAATGGATAAAGAAAGAGCTGGTCCCACAAACTAAATGATTTTTATCACTGTTTAACACATTTTCTCTATGAGATTGTAGTGGGAGATACTGTATCAATAACTTGTAGCTTCTATCTTACAAGCAAGTATTAGTGTTATCAGCAAATGCAGTCCTTTGTACAATGCATGTGTATGATTAAATTAGTTCTTAAATGTCACATAAAATAAAGTTCATCTGTGTGTACTTCTTGATAGGATGTTAGAAAAAAATAAACTTTTTATTTCAAGACTAAATATGAACACGTACAGCTAGATAACTGCTTTCATGACATCAGAAACCTTTTCCACGTACCTTAGTATCATTCTTATAAATGAAAGAATGGACTATGCTATAATTATTCTGACAGTCCAGGTATTAGACAAAATTAGCAGCAATAGCTAATTCACTGAATCATTTAAGGTCTGATTTACTAAAGATCTCCTCCCAGAGTTTAAATTTTCTCTCCCACAGATAATTCAGATGAAACATCCCAGCTGGTCATGGTTTCAAATCTGCATATAAAATGAGGCATAATTTAAAATTACTAGCACCCAGGGGTGTGATAAAATACAAATTAATGAGCAGGAACTATGTAAAATATAGACACAAGACACTTATGAATCTTCTGAGTGAGTATTTGATTCCCCTCTATGATAATTCTTTTATAGAACTAAAAAGAAAATCAGAATCCAAGATGGGGAAAAAAAAGAGAAAATCGTGTTTGCCCGTTATTTTATAGAAAAAGAATAAGACTAACCAATTTTGCTTGCAGCTCAGAAAGGCTTTACATGATATTAGGCGTGTGGGGAGTGGGGTGGGAGGGGGGGAAAGGAAATATCCAAATAATTATTTCTAATAGGAAAATCTGTTTACTATTTCTCTCCAGGAAATAAGTCAGATTAGACAAATCATGCCTGAACAGTATCATATTTATCCAATCTCCTTTTTAACATTTAAATCAGCTTTGAAATGTGACACATAAAAGTTGGCACAGTAAGATAAACAACTGGCAGGCGTATAATGCCAGAAGCCTGGATTTTGACTGCATATTGCTCAAAGTGACTACATTCTAAAAGAAAAAAAAAAAAAAGAACATTAATGGTTATTCCCCATAAGGGATATGTATTTATAAATGACTCACAGTCAATTGTGTGTCCTTCTGCTGATTAGGAGAAAGCCAAGTTTTAGCAATGACAATTTCTACTCATGTCCTCTGGGATTATAGAAATAAATGTTACTCTTCCATGCTGCACCAGTACTATGTACAAATCATTATATATTCCTTGTACAATGTAACCATGCTGAAACGGTAAGTGGGAGGTAATAAAGGCTGACGTGCTAGCTGAAGCCTTTGTACATATTCTCTGTCTCCATCACCTCTTCTGGGAGACTGTTCCATGCATCTACCACCCTTTTTGTAAAAAAAAGTATTTCATCGGATTACTCCGGAGCCTATCACCTCTTAACTTCATCCTATGCCCTCTCATTGCAGAGTTTCCTTTCAAATGAAAGAGACTCGACTCATGAGCATTTACATTACGTAAGTATTTAAACATCTCCATCATATCTTCCTTCTCCCGCCTTTCCTCCAAAGTATACAGATTGAGATCTTTAAGTCTGTCCCCATACGCCTTATGACGAAGACCACGTACCATTTTAGTAGCCTTCCTCTGGACCGACTCCATCCTTTTTATATCTTTTTGAAGGTGTGGCCTCCAAAATTGTACACAATATTCTAAATGAGGTTTCACCAAAGTCTCACCAAGGGGCATCAATACCTCCTTTTTCCTACTGGCCATACCTCTCCCTATGCAACCTAGCATCCTTCTAACTTTCACATTCACCTTTTCAACCTGATGGCCACCTTAAGATCATAACATACAATCATGCCCCAGTACCGCTCTTCTGTCGTGCATATAAGTTCTTCACCCCCTAAACTGTACCGTTCCCTCGGGTTTTTGCAGCCCAAATGCATGACCTTGCATTTCTTAGCATTAAATTTTAGCTGACAAATTTCAGGCCATTCTTCAAACTTCGCCAGGTTGTTTTTCATGTTATTCAAACCATCCGGCGTGTCTACTCTATTTTTGTATCATCCGCAAAGAGTCAAATCTTACCCGATAACCCTTCAACAATATTGTTTATAAATATATTAAAAAGAACAAGCCCAAGAACAGAACCACACCACTGGTAATATCCCTTTCCTCAGAGCAATCTCCACTGATCACTACCCTCTGTCACCTTCCACTCAACCAGTTCTTGACCCAGTCCATCACGTTGGGACCCATCCCAAGAGCACTCAGTTTATTTATTAGATGCCTATGTGGAACATTGTCAAAGGCTTTGCTAAAATCTAAATATTCCACATCTAGTGTACATCCTCTAGCCAATTCTCTGGTCATCCAGTCAAAGAAATTGATCAGATTTATCTGACAACACTTACCTCTAGCGAATCCATGTTGCCTCCAGTCCTGTATTCCACAGGATTCCAGAAGCTTGACCATTCTCTGTTTTAAAGGTGTTTCATTAATTTGCTTACCACAAAAGTCAGACTTACCGGACTGTAATTCCCTACTTCTTCCTTACATTCGACAAGATTCCACATGAATGATTACTTTGAAAAATTACAAGCCATGGAACTGAGGGTGAAATACTAACATGGATTAAAACCTGGCTGGTGGATAGGAAACAGAGAGTGGGGGGTAAATGGACAATACTCAGAAGGGAAAAACGTCACGAGTGGAGTGCCGCAGGGTTCAGTGCTTGGACCTGTGCTCTTCAACATATTTATAAATGCCCTGGAAATTTGTACGACGAGTAAGGTGATTAAATTTGCAGACAATACAAAGTTATTCAGAGTAGTGAAAATGCAGGAGGACTGCGAAGACCTGCAACGTGACATAAACACACTCGAGAAATGGGCCGCAACATGGCAAATGAGGTTTAATGTGGATAAGTGTAAGGTGATGCATGTTGGTAACAAAAATCAAACACGAATATAGGATGTCCAGTGCGGTACTTGGAAAGACTCCCCAGGAAAGAGATTTGGAAGTACTGGCTGACAAGTTAATGAAGCCATCTGCGCAATGCATGGTGGAGTCAAGAAGGGCGAACAGAATGCTAGGAATGATTAAGAAGGGGATCACAAACAGATCGGATAAGGTTATCATGCTGCTGTACTGGACCATGATACGCCCTCACCTGGAATACTACATCCTGCACTGGTCACCGTACATGAAGAAGGACACAGTGCTACTTGAAAGGGTCCAGAGAAGAGCCACTAAAATGGTTAAGGGGCTGGAGGAGTGAGAGATTAGAGAAACTGGGCCTCTTCTCTCTTGAAAAGAGGAGAGTGAGAGGGGACATGATCGAAACATTCAAGATAATGAAGGGAATAGACTTAGTAGATAAAGACAGGCTGTTCACCCTCTCCAAGTTAGAGAGAATGAGAGGGCACTATCTAAAATTAAAAGGGGATAGATTCCGTACAAAGGTAAAGAAGTTCTTCTTAACCCAGAGAATGGTAGAAAACTCGAACGCTCTTCTGGAGGCTGTTATAGTGGAAAACTGGAACGTTCTTCCGGAAGCTGTTATAGGGGAAAACACTTTCCAGGGATTCAAGACAAAGTTAGACAAGTTCCTGCTGAACCAGAATGTACGCAGGTAAGGCTAGTCTCAGTTAGGACACTGATCTTTGACCTAAGGGCCGCCGCGTGAGCGGATTGCTGGGCACAATGGACCATTGGTCTGACCCAGCAGTGGCAATTCTTATGTTCTTATGTTTTGTGGAGAGAGACCACATCCGCCCTTCTCCAGTCCTCCGGTACAACTCCCGACTCTAGAGACTCGTTGAAAAGGTCAGTCAGTGGAATTACCAGAACTTCCCTAAGAACCTTCAGCACCCTAGGTGGTTTTTATAGAATGAGGCATTGAGAAGTGTTGTTAGCTATCAAATTATGGCTTTAGGAATGCTCTCCTTATAGCTCTGAGAATGGAACCTTCTTATATAAGGTTCCACAAATGATTGAAAACATCTCATTAAGACATAATTTTATTTGCTGAGACTATATTATTTGGTATTACTTAAGATGTTTGTGGAATCTATTTATGTAAATCAAAGAGGGCAGCTTCCTTCTATTTAACTTTATTGTAATCCGCACTAATGTCTTTTGACAATGTAACAGAATATAAATTTTTATATTGTATAAGTGCTTCTATACTAAACATTTACACATTTGAGAGGCATGTAAATAGGGGAAACTAGATTATAGACTTATTCTTTAAATGACCATAGTTTTACTGACAATAAAATCTATCATGCAAAATCTAAAGAAATCAGAAACTGGTAGATTTCAAAGTCTCCAACTTGGCACAGCACAGGCAATAATCCTCTCTTTAGTGTAAAATAAAACATATACTGTTGTGAGAAGAATTATGGTTATATGAGAGAGGATGAGATTATGAACCCCTGAGAGAGGGATAAAAATATATTTTTTTTCTTATAGACTGTACAAATCTAGAAAAAATAAATCCAAAATATAATGACAATAAAAATGCATGGGGAATGGGAATATACAGCAGGACAGAAGAAAGACAAAAAAACAAAAAAGTAATTCTAAAGCCCTTAATGTGTCCTCAGTTGGACTTGGAACACTACAACAGTGTGAGGGTAATTGGAAATGATAGAGTGTGTGTGTCTTATTTCTGCAAATGTCTACATTTCTTACTTGCTCCTATGCTGACTGTCACAAACTGAATGAAGGAGCAGCAAAGTAGGAGTAACAACGGTCACATAGTGAAAGGTTTGAAATTTGTTAGTGGGGTTGGCACACTGCTTGGCATCCTAATTAATTTACCCCTTCCCCACCTTTTATCAAGCTATGCTAAAGGTTTTTAATGCAGACCAGTGAGGTAAGTGCTCTAATGCTCATAGGAATTCTATGCGCGGAGCATTTATCATACCAGCCCATGCTAAAAACTTCTAGCGCAGCTTGATATAACAATATACCAATGAAAATGGGAGGAGAGTACCTAGTGCCTCTCAAAATGCCATACAAACATAGAAAGACTGGTTGAATCAAAGACCCAATTATTTTATGTACCCAAATTTTATTCCAAGTCCTTGTTGTGATGCAGACTTAGGTATAAACTGGGGAAAAGAGAAGGCAAAGAAGATTAATGGCTTACTTAAATTTAGAAATGTTAGGGAAAGGAACATAACTTCTGTCTTCAGGTTCCACCCAAGTAATCGATAAACAGATTTGTGTCTTGACATATTCAAATTGTTAGAAGGCAGTAGTTAATATCATAAAGAAGCACTGACAGATACTGTTGATGCATGAAGTATTCACGATAGGGTCCTTGTATGGCATTTTCTCATCCCCAACATTTGGCTAACTATAGTACCAGTCCCATCAGAAGTACTGACACCATTACTGAAATGACCTCAGTTGAACATCGCCCAAGTGGAACATGTCCAATGCTTTACATCTCTCCACTTGGACTCATCTTATGACCTATAAAACATATTCTTTAGGCATCATAAAATTTGCAAATCACAATGGGTCATATATTTCATTATATGCCCCTGCAATCTTATATATGTGGGATGTAGTTCATGTTGTATAAAGATCAGATTACAGGAACATAAAAGCAGAATAGACACTGCGACCATCTCAGCTCCTCTGGTGATCCATTGTTGGGAAATGGACATTCTTTTTATGATTTTAAGGTGGTTTATCATTGAACAGAACCAAGTTGCTTTTAGAGGTGACAAGTTGGCCTGTATACAATTATGGGAACAATTTGGATATTTGAATTTAACTCTGTTCAACCAGGTGGACTCAATGAGCTGGATTCTGTATAGAACGCCCAGTCTCAGAAGCCACCTAAGCGGCTTTTGAGAATCGCACACAGAAGTCCTATATAGTATTGCATCTGTCCACTTAAGCCTGCCTAACACCACAATTCTCTAACCGACATCTATGTCACAGACGCTGGTTAGAGAAATGGGTTACCGCTGAGCTGATCGCGGCAAGGGAATCTCCCTGCAACGATCAGTTTAGCGGCAGGGAACCCGTCCCTCCCCCCCTGTGAAGACTACCGGCAGGAGGGATGCCCAGTCGCTCCTGCCAGAACCTCCGAAGCTGCCGCCCCTACCCCCGAATGCCTGCAGCAAGAGGAGTGCCCAATTCCTCCTGCTGACTCCACCCAAGACATCCCCTGGCAGGAGGGATGCCCAGTCCCTCCTGCTGAATACTCTCCAACCCCCGAGACATCCTCCTGCCAGGGGGTGGGGAGTTTCTGGCAGGAGAGTCTGGACATCCCTCCTGCCAGGAGATGTCTTGGGGTGGTGGCAGCAGAAGGAATTGGGCAATCCACCTGCCACAGACATTTGGGGGTGGGGGGCAGCTATAGGAGTTATAGCAGGAGGGAATGAGCATCCCTCCTGTTGGCAGTCTTTGCAGGGGGCATGGTTCCCTGCTGCAGCCACTAATATGATTGTGGCAGGGAGATTCTCTGCCATGATTGGATCAGCAGCCGCAAATCTGAAATGTAAACTAGCATTTTGCTGGCCTACATTTCAGGTGCCTATCACAGCTCTAGGAAGATGCCTAGAGCTGCCTAAGCTCACCTAAGACCACTTCCAGGTGAAATCACATCCACACCTAGCCTTAGGTGAGCTTAAGTGGACCTACATGCCTCTCTAGGCTCGCAAAAATACCTACAATGTAAGCAACCCTTCTTAGGGAGCTTTTTTTTGTGTGTGTCCCTATTGGCTGGCTAGACAGCGGTAGGATGCCTACTGCCGCGTACAATCAGGATGCCATTAATAAAATTTGCCCCAATGAGTCTATCAAATGGAATACTATCATTTAAACCCCCCCCCCCCCTTTTTCTACAAATGTGTGATAATTCCTATGAGTGTGGGGAGCAGTACAAAGCATTCAGTGCACTGGCCTGCGCTAAAAACTGTTAGCATGGTTTTGTAAAAAAAAAAAAAAAAAAAATGGGGGGTGGGGTTAAGTAGGTGGGACCGGCATCTTCATTTTAGGATTTTTTCTAATCTATGGACTCTGGAGCAGTGTAACATTCTATTTTTTTATTTTCTTTAAATAGAATTTTAATTTCAGTACAATTATTTTTGATATTTTTCATTTTCTTTTTTACTTCAATGGATACTAAATAATTTTTTTTTTTCATTTATGCATGATTATGTCATACATCTGTTTAAGCACTGAATGTGTTTCTCTTTGCCACTCCCCTTCCAGTCTGAAGTGAGTAACACAGCAGCATTTTAGAGCTTTTTTATTGATTAAAAAAAAAAAAAAAAAATCAACATTTCTTGTAGGCTTCCTGAGGAAGGAGATGTTAGCACTGAAACCAAGCCTGGTTGAATGACCGTACATTTTCTCAGCAGCAGATATAAAATAAATGCTTAGTTCCAGTGAATAAACAAATTTTTAATGACCGCTGTGGTAAATGAATGATTCAGTGCTCTACATAAACTCTCTTTCTATTTCCACCTGGTGTCACCTTACCACCCAGCGTGAATACAAGTTAAGACAACATACCACCTGTCTATCTCAATGGGTGGTTTATGTCATCATTTGCTCATGTAATCTTCTATATGTGGGCTGGACCAGCCGTAAAATAAAAATTAGACTTTCAGAACACAAGAGTCGGCTTAACACTTCAACTTCTGCTCCTATGGTACCGCACTGCTTGGAGAAGGGCTATGGTTTTTATGACCTTAACCTGGTTTATCATCGAACAACTTCCTTGGGACTTTAAAGGAGATAAATTGGCCCGTATTCAGCTACGGGAGCAATTTTTGATTCTTGAATTGAGTACTGTTTATTCACATGGCCTCAATGAATGTATTGAGTGGAATACCATCGTGTAGATGATTGGCTGCTTTCTTTGGGGCTGTGATTGGTTATCAAATCATGACGTTTCTGCTCTGTTCAGTTTTTAAGTGGGCTTTTGCGCTCTGTTCTGTTAGCTCCATCTCTCTCCTGCTGGCTGGCTTGTCTCTGTGCCGTTCATGGCTACATTGCTGATGTCTTTTTATTGGTAACAGGTTCCTGGGGAAGGGACCCAGAGTCTCCGAGACTGGGCTTGGTAGAACCTGACTGCTTGGTGGTGGATTCCTGCCCCGCCATTGATTCCAGTCTCTTGGACTATGTTTTCAAACTAAGTCTGATGTTTTTTACCTAGGAGCTGGCTGGGGGATTTTCAGAGCGATTTGTCCTGCCTTCACTTTAGCACTTTAGTATTTGTGATTAATTTATATCACCTTAATTAAAAATAATATTTATTGATTTGAGCACACGGGAGGGGGGTCCAGTGATGGTGTGCAGGTGGAGGTCATTGAACCTTTACCATTTTGTGTAAAGCGCTGGAGAATTCTCTCCCCTCGCTTACCTTTCACACTGAGGACTCCTATTTTCACATATTATATTTAGTATTTAGTGCTCTAGACAGGGCGGGTCGCTCTGAGAGTCTATTAGACTTTCTACTGCTTTTTGTTGTATCTACATAAACTAAGTGCAACTTTCATTACATAAAAATTTGTTCTCATTTCAGTATTTAGCTACTATCTCAGGGTTGTGCTTGCGGACATGGAAATTACTATTTTGTTGTTTATTATATACTGCACGACACATTAATAAATCACAATTTACTCTGCACACTCGTAAATTCCTATGATGGTGTGCGTCTGAAAAACGTGAGTGAATTCTCATGCCGTCAAAAACATCCAGAGCCAGGTTGAGTTTTGGAGCCTTGGTCCCCTTTATAGGGTCTAGCTTCGTATAGCTCTTTACCTCACACTATGGATTCACAATATTATTTAATATTAGTTTGTATTATTTCGGTGGGTTTTCCACAAGCACATCTTCCTACTGATATATATTGCATTCTGTGTATTACATTGTATCTTTTGAAGTACCTTAGCAGTGGTTTGGGGTTTGTTATAGTTTAAATGTAGAACGGTGACATATGGAGCTTTGAAACAGTTAAATCTGCTTGAAAGTAGGCAAATGGTTGGCATGCCCTCTATGCCTTGCTTCTCACTGATCCACAGTTTGCATGTTAATCTTTTGTTCATTTATTTTTCTAAAAAAAAAAAAAAAAGACAGCTTAGCCAGACAAAATTAGTTTTTCTTCAGGGGGTTGTAATGTTCTTTATCTATTATTATAATCATCCTACCCATTGATAGTATGCTGGAGTTGGATTAATGCATTCTGATTCAGATTGGCAAGCTACCAAACTTCTAGTTTTTAGACATTCTGACTCTCTATGATGGTTTTTGGGAGATTTGGTCAGAATTTTATTCTTACACATAATCAGCTCTATGAAAAAGTGACTACAGTCTCCATAAAAAAACAAACAATAAAAGTTTTAATGAATTCTGTACAAGTAAACAATTTGTAATACAATAGCCCAAAACTCCATCCTTTTAGGCGAAAAAAAATAATACAGAGGTTCAAACATTTAACATGCTAAGACCGCTTATGAAAAATCTCTCATTCTCAATATTTTGAATTTCTACTTTCAATTCTTTTCTGAAGCTGCGTTAGGCTTTTTTTATTGCCGGCCAACGTAGTATTAGCTCCAACACTGATACGAATTTTAATAGCTAGTGATAAAAAAAGCCTAATGTGGCTTCATAAAAGGGGGCTGTTGATATCCTTTCCCAAAGATGGTCACATATACTAAGGCTGCAGGAGAGGCAGCACCACGGTCAGAACTGTTCTTTTAGAGGTAAGGAGAAGGAACAGCATATGATAACAAGATAACAGCAAGATAACAGAGACAGATCCAGGTGAAGTTCAGCTACTGTATGTAAAAATCTAATCTACTAAAAATGCAATCGTAAGTCACATTCATGCTGTAAAAGCACCAACATCCATCTAATTTTTGGTATTCCACAAAAACACCTAATTGCCTGAAATCTAAAAATATAGCATTCTAGCTTATTTATATACCTCAAGAATCCAAAGCACATATGTACTCACATCTTCAGGAAAAGGCTAAAGACTCATGTTCTCTCAGGATTTCTGCAGCTGGCATTGCACTTTTGCAGGTTTCCAGGTCTCACTGTGTCTTTGTCAAGTAGAAACTGACATTTCAGCCATCATGCTGTGGCTTTCTTCACAGTATGCAGTGGATGTTGTGGATGGGCAGACTGGATGGGCCATTTGACCTTTGCCTTCATGTTTCTATGTTTCTAAGATTTTCCTCTATCTCTCTGAGAAGTCTGCTCAGCACAGGACCTGTTACCATTTAATTCCCAGTGACACCCCCCCTGATCTCTGGTTCCTCATTTGAACAGATGCCTAAAGTTTATAGATGACTTCCTTACTTGTAGGGATGGCATGAACAAATTAATTTTTACCCATACTTAAATCCTGCTTTCTTACCCTCTGCACTTATACAGTATAACCATACCTTTTGTACACAGACTCCTAATTTACTAAACTATCTCTCACCTTCATCCTATGATACCAGTTCACAGGCAATTTTGACCACACCACCATTGTCTCACAAATCTGAACAATCTCACCAATCTAGGCCAAGGAAACTTTCCCAAATCCAGGATAAATCTTATTGTCTACTAAGGATGTGCCTGGTGCCCACTCCCTCCCCCATGACTCCTTTTTTTAATTTTTATTGAAATTTAACAAATTCAACAAGATAAACTCTTGTACAAGAAATACAGAAAAAAACTCAAATAATTAAATAAATTTTCAATTAACATAAAAATTTCTATCTTCGTTAGACCCCAATAACAAGGAGGGCAGATCTTGGTAAAGAGAAGAGAATCATAATTAAGACCCCAAAAGAATAAGAAAAAGGCTTAACAGAAGGTCCCAATATCCATAAGAGCGCTTCTTTTTTTTTTTGAATTCTTTATTTATAATTTTAATAATTGACAATAATTACAAGTCAATAAAAGAAAATATGCAGTGTAAATTGAAATTAAATCAAAATTCCAAACAGCTAAGGAATATAAAAATATACATCGCATTATTAGTCCACAATTTTGGAGACGAGGCTAATGAAAAAGACTGAAATAAGTCATCAAGGTAATTAGTATAAGGCAAAAAGATAGGCGTTTTGAGTGCTCTTGAACCAATATTTTGAGCTTAACAAGAGAACAAGGCAGCTCATGAAGACTCTCTATCAGAAATAAATTTAGATAAGTGCTGTGGATCATAAAATACATATCTATTCCCCCCATATGTCAAAACGCATTTACAGGGATATCTTAGGACAAAGGTCGCCCCTAACTGAACAGCCTGTGGTCTCAATATTAAGAATTGTTTTCTTCTTTTCTGGGTCGAGCGAGATACATCAGGGTACATCCTAATTATATTTGTCATGAATGGAACATCTCTATGCTTAAAAAACATTTTAAGCAGCCAATCCCTGTCTGAGTCAATTGCAAACTGTACTATTAAGATAGCAGGGACCTGATTTTCCGTATCCGACCTCTCTAGAAAATGTGTTAAATCCTTTTTTTTTTATCAACAGATAAATTCTGTTGATTTGGATTTTGAGATTTAACTCTCGTTGGCAGGTAATATATTTTTGTGAGAGGTGGGTACGAAGTTTCTGGTACCTTCAAAATTTCTAACAAATATTTTTTAAACATAACTAGGGCAGTTATTGTTTGTACTTTTGGAAAATTAATAATCCGAAGATTACATCTTCTAACAGAATTTTCCAGCATTTCTTGTTTAAAGTGCAAACTAGCACTGTCCTTAATCCAAGTCTGGGCTTGTACTTCCAAAGTTTTTACTTTAGGCTCAATGTCACTCATTTTATTTTCCAGACTTGTAACTTTATCTTTTAGTTCCAAATTTTCCAATATAACAGTATTGCAGCTCAAAGATAATTGCTGAATTTGACTCCCCAGTAAAGTTTGCATACTGGATATGGCCTCCCATATGGATTCCATCGTAATCACCTTTGGCCTTTGCAAGGGAACAATCTCAGTTCCAGGAATCCCTGCAATGCCCATTGAACCAGATACCACTTCATTTATCAAAAGAGTTTCTTGGGCTACTGAAATACCTGTAGCCATCAGTGAACTTGAAGAGTCTCCTCGGGCTTGCTGTGAACTCCTCACTGCTTGCTGTGATCTTGAAAACTCCTCCTCCCCCCCTCCGGAGTTAGTCCTCCCAAACAGAGAGGACAGCAAGAGGGCATCTCGAGCCAGTGAGTCAACAATCGACTCCTCTGTCGCAGCGGGACAGCTAGGCGGTCTTCGCTCATCCGGGGACAGAATGACAGCCTCAAAGGAGAGATCCCGCACCTCAGCCTGTGCAGTCTCTCCAGCCGTGGCACCCTCCGGTTGTAACGTTCATGAGCCGCGTTCCACAAAGACATCCATCAGACCCACTGGTGCTGCTGCCTCAACGGGGAACACCTGAAGTTTAGACTTTCTTTTTACCATATCTCTAGGAAATCCACACGATGAGCACGACGGCGTCTCCGCAGCTACTCCCAATCCGCCATCTTAGGTAAGCTCCGCCTCCCATAAGAGCGCTTCTTAATCTCTCCCAAACTTTAACATCAGCAGCTTCTTCATATCCAAGAATGTTCTCAGTTGTTCTGGTGCATTGAAGACATACTTGATTCCCAAGTATTTAATCATACACTTGCACGGATAAGCCAAAAGGAATGAGGCACCAATACTCAGTGCCTCAGATCTCATTGCAAGAAATAATTTCCTTCTTTCTTGTGTTTGGCGAATTAAATCAGGAAACATCCAAACTTTTTTTTACCATAGAACAATACTTGTGAATTCCGATAATACAATTTAAATATAGCATTAACATCTTGCTCGAATACTAGGGAAACCAATAAAGTAGCTCTTTCAGTTGCTTCTGATATACTTGTTTCAAGCAAGTCTGTAATATTTAAATTTTCCTGACAGTTTGAATTAACTTGTTCCAGTTCTGGATTTACTTTTTTAAATGGTACATAATAAATTTTATTTAATGGGGGAAAAGCTTCCAAGGAAAATTTCAAAACTTCATTCAAATATTTTTTTTAATAAATCCAGAGAAGACATTAGTGGTGATTTAGGAAAATTTAACAAACAGATCTGCAATAAAAATTTTCCAATTGTTCTATCTTTCTATTCAAAGAAACTTTATCTTTCATAATTTCAGATGTTAAGTCTTGCAGAGTATCAACCTTTGCTTTAAGTTGCTTTAAATCAGAGGCAAAGTCTTCTTTTATACTTTCCACTTTTTTCTCTAAAGAGGCAACAGTACTTACAAGCTGAGAAGTATCTTGAGAAGATTTGGTAACGTTACTGTTTAGGTGCTGGAGAATCTCCTATATATTCTCCAGAGTTATCACCGGCGGTTTTGTTAGCTGGAAGCAAACTCCAACTCCAACTTCCATCTCTGCCTGCTCTCCCATGTTCATCGCTGCAAGTGCCCCTCGAAACAGGGTTTCCTTAGCGTGAGAATCTTCACGAGACTTCCCCAACGCTGCAGCGTTGAAGGCAGGGCACGGTGGAGTGACGACTCCCGGAGGTGAAAGCGATGTTTCAAAGTCTAGCTCCTCGGCTTCTCCTCCAGCCAAGAAAGCAGGAGACACACCTCCAGATCATTCCTGGGACCTTGAAGTTGTGGCGAACTCCAAAATAGACTGCTGGGCAGAGGAAGACGTTCTAATCATCGAGGGCATGGAATGAACACTTCCTTTCCGTTTAGTGTGCGGCATAGTGATCAGGTAGCAGTTAGTTTTCAGACTCTGCCTCACTCAATCGGAGATGCCGTCACTTGTCCAATGCCATCTTAGATCCACCTCCCATGACTCCTGTATACCACCTTCTCCTACTAATACTTTCTTTCAAAATCTCTCTTTTCACCCCAAACCAGTGAACTCCCCAACACCATGTCACTCGCTTTTTTAATTCATCACCTCACCCTCCCTTTTGCCCTCCACCCTCTTTTCAACCCTAAAGCTTCAATACTTCCTCTCATTCATCCATCCCCACTCTTTCTGTGTGCATCTTGACCATGGTGCAGCCCTTCCCATGCCTCTCTGACACTCATCCGTATTCCATTGCTCCTTCTTTTGCTCTCTGTTGGGGACATCAATCCCAATCCTAGTTCTCACAATCAACCCTCACCCTACTTAATGCAGGTCACACTGCAATGTCACCAATCTTATTTATTTTCCTCTCCTCCTCCTTCTTCTCTGCCTTTCTCATGCACCCTGCAGAATGCCTGCTCTGTCTCCAATAAACTTACTTTCATCCTTGACCTCTTTACATTTCAAATGCTTCACCTACTTGAACTAACTGAGACCTGAATCAGCCCTGAAGACTCTGCTTCAGCTGCCACCCTGTGCCATGGAGGCTACCATTTCTCACATACACCTCATCCAATTGTTCATGGAGGTGGTATTGGGTTGTTACTCTTGCCATTTTGTAGATATCAACTACTTCTTCCACCTCAGTCTCACTGCTCTCCCTCCTTTGAAGTCCAATCCATCCATCTAGTCACTCCTCTACCTCTCTGTGCAGCAGTCATTTACTACTCCTGGCAGAATTCTGCATGACTATGCAACACAGAATTTCCAAAGAATTGCACAGTCTTGCAGAATTTCCCTTTCTGCACATAAACTCTTTCCTCCATGATGTCTGTCCCTAAAATGTTGTTTCTATGAGTCACGGCGTGATCCTGGAGGATTGGAAGATAGCCAACATTATGCTCATCTTTAAAAAGGGATCAAGAGGTGACCCGGGAAACTACAGACCAGTGAGTCTGACCTTGGTTCTGGGGAAAATGGCAGAGGCACTGATAAATGAAAACATTGATGATCATTTTGAAAGAAATGAACTTCTGATAACCAGCCAACATGGTTTCTGCAGGGGGAGATCGTGCCTATCTAACTTATTGCACTTCTTCGAAGGAATTAACAAACGGATGGACAGAGGAGACCCCATAGACATCATATACCTAGATTTCCAAAAAGCCTTTGACAAGGTGCCTCATGAATGTCTACTCCGGAAACTGAAGAACCATGGGATGGACGGAGACATACATAGATGGATCAGAAACTGGTTGGCGGGTAGGAAAGAGAGGGTAGGGGTGAAGGGCCACTTCTCGGACCGGAGAAGGGTCACGAGTGGTGTTCCGCAGGGCTCGATGTTCGGGCCGCTGCTATTTAATATATTCATAAATGATCTAGAAACAGGGACAAAGTGTGAGATAATAAAATTTGCAGACAACACTAAAATATTTAGTGGAGCTCGGACTAAAGAGGACTGCAAATAATTGCAAAGGGATTTGAACAAACTAGGGGAATGGGCGATGAGATGGCAGATGAAGTTCAATGTTGAGAAATGTAAAGTATTACATGTGGGAAGCAGAAACCCGAGGTACAACTATACGATGGGAGGGATGTCATTGAATGAGAGTACCCAAGAAAGAGACTTGAGGGTAATGGTGGACATAACAATGAAGCTGACGGCACAGTGCGCAGCGGCCGCTAAGAGAGCGAATAGAATGCTAGGTATAATCAAGAAGGGTATTACTACCAGAATGAAAGAAGTTATCCTGCCGTTGTATCGGGCGATGGTACGTCCGCATCTGGAGTACTGCGTCCAATATTGGTCTCCGTACCTTAAGAAGGATATGGCGTTACTCGAGAGGGTTCAGAGGAGAGTGACATGTCTGATAAAAGGGATGGAAAATCTTTCATACGCTAAGAGATTGGAGAAACTGGGTCTCTTTTCCCTGGAGAAGAGGAGACTTAGAGGGGATATGATAGAGACTTGCAAGATCATGAAGGGCATAGAGAGAGTAGAGAGGGACAGATTCTTCAAACTTTCAAAAAATAAAAGAACAAGAGAGCATTCAGAAAAGTTGAAAGGGGACAGGTTCAAAACGAATGCTAGGAAGTTCTTCTTTACCCAATGTGTGGTGGACATCTGGAATGTGCTTCCAGAGGACGTAATAGGGCAGAGTACGGTACTGGGGTTTAAGAAAGGATTGGACAATTTCCTGCTGGAAAAGGGGATAGAAGGGGATAGATAGAGGATTCTACACAGGTCCAGGACCTGTTGGGCCGCCGCGTGAGCGGACTGCTGGGCATGATGGACATCAGGTCTGACCCAGCGGAGGCAGTGCTTATGTTCTTATGTACATGCTGCCTGCTGTTAACCTGGAACCCTCTCCTTTTCTGCAAAGAGGCTTCTGAGTTACTGGCAGTAAGCATGTGTGAATCACTACAGTTAAAAGAATTCCTTAGGGAGAGCGAGCTGTGAGTGGGGGAGAGGAGGAATGAAAGATGCTGAAGAAACTGATATGGCTTTTTTAAAAAAGTGAAAAATACAAGTAGATGGACTTAGGGGTAGAGGGGAGAGGAAAAACGTTGGCACATAATGACAGAGAGAGGAAGGGAGAAGAGCTTCATGGGAGCATAGAGATGTTTGACCTAGGGCACAAGGCAGGGAGAGAGAGATGGTAGACAATGGAAAAGAAGCAGAATATGGCAGTGGAAGGGAGAGAATGCTGTATGGGGTGAGGAAGAAGAGAGATACTGAACCCAATACAAAAGGGAGGGAGTCAGATTTGACATGGGGTGGATGAGAGGGAGAGAGAGGTACACAGGAGATGAAGATGGGGAAAAAAGAGGAAAATGTTGGATCCAGGAGCAGAAGGGAGTGATGGAATGATGCCTGTTAATGGGAGTGAGGGAACAGAGTGGAAGAAATGTTGGACCCATGGGGGAAGAGAAGGGACAGAGAAATGTCAGGCTACAAGGGTGGGGAGTGAAGAAAGAGGGAGCAGATACTGGGCTATAAGGATGAAGGAAGGAAGATGCTGAGAATGGTGGAACCCTGAAGGAGAAGCCAGGAGTGGAAGAGGGGGTGGCAAGCACACAAATTGGAGGATAGTTATCACAGAGAGTAGAAATATGGTAATGGGGAGAATATTAAAGATGAAAGAGAATGGAGGGCTGAGGAAGGAATGAGATGGGGAATGGAAAAGAAGAAGGAAATTTGATAGGTAACTAAAAGTAAACAAGAGAAGGGTGAGAGAAGCAAAAAAGAGCTAAAATGGAATGATCAATATGTCAAAGGCAGATTTAGTGAGGGTAGAGAAGAAAAGGCACATGAACAGCAGCCGCTTGAAGGAAAATTAGCAGACAAGAGACAGAAAAGCAGAAAAGAGAAACTGGACAAATAACACACCCAGAAAACAAAAGAAGAGAAAAAGCATTTTATTTTGAATGTTTTAAATGGAATATGGATAATAATTAGCAGATATAATATTTAAATTTTGGCAAATAAACTTGCAGAATTTCCTAATTTTTTACACAGAATTTTGAATTTTTAGTGCAAAATTCCACCAGGAGTAGTTTACTGGTTCCCCAATAAGTCTTTCTTCCTCACTGACTTTGACTCCTGGCTCTCCTTCTTTCTCAAACCCTCATCTCCTTCCCTTTTCTTGGTGACTTCAACATTCATACTGACAACTCCTCAACTCCTACACTTCTATGTTTCTTGCTCTAACATCCTCATTCAATCTCCAACTGTGTTCCATCATACCTACGCACCAGAATTACCACTACTTTGACCTTGTCTTCTCCTCCAACTGCTCTGCCACCATATTCTGCACCTCAGCTCATCCCCTTTCTGACTATCATCTATTAAAATTCACAATTCATTACCCCCCCCCCTCTGACCCAGACAATCACTACCAATACATTTAGGAACATTCAAGCTATTGACCCTGGCACCCTCTCCAACACTGTCTCATCCCTCCCTTCAACTACTATGTTATATAAGTCTGTAAATGAAGCTATCTTCTCCTATAACACCATTCTCTCCTCTGCTCTAGATACTCTCGCTTCTCTCATTTCACATTCTGTAAGATGTGCCAATCTTCATTCCTGGCTGACCTCTAACATTCACTATCTTCACTCCTGTGCCCAATCTGATGAATGCTTTTGGCTTAAATCCCACACACACGCTGACTTCATACACTTCATATTCCTACTGACATCCTTATAGTATGACCTCTCTTTTTGCCAAATTACTATGCCCATTTAACTAACTCTCTTAGCTCTAACCCTTACCATCTCTTTGCCACATTAAATTTTCTACTCAAAGTACTCTCACCTCCAATCCCCCCTTCACTATATCCTTGGAATATAACTGAGTTCTTCTACAACAATGGTCACAAGATTCACCTTGAGTTTTCAGTCAGATCACTTCTCTCACCCCCTTCCATTTGTCTTTTCTGCCAATTTTCCCTCAACCCCTGCTACCTTTTCCTTCTTTTCTGAATTCACTGAACAGGAAACTGGACATATTCCCTTTACCTCCAAACCTACTACATGCTCATCTGATCCAATTCCCTCCCACCTACTCAGCACTATCTCTTCTACTGTCATCCCTCCTATCACATCCTTGACATTTCATTCTTCTCTGCAACTGTTCCCAATGTCTTCAAACATGTCATACACCTCTCCTCAAAACACCCTCACAAGACCCTACATGCCCCTCCAACTTTCACCCCATCTCCCTCCTCCCCTTCTTATAATAATAATAATAATAATTATTATTATTATTATTTTTATATACCGCCAAAGTCATAATAGTTTGAGGCGGTTTACAATAAGAAGAGCTGGACAATCAGCGAAGATAGGCACAATGAAAAGTCATTGATACATGTGAGTAGGATACAGCGATAAGAGGAGCTGGAACAATCAGACCTGATGGGCTATGGCCCTTATCTGCCATCATCTTCTATGTTTCTATGTTTCTATGATCAGCAAAAATAGGCACACTGTAAAGTCGTCAAGTACAAGTAGGCAGGGTACTAAGAAGGCTTGAGAGATCTTGGTTAGAGTAAAAAGGGAAAGGGCTTTAAGAGATCTTAGGTTACAAATTTGTTGTACAAGTTAGTTTTTACTAGTTTTCTAAAACTTAGATAGGATGAGAAGTGTATAATAATGTTACCAAGCCAATTGTTCAGATGACCTGCTTGGAAGGCAAGTGTTCTGTCCAAGAATCTTCTATATCGGCAGGCCTTTATAGATGGATGGATAATCATGTGGATTCTGTGTGTAGGCCTAATGGAATAATCAAAGTTGAAATGAGAGAGCAAGTACATAAGGGCTAAACCAAGAATAGATTTGAAACAAAGACAAGCAAATTTGAACAGAACTCTTGCCTCCAGAAGCAGCCAATGAAGTTCTTGATAGTAGGGGGTAATGTGATCCCATTTTTTTTATACCAAAAATCAATCGTACTGCCGAGTTTTGAATAATTCAGAGTCTTTGTAAGGTTTTCTTGAAAGATCCCAAGTAAATGATGTTGCAGTAGTCGAACATGCTTAGAATGGAGGATTGCACCAGTAGACGGTACTTTCTGATGGTTCTTAGTTTCCATAAAGTCGAGAAGCCTTTTTTTACTAATAATTCCGTGTGTGCATCTAGAGTAAGGTCCCAGAATTTTTATGGAATAGACAATTTGAAAGACTTGTCCGTTCAAAGAAATTGAAGAATCTTTGATTTTGTCATTCGGATTCTCCAGGAAGAATTTGGTTTTTTCTGGGTTGAGTTTCAGTTTGAATTCCATCGTCCATTGTTAAATTTGCTTTAAAATAGAAGCTAGATGGTTCTTAAAGTCAGGTTTGTTAGGGGGAAAACTATGGTGATGTCGTCAGCATAGATGTAAAATTTGACTTTTAAGCTTTGCAGTAAATTACTCAATAAGGCTAGGTAAATGTTAAATACTGTAGGGGATAGGGGGGAACCCTGCGGGACTCCACATGAGTTAACCCAGCTGAATGAATAATTGTTGTCACTGTAAACTTGGTACGATCATTTAGTCAGAAAGCCCTGAAACCATTTTAACATGTTATCCGAAATACCAATTGATTCCAGACAGTCAATTAGGATGATGTGATCGACTTAGTGAAAGGCACTACTTAGATCATATTGCAGGACTAGTGCACTTGTACCCTGACTTAATAAGCTGTGGAGGGAATCAAGCAATGAGGCAATAACTGTTTCAGTGCTAAAACCGGAGCGAAAACCTGACTGGTTATCATATAGTATGTTGAATTTATCCAGATCGGTTGTTACTAAGTCCTGGTTGGCCAAACCTTCCATCAGCTTTACAAAAAAGGGAATGGTTGCGATGGGTCTGTAGTTCGATGTCAGCTTGAAAGATTCCTTGGGAATTTTTATGATCGGAGTGATTAGAATCTGGCCTAAAGGTCTCAGGGAAGGTAGCTGACAGTAGAAGAGAGGTAGGCCAATTATGTAATCTGGCTTTTAAGGCGACTGGAGCAGCTTTCATATTTGGAGGGCAACAATCTAATTTGCAGTAGGAATCAGCGTATTTTGAATAAAATTTGCAGAATTGTTGACAGGTAGGGGTGGTAAAATTATTCCAGATCATGTCTACCCTAGGTACAGTCATGAGTTGAGTAACTGGGTAGTCAGAATGGTTGGTTGTAGCGGCCGAAAGGAAGGAGCTCAGGTTGATGATTTTGTTGCTAAAGTACTCAGCCAGAACATTGGCCGATGGTGGGGGGGTCTGGGGTAGGGCGGGAGAGGGTCTGTATGTCATAAAGATTGTTGACTAATTTAAACAGATTTCTGGTGTTGGTATTTGGAAAACCAATTTTTTGAGTGTAAAAATTAGTACATTTTGTTATTAATTTTTTATATTCTTTTAATTTTATTCTCCAATTCATTCTCCCTTTACTGTCTCCTGATTTCAGCCATTGTCTTTCAAGTTTTCGTAACTCTCGTTTCACTGTTCCTAGTTCAGCGTCGAACCAGCCATCTAGGTTATTGTTTCTCATTATTCTAGTTTTGATGGGGGCTATTTTGTTTAATATCTGTGAACTCGTGTTGGTCCAGGATTCTGGCGTGAAGGAATCAAGATCTGAGTTAGAAGTAATGTCGTAGTGTGACCAGAATTCCACAGGATTTATCAAACCTCTAGTGGCTATCATTTTCTTATTCCTTTTAGTCACTTTGAGGTTGGATGGGGAACGTTTAGCTTGCCAGCTGAGTTGGAAATTACATAGTCGGTGGTCTGACCAGAGAGAGTCAGACCAAGTTATTTGCTCCCAGAGAATCTTGGGGTTGACTAGTTCTTTGGAGGAAAAGGTTACTAGATCTAGTTGATGACCTTTTTGATTGGTCTTCTCTGGGGTCGGTGTGAAGAAGTCTAGCGAAGTAGTAAAGGATAGTAATTCTTTGGCGTCACCCTGCTCTGCTTGCTCTAGGTAGATGTTCAGATCGCCGGTCAGTAGGTTGTAGGGATCTGATATTGAATTAGTAAGGAGGAATTCGAAGAAGCTGTCCTTGGCAGAGGACCATTTCTCTGGGGGAATATAAAATAGTGTAATAATTAAGCCATCTTCTAACTGATTTGACCAGAGTTTGCAAGAAAGGATTTCGAGGTCCATAGAGGAGTTTGAAGCTAAGAAGGAAGACTCAAATGAATCTCTTACAATGATGGCTAATCCTCCCCCTCTTCCCCTATTTCTGGGCTGAGATATGATTTTAAACCCAGGTAGAAGACACTCGCGTATTATGATGTCATTTTCCGCAACCAACCATGTTATCTTCCACTCTTGTCTGAAATTCCTTTTATCTCAGGCTATTCTTAGCCTACATCAATCAGATTTTCATCCACTGCATTCCACTGAAACTGCTCTTGCAAAAATCTCCAATTAAATTTCTGAACAGATTCAAAAGCCTATACTGTATCCACATCCTTCTCGATCTATCTGTTGTTTTAAACACTGTTGATCATCACCTATTCCTCAATAGGTTGTACTCAATGGGATTCTAGCGTTCTATTCTCTTCTGGTTTTCTTCCTGTCTCTCCCATTGCACTTTCAGTGTATGCAATGGTGGACCCATTTTTCCAGTTATTAAAATTGTGGGAATTCATTTTGATAGAAATCTAATCATTTGACACTCACATCAATATTCTTGTTTGAAAATGTTAATTTCTATTATGGAAGCTTTGAACAATAAGGCCATATTTTGATGTTTCCTCTTTTAGGCTTTTGGTACAGTCACTAATCCTAAGCACTTTAGACTACTGTAACATCTTTTATTTATCAATATGTAAGAAAAACATCAAGAGGATGCAAGTTATTCAAAACACTGGGGTGCATTTGATATTCGATCTGAAAAAATTTGATCATGTGACAAAATACTACCAAATATTGCTCTGGCTACCAATAGAGGTGAGAATATTGTTCAAGTTTGGTTGTATATGCTTCAAGTCTTTATATGGCCTTTTACCTAGCTGTTTTTTTGACCATTTTGAATTTGTCAATAGATGTGCCCTACACGGAGTTCACAAATATTTGCTATTCCTTCTATAAAAGGTTGTGTTTACAAACGAGTCTTTAACATAATTCTATCTTATCAGCATCTTGGTAATAACACTTATCTGGCATTTAGAAAATCATTAAAAACATACTTGTTTGATCAATTTTTAAATTAAGGATTGTAATTCACTGTGAATGTACAGCATTTTTTACTCTGTTAACTGTACAGAACTGAGAGGTAGTTGTGGTATACAAGTACATATTGTTATGTTATGTTATCCTCTTCCACTGCTATTCTACTATCAATCAGTGTACCTGAAGGCTCTGTCTTTGGACCTCTCCTTTTCTCCATTTATACCCACTCCCTCAGTGCATTGATCTCCTCCCATGGTTTTCAGTATCACCACTATGCCAATGACTCCCTGATTTACCTTTCCATACCAGATATATCTACAGGAATCTAGGTCCTAGTCTCAGCCTACCTGTCCAACATTGCCACCTGAATGTCTCACTGCCATGTAAAACTTAATATGGCTAAGACTGAGCTCCTTATCTTTCCACCTAAACCCATCTCCCCTCCTTCACCCATTCTCTATTTCTATGGACAACACTCTTCTCTTCCCTGTCTTGTCAGCTCATAACCTCGGAGTCATGTTTGACTCCTCTCTCCTTCTTCAATCAAATACAACAAACTGCTACAACCTGTTGCTTCTTCCTCTATAATATTACTAAAATCCAACCTTTCTTTTCTGAGTACACTACAAAAACCCTTATCCACACTCTCATCACCTCTCGCTTAGATTACTACAACTTGCTTTTCTCAGGTCTTCCACTCAACCATTTCTTCTCTCTCTCTCTCTTTCAATTTGTTCAAAATTCTGCTGCATGATTTAAGTTCTGCCAGAGCCACGATACTCACATTACCCCTCTCCTCAAGTCACTTCATTGGCTCCCCATCCATTTCCAAATACAGTTCAAACCCCTCTTACTGACTTACAAGTGCATTCACTCTACAACCCCTCAATATCTCTCCTCGTCTATCTCCCTCTATACTCCTTGTGAACTTTGTTTCTCTGGTAAGTCCCTCTTATCTGTACCCTTCTTCTCCACTACCAACTCCAGACTCCTTTCCTTCTAGCTTATGCATCATATTCACCTACCCACCTACCTATTCACCTACCCACCTCTCAATGGTACTCGACGCAAGAAACTTTACGACAACCTTCTGGTGACACAGGCAGTGAAAATTGACCCTACCGTTTCCAAACTGCTGACCAAAACAACAGACATTAAAGTGTTCCGAAAAGAAATCAAAACTCTTCTATTCAAAAAACACCTCCCATCATTCTAACCTCCATCCTACTCGAACATGCATATTCCTTCATGAATACCACCCCTATAGTATCTCCTAGCCAATTCTTCAAACCATATCCCCAAAATATACTCAGAATATACTGCAGAAAGGACTACAGGGTGAAACTGAAAGAAGCCAAGAGAGAGATACGTTTGGCGAAGGCACAGGCGGAAGAACAAATGGCTAAAAATGTAAAAAAGGGAGATAAAAATTTTTTCAGATATATTAGTGAAAGGAGGAAGATAAAAAATGGAATTGCTAGGCTAAAAGATGCTGGGAACAAATATGTGGAGAGTGATGAGGAGAAAACAAATGTGCTAAACAAATACTTCTGTTCTGTGTTCACAGAAGAAAATCCTGGAGAAGGACCGAGATTGTCCGGCAAAGTTACACGAGAAAATGGAGTAGATTCTGCGCCGTTCACGGAGGAGGGTGTTTATGAGCAACTTGAAAAACTGAAGGTGGACAAAGCGATGGGACCAGACGGGATCCATCCCAGGATACTAAGGGAGCTCAGAGAGGTTCTGGCGAGTCCTATTAAAGACTTGTTCAACAAATCTCTGGAGACGGGAGTGATTCCTGGGGATTGGAGGAGAGCGGATGTGGTCCCTATTCATAAAAGTGGTCATAGGGATGAAGCAGGAAACTACAGGCCGGTGAGCCTCACTTCAGTTGTTGGAGAAATAATGGAAGCTGAAAGAAAGTATAGTGTATTTTTGATTGGGTGACCAGAGAGCTGGATCGAGGACATATGCTAGATGTAATTTACTTGGATTTCAGCAAAGCCTTTGATACAGTTCCTCATAGGAGGCTGTTGAACAAACTTGAAGGGCTGAAGTTAGGACCCAAAGTGGTGAACTGGGCCAGAAACTGGCTGTCGGACAGACGCCAGAGGGTGGTGGTTAATGGAAGTCGCTCGAAGGAAGGAAAGGTGACTAGTGGAGTCCCTCAGAGTTCGGTGCTGGGGCCGATCCTGTTCAATATGTTTGTGAGTGACATTGCTGAAGGGTTAGAAGGAAAAGTGTGCCTTTTTGCAGATGATACCAAGATTTGTAACAGAGTAGACACCGAAAAGGGAGTGGAAAATATGAAAAAGGATCTGCAAAAGTTAGAGGAATGGTCTAATGCCTGGCAACTAAAATTCAATGCAAAGAAATGCAGAGTAATGCATTTGGGGATTAATAATAGGAAGGAACCGTATATGCTGGGAGGAGAGAAGCTGATATGCACGGACGGGGAGAGGGACCTTGGGGTGATAGTGTCCGAAGATCTAAAGGCGAAAAAACAGTGTGACAAGGCAGTGGCTGCTGCCAGAAGGATTCTGGGCTGTATAAAGAGAGGCGTAGTCAGTAGAAGGAAGAAGGTGTTGATGCCCCTGTACAGGTCATTGGTGAGGCCCCACTTGGAGTATTGTGTTCAGTTTTGGAGACCGTATCTGGCGAAAGACGTAAGAAGACTTGAGGCGGTCCAGAGGAGGGCGACGAAAATGATAGGAGGCTTGCGCCAGAAGACGTATGAGGAGAGACTGGAAGCCCTGAATATGTATACCCTAGAGGAAAGGAGAGACAGGGGAGATATGATTCAGACGTTCAAATACTTAAAGGGTATTAATGTAGAACAAAATCTTTTCCAGAGAAAGGAAAATGGTAAAACCAGAGGACATAATTTGAGGTTGAGGGGTGGTAGATTCAGGGGCAATGTTAGGAAATTCTACTTTACGGAGAGGGTGGTGGATGCCTGGAATGCGCTCCCGAGAGAGGTGGTGGAGAGTGAAACTGTGACTGAGTTCAAAGAAGCGTGGGATGAACACAGAAGATTTAGAATCAGAAAATAATATTAAAGATTGAACTAGGCCAGTTACTGGGCAGACTTGTACGGTCTGCGTCTATGTATGGCCGTTTGGAGGAGGATGGGCAGGGGAGGGCTTCAATGGCTGGGAGGGTGTAGATGGGCTGGAGTAAGTCTTAACAGAGATTTTGGCAGTTGGAACCCAAGCACAGTACCGGGTAAAGCTTTGGATTCTCGCCCAGAAATAGCTAAGAAGAAAAAAAAAAAAAAAAAATTTAAATTGAATCAGGTTGGGCAGACTGGATGGACCATTCGAGTCTTTATCTGCCGTCATCTACTATGTTACTATGTAAACCTAAACAAGCAACCTCCATCTGTTACCAGAATATTTCTTCCCTCAACGTTATGTAATAATCTTCTATAACCTGAATGTATTGTTATTCTTACCTGATATGTAAACTTGATATGTAAACTTGATACGTAAACTTCATATGTACTTGATATGTAAACTTCCTGGAAATGTCCAGATTTCTTCTAATTTTGTAATCCGCTTAGAACTTCAAGGCACAGGCGGAATAGAAATCACTAATGTAATGTAATGTAATATGCCTGGAACACACTTCCCGAGTCAATACGTCAAACTCCATCCCACTTTTTTGAGGCTGCTTTCAACTCCTAACTCTTACTCACCATAAGATACCCAAGTCCATCCTATCATTCTCTCTGCAAGAAATTCCCCAACCCCTATCTGTCTTATTTGTTCTGTCTGTCTTAATTAGATTGTAAGCACTTCTGAGCAGGGACCATCTATTACATGTTAAATGTACAGTTCTGGGTATGCCTTTCAGCCCAGCTACCCACAGGAATAGAATGGGTGGTTTGGTATCTAGCTTGTTCTGCTTGGCAGCGCAACTTGATAAAAGGGGGGAGAATTAATGTGGGCTATAAATGGCCTAACAGAATATATTAAAACTTAACCATATGAAGTGGAAATTTATACTACATACAATGAGGTGCTATAATACATTAACTAGTCTGAATGGTGTACTGTCGCTTTAGATTGCAGTACAATTTGTTAAACATAACTGTCAAAAGATGTTGCTGTATGTGAGCTTTCAGTTATGTGAACAATAAACCATGAAATTGTTAGATTCAAACACTTTTCAACTTGACTTAGTTGAAATAAGTTATAATAAATCACAATAAAGTATGCACAAACTCATGAAACCATAAGAAGGCTTTATATTTACCTTGCAAAGTATACTGACTGTTAATTAGACTATGAAAAAGAATCCATTTACACGTGACTGTATAAGTATGCATCTATTACAATAAACTATAAGGTCTGTTGGACTTAGTCGACATGACTGAAAATCTATTCATATGTGAACCAACTACCCTGGAAACACAAAAATATAGTTTTCTTCACGCCAAAGAAATATATCACCTTAACATGCACATTGAACTTTAAAGATTAATGAGCATTATCTGTGTTATGTTTCGCAAAGGGTTACAGAGCCACAGTGCTGACAAAGCCAACAGAGTTCCTCCAAAGACATCCTTTCTCCCAGGAACATTATGCACAGAGGTGTGATCAGGGAGGTAAAGTTTATCACAGCCATCTATCAGCTGCTTCAGTAGCTAGGTTTGAGTCGACCCTTGTGTCATCCTGATGGACGTTGGTAGTTAAACAATACATTATTTCAGTGCATTAGAAAATGTCAAACCTGGTAGCTAGATCCATTCAGTGAAGAGATAGGGTCGGAGGCAAAAGCATCCTTAATGCATTTGAGAGCAACAAACCATTCCTCTTCATTTTTTAATACCGCAGAATAGAAGTCTACCTAAAATCTTGAATACTAATAAGATCCTGATGGGATTAGAGGGCAGAGGAAACTTTCTTTGACTGATTTCAGGCTAATGATTTCAATTAATGTTTTCTTCAGTTTGGCAGGCCAATAACATTTTAACAGGTAAGCAGATAGTTTTAAAGCAGTCTCTTTTGTTAATATGGAACTAGAAGCAAACAAAAGTGGAGTTTAATGGGTAAGGGGTGAGAGCATTTTCCTGTGGTTTTATAAGCTAGCAAATGTTTATCTATTTAAGAACAAAGCCAGAACAAAGCCAGAATTACCGTATTTGCCGGCGTATAAGACGACTTTTCAGTACCTTAAAATCCTCCCCAAAGTCGGGGGTCGTCTTATACGCCGGGTACTGTTTACATGCCCTTACTTTACATGCCCTAACATCTCCTTCCTTACCTCCTTACGGTGCTTATGGTACTAGTAAACCTGCCGAGACATCAGCGGGGCCATGGCGGGACATCAGTGTGACAAGGTTGCCATCTCCTTCATCCTGCGCAGCGGGAAGCAGCGGCGCTCTGGCCCCACCCCTTTTCTATTTACTACGTCTCTCGCACATGCGGCCGTGTGTGGAGTCTAGCCCTTAAGGAAGTTGCGGGGGCGAACAGGAGGCTTTTGAAGGCTTTTAAAGGGAAACTGTCATGCCAGCAAACTTGCTAGGGACTTGCCCGGCACTTGCTCTCTCCCTCTATGTGTTATCTTCCTTCTATCATTGACAGTTTCAGTTTGGTTAACAGTTTAGAAAACAAATAGCATGGCAGCTCCCATGGGTTTATTGTTCTATTCAGCTTTAGTGAATTAATTAAAATTGTTGAAATAAATTCTGATGTTCTTTTAAGTTTTATTTGTTGTGCAGAAGGTGTGCGGAAGAAGGGGTAGTCTTATATGGCAAGTATATAACAAACTCTATATTTTAACTGTAAAAGTTGGGGGGTCGTCTTATACGCCCAGTCGTCTCATACGCCGGCAAATACGGTAACTTCACAGGTTAGCTTGCATTTAGATGCAATTTGCAGGACCTAGAAAGGTCAATTGTGAGAAGAGTTTTATTAACAAGCCCTCCACTATTATAATGTATTCACATGTAGAAAGTTAGCACAGATGGAAATGCATGATATGCATGACATGTGAACTCAAGATAATCCTGTGCAAATCCTTGAGTTAGACACCAGCATTCATCTGATTAAAATGGATGGTAATGAGGTTATTAGCTATTCCACTCTAATGGAACTTCTTCAGAAGACTTTAAGGCAACATAACATAGGAATGTGAATGTCAAGTCAGAGGAAGCATAGTAAAGTTAGCTTGTTCTTATGCAGTGTTGCATTCACACTCAGTCACCACTAGTTATGCCCTAAACACATACATTCAACATTAAACCAAAATACATAGTTTCTAGTGCAATAAATATTTGGCCACAGCTTTATTTCTGCAGAACAACTTAACATAGTCAACAATTCCTAGTTTACTTCGTTAACATTCCCAATTCTCAATGCGGCTATCCCCATGCCCCCCTCCCCCATGAGCTATTCGGTGACAAAGCTTACTCATCCTTCTTCAACTATTGCATGACCCATGATATCGTCAGGTCATACACCCCTAATTCATGGCAGTGATGCCCATGAGTGCTCCATTTTATTCCCCACCTCATGGGTCCCTTCTATGGTTGTAGAATAGATTGGGTGGTTTTGTGTTGTTTTTTTTTCTTTTTAGGCATGAAGGTAACACAAGGCATAGAATAATAGGACTTTAGTTATTTGAGGGACCTGATAGTCTAGACTGGTGGGAACATAACAGTCACACAGTACAAAATATAGGGGATCTTTTGAAAAGGGGGAGGGAGTTGGTAGGAGGTGAGAGAATGTAGAAAGTAGATAGGAAAAGGTTGGGAATTGATTGAATAAGGAATAGTTGTTAGGGTGGGCCAAAGGGGGGGACAGGCCTACAAGGGGGTGGGACAGGCAGACCTTTAAGGGGGGACAGGCCTACAAGGGGGTGGGACAGGCAGACCTTTAAGGGGGGATAGGCCTTCAAGGGGGGATAAGCAGGCAGGCCTTCAAGGGGGGGTCAGGCCTTCAAGGGGGGGGGACAGGCCTTCGGGGATGCAGGCCTTCGGGGTGGGTGCAGGCCTTCGGGGTGGGTGCAGGCATTCGGGGTGGGTGCAGGCCTTCGGGATGGGTGCAGGCCTTCAGGGGGGGACAGACCTTCGGGTGGGGGGTACAATCCTTCGGGGAGGGTGCAGGCCTTCAGGGGTGGGGTTTAGGCGTTCAGGGGGGGACAGACCTTCGGGTGGGAGGTAAAGTCCTTCGGGGGGTGCAGGTCTTCAGGGGTGGGGTGTAGCCCTTCTGAGGGGGGACAGACCTTCGGGGGAGGGGGGTCCTGGTGTAAAAGTACACAGAGGGAGAGGGGGAAGGGGGGGTTCAAAGATACGTGCATATGCCAGACTTTGGGGGTTAGAAATAATGGGTCTAAAAACAGAGGAGTGGGAGAGAGATGGTGCATAATGGGATTTAGGGAGGGAAGGAACAGAAAGGGAGAGAACTTGGAAACAGGGGATGGTGTGGAGGGGGGATAGAGATACTGGATAGGAGGATAGTTGGGAACAGAAAGGGAGAGATGGTGGATCCTGGGGTGGTGGGGAGTTGAGAAAAGGTGAATCTGTGGATGGAGACAAAAAAAAGGAAAGATGCCAGATCTCCGGGAGAGGGAAGGGAAACGGAAGGGGAGAACAGAGATGGCAGACGGATGGTTAGCACGGAGAAAGGAGACCCTGGCAAGCAAGACAACAAGAGCCTGGGACCAACAAGATTTGAATATTGATCAGAGAACAAAAGGTAGAAAAAATAATTTTATTTTCTGTTTTGTGATTACAATATGTTAGATTTGAAAAGTGTACATGAGACAGCTTGAAATGGGAACTTTTCTATTTTTGTGAATGGCAAGGCTGAGTTCAGTTAAAATATATGCTTTATAAGAAAATATAATAATGTGTTTTATAAAGTTTATAAGCATTGCTGGCATACTCGGTGAGGTGTTCCTAGTGTTGGTGGTGGTGGTAGCATGTCAGTGTGTTGAGAGGAAGAGGTAGTCTGGGAAATTCTGCTGAGCAAACTCTGGGCCCATTTCCACCCCCAGTTAGTCCACTCCACTCAACTGGTTCACACACTGAGTGGGTCTTTGGGTGTTATTTCTGGGTAGTTGTTTTAGAATCTCTTCCAGTGGTTTGTCAGTATCTCCTTCTGGTGCAAGGAAGGAAACTTTGTCAACCTTAGCATTGACCTTCAGAATATGTTTGTAACAGCGCTGCTTGTGTGGCATTAGGCTATGTAGTGATCGAAAGAAAAAAACAGACCTTTGCACATTTTTGCACTATATGGTGGGTGTATGAGGAGATTAATTTCCTGCACAGTTAAGTCCATGTGAAGTTACCTTGTGCTGTATTTGACATCTAGCAAGGTCTCTGTTTGGAAGGAAAGATCTAAGCTTAAAAATGAAGTGGCCAGAAGTTATGTTAAAAGTAGATAGCGTAGCTGGTTTTAAGAAAGGTTTGGACAAATTCCTGGAGGAAAAGTCCATTGTCTGTTATTAAGACATGGGGGAAGCGTCTGCTTGCCCTGGATTGGTGCACTCAGCAGCAACAAATACTAGTTTTGGCTGGCTCTTTCCCCGCATTTCTCCTCTCTTCCCCACGATTTAATATCCAGTTCAGGCAGTAAGTAAATGCATCGGCAGGGGGGGTCTGGTAAGTCTTGGGGGCTGGGGATGGAAGGTGAGAATCAGTTCTGTAGGCTATCAGAAATTTGCTTAATTATCTACTCACACAGAAAAGCAGTAAAGTCAATAGGTTCTCTGAGTGGGAACAACCTGTTTGATCTTGCACTCTTGTGATTGACCAATTGTTTATCACTGTTTAATTTATCACATTGATTAATTTGAGCACACCTGAGGTGTCCTATGATGGTGTGCACTGCAGGCAGAGGAGCCTTATTGTGTAAAGCACTGGAGAATTCTCTCCTCTCGCTTACCTCTCACGCTGAGGACACCCTGCTTCAGTATAATCATTTATATGATTTATCTTATAAACATTATTACGTGGTCTTTTCCTCAAGTGCTGAGACATCAGGTTGTTCCCACTTGGAGAACCTATTGACTTTTACTGCTTTTCTGTGTGGCTTTAACATTTTTGCTATTCAGTATACCTAAACTATTATTCAGTAGAAAAAATATGGTTTGTTCAATCAAATCCTGTGTGGACATTGGACTTCTATGAGTGAATGTTCTGCTTGATTGAACAAACTAAATTTTTTCTACTGAATAATAGTCTAGGTACAATGAAAGTAAATAGCAAAAATGTTTGAGTAGATAATTAAGGAAATCTTTTTCATATTGCTTGCTTATGGACTGGGAAAAAAGACTGTTCAAGCAAATGTCTCCAGAACTGCTTTAATGGAAAAATGTGATTTTTTTTTTTTTAAGTACTTTGTGAAATTTATTGTTGTTGTGAAATTTATTGTTATACTTTGTTTAAACTTAAAAAGCGGTGTCATTAACAGTGAATCTAATCGAAAAATCGATTCAACAGGGTGAATCGAATCGAATGAAATATTTTTCTCTGAATCGGGCAGCACTATTGGCTACCATGAGAATGGGCTACTGGGCATGATGGACCATTGGTGTGACCCAGTTAGGCTATTCTTATGTTATGTTCTCATCTGTAGGGGCCTTTGTTTTCACTTCTTATTTTAATGTATTTTTTTCCTGGGAACTTATCAGTGTTTTTTTATAATGGGAACAAAAATGGAAGAGAATTAATGTGTGTGGAATGGGGGGGTAACTAATTTCTTCAGCTAAATAATTCAATCCACTTCAAACAGACATAGGAGAACTCACGCACCATTCACACACCCTCCAACCAAAAACGTCAAAAGAAAAAAACTGTTCGACAACCTCCTAGCCATTCGAGCTGCAACACTTGACCCCCAACTCTACAACCTATTGACCTCGACCACAAACTACAAAACCTTAAAAAAAGAAATAAAAACCCTTCTATTCAAAAAACACATAAAACCAAACTAACATAATCAGAACTGTCCCAAGCATCACCTGCAACTACTCCATATGTACTTCTGATGTCATGACAATTCCGACATAATTTATGTTATGTTATGTTTGGAATAATGGTTACATAAATGAGGTTCAATAAAAGAAAATTTTCACTGCCTGTTTCTATTCTGACCATTTATTCCATTTCATGGTTATTGCAAAAAAAAAAAAAAAATTTTCCATGAGGGGGGGGGGTGTCAAAAAATGATGGGTCCCGGGTGCCACATACCCTAGGTACGCCACTGCCAAAGGGTGATAATTTTATTATTATTAATCATGTTTTATTAAAAGTTTTAACCACACTTCAATTTATTGACAGTGGGGTGGGGCAGGGAGGGGTTTAATTTCAATGGGGATGGTTTTGATTTCTGTCTCCAACTCTCTAATTCAGATACAATTTTTTTTCTCTACCATCTCAACCAGAAAGCTCTTTCACAAATTCACTACTCTTTTCATGAAGTATTTCCTCATGTTACTTCTGAGTCTATCCTTTTCACCTTCATCCTATGCCCTCTCTCATTCCAGAGCTACCTTTCAATTCAAAGAAACACACCTCCAATGCATTTATGCAATGGTGGTGTTTAAATGTCTCCATTATATCTTCCTTCTCCCCCTTTTCTTTCAAAGTATACATATTGTGATCATTAAGTCTATCCCCATATGCTTTCTGATGAAGATCACTGACCATTTTCATAGTTGCTCTATGGACTGGCACCATCCTTTTTATATTGTTTTGAGGGTCCAGTCTCCAGGATTGTATTCTAAATGAGGTCTCACCATCATCACCTCTTTTTTCCTACTGACCATTCTTCTCCCTATGCACCCAAGTATCATTTTAGCTTTCACCGTCTCATTTTCTACTTGTTTGGCCACCTTAAAATCATCATATAAGATTACACCCAAGTCCCACCCTTCTTTTCTGCACAAACATTCTTCGCCCCCTACACAATCTTTGCAAATGGCTGATTTACTACAAATTATGCCCTTAACCCTTTCAGGACCAAGGGACATATTTGTCCCATAACTTTAAAATCCTATAAATTTTGATTGGGATAGTCTACAGTTCTAAATTTGATATGTACGGATTCCATATGATACTGCCTTTATGTAAACAAACTGGTTCCGACATTCATTCATTAGCGTCGTTGCCAGATTGACGAGAAGATTCACTTGCCACACTGTCCATAAGCCAGAAGTGTGATTTTTTTTAAAAAAAAATAATGATATTTCACAAAAAAAATCAATTTTTTGGCATCTGCAAGCCCTTTTTACCATAAAAATGTCGTCAAAACCACAAAAATTGGCCTACGATCCTTATGGTCCTGAAAGGGTTAAGAGATAGATATAATTAAGGATGAGGCAGTTTCAGAAACTCTATTCATTTATATCATCTCTGAAATAAAAATAAAAGGAAATGAAAAATGTAATCTTGATGACATATGCATTAAAGTTCTACTAAATTAAGGTATTCTGCTGCTTTAGGATTATATCAACACTCCAATAATATTATTTGCTGTGCACAAAACTGAAAAGTTAAAATAAGATTGTTATTATCAATGACATTCTGGATACAATTATCATGACACAGTTACAGTCTATAATAAAGGTTAACTTATTTATCTCTGATAGAATTCTCATGCACTCAGAAGTGTGTAATCTGGCCAAGAGCCGAGGCTCCTATAACTAAACCCACTGCCCAATCACTGTGCAAAGAATACTATTATAAAAATTTGGGGGGTAAATTTCCATTTAAGTATGTACGTTGGTTCTATTATTTCAAAATAGTATAAGAAAAGACTGTCACTTAGCTTTTAAAAATTAAGGAGGTCCCGATATGGACCATGTTTCGAGAAACTTTGTCAAGGAACCCGTAAAAGGAGTTCTAACATTACAAACACGCCAAAGTTACAGGCAAGGTGGTAACAAAGCTTTAGTCTTGTCGTGTAAAGGTTTCAAAATCTCTACTTGTTAGCTTGCAGAACTGCTTCATAGTGAAAAGCCAAACTTTCACCTTATTCTTGAAGTAGAGATAACCTTGTGTTAAATGAAGGCTTGCAGGGAGGACATTCACTATGAAGCAGTTCTGCAAGCTAACAAGTAGAGATTTTGAAACCTTTACACGACAAGACTAAAGCTTTGTTACTACCTTGCCTGTAAACTTTGGCACGTTTGTAATGTTAGAACTCCTTTTTCGGGTTCCTTGACAAAGTTTCTCGAAACATGGTCCATGTTGGGACCTCCTTACTCTTTATAAGCTAAGTGACAGCCTTTTCTTATACTATTTTGAAATAATAGAACCAATGTACATACTTAAATGGAAATTTACACGAAAAAATTTTATAATAGTATTCTTTGCACAGTGATTGGGCGGTGGGTTTGGCTATAGGAGCCTTGGCTCTTGGCCAGATTACACACTTCTGAGTGCATGAGAATTCTATCAGAGATAAATAAGTTAGCCTTTTGTATTTATTTAAGAGATTAGTTTTTTTTCTGTGACATTAAGACTAATTTCACTAATCTTTCAGTGGAAACACCATTTAAAGCTATCCTACCCTATCTTACTCTTCTGATTACAGTTACAGTCTATTCACATTTATTTCCACTGCTTTTCAACATATGAGGGATGTCAGAATGCTTCAAAACAATATACTTTAAATGAGTGACAGTACATATCTGATGTCCATACCAATATATGTTAATAGATAATGTAGAGGTGCTGCCAGAATGAGAGGGCACTCTCTAAAGTTAATAGGGGATAGATTCCGTACAAACGTAAAGAAGTTCTTCTTCACCCAGAGTGGGGGAAAGCTGGAACGCTCTTCTGGAGGCTGTTATAGGGGAAAACACCCTCCAGGGATTCAAGATAAATCTAGACAAGTTCCTGCTGAACGAAAACCTACACAGGTAAGGCTAGACTCAATTAGGGCACTGGTCTTTGACCTAAGGGCCGCTGTGGGAGCAGACTGCTGGACATGATGGACAACTGGTCTGACCCAGCAGCAGAAATTCTTATGTTCTTATGTTAATGATGTGCATGCATGAAATGGTTTTTGTTTTGTTCTTTAAGCTTTGTTTTCCATATTTTTAGTACTTTCATTTCAATTGATTTATTGTAATGTGTGCTTCAACATTTTAACATGCACTGATGGATTTGGCATGCATTATTTCCTCAGTTAGTGTGTGATAAATTGATCCAGAAGGTACTATAAGCTGGGATGGTTTAGATGTGCTGGAGTGAGCTTTGACAGAGACTCCCATAGATGCACAGTACCGGGCAGAGCTATAGGGTTTCTGGCCCAGAAATATCTATGAAAAATAACAATTTAAATCATTAAATTATAGAGAGTGTATGTTTGGATAGACGGAATGGATCATTCAGGTCTTTATCTGCCTACATTTACGTAGGTTTTAGCACTGGCAGCGGCGGTAACTGCTTCAATGCTCATAGAATTCCTATGAGCGTCAAAGCAGTTATTGCCGCTGCCGGTGCTAAAACCCATGCTGCGCATTAGTAAAGGAGGGTGAATGTTACTTTGTTACCATGTACCTCTATCCTGATGACTCCCAGATCTACCTCTCCATGCCAGATATCTCTACGGAAGTTCAGGCCCGAACTTCAGCCTGCCTGTCTGACATTGCCACTTAGATGTATCATCGCCATCTCAAACTGAATATGGCTAAAACTGAACTCCTTATCTTTCTGCCTATACTCGCCTCCCCCCTCCTGCCGTTCTCTATTTCAGTGGATAACACTATCTTCCTCCCTGTCTCATCGGCTCGTAACCTTGCGGTAATCTTTGACTCCTCTCTTTCCTTCTCTGCTCAGATCCAACATACCGCCAAATCCAGTCACTTCCTCCTCTATGGTATAACACAGGAGAATCAAATCCACATACACAAAAGCACACACCAGGGAGTGGAGATGTCCAAAGAAGACTGATGAATTCAGATGTATTTCATAAAAATCCTTTATTTCTTCAAAACAATGATTCAATGACTCGACAAGTACATGTTTCGGCCAAAATGGCCTGTCATGCAAATTATCCAATGAATTGAAAAACAGGGTCACATAAAAGCGTTTACTCGATCATCCGTAGGCAACTGAAAAATCGAAAGCTCGGTACTGGAAACTGAAGCGCCGTCACTTGGAACGCATTTGGAAGTGACGGAGCTTCAGTTTCCAGTACTGAGCTTTCAATTTTTTTCAGTTGCCTATGGATGATCGAGTAAACGCTTTCATGTGAACCTGTTTTTCAATTCATTGGGTGATTTCCAAGACTCCTGAGGCAGGTCATTTTGGCCGAAACATGTACTTGTCGAGTCATTGAATCACTGTTTTGAAGAAATAAAGGATTTTTATGAAATACATCTGAGTTCACCAGTCTTCTTTGGACATCTCCACTCCCTGATGTGCGCTTTTGTGTTTGTTATATTTTATCTTATATATTTCTAGTCCACCCTTTCCCGTTCAAAACTCCAAAGTGGATCACATCAAGAAACCCAGCCAGTCACTGGGAAAAAAATAAAAATCTATCAATCAAAATATATTAAAATCTTTAGAATAAAGGTAAATTATATGTCTTGAATAAGATATATATGAAATTTAAAAAAATGTCTTCAAGATGCCTATGATGAGGCAATATAAGGACAGCTGGCAGAGGTAAAAAAATTCCAAATAAGAGCACTCGCTTGGATTTTATACCTCTAACAGAAGAAAATTTAAGCAGAACATGATCTGAAGAGAGATGATCAAGATTCAACTTTAATCATTCTACAGCATTAGATAAATAGACAGTAGTATCACCATGTCAAATTTTAAAAATCAAACAACAGACTTTAAAATCAACGTGTGCTCTCACTGGCAGGCAGTGCAACATATTTTCATTTTGTTTAACATTCATAAAACCACCTTCAGAAGGAAGGAAATGAATAAAGAGAAAATTTGCTCCCAAGAGGGTTAGAGAAGCTGGAGAAAATATTGAGAAGGGTTCAAGAATAAAAAATAATTAATCTTCCAGGCCCTCAAGTCAACCAACAGGGTCAGCCCCCATGTCATTATCATGCCAGTTCTGTCATGCCTCAAGCTAGTTGATCTCACCATTCATAGGGCTGAAAAGCCATGTCAAAACACTGTTAATTTCTGTCCAAACCTTTTACAGGCAGAATATACAGTGAAGAAAAAACATTCTGCCAGGCAGATTACAATCCAGTTTTAGGCATACAAGGAATAGATAGCAGACTCTTCTGAAATGATCTTAACAAGTGAAAAGAATTACACTTCTCCCTCCGTATCCACGGGGGCTTAGGGGCAGAGCCGGCCCGCAAATATTTAAAAAATGTGAATAATATTTGGGCCGGCTCTGACCCACCACCACTCCCCCCCCCGGCATCCCTTAAGCTTTACCTGGTGGTCTAGCGGGTTTTTGGGGCAGGAGCGATCTTCCTACGCTCCTGCCCCGTACAGATCACTCATAGGAAATGGCTGCCATGAGCTCCCGTCGTAGTCTCGAGAGACTATGGGAGTTCACGGCAGCCATTTCCTATGAGTGATCTGCATGGGGCAGGAGCGTAGGAAGATCGCTCCTGCCCCAAAAACCCGCTAGACCACCAGGTAAGGATTAAGGGGGGTCTAAGAGGGCTTAAAAATAGCCCGAAAAATGAAAATAGATTAAAAAAAAAAAAAAAATTGAGAATAACCGAATACGCGGATGCTGAAACCGCAGATTCGAAGGTAGAAGTGTATATAGCACAATAAGTTTATCTAAAAAGCGGTACAGCTTGATGAATTGCATAAAATGATTTTGCGCATTGAGCATACTGAAAAAATGATTCACTGCTGCTGGTACTTTGCCATGAGATCAGTGCTGTTGAAAAACTTCTTTGATTTGTTGTACGCAGTATAGATGAGGTCCTTTTTTAAGCCTGATAGTAAGGTATGATGGGTCTACTAGACTACCAAAGATTTTTGGGGGGAGCTGTAAAGTTAATCCGGAGGGAGGCAGCAGGCATTTTCTTTTAATGTATCCCTTCCTGTCATTGCATGAGTCAATCACAGGTCATGAACTGACAGGAAGGGAGACTTCTTTTGCTTTTCAACAGCAACCAGCTACCTACTACTATTAAGGTGTGTGCTGTTTTTTTTTTCCTGACAGCACACACCTTTTAGCACAGCAATACGTTGTATGTTAATTGGTGTGGGCGTGGTGTCATCCGGAAGTGGCCCTAGGCATTTCCCTAGAGTTGTGACAGATGCTTGAAATGTAGGCCTGCAAAAGGTTAATCTACATTTCAAATCTTAAAAGTAAACACACAGCTGAGTTGATCACGGTATAGGAAGTCCCGATCAGCTGAGCCGGCAGGACTCCCCGATGCTGCAGCTTTGGAGAGTCCTGCTGGCTCAGCTTATTGGGAAGGGGGAATACCCCTGCCTCAATCAGCTGAGCCAGATGTAGCTGAGGACCCCCCCAATACCAACCCCTGAAATTGGCAGGAGGGATGCCCACTCCTTCCTGCCTAACACAGCCCGACACCCCCATCAGTGATTGGCAGGTGGGATGTCATCTGACACTCCAATAATTCCACTGACACTCCCCTTCAGATCCACTGACACTCCCCTTCAGTGATCGGCAGGAGGGATGTCCATTCCCTCCTGCCGCCACACCCTCCCAAACCCTCTGACCCCCCCTACTACTAACACTCCCAAACCCCTGAACACCACACCCTGACACACCCAAACTTCAACACTCTACCCTAGGATCCCTAAGCCCACCTTGACACCCCCTACTCCATACCTTTTGAGGTAAGGCCATCCAGAGGGATGTCTACACCCTCCAGCCGGCAGGAGGGTGTAGACCCCTTCTTGGTGCATCCTGGGGTTCAGGGGGCTGGTGATTTGGAGGGAGTTGGTATCCTTCCTGCCAATCACCAATGGGGGTGTTGGGGACCAGCAGAAGGAGGGAGTGGGCATCCTTCCTACCAATCGCCAATGAGTGATGTTGGGAGATGTTAGGCAGGAGGAAGTGGGCATCCCTCCTACCAATTTAAGGGGTAGGTGTTGGGTGGTCCTCTGCCACAGTCAGCTTAGCTGATCATGGCAGGGGTATTTTTCCCCCAATCAGCTGAACTGGTAGTACTCTCCAAAGCCGTGTCTTTGGGGAGTCTTGCTGGCTCAGCTGATTGGGATTTTCATGCCACGATCATTTCAGCCAGTTTCGTCTACTTTTAAGATTTCAAAGGTCTCTAATTGGCGCTGGGCACTGGTTAGAGAATCAGGGGGTTGGGCATCTATTTGCTAGGGCAGATGCAATTCTGCATAGTGTGATAAGCTGCCTATGCCTGCTAGTAGTGTTCCAGTAATAGAGGAATTATTGGAGCCTAATATGAACAACACACCACAATTAAAAACACACTTTTTAGGATCTGAGGTTGTTCTTTCCATAACCTCTAGAGGGAGCAAGAGTGCAAGATTGCCTTTGGCTCAGAACATATCACCCTAAAAGCTCTTCCTTCAGTCACCAGGTAGGGAGTTGCAGAGCACCAAAAGTAACTCCTGCACTTGAAGGTTTGGGGCATGGCAGTAACTTTTTAACTAGGAAGGCAGAGCTGTTAGAGAGGATAAATGCTAGCATTCTCAGATGACAGCCTGTTTTCTATCCAATAACCAATTCCTAATCCACAATATAACAATGTCCCATGGAGCACTCATAATGCTATGCATATCCTTGCAGTCTCCATTCTCAAGCATTATTCTCAATTCCATGTTTTCTGGTATTTTTGGTACATTCTTGTCTCACCAAGGAATCCAAAAAATCTGGATAGCTCTAAATTAGAAATAAAGGAGATGGGATAAAATTAAAGCAAACAATTTCCTCCTAAATATTAAAAAATATTCAGCATAATGAGGTTAATAGCAATCATATTTTACTCAAATGCCCTCAGGAACCAAACTAGACCTATTAGAAAAACAGCTTATTTGTAGAAGAAATCCAAGGAAACCCAATATTTGTCTAACTTATATTGAGGGCAGTCATCTATGGCTTTTAACCTGGCAGCAAAATAGCAATTCTGAAAGAGCAGAAAAGCCAAACCAGATCAAGAAACACTAATGTTGTAATCATATTCCAAATATTTCAAATGAGCTATTTTGTTTGTATTATAATTGGAGTTTTATATGCAATATCATGGAATTCATTGAAAACATTGCACGTCCATCTTACAATTACATTACTTATAAGTTTGATGCTCTTGAGCATTACAGTTTTCTCTAAAATTAATTTCTGTGTTTTTATATAGATAGAAACAGTCTCTAACTCAGTGATTTAACTCCTTATTTGCTGTAAATGAAAATGTAGAGAGTACATGAAAAGGCACTTTAACATTCTAATATTCTTAGAAATGTCAAGGTTGATATTCAAAGTTTCAAGTTTATTAGGATTTTATATACCGCCTATCAAGGTTATCTAAGCGGTTTTACAATCAGGTACTCAAGCATTTTCCCTCTCTGTCCCGGTGGGCTCACAATCTATCTAACGTACCTGGAGCTATGGAGGATTAAGTGGCTTGCCCAGGGTCACAAGGAGCAGCGCGGGGTTTGAACCCACAACCCCAGAGTGCTGAGGCTGTAGCTCCAACCACTGCGCCACACACTCCTAGAGTCTAACTAAAAGCAGTCTAACTAGCCACTCAAAGCAGTCCAACTAGCCAGATATTATTCCTAGCTGGTTAAATCACCTGTTTGGGGCTTACCAGTATTTTTTTCAGTAGCATAGTGCCTCTGAAAATAACCGGTTAATGTTAAAACCAGCTATTTTGGGGGGTAGAGTTGGCCCTTGGTCAGTTAAGTGCCAATATTCAGCACTTAACCAGCAAGGTTAACTGCAGAAATAGGACCAGATTAAACTTAGTTGGCTCTGGAAATCTAGATATGCAGCGCTAATGCCTTAACATGGATCAACATTGAATTTCCAGGTTTAATGCTGGCAGCAGTGAGCAATTATTAGACCAATTATTAAGCAGACATCTTGTGACCCATCTTTAGCAAAGAACTATTGGCCAGTTTCCAACTTACTCTTTTTGTCAAAACTGACACAGTGTTCATTACATGTTTGTACATCACCTGTGTCAATCGGGATTCCGAAAAGATAGTGCTGAAACTGCCATTGCCGCCTTACTGAGTGAAGTTCACTTTATTTTAGAAACAGGGAAAATGGCTTTAGCACTTTCCCTAGACCCATCAGCAGCATTTATCTGGTGGATCATGATTTGATGCTATTACAATCACGTATCTAACATTGGAATCATTGACTTGGATTCATTCATTTTTATCAGACCATACTTATACTGTTCATACTCATGATTCAATGTCTGCAGAATACACCATGAAATGTGGTGTTCCACGGGACTCTTTGCTCTCACCAATATTATTTAATACCTTTATTAGTCCATTATTGACTCTAATACAACAATATGGGATTTATATCTATACTTATGTGGATGATATTTTATTAGTATGTCCCATAAGTGTCAGAATGGGGGGGCACAGGGGCCGTGGCCTCCCAAAAAATTGCTACTTTTATCCCTGGTGGTCCAGAGGTGCAGCGGGCAGGAGTGAGCTTTCCGCACTCCTGCTCCACTGCTAACCCTGTCGGTTGTGGCTCGTTTCTTCTGCCGTTAAGCGGCAATGAGCAGAAGTGTGCTTTGGCGCTCCTGCTCGGCACTCAGTGGCTTCTTTGACTGGCTCCCGCAAAATTCTCGTGGAAATAAAAAAGTAATTTAAAAAAAAAAAAATAGATAATAAATGGGATCAGGGTAGGGTGGAGTGGGTGGGTAGGGCAGGGGTGAGATAGGGTGGTTGGGGCAGGGCAGGGGGCCCCAGTGTACTCGTCTCTATGGGCTCTTGAAGAATTAATCCTTACCTGCCCATACTCTGGAATGTCCTCCCTGCAAGCCTTCATTTAACACAAGGTTATCTCTACTTCAAGAATAAGGTAAAAGTTTGGCTCTTCATTCAAGCCTTTAATGGAAGAAGTAACTAACTTGCTAGTCACACATCCAAGGAGCTACATTGGTTGTGCATGCTATAGTAGGACATGTTTATCCACACCTTTCCTAGCTAAGATAACGTTCAAGCATCTTTCTGACCTCATGTGCAACTTCCTTTAAATTAGTCCCTTTATTTTCTAACCATGTGATTTTATAACTAACTTGTGCTGTTTATTTTATCTACAGTATGTACATATTTCTGAAATGACTGTTCCCACTATATAAACATTTTTGCAGATTTTCATCCGTGCTAAATCATTAATGCACGTCCTACGAATTTATATCATTAATGAATCAACCCATTAGGAAGGGGCATACCTATTCACTTCAACCACTTAGGAATCATGAAAAACCATTTGTCATTTTCTTTTGCAAGAAGTGGCCTTCACAGCTTAATCTGTCAACACCGCACCAAGCTGCTAATCAACTAGATAGAAGACTTAATCAATTAGAACTTATTTGCAGATGCGATATCACCTAAGCACTCTGAATAGCTCGCTGCCTAATGTTAGAGATAATGTGGTCTGAAAGAAAGGATGTTATGAAAACAGATGTAGCAATAGTTAATCCACAGTTAAACGAGAATACGAGAAGTGATACTCATACATGAATCTGAAGTTCTGACACAAGCAGTTTGTGTCAAACTTACAAAAGGCTCATTTAAAATATTTACCAGCTTTCCAAATAAAATTATTTTCTTTCTAAGTGTGATTGAAAAGGTAACTGTTTTTATCTGGTAAATGGAAAAAAGCTGCACACATGAAAACACATTTCTGACGGATAATTGTTGTTCTACAGGGACCAAATACCTAAAGTATTAAAAGGGATGCAGCTGCATAATATACTGTGCAATTAATCTGCCTTAATTAAAATCATAATGGTCTGGTTTACTATGCCTTTCCCCCCATAGACACAGATTTGGGGGGAGCATGTGAATTCTAACTTCATAAACCAAGTTATGAGAATAATATATAAAATAGGTGTGCAAATCACCTTATTTTTGTCAGGCTCATCATTCAATTGCTGGTGTATTATTAGATGATTCAAGAACAGCTCCGTAGCAAAACATGAACCCTACTTACTTTCCTAAATACTCAGAAAAAACATTTCCAGTTTGCATTCAGATACTTGACCTGTTTTTCTGAATGTTACACTTTTTTCTGGTTCACTTCATTTATTTATTTTAGTAAGGATTGTTCAATGTACGTTAGAACTTTTTGATGCATGCAAATTGACTCTGTGCATATACAAATTCATAGATTAACACATTAATTAGGTTAAAAAGATGCTAAAGGGATTGACAGCAAATGTTAAGACATTAAATCAGGCACGGACGTCATTTAAAAATACCATCATGAAAGCTCAGACCAGATGTATTCAGCCAAAAAAACATCCTTCAAAGGATGGATAAAGGACACAAATAAAGAAAAGAAGAAGCAACATAGGCATTGACAAGTTAAATGCACAGCACTGATAAAGAAAGCTAAAATTGAATTTGAAGAAAATGTTGCTAAAGATGCAAAAACTCATAGTAACAACTTGTTCAGGTATTTCAAAAGCAGAAAGCTAGGCAGGATCCAAGATGGTGATCTGAAGTGAGGACGTATCTGTTTGAGCTCTTGTCCTCTGACACCACAGACCTCAACAGGGAATTGCTTGCCTATTTTTGATGAGTAAGAGACAGGGAAAAATTCAGGAAAATCCCACAGCTCCAGATTCTACCACAGTGTTGTGGCCGGTGACATTGGAGCTCCTACTGGCTCAAATGTTTTTCCCCTCGAGCCTTGCCTGGCATGAGAGTATTGAGCAGCAGTTTGGAAGGGCCGTTGTTGAGTCCTGTGGAATGGGTGGTGCCCCCACAACTTGAAGGCAGTCCAGATAACAGTGGCGTCCCAAGAAGTGGCAATTCCTGGTAATCTGGGGGACAGACTGCAGTGATGGTGGATCGCATGATACTGGAAAATCCGTTGCTCTAAGCTGCTTCCAGGATCCTTCCCCAGGAGACTGTGAGTAGAATTAGAAACATAGAGACATGATGGCAGATAATGGCCAAATGGCCCATCTAGTCTGGCCATCTACAATAACCATTATCTCTTCCATTGCTGGCTGAGGTATATTGACGAACAAAAAAAAAGAAGAGACAAAGCCTCAAACTACTATGAAGGGAACAAAAAAAAAATCACTGGAGATGTCACAGCCAACTGATGATCATGAGTCTTTTATTTGAAAAAAGACCACTAAAATACGTAAAAACTAACAAAGTCCCGACTAGGATCCAAGTTTTGGCGACAATGTCACCTTCCTCAGGGGACAGTGTCAAACGTATTGGCGTTTCTGCTACATAAATGAAGTGCCAAAAGTATATTGACAACATTTTTGTCATCTGGATTGGAGACAATCCACAGTTGGACATGTTTGTAGTATGGTTAAATGATCAACACCCCAAGAACAAGTTTGCCATGCAATGCAGTCAGAATGACATATCTTTCCTTGATGTTAGAATTGTATTGAACAACAGCAATCTACTGACTACAATGTTTAGAAAGACCACCAACCGTAACACTTTCTTGTATTAGGAGAGTTTTCACCCATCCCACCTAAAGCAAAGTCTTCCGATATCTCAATTTTTGAGGTACAGGAGATTATGCTCAACCAAGGATGAATTCAAACATCAAGCTGCTGATCTATCAAAGCAGTTGGAAGAATGGAGATATCCTAGTGACATGATCAAAAAGATACAAGTGGGCCCTTAACATAAACCATGATTTATTTATTTTCCTTCCACAAAGGAAGCACGTGATGATAAGGTGACCATCTGTGTCCTGAATTATGATTCCCGAGCACATAAGATTGCCTGGATTGTCCAGCATCATTGGGATATGGTATCTGTCATGTCATACTTCGCTTAACATCACTTACAGGTGGCCTTCCAGAGAGAGAAGAATCTAAAGGAACAACTAAGTCCTGTGATGTTGAGGAGTCCGCAGTCCAATAATGAGAGGGTAGGAGGAGGCCACAACCCATGTGGTACCTGCAAAGCCTGTCCTTAAGCTTTTTATGTGGATTACGTTGCTTTTATGTGGATTGTAACGTTGACTTTTGTAACTTTTAAATCTTCAATAAAGTCCATTTCAGGAATGTTGTCACTCCACAGTGTTTCTTTGGTTTTTCTTGGACTTTCTTCTGTGGATCTCCCAGGGTCAACTTCTTTGTTTTGGTTTTACCTGCAAAGCCTGTGACATCACGCTAACTATCACAAATTTTGTGAAATCTCTGAATCAGAAAAGATACCGTTTGCATCACACCACCACGTGACACTGCTTTTGTGGTGCACAAAATAGTGTGTCCCTGTCAGAAACTATATATTGGCCATACTAGCAGAAAGCTAAAATTGAGAGTGACAGAGTACCGTAGTGTGTTGAAAAGAGGATTACACCAGGCACCTATGGTTCAACACTGCTTTCAATTCTCTCACTCCTTCAGTGAGTTATGCTGTTTTGTTTTTAGACCACATTCCCCCGTCTACTAGGGGAGGTAATTGGAGGCTCATTTTGCAGCAACACAAACAGTTTTGGATATTTACATTGAACACTCTACAGCCGAATGGACTTAACACCATTGATTGGTTTTATTTCTACTACTATGTGTCCAAATACAATTGCCTCTTTAATATTATCTGTCCCTTTAAAGACAGAAGTTACTCTATTGCCTGTAAGTCTGCCACACCCCTGACATCAACGCAGGAGCGGATATACCACAGCGTCGCTGAAGCCGACTGAGGGAAGCAACAACGCGGCAGAATTTTTGCTGTTTGTTTTCAAATAATTTTGTTACCTGACTGAGATACAGCTTAGTTTTTTTGTGTGTGTGTTTTGTTTCAACACTCATACCCCATTGTTTTGAAGAAGTGGTCAATGTATCATGAAATGCAAGTCCACATAGGAGAGGGGGAGGTTTGTTGTTTTTTTTTTTTTTTGAAAGGTACTCACTTGGTTGTATTGCCCTTAATTCATATCAGCATTCTGGAGGATTTTTTAGGCCAGTGACGTTGTAAAAGTTGACCTGATTGTTTGGATCTCTTTAACCTGAGGCTTTTTCTTCCGTTTAAGAAATTCTTCCTGCTGTGAGCAACACCGCTTGCGTGGTTTGTTTTTGCGGAGTTGTTTTGAGAATTAGCGAATTTGTTGTTCCACTTGGACATTTTTTAATAAGGCGAGAAGGAGGATGGCCATTCCACAAAATAAATAAGCACTCCTGCATGTTCTCATGCTATGTTCATCAGGTCTCTTTTTAAAATACTCGTACCTAGAGTCCATGAACATCCCAACTTGGATGTTCCTTTTCTGACTGGGATATCTCAAGCCAATCTTGCTTTAAATGAATTTTATAGTTATGAGGTATTTCCTATGGCAGAAGTATTTAAGTCTATCTTTTCAAAAGAGTTTGTTCCATGCTAAACCCTATTCAATAATAATGTTTTGTTCCATATGCTTAGAATGGGCATACGTAATTTTAAACAATACCCTATACAGGTCTATTGTAAAGCTTTTTTTCTTTTTTCAAAACACTCTATTTCTTGGAATAAAAATAAATCTTGCCTCAGTATGACTCCTTATTCTAGATGATCTCACTTTTCAAAACCACCAAAGGCGAAAGTCTTGTTCTCACTCTTTATTCAGGGTGCTAATTGTTCATGTGGGAGAGAAGAGTGAAGTGGGATAACAGCGGTTGTAAAAAAAAAAAAAAAAAACACCAAAAATGGTGTAGACTTGGAAAAGTAATAATGATCAGTTCCACCGACCAATACACACTTACACATACACCTAAGAGGAAATGAAGAATTCAAAAGATAATGATTAAAAGGACAATTCTTTAACTTGGTACCTAATGTTAGGTATGGATATAATATAATAATTGCACTAACATGAATCAGATGTGCCAATAGTTATGTGAACAAGTGCTAGTTTCTATTTTATAAAGAATGCACCAAAATCACTTAGTGGTAACTTCTATATATGTCGCCTAAAAAATCGGTGCTGAAAAGGTCAGCGCTTAGTGTAATTCTATAAACTGCCTCTGAAGTGCAGTTTAATCACACATAGCGCCTATCATTTAGTCTCAGGAATTTATGCCAATGAAAATCAGCCCTAAATGCCCGTGCCTAAGTTGTGCGCAGATTGGACGCATTCTATAGAAGTGCGCTTAACCTTTAGGAATGCCCACATCCTACCCCATGCTCCTCCCCTGGCTATGTCCCTTTTGAGATCTGCACATTAGAAATTATGCGCACCACTTTGTAGAATATGTTTAGAAAGTTGTATGTGTAAACTAGTCTTTAAGCCCGTTACATTAACGGGTGCTAGAACAAATGTGTCTGTCTGTCTGTCTTTCTTTCTGTCTCTCTGTCTCCTTAGCCGCTGTCTGTCTGTCTTTCTTTCTCGCTCCTTGGCCGCTGTCTGTCTGTCTCTCTGGCTCCCTTATCTGTTTGTCATTCTTTCTGTCTGTGTCTCTCCCTGGCCCCTTATCTGTCTGTTTATCTTTCTTTCTATCTGTCTCTCCCCCTGACCTATCTCTCTCTGGCCCCCTGAGCAAACCAAGTTTGCTGCCTGCCCCCCCAGCACACCCCTCCCCCCCAAAGCAGTCCCTTTTCCCTCTCCCCCTCCACTTTTTTCTTTCTGTCTCTCCGTCTCTCTCCCTGGCCCCATTATCATATTATAGTTTATTACTTCTATTCCGCCTGAGTCCTCTACATCTGGTTGAAAATACCAGAGGAGAATCCAGAAAAATGCAAAAAATGCAGGAGCTGAAAATAGTGAGAGAAGCCTGTAATAAAATACACATGAGCACAGGGGCTGCAAATGCCAGAGCAGAGTTTGAGGGCATTGGTGGTGTGCGTCCTGAAAGCGACAGGCACTGAGGCTATTAGAAGAGGAAAAAGTTGCTGAGTAGGTAATATCTGTACCTGTTAACAGCAGCAGGGCTCGCTCAGTCTCTCGCCCCAGCAGGATCTGTTTGAGCTTCATAGATGAATGGAAAGTCATCTTGAAGACTCTCATGCCGGTGGACTGCAGGTAGACCTCCACATAGTCACAGGGCGGGGAGGTAGTGTGGAGATCCCGTGACTGTGCAGATGCCTATTCCCGACTTGCTAAGACATAGAGATATTTCCGGTAAATGGTGTCATTCCTAGGGTCGCTGGCAAACTGAGAGATGAGAAAGTTTTCATGCAACAGAGCTAACATAATCAACTTATTAGTCTGATTTGACCCATTCTTGATTTACATGTTTGAATTTAGCTCACGGTGAGTTACATTCGGTCTGCCCTGCTCCTTGCCTTAGTATATTTTTAAGTTGAAAGACGCGGCGGCGGCGGCTCCTCTCAAGATCCCCGACTGCATCGGACTTCCGATGCAGGTGGGGATCCTGATAGGAGCCGCTGCCTCATCTTTCAGATTAAAAATATACTAAGGCAAAGAGCAGGGCAGACCGAAGAACAGCACAGCCAATAGCCGCCGCGTCCGCTATCCAAACAATTTTTTTTTATTTTGATACCGAGGACTCAATTCATGACTTTAAAAACTTGCCTGCTTTTTTTTTAATGGCGTCCTGGCTCCCGCGGCCTGCAACTGCTGACATCCGCTCCAGGGGGGGGGGGGGGGTACAGAGAGCTTCGCGTGGCCTGCAACCACCGACAGCCGCTGCGGCCGACATCCGCCTCGGGGGAGGAGAGAGAGTGTTTCGCGCGCATGCGCACTCCTATCTGCGGTGCCCTACAGCGCACGGAAAACAGAACACGCGATGGGAGTGCGCATGCGCGGCTTAGCCTTTTATTATATTAGATTCTAATTAATGCCCAATAACTGTTTGTTAATTGACCACTATCGGCACCGATTAGGTTGTTAAGCAATTAAGTTGCACACACAAATCAGCAATGCACATAGATTTCTGTGTGCAACTTTGGTCGCAGTATACAGAATCCGAGTGTGAGGGGGCATATATGTGAGCAAGGCATGGGTGGGTTATGGATGTGTGATACATGCAACTTATAGGGCTTCTTTTACTAAGATGTGCTAGCGGTTTTAGCATGCGCTTAGCGTGCACTACAGTGCCACGCACGCTAAACGCTAATGCCTCCATAGAGCTTGCGTTAGTATTTTCTATTTAGTGCATGGTTAGCATGCGCGCTAAAAACGCTAGCGCACCTTAGTAAAAGGAGCCCTAAGGCATAACAACTTATACAAACTATTGACCTGTTATCATTTATTTTTTAGCCCGTCCTCCCAAAGGAACTCAGAACAGGTTACAAATCAGGTACTCAAACATTTCTACTATCTGTACCGGTGGACTCGCAATCTATCTAATGTACCTAGGGCAGTGACTTGCCCAGGGTCACAAGGAGCAGTGCAGAGTTTAAACCCACAATCTTCAGGGTGCTGAGGCTGCAGCTCTAAACGCTACGCCACAATCTGCTTATTTTTTTAGCATGCCAATGTGGATTTTGCTCTATTATTCTATAACAGTTTAGCACATCCTGAAGTCATTATAAAATTGGTGCTAAGTGCATTCCATTGCAGTACCTCTATCTTAGTAACAAGAGATACAGTTGCCCCAAAAATGAGTGATTAAATAAAGTACATGGAAATCAAAGGCTATCTTGATAAGCAAAAAAAAAAAAAAAAAGCTAAAAATCAATTAGTACAATACCAGGAATCCACATCTGTACTGTAAGTCCATCCAGACCACTCCCTCTCCCTGTTTTACATTTTCAGGAGTTGATCAAAACATTCTTTTTTGTTCAAGTGATTGATTGATCCTAGAATTCCTTTTTAGATCGAAGACTGTTCCTAAAAGAAAAGGGGATTGAGGGGTACAGATAGAAGTAGAGGTAGAGGTAGGTTATAGGAATAGTCAGAAACCACGTCGCAGGTCATGGACCTGATGGGCCGCCGCGGGAGCGGACCGCTGGGCACGATGGACCTCCGGTCTGACCCAGTGGAGGCAACTTCTTATGTTCTTATGTTGAACCACATTTGGAGAAGAATTTTCTATGGTCAGATGTAGAGGTTTTGCTTTATCTGATGCTGTTCTATGTCCATTATTTTATGTATCCAAGTTTCCAAATTTATGTATAGCTTGATATACTGACCATCAACGTGTATCTGGTCGGTTTACAATGCAAAAAAAAAACATTTAAGTAATAAAGGGGTCGTTTTACTAAGGTGTGCTAGCTGTTTTAGCGTGCGCTAAACGCTAATGCATCCATTATAGTCTATGGACATGTTAGTATTTAGCGCGCATTAAAATGTCTAGCACGCCTTAGTAAAAGGACTCCGAAATGTAAAAAAAATATAAAAAAAATAAAATAGGGAGGAATAAGGACAGGACTATGACAGAGCCATTGACAAAATAGATACGAAAGGTGCTGGGGGAGGGGAATTACATCAAAAAACAAAATTAAAAGGGAGGTAAGAGGGAAAGGGATAAAACAGAGAGGAAAGGGAAGTCGCTTCTTAAAAGCGGTTCCCATGGTTTGTAGGATGTGGTTGAAGAAATAATCTTATATAGTATTTTGGTAAGCGTCTTGAAAAAGAAAGGTTTTAAGTTTGGTTTTGAATTTGTCAAGAGAGTTTTCATGACGGAGATGTGATGGCATAGCATTCCAGAGGGCAGGGGCTGTGGCGGAGAAGATGGTATCTCTGGTGTAGAAGAGTTCTTTAATCAGGGGAGCCGCTTAGGTATGAAACAGATTATAAATATTTTAAATAAATAAAATAGCCATACCACCTTGCTATCTATAAGAATGGCCCTGTTGTAAAATGGCATTTAAATGTCTGGGCTTCTTCAGATGTTTAAATACTGACATTTATAACAGAGGTGTTTTTTTTCCCCAATATGAGACAGTATCTTACTGAAATTAGTATACTATATATGGAGAAGCATAAGTTGTTACTTTTGCCAACATACTTATTCTTTCTCATGCATAAGCATAGCTCTAAAAAAAGGAGGGATCAGAGACCACAGAAATATGATCATACATTATTTTATTTTATATTTCTAAATTTACAATAATATCATAAGCAAATAAGAAAACCTGGAAGACTTAATCCTAATTATTGCAGTATATGAGAATGGAAAACCTTTGCAAGTCATCAAAAATGGGTAGACCCAATGACATAAATCAACTGTAAAATTTATCCCCCAAATATTAAATGATGCTAAATATTTTCAACAGATGATATTTTACCTTTTTTTAATTTTTTTTTTTTTTTCAAATTTTTATTCATTTTCAAAATTACATAAAGTGTAAGTACATATTCAATCAGATAATCAATGCAAATTTTACTTTCATTCTATCTTTGGTTAATTACATAACTTCTTACCCCTCCCCCTCCCATCCATCCCTACCACATAACTAATAATTATATAAATACACATCAATACCACAATCCCCACCCTACCCTTTTAAACTGATATATTTAAGGGAAACGTATCCAGTTACTCTGTACAATATCTTGTCAATGGTTTCCACACATCCTGAAACTTCTTAAAATATCCTCTTTGTAATGTAATGAATCTTTCCATTTTATAGATGTGACATAAAGAATTCCACCAAAAGGTGTAATTCAATCTCCTCCAATCCTTCCAATTGTATGCAATTTGCTGAATGGCAACACCAGTCATTATTAGCAGTAATTTATTATTATTTGCAGAAATTTGACTTTTTGCTCTCATTTCCATACCAAATATCACAGTATCATAGGATAATGCCACTGGGTTATTTAATAAATTATTAATTTTGTCCCAAATTGATTTCCAATAATTCATAATATATGGGCAATGAAACAATGAAATGTACGGTGTCAGAATCTATGAGACAAACTTGGTTCTTTCTGTTACATAGAGCGTTATGGACCCCCGTTAGGTTACAAAAATTAGATAGTTCTTTGTCTAATAGATGTTGGCATTGTAATTTGGAAGCAGGAACTTTAGATCATTTATTGCTTCATTGCCCAGATATTTTACCTTTACATAATAAAGGAGTACTAGACCCAATGGCAGGATAAAACATGATAATCAGATAATTTAGTATTAATAAATGTACAGAGTTGTTGATGCTCATAAAAAAAAACCATATTGAATCCCTTGATATTGAATCAAACATTTGCAAGGAAAGCACAAAACGTGCACCCACCTTTATAACACACATTATAAAACACCCGAATGGAGCAACAGCAACTGCTATCCAAACTCATTCCTCTTCTGAGTACTCTTAGCTCAGAGTGGGCAACTTCATTCCTCAAATGTTGCAACCCAGTTTGGTTTTCAGGATTCCTCCAATGAAATATACAGTACATAATATCTTTTTGCACACAATGAAGGCAGAACATGCACACAGATGCCATGAATATGCATTGGGGAAATCCTGAAAACCTGATTGGATTGTAGCCCTTGAGGACTGAGGTTGCTCACCCCTGTTTTTTAACCACATCTGGAAAGATCCACACTCAATGACCCATAATCAAGGAGCCTTTGTATAATTTCAGTAACCAGCCCTTGTCAGCATTCGAGGCACAAGTTATATTCAAAGTACCAGATGAAATTTGAACTGAATCATAGCCCTTAAAAAATACACACAAAGACACAGCTAGCTAGCTCCAACCTCTCCTTTGTAGGTTGTGTCCATGTTCCAGTTCTTCTAACTTCTACAAGGAGCTCTGGCCAGAGAAGGGAGAGATTACATTACATCTTTTAAACATATCCACTGGATAAACATTCCTGCAAAACAGGCAATTACAGGGTGCATTTTCCTTAAAACTCTGTTTCCCTTAATAGGATTCTTTAAGCCATGCACATTCCAAGAAACAAGATCCCAAATCATATGAACATTCATATTCCTCAGCTTCTCCGCTCTTATCTCCTCTTGTGGATTTTCAACTGCATTATTCAATTAACCATTCTAGACTGTCGCACAACCCCTTTTAACCGCCACCCTCACCACCACCACTTATGAACTTTAAAACTTCTATCCATGTATCTCACTGAAAATAAATACATAAATAAATAAAGGGAACCAACTCACATTGCCAACCTAGAGCATCACCTGTGACACTCATGTAGGACCATAATAGAAAGAGAAAAGTCCTCTCTTATTCTACTTACTTCTATCCTAAAAATACAACACCCTTCCACCCTCCAAAACAGCATTTTAAGGAGGAGAGAGGAAAGGTAAGAGTAATTTAAATCTCCACAACTCTCCTTACTCCCCCTCATCATCCGTTTTTCACCTTCATCCGTATGTTCTCCCTCTTATTACATTTTTTGTACAATTTCCAAAATTTATCATTACATCAAAGCTGCGATCTATGGGGGAAAAATATAAAAAGAAATGGAAACAATACATATCCAGCCACAGCTACATAATTACATGCTGTAATTCACAATGTTAGAGGAGCCATCAAAGAAATTAGAAATGAAAATCCAACCTTATTAAGAAGACTTTGATTATGTTTTTTATGTTGTACAAATTTATTTTATAATTGATATTTCATAACTTATTATGTATTTCATATTTTTAATGATTTGTTCTTTATGGATTTATTTATTATTATTATTTTGATTTGTGTATGTATATTCTGTAAACCCTCTTAGATATTTAGATAGTGTGGGCTATAAGTACAATAAATAAATAAATATTATGTCTCAGCAGGCATCCTCAGATTTTTATTTTTTATAAATATATATGGTATATGCCATCTCCATTTGGTGGCTTGGAAAAGTTTAGAACTCATGAATTATTCCTTCTTAACTGATTTTCAAAAAAGTTATAATCTGAATTATATGAATTGCATCCAGGCTCAACACATGGAATTCCAAGCCATCTAATCTTGTATCTTGTTGTTCTAGTCCTTACACCTGTTTCTCCACTTTACTCGTACAAGAAATATTAGACAAGCCCTACTTAAATTTACCAGCTAATAGAAAAGTCCAAACATTGAATAGTGTTAAGCAATTCTATCTTAACATAAGGAAGATTTCCTATCATCTATGACCTCCTGGAAGTCCTGGCCCTCTACTGAAGGTAATTCTCTGATATAGAATATCATGCTGGACTCTAGATATATTCTCCTCCATTGACAGAAGAGAGGATTCAGTCACCAGGAATCCCTTCAATAACTGGCCTTGTTCCCAGACACACCATTTGACTGACTATTTTGACTCCATCCCAAAAGAGAGCATTTCTGAGTCAAGGTGGAACCATTCTAGCCATCTAAGTTATAGCTCAGTATCATTCCCATGGAGTCACTGAAGTGAGACAACATTTGCAAAAGGAAGGATAGCACAACTCTCCAATATCCTTTTCCGTAAGCCTGGAATTTGAGTAGAAAGATGGACTAGATTCAGTATAAGAAAGGTCAATGGTCTGACTGAGACTGAATGCAAAAAGCTGTTAGTCTTCATAAAAATTCCAAAGGAAACCCTAAAGTAGTGAATGGGGAAACATTGTTTATGTTTTACTCCAGATGTCCTGAAACAGAGTTGAAAAATAGCTTTCCATGTGGTTCTGCAATACTACTTACTAGCAAGTGACAATGATATCCACTCCCTTCAAGCCCATATTTAAACTTTTTATTGGGAGGACCTCAAGGAGGTAGGCATTTCCAAATGCACTCTTCTACTACTGAGAAATGCCTTGTCCTTCAAACATAAAATCCTTCCTTTGATCCACTTCCTGCCTGAGCTTGGGAAGAGATACAGAGATTAGTGAAGAAAAACAGAACGATGCTGGGAACCACCCCAGAGGTCTCCAGGGGCTCCCATTGCCCCCTCAGCCTTTCATTTTTCCCATTCTGAACAAATATCATGGCAAGAGAGCAAGGTAATGAAGCATGAGATGTGCTTTAGAGAATGACATGGGGAAAAAAAATCTGTCCCCGTCCCTGCCCCGTCACCGGACCACTGTCCCTTTCACTGCCCCGCCCCTGCCTTCCCCTTCACTGCTCCATCCCCAAACCCGCCATCCCCTTCACCTCTCCATCCCCACTGTCTCCTTCACTGCCCTGTCTCCGCAGCATCCACCCTTCCTTCGCCACCTCACCGCCCTTCAGCGGCCCGGGAATTTCCCTCCCTCCCCCTTACCTTTGCAGCGTAAAGAAACTTAAGGGAGGGAAGGCGCATGGTCACCGATCATGCACACAACCCCTTCCCTTCCTCCCTCCCTCCAGCCAAATCTATCTCCCTCCCTCGCCCTTACCTTTGCGGCGCTTTAGAAAAGAAACTGATGCCGGCGAAAGCCTGCCTGAGTCGCCCTGAAGTCGCGTGTGTGAGGGCGGAAATAAAACAGAGCAAGGTTCAACAAAACCCATCTCCCCTCCCTTTCACAAATATCCCCTTCACTATTGTGAAAACTGAACAAATCAAATTACTACAGAATGCTACATAGAAAAATCAAGATAACAGAATACTTTAGTCACACATAGCAAGAATAATGTTAGGGGAGTGCAACTAGGGCAACTGCCCCCTGGACAGAGAGATAACCCTAAGCCAGCTGGAAGCTAAAGAAGCACACTTGGACTTTGCAGTCCCCAGTTATGTCTAATACCAACTCTAGCAGGATACATATTTCAAATCTGAAATATTCTAATCGCAAAATATAAAATAAACTTATTGTTTTTCTTTTTGTTGTCTTGGTAATTTTATTCTTCAAATCACATTGGTCTCAGGCTTTGGTTTTAGGTTCCTTCTGTCTTCATCATGGCATGGCTGACTCTTGAAGGTAAAATAGGCACAAGAGCTGGGGAGAAGATGCCGAGTCTGACACGGGCACAATTTTTTTTACCACAGGAGTAAGACTTTTCACTGCTCCCACAGGGCGGTAAAAGGTCTTGTCCCCTTCCTGTGGGGCGGTAAAAGTCTTGTCCCCATTCCTGCAGTAAACCAGTTGCAAATGTCTCCATTCCAGTGGATTTACTGCAGTGACCCTTGGTTTACTGCGGTAAACGGTCCCCGTGTCATTCTCTAATGTGGTTGTCCAAAGTACCAGTATAAGGAACCCTGGCTGTGCTGCATTAATGATATACATACAGTATGTATACTATATATTAGCATTTATATCTACTCCCAAGCAGGTATAAATTAGAGAATGACATGGGGGCAAATTTTTCCCCTTCTCCGTGGGTACTCATTTTCCTGTCCTGGCGAGTTCTTTTGCTTTCCCTGCCCCATTCCTGCAAGCTCTGTCCTCATCTGCACAAGCCTCAAACACTTTAAAATCATAAGTGTTCAAGGCTTGTGTGGTTAAGGCAGAGCTTACAGGAATGAGGCAGGGACAGGGATAATGATAAAACTCATGGGACAGGACAGGGAAACTGAGTTCCAGCGGGATGGGGAGAAATTTGTCCCCCTGTCATTCTGTAGTGTAAATGTCAGCACTCACAAATCTGATGCTATTTATGCAGGATGTTTTATAAAGACCTATGGAGGCCTATTTGTCTTATAGGCAAAACATTAGATGTTTTCCTACCCTATTAATCTAGGTGCGCAGCTATAAAACTACCTTCCATCTATTGATTTGGTAATTATTTAGCACAGATGACACGAACAGCACACATCTGCTGTTTGTGATAACATATTAGAAATTGACTTCATTTATTCATGAGCTCACATTCATGTTAAGTGTAAAGAAAGAACAAGATACTATGGGCCAGATTCTGTATAGGACATCCAGTCTCAGAAGCTGCCTAAGCGGCTTTTGAGAAGATCCCTTGCTGCAATAAGCTCAGCGGCCACGTCTGCTTGAAATGTAGGCCAGCATTTTGCTGGCCTACATTGTAGGCACCTACCATGGGCCTAAGGAGGTGCATAGGGATGCCTAGGATCGCCTAAAGCTATTTCCGGGTGAATGCATACCCACCTCTAGTCTTAAGCGAGCTTAGGTGGACCTACGTACCTCCTTAGGCTCCCGGAGGTGCCTACAATATAGGTGGCCTACCTCGGTATGTTTTATTTTTTTAAACGTGTGTCCCAATTGGCTTCTTAGGCAACAGTTGGCCACTTACAATCAGGACGCCGTTTATAGAATTTGGCCCAATAGGCCCTTTTACTAAGCAACGGTAGAACATGTCCTTAGCGTATCCTTACACAGGTTTTTGCCATGTGCTCATTTTTAATGCAGCACTAAAATGGCCAGTTTTCCTTTTTTTTTTTTTTTTTTCCAGTTAATGACCATGTACTAATTTTGCCATTAATGCAAGGCCATTAAAAAAGATTAGCACATGAGCACTTACAACCTAGAAAACAAATGTCAGTAAAAACTCACATGCTAATCCTATGATAATGTAGCTGCATTAACCAATCAGAGCAGAAATACTAACTCTCCACCCCTAACATGCCACCTCAGTTGAAAAAATAAAAATATTTAATAGCACGTAGTTTGTATACACAGATTTCAAACTTACCACAGGATGCCTGAGCATGTCTCATGGGATGCTATTTTAAGTTGCACTAAGCACATGCTAGCGCTTACCACAGCTTAGTAAAAAGACCCCAATGTGGCATAAAATAGTCCTAAATTTAGGGTCCTTACAAAATTGCTTAAGCATTAACACAGTCTTAATATGGGGAAACAGTGGCGTATCAAGGCGGGGGCAGGGGGGGGGGGAGCGGTCCGCCCCGGGTGCAGCCTTAGGGAGGGTGCACAGCCGGCCAGGTCCGGAAAATTCTTCCGGGCTGATCAGCCTGCCTCTCCCCGACGTCAATTCTGCCGTCGGATAGGAAGTTTGTGCCAGCCAATCGCTGCCTAGCTGGGCAGAACTTCCTCTCTGACGGCAGAATTGACGTCGGGGAGAGGAATGCTGGTCGGCCCGATGCAGGGAAGGAGAGCTTGGGGCAGCAGCGGATTTGGGGCATGTTACCCGATGGCGGTGACTTGGGGGGCTGTTCCCCGATGCCGGTGGCAATGGCTTTGGGGAGGGCAGGGAGAAAGAAAGAAAGGGGGCAGGCAGGGAGACAGAAGGAAAACAGAGAAAAAGAAAGGGGGCATGAAGAGAGAAAAAAAAGAAAGGGAGGCAGGATGAAAGAAAGGGCAGGGAGAGAGGAAGAAAAAGTTGGGGGAGGAAATGAGGGCTGGAGGAGAGGAAGCATACAGGCTGAAAGAAGGGAAGAAAGATTTGATGCACAGTCAGAAGAAGAAAGTGCAACAAGAGACTCATAAACTCACCAGATAAGGTAGAAAAAATGATTTTATTTTAAATTTAGTGATCAAAATGTGTCTGAATTTATATCTGCTGTCTATATTTTGCATTATGGCCCCCCTTTTACTAAACCACAATAGCGTTTTTTAGCGCAGGAAGCCTATAAGCGTCGAGAGCAGCCCTGGGCATTCAGCGCAGCTCCCTGCGCTAAAAACTGCTATTGTGCTTTAGTAAAAAGGGAGGGGGGAGTATTTGTCTATTTTTTATGGTTGTTACTGAGGTGACAGTGCATAGAGTCATTTGCTTTGACCTCTTTGAAAAAAACCTAGAAAAGGAATGATAATTAACATTTTCTCAGCATACAGTGTGCTTTGTGGTTTTTTTTAAATTTTATTGTTGATAGATCATTTTGACTTGGTCATTATAAAAGTAGCTCGCAAGCCCAAAAAGTGTGGGCACCCCTAAGCTAGAGCGTTGAAGCTGCATGTTTCTGCTGTAAAGGTCATCTCTGACGCAACCGGAAGTTGCATCAGAGACGACCTTTACAGCAGCCATATGCAACTACAACGCTCTGGCTGCTGTAAGAAGGCAGTTTAGACATCGCCGGCCACAGGGCACGGAGGTTTGTTGGACTGGGCCTGTTGTCCGGGCCGAGGGGGGGGGGGGAGAAAGCGCCACGAAGGTAAGGGGCAAGGAGGAAGAAAAGGTGGGGTGGAGAGGAAAACAGGGTAAAACAGAGGGGGGAGAAGGATGCTGAAAGCATATGGGGAAGACAGAGTGGGAAGAAGATGCTGAATGGAAATGAGGAACAGAGAGTGGGGAGAAGACGCTGAAGGGAAATGGGGAAGAGAGAGTTGGGAGAAGACGCTGGCAGGGAAGAAGACAGAGATGCCAGATTATGGGAGGAGTGGAGGGAATAAGATGGGTGCCAGACCAATTTGGAAGGAGGGAGAAAGGGAAAGGCACAGTAACAGAGCAAATGGAAGATGTAAAGAGAAGAGAGACAGTGGATGGAAGGAAGAGAGTAACAAGAAGATGAGGAAAGCAGAAACCAGAGAAGACAAAGGTAGAAAAAAAAATTTCTATTTATTTATTGCTTTAGGAGACATGTGTCACTGTTTCTGTGGTGTTGCATTGTACGCAGAGTCCAGCTTCTTGCTGGTTCAATTTAACCTTTGTCTAAGTATTTCTATTTTATCCCCCTTTTTACAAAACTGTGGAGCATTTTTTAGCGCCAGCGGTGCTGGTCTCAGCTCTGATGCTCAGAATTCTATGAGAGTCAGAGCAGTTAACACCGTGGCTAAAATCCACACTACAGTTTTGTAAAAGGGGGAGGGGTTAGCTTGTGATGACATATTCCATACTAGGCGAAGGTGTTTTCTGTGTTCTGTGTGTTCGAAAGACATGGTTTTCTGTTAGGATTGACGGTGTAGGATTGATCTGTACTAGTCTGGCTTATTTAGTTTTAAAATGGTGTATTGATGTTGTACTGCTCACTGCAGTATGTAAGATGCTGCCTTTTCCTAGGTACTCATGTGTGACATTTGGCTTGTTACTAAAAATCATGTTTTTTGTACAGATGGGGAGTGTGTGCCAAAAAATGATGGGCCCCGGGTGTCACATATGCTAGGTATAGAGAGTATGCTGGTATAGAGAATATAAACGGGACCGATGATAGCTCACCGAATAAGCCACTAGCTTTGTAACATACATCGGGCTTCTGGCTGGGAACACTTGAGATCCCTGGTTTCTCTCTGAAATACCTGTCTATGTGATTATATATTTGTGTGACAGCCTATTCTTATAAGATTTTACATATGCTAGGTACGCCACTGTGGGGAAAATGAAATAAGTAATAGAGAGACATGGGGGAAGCCTCTGCTTGCCTTGGGATCGGTAGCATGGAGTTCTGCTACTATTTTGGTTTCTGCCAGGTACTTGTTACCTGGATTGGCCACAGTGGAAACAGAACACTGGGATAGACAGACCATTGGTCTGGCCCAGTATGACTATTCTTATGTTCTTATGTACATATATTTTTTTTCTATACTGGCAAATACCAAGAGCTCTAGATTTTTTTTTTTTACAAATCATAGCAATGAGCTACAAACATAGAAATAATAATAATCATTATAAACAAAAATATGCTAAAGTGCTTTGTAGTAATTTACCTGTCAACACACACTAATCACACTTTAATTTTTTCATTTTTATTTTAGGAGGACACATACCATGGGCAAGGGAGCATTAACCAGCTAACACATTCTAATTAGATGGCTCTAACTGGATAATGTGGATTTACCTCCCTCCCCCCCAAAAAAATTCTATGAGCGTTGGAGCTAATACTGCCGCGGCTGGTGATAAAAAACCTAATGCAGCTTTGTAAAAGGAGCCTTTAATGAAGGAGCACTTAGCACCCTCTAAATAAGAGGCAGAAAGTGCTCCCGTATTATTTATTTTGTAAGTCCCATACACAAATAACAATTTAGCCTGCAACCTTTAAAAAAACAAAAAAACAACAAAAAAAACTTATTAATTTACTTCGATATAAAATATGGACTTAACACATGGGAAAATTCCATGTTAAAAATGCTAAGATTCAATTGTAGCACATTTTAGTAAAAAGGCCTTTTATGTTATCTGTAGTTAACCTCTTCCTCTTGGAAAAGCATTGGACATTTTTACACTGTTTCGCCTTTTACTATGCCTATTTGCATTAAACTGAAATCCCAAACTAGAATAGAAATCAGTTCTAAAAGCTAAGAACAAAAGACAAACATAATAGCAACACCTTATCCAATTATCCAGTACTACATCTGATAACCCTCAGCAGCTGTGCCCTGTTCTTGTGAATCAGCAGAGGTGTTGCTCAACTATTCTTGCCTCATTATGGAAACAATGTGGTGTTAACCTTATTTTTCTCCTATGCTCCAGGTTATGATAATGTGCTGATAATTAATATCAGTGTTGAATCGTTGTTATGTCTATAGCCATCAGCAGCTTTGCTTGATTTAATATGTGTTCAGATGACATTTCTGGTAGTGTTATACAACTAGCCACATGTAAATGTTAAAAAATTAATTTCAGAAGTGGATTTTTTAAAAAAATATTGTTGTTATTATTATAAGTGATTCATATATTAACATAGAAAAGACATATTGTTGATTTGTCATATGTATACACTTTTGAAAAGACCATCTTAAATGCAATGTTTCTAGATATTTTCTTGCAACTATTCATAGCACGGGAGGCAGGCCATCTAATTCCTGTGTTGGTACTGACATGGGATATTCAGTGCCAGGCTCATTTCCAGTGCCCCACATTCAAGAGGAACATATAAAAACACATGAGTTGCCATACTGGGATAGACCGGAGGTCCATCAACCCCAGTATCCTGTTTCCAACAGTGGTCTATCCAGGTTACCAGCACCTGGCAAAATCCCGAATAGTAAAACAGATTTTATGCAGCTTAGCCTGGGAAATAAAATATTGTTCAATTCTGAGGAATTACCATCATATATTATTAAGATTCATACAACTTTTATAGGCACCCAAGGTTTTTTTTTCTAAAAGAGAACGGGCATTGCGACCCATTATTATTAAGAATCAAATATCTTTCCCATCTGAAGAGTTAACTACTATCAACTGTGCTTATGTAAATGCACAATCGATCAGAGGTAAAGCACAGATTATTAAGGATTGGATAATTGATCAAAATTTAGCCTGCGTATTTATTTCTGAAACCTGGCTTATTTCCAATGATGATCCTGTCATTAATGATTTACTTCCCCCACACAACAAAATTGTTCCTCTTTGCCGTAAGGGAAAAAGAGGTGGCAAAATCGCTATTATATTACATGATAGTTTCAGTTTTAAAATGCAAGATTCACTGATAAAAAACAATTTGGAAATTTTATCTTGCACACATAATAGAATGGATCTATTAGATTCTCTAAATTGCATTCTTTTTTATATGCCATCTAACTCATGGGTTGGGGCCAAAAAATATTTTTATGAATTTACTTTTTATGAGTTTTTATGAATTACTAATTCTCTTTTGACTTCACAATGTTTACTGTTAGGTGACATTAATCTTCATTTAGAAGCAAAACCCGACCAACATGTAGCTGATTTAACTGCCTTTCTATCTTTCCTGAATTATTCTCTTCCTCAACCTTCACAAACGCATATTGAGGGTCATCATCATGACTCGGTTTCATTAACTATTAAATCAGAATTTACCCCAAAAATCCTGCTAAGAGATGATAGGTGGACACCAACACCTTGGTCGGATTACTTTATTTATTATTTTTCACGGGGATGGACTAAGCAATATAATTTAAAAGAAAAATCACAAACAAGATATTCTTATCAGGAAATCACCTAACCCACTTGAATTTTGGAAATGAGTTGATCTACTACCGAAAGACAATATCTGTGAATTTCTATCTAATTGGAAAACCTTATGTAACACTATTTTAGATGAAATCATTCCTAAACACGTTGTAAAGAGACAAGCAGATGATTCTAAAAAATGGTATGATGCAGTTATTAGAAACTAAACAAATAGCATGGCTAAAATCAAAATCAGTTACAGATAAAGAAAATTGGAGGAAGGAAGTTAGAAATTATAAATCACTAAATCACTACTAAGAGAGAAACGAAAAGCATACTACTCAGATAAAGTAGGGAATACTAATACCAACATAAAAAAAAATGTTCCACTTAGTCAATAATGTGTTTAATGCAACTAAAAAAATACAATGATTGCCTCTGCCTTCTGCTGACGAACTAGCAAATTTCTTCTGCTCCAAGGTTTCTAGTTTAAAATCTTCTTGCTTGCCTTGCTCAGGAATTTTGGGCTATCATCTTAGTATGATAAAAGATAAAGTTCATACAGATCTACATTAGTCTACATTTGACTACCCAGAATGGGACGATTTTTCCAAATTATTTTGTAAATATGCTAAATCATATTGTCTGCTCGATCCCTGCACTCCTAATTTTATGGCAGTTGCCCCTTTAAGCTTTAAATTTAAATTATTTGAATGGCTATCTGACTCTTCAGAAGCAGGAATATTTCCACATGAGGAAAGTAATATAATTATTATGCCAATAATTAAAAACATCAAAGAATACATTTCATTACCATCTAATTACCGACCTATTGCATCCATTCCCTTTTTTGTAAAAATTATGGAGGGTCTTGTTCAAATTCAGCTCACTAAATATCTTGAGCAACATTCCCTACTGCATGATTATCAATCAGGTTTCAGAACTTTTTTAGCACTGAGACAGTGCTGGCTACATTATTAGACCATTTAAATAGCCTACTGAGTAAGGATAACAGTGCGCTGGTGCTTCAGTTTGACCTAAGTAGTGCCTTTGATTTGGTAGATCACACCAAATTATTGGCTTGTTTGGATACTTTTGGCCTACAGGGTAACGTTCTCTTGTGGTTTAAAGAGTTTTTGGAATTCATACAATATCAGTTTTCCTTTAACTGGAAAAATCTGAGTGGTGTACCCCAGGGTTCTTCACTCTCACCCACATTATTTAATGTATATCTCTCCTCCTTGGGCTACAGTTTGAGTAACCTTTGTATAGAACTGTTCAGCAATGCTGATGATATTACAATTGTCATACCTTGTGCTACAGTTCTATCTCATATCTCTCATAAAATTGAGTCTGTGTTGCAATTGATGAACTCTTGGATGCAGGATTTCAAACTCAAGTTTAACCCTGATAAGACAAAGTTTTTTGTTGTGTCACCACATAGGATTATTCACAAGCCATCAATTAGTATAAATTTTACCTTGTATACAATTCAACCAATAATTAAAATATTGGGAGTTATTTTGGATCAGCATCTGACTATGAAAAAACAAATAGATGCTGTGGTACATAAGGGTTATTACACACTATGGAAACTGCATACCATTAAACCTTTTTTTTAGTTTTCTGCTTTTAAACTTCTGGTACAATCTTTATTATTGAGTCTTTTGGATTATTGTAATATTGTGTATTTAGCAATTCCCAAGAAAGACATGGTTCGAATCATATTGATTCAGAATACAGCAGTTAGAATGATCTATGGTCTTAAAAAAATATGATCATGTGACTCCATTTTATTGTGAATTGCGTTGGCTGCCAATGGAGGCTCATGTTTTGTTTAAGTTGAGTTGCTTTTGATATAAGGTTATGTAAGATACCGCTCAGTTTTATATGGTTAGTAGATTCTCTCTAACATCGTATAAAAATAGTAGAAAATCTCATGCCCTATTTTATAGCCCTTTCCGTCAGTACAGGGCTATAAAAGTAAGAAATTTCTGGACCATACATTAGCATTCCAAGCAGCTTCAAACAACATAGAATTTTGATTGTTATTGTTTGGAGCTTTGTTCTTATATTTCAGAACTCAACTGAAAACTTATCTCTTTTCAAAATACTTGGTCAAATAATTTATTTCTGTCATTCTTAAATTGTTTTTAGTTTATAATCTTTTGTAATTCGCGTAGAACTCATGGTTACACGGTTAAGAAGTATGGTTATGTTATGGATTTCCCCAAACCATCTTTATATGGACTGTTTTAGGTAATTATCCACACTTTTTAAAACCCTGCTAAGCTAACTGCTTTCACTACATTCTCTAGCAACAAATTTCAGAGTTTAATAACATGTTGCATAAAGAGATATTTTCTCCAGTTTGTTTTAAATATACTACTTAGTAGCTTCATAACATATCCCCTAATCCTAGTACATTTGAAAACAGGAAACAAGCGATTCACATATCTACATGTTCTACTCCACTCAGTATTTTATTGACCTTTTTAATATCTCCCCTGAGTTGCCTCTTCAGGCTGAAGAGTCCAAGCTACTTTAGCCTTTGCCTTTGCTCTTCTTTGTACCTTTTCTAATTCCGTTATATCTTTTTTGTTTTGCAGTGACCAGAAATTCACAAAGTATTCGAGATGTGGCCACACCATGGAGTGATACAAAGAAACTGTACGTGTATATCGTAAATTCGCAGAAAATACAAAATGTTTTGAAAGGTAAAATAACTGCAAAGCCTAACGTCTTATAATATAGACATGCAAATTTAAATATAATTCTGGTTTCAACTGGTAACCAATGTAATTTTTTTATAATATGGGGTGATACGTTCAGATTTTTTCAAGCCAAAAATCAATCATAGCCTCCCATCATGTTCTCATTATATTGTCCTTGGAAGTGGCATTTGAAGTCCAGTATATCCTGGTGGAAGCTCTTAACTTGCTCCTCTGAGTATGCTCCCATGTTCTCTTTGAACGTCTCAAAGACTTGGACTTTCAGCCACATCCTACAGCCCATTTTACTGTAATTTTTCACCAGATTCTCATCAATTCCACATAATTTTCTGTATTGTGATTGCCTGTAAGCCTTGAACCACTGAAACAAAATTATTTCAAACATCTTTTTCCTTCTTAGTTAGCTTTTTGTGAAATTCCTTGCACACCAGAATCTTCTTTATCTGTGGTCCGAAGAAGTCACCAGCTTTGACCTTTACCTCAGGCAGATTAGGGAAAATGTCTTGAAGATACTTGAAGGCTGTCGACTCCTTAACTAGAGCTCTGAAAATTTGTTTCATTAGGCTCAATTTGATGGGCAGTGGTGGCATCAGCACCTTCCTACAGTCCACCAATGGTTCCCATTTGACATTGTTTCTCCCCACAGATAACTTGTTCTGCTATGGCTAGACTCGCCTTTGATAGTATGCCTTTGTGTCCCTGTTGTCCCAAAGGCAGAGATATCAGGGAAACCTGGTAAAACCACCTTGAAGACCAATTAGGAATGCCAACATTTTGAAGCCTCCGGTGACTTCCCAGCCACACTCATCAAACTTCAATGCACCTAGTAAGGTCTTGATGTTGTAATCCTCTTTGAGGTGTACTGAGTGAGCCAGTGGAAGAGACAGGAAATTGTTCCCATTATGGAGCAGGAGGTGATTCCAATTGCCTCAAACAGATGGTCACATGGCAGAAGCAGAACACATATTGAAGGGTAAAGAAGGTGGGAAAAGCTTGATGATGCTTCTTCTGATCTGTGACTTGCCCACTTTCATCCAACAAGTGCCACTACTTGAGTATAGACATCGAAAGTTCAGCATTGGACCAAGATCTCTGATCAAGTTGTTGAGGTCTTTTTGGTTTGGATAGTCTGCATTTTTCTCATCAGCTGCACCATTATTATTGTAAATTGTATCTACAATGTCTCAATGAATAAAAGGGGGTACTTTGCTACAATAGCACGGCTTGTGGTAAAACAACCCATCTTAACAGTAGCACACATTGATTAATTCTCCCCTTAATGGTTTAAAAAAAATCAATATCTGCTATTGTTTAAGCTTTTCTGCCAATGGTTCAAGCTGGAGCCATTTTAAAAGTAAAAGCTTCTGGAAAACCTTGTCTTAAAAAAAAAAAACAATTTGAATCACAGTCGCCTGTACACATTTAACTAGCCTAGCTACTGAGAAAAAAAGTGAAAATTACATTTGCTCTTCATTTAATATAATGTTTGCTTGATGCTCTTCTGCTGGAGGGCTCATTAAACTGAAAACTGTTATGTTAAAAAAAAAAATCTAAATCCTAGAATGTATGCAACTAATTAGTAGTGCTACTGCAACATGGTTCAATGCATAGAAAGATGGTCTTTTATGAAATGACTCATGCTCTCCCCATTCTATTTTTTTCCATTAAAAAAATATACTTTTATTTTAATGAGAAAATAGTTACATTCAGCATGTCAAAGCCTCATTATTAAGAAAATCTATGTTTTTAATATTGATTTTCCTAAATGCTATCTTGTTAATGCAAAAGATTAATTATGAATAACAAATATTTGAAGTACATTAGGAGGCTGATTTACTGAGCTTTTTCCTCACAGACATAAAAGTGCATGGGCCTGGGGGGAGGGGGCACTGTTGAGCCACCAGGAGAAATGGCTGCCTGAAGTTTCTCCTTATCCCTAATCTTTTTTTTTTTTGCTGTGCTATATGGTAGCTTATTCCACAAGTTAATGAACACATTAAAAAGAATTGTGCAGGGTAACTCTCACATGAGCAGCTGTGACCTGATCTGACCCTGATAAAGGAAAAGTCTGTCTTTGTAAGAAGCTTCATCTGTCAGAGCGAGCACCTGTACAGCAGACCACAACTCTAACTCCAGTGCATCATTGAGAATCAGGCCATGAACCTTGTGGCATGAGTGGATATGCATCGATTTGATTGTGGTGGTTTTTTTTGTTTTTTTTTCTAATACATTTTACAGTACGTTTCCCCTAAATCAGCTCACTTCAATGCTGAAGAATCTTCCATCCAGTGACCCAATATCTCAGAAAAAGGGCATCAAATATAAATGGGACTTCACAAAAATTGTTCTTTTTTTTTTTTAATAAACATATGACCCCCCCCTCACCCCAAAAAAGAATACCTCTCAGAAGTCACAGAGTGAGTGTGTTGGATGTAGAACTATGTGGGAGGAGTTGGAGGTCCCTGACTTTAGTGTGTGTGTTTGTGGGGGGGGGGGGGGGGGTAAAGTAATGAAAAAAAGGGAGGAGAGGAGCAGAAGCAGGGCTTTTGGTTTTACTGATTATCCCACCAGAGCTCAAGTACTAAGGGAGACTTCTGGAAGTGCTGACAGCCTGTGGGGTGAGAGTCCGAGTGGATTTGCTTACAGAACAGACTGTGGAGTGTTTCAGCTTGGCAGGAATAGGGTTACCACTACCAGACGTCTGGATTTATCTGGACATGTCCTCTTTTTAGAGGACTCTCCAGGCATCCAGAGGGCTTTTCAAAACCCAGTACTTTATCTGGGTTTTGAAAAGCTTTGAGCTTGTATGTGTGGTGCCATACTCTCAGCATGCGTTTATAATTAAACACATTATTAACTCACTGGAATATTTTACAGTTACAGTTACGACTTGGATGGAAGACCACAAACTGAAACTCAACCTAGACAAAACTAAATTCATCCTCCTAGAAAATAACAAAATCCCAACCATAACCAACTTAGAAATCAACTCTATCAACTACCCTTTGCAAAGCACCCTAAAACTACTAGGTATGACTATTGACAAAGGCTGCATCATGCAACCACAAATAAACAAAACAATACAGAAATCTTTCGCAGTAATGAGAAACCTTAGACAAGTCCGAAAATTCTTCAAAAAAACACAATTTCAGCTCCTAGTACAATCTTTAATCCTAAGTATCCTAGACTACTGCAACATCCTCTACCTCCCCTGCCCTGCAATAATGATTAAACAATTACAGACAATTCAGAATACAGCTCTGAGACTTGTCTACTCATTGAAGAAACATGACCACATTACTGAGGCATTCATCAACTCACATTGGCTTCCAATCCAGGAAAGAATACAATTTAAATTCTACTGTATACTATTTAAAACTATAAATGGAGACAGCCCAATCTACTTAAACGACCGCCTCATCCAAACTACCTCTACCAGGCATAGAAAAACACATACTCCATTCACTTACCCTCCAATCAAAGAAGTAAAACGGAAAAAACTATACGACGGCCTACTGGCCACTCAAGCAGCAAAAATAGATAACCAAATCTCCAACCTATTGATAACAACCTCAGTCTACAAGATGTTCAGCAAGGAAGTAAAAACTATACTCTTCAAGAAATCCCTTAATAAAGCTTAATACCTTGAATATCCCTTCTTACCATCCCCTCCCCAACCCATAATCCTTCTTATCCCTCTCTTGGAAATGATCTCTGATCTAACTTTGTAACCCTTCTTCCATAACTCTTTTTGTAATCCGCTTTGAACCGAAAGGTAATGGCGGAATAGAAATCTGTAATGTAATGTAATTTTCCAAGAGCCTCCTAGGTTCGCTTATTCTCGTGGCCGTAATTTGAAACAATATCTAACTAGATCCCAATTTTGCTCAGAGACAGACCCAGGTATACTTACAACGGGGGTGCATTCTCCATGCTCATCATGCAAAGCATGTCAATATAGTGTATCTTTACAAGATATGGCTGTACCTGGATGGATTCACCGCCAAAAATCGATAATATCCACAGATTGCAGCACAAGAGGTGTTATATATGTGATCCAGTGCCCGTGCAAGTTACTATACATAGGTCACACTGTCAGGAGCATTTGTGTCCGTATTGGAGAACACATTAGTAGAATTTCCACTCAAGTACTTGAAGCTCCATTGACTCAGCACTGGTTGAAATAGAATCATCAAGTGTCATCGTTACGTTTTTCTATTTTGGAAGTCCTCAAATTACCCCAAGGGGGTAATTTGAAAGTGAGGCTCCATGTTAAGGAACAGAGCTGGATTTTTAAGTTAGATACACTTCACCCAAAAGGTCTTAATAGCGAAATTGAATGGCGAGCATTTTTATAAAGTAGGTCATTATTCCTTGTATAAAAGCATTCGTATGCAAATTTCAATTTTTAATTCTTGACAGTTCTTTTAAAAGCTATCACGTATTGTCGTGTGGTTCCCTGATAGGTTGATAGTCCCCTGCGCCATTACGTAATGACGCATGGGAGCTTTAAAATCTTTACGGTGTCAGTGTAGCAGCTGACACGGTATGAGCAGACAGTCAAATAAGCTGATATGTTTGAAGTAATTTGTAGGTTTGGTAAGTGCCATTCGTAGCCTTAAATTCCTTTTAAAAAAAATTTCTAACTATTTGAGGTTTTAAGTTTATTTCAGTACAAATAAAGTAATTACTTTTTAATATTTTACTTTCAGAGCTTTACCGCGCCCACACACTGTGAATTCTTGCAAACTCTTTTTCGGTTCCCTGAGGCAGGAACGAAACTTGTCACATCGGAACACACAAGCTACAGATAAGTTTGCCGTTTCAGACCAACTACATAATGTTTACTATTTTTGCAACAATGTAGCTCTCAGCACCAGTGTAAACATTTATAATAGTGATAAGCTTCACAACTAGTTTTTGGAATTATGCGATGATTGGGCGGTGAGGGGGTAGTGTTGGGGCTTCGCTGTTATCACCTCCATTTCTCTGAGCATATAAATTCACTAACAGTTGTACACAATTGAGAAGCAAGTGATTATCTACGTTTGAGTGATTACACTATATTGTTTTTGTCATTCATATTATCACTCAACTCTCGACTTTTTAGAGAGGTTCTTGCCCCATTTTTGTTTGTTTGACCCAAGTTGCTAGCTGGTACGCCAAGACTGTGTGAGAACAGGGTTACCTACATTTAGGGCCTGTTTTACAAAGCCGCGCAGCAAGAGCCCCAAAGCCCTTTAAATCTCTATGGGCTTTGGGGCCATTACCGCGCTTTATAAAACAGGCCTCTACTATATTTAAACACTGCATCATAGAAAGTGCACTCTCTCTGCATTTCATAATATTGATGTTACTCTTTTTAACATCCTTGCTGAATGAATTTTATGTATTTTTTCTAGTGTTTCTGCAATTCAGGAATATTGTATGCATCTAGTATCTCTTTCATCTTTCTCGTGTTTTCTGGTGTTTCTTTTACTAAGCCGCATTAGGGCATTAATACGCAGAATATCGCACGCTAAATTGCCCCACGTGCTAAACGCTAATGCCAGCTTGAGCTGGCATTATTTCTTGCCATGTAGTGCGGGTTTAGCACGCACTGAAATGGTGCGTGTGCTAAAAACGCTAACGCAATTTAGTAAAAGGAGCCCATTGTGTATATGTAATTAATTTTTATGGTTTTATACATATACCTCCCCCCCCATAGCACAGTTTTTAATGCCAGCTGCGGCGGAAACAGCTACAACGCTCATAGGTATTCTTGTAGCTCATTTATGTTTTCATACCTATCTATATTAGTATTGTTTCATTTATTCTTTCTTCTTTTTAATTAACGATGTAATTTTTTTTACTTTCTTATAATTCATTTGTCTGTAATTATTACTTAATAGGCATGCATTTGTATGATTGAGATACATATATATATATATATATATACAGGTTATTTCAGAATTGTTGACTCCCGAGGCAATGCTGAAATGCAGATCTGCATCAGGTCTTTTTTTTTTTTATAAAACCCTCATTCTGGAATTTATCTGGTAAACCTCTACTCTTCTGTTTTTCGTGGTAACCTCATAAATAGGATCATACAAAATGCAGTCCTATTTGTATTCAGTTCACCTTATATAATAATAATAATAATAATAACTTTATTCTTCTATACCGCCACAATCTTGCGACTTCTAGGCGGTTTATATTCAAGAGAGCTGGACATTCAGCGATTTACAATATGTAGAAGGAGTATTGAGTACAGGACTTGAGAAATCGAAATTACAAAATAGAGTGGTACCGTTCCAGCAGCATGCTCGTAATCCAAAATGCTCATTTATCAAAGCGAGTTTCCTCATAGGAAATAATGGAAATTCGCTTTGATAGGTTCTCACCCCCCCTCTCCCCCCCTCGAGGCCAGCAACGCTGCTCCCCCCCCCCACGAGAACCGGCATTGCTCCACCAGAAGGCCCCCCTCCCCACGATCCGCACCCCCCGCTGCCATCTGGCACCCCCCCCCGCCGCCATCGGGCACCCCCCCTGTCATGACCTGAGGTCCCCCCAACCCACCCGAACCCTCTTCTTACTTTGCTGTAGCCTCCGCAGCGGCACCGGCACCAGCATGTCCTGTGCGTGGTGCCAGTGCCTGAAGATCTGCTTCCTGTGCTGGGCCTTGAGCATGTGAGAGTTCACGTCTTTAATCTCCATAACATCATGAAACATTTTTTTGCCACTATATTCGTGTGTTCAATCTTTGTGAGGTGTGTGTCCAATGTGACTCCCAATATTTTTATTGTGTTAGTAATTGGGTAATCATGGTCTTTTATATGTAACGTTGAATTGGTAATTTTATCTGTTGGGCTTGCAAGGAAGATTTTTGTTTTTTCTGTGTTAAGTTTCAGTTTGAAGTTGCTTGTCCAATGTTCTATTTCGATCAGAATATGAGTAATGTATTTTGAGGTTTCGTTTGTTATGCTGTTCACTGGGATTAAAATGGAGATGTCATCTGCATATATGTAGTAGATTAGGTTTAGTTTTTGCAGTAGGTGCCCTAGAGATGATATGTAAATGTTGAATAGAGTAGGTGAAAGTGGTGAACCCTGTGGTACTCCCGAGGGGTTTCTCCAGGAGTTTGAATATGTCCCATCACTACCCACTTGGTATGATCTCTTTGTTAGGAAGCCCTGTATCCAGTTCTTAGGTTTTCCCATGATTCCTATTGCATCTAGGCAATGTGCCATGATTTCATGATCAACTAAATCGAATGCACTGCTGAAGTTCAGCTGTAGAATTAGAGCACTTGTTCCTTTGCTGAATAAGCCGTATAGGTGATTTAGGATCGAGGCTATGACTGTCTCAGTGCTAAAGCCTTTCCTGAATCCTGATTGGTGTTCGTTTAGTATGTCGAATTTGTCAAGATATTTCACTAGCTCCACGTTGACCAATCCTTCAAGTATTTTGGTGAATATGGGGATGCTTGCTATGGTCTGTAGTTGGTTTTCATAGCAAGCATCCCCATATTCACCAAAATATTTGAAGGATTGGTTAAGTGTTGAATATTGATTTAGTTGTATAAGTTTTAACCACAGCATACTGTATACCTGAATATTCAATGCTTGATCATCTAGTGTGAATATACACACTAGATGATCCAGAGCTCTTAAACAGGTCTAAACATACAAAAGGAGGTGACCCAGTATATCAAGTAACCAAAAACCTCGTTTGCAAGAGACTCTTTATAAGATATATAACAATGTAGAAAACAGTGTTAAATTGAATTGTGAATGATAATTTCAGTAGTGGAAACTTACCTAATGTGACCATACATCCCGTTTTGAATGGGACCATCCCATTTTGAAAGGGACCATCACGTTTTTAGCTCGCTTGTCCCGTTGTCCCCACGCATAGCTTCAGGACGCCAAAATGTCCCATTTTCAGATGGAGTGGGACAGGTGAGCTAAAAACGGGCTGCCGCTGCCTATTTCTCCAAGCTACCGCCGCACTAACATCGTCTTCGTGCAGCAACTGCACAAGCCTCCCCCCCCCATCAATTCTGACATTGGAGAGGAAGTTTGCTGCCTGGCTGGCCAGAAATTGTTTCACAGTTTGCTCAGCTGTTCACCACTGACTCCAGTTGTTATCCATCAGGCTTTCTTGTATATGATACATTATAGGACCCCTGCGGAAGGTGTGTTTCTTTGAAACATGGACCGTGTCGGGTCTGGGTTCATCAATCCTTTTGGATACAAACTGTTTTATGACTATATTTATATTTATATTTTATGATTGTTTATTAAAGACTTGGCATCTTGTACATCAGCACTGCAGTTTTTGGAATTGGTAGTGCTAGAATTGTTGCTGCAGAAAGAGGTGCTATGATTGGTTGGGATGAGAGGAGATTTGATGGAGATGTAGTGTAAGAAGGGTAGATGGGTCACTGAGGGAAAGGAAGTTTTGTTTTGGTGCATTGGTGGTTGGGAGGTGAAGGGTGGAGAGTTTTGTTGTGGGACTCAGGAGGGGAGGGGTGAATTAGGGCTTGGAGGGGAGATTGAGGGGAATTTAATTTGCCTTTACCTGTTTTCTGTGGTTTTCTTGTTTGTTTGGTTTGAAAGTTTGGGTGGGGGTGGTGTTTGGGGAATTGTGGTAGTGGTTGGGGTGGGTGCAGCATTTCAAGGAAACCACTATCAGAAGACCGTTATTTGGGGCTACATGCCTGCTTATCCTGGGATGTAGGGATGTAATCTGAGGGAGTGCCATTGAGAAGCTTCTTACCCAATGGTCTTTCGGAGGGGGGTGTCGGGGAGGGATAAAGGCTGAAGGAAAGGATGTTAAATCTATGGTCTCTCTTTATTCTCATGAATGTAAGGAACAATAATCTCTTACAAGAGTATTTATAAAGGCTTAATGCCTAAAGCATCACTATTAGATAGCTGCCTAGGGAAGCAATATGAAATAATTTTTCCTGACATCCATATCAGGCATGATGTAGTATGTTAATTAAATAGCTCATTTTTTGACTCATATTTTCTTTTTATAAATCCTGGTTGGTCTGGATGAATAATATTTGGCAGAATTCAATATGAGAACAGAGTAATTTTGTAAACATGGTATAATTGAAATTGAGTAAGGATTTTGGTCTGTAATCAGTACATGCTAAATGATCATTCTGGCCCATATTCTATAAATGGTGCCTTAAGTTAGGCGACTAACTTAAGTGGCAAAGATGATTAAAATGATTTAATAACAAAAATGTAAGTGCATAAAGATTGTGTTTACAGGAGTTTCTTAGAACACCTAAGGAAAAAGCAGGCATGGCTAAAGCCAGAAATGACTTTAGGGACTCCTTTTACCAAGGTGCGCTAGCGTTTTTAATGCACGCACCGGATTAGCATGCGCTATAGCACACGCTAGCCAAAAATCTACCACCTGCTCAAAAAAGAGGCGATAGCAGCTAGCACGCGTGCTATTCCGCGCGTTAAGGCACTAGCGTAGCTTTGAAAAAGGAGCCCTAGGTATCCTTAGGTGCCTCCATAGATGTAATTCATGTCAAGCATAGATGCCAGAAATGTGGGCCTTGAAATCTCTGTGTTTGAGGTAGCTGCAATTCTACAAACAATGTTGTTGCGTGATTGACAAGCGATCAGTGGCCGTTTGTAGAATCTGGCCCTCTATCTCTTTGTGATACAGTAAATTGTTATGGAAGCTTCATTATAAGAATTAGGGAGCTTACCATGTGCTAAGATCTTAGGGCCTGATTCTATATAAAGTGCCTATGGTTAGGCACCTTGATCAGCACGTCTAGTCAATATAGGTGCCTAACTCCCCCTCTCCCCTTTTTTTAAACTAAGTTGCTGTAGAGGTTCCTTCATGGCCCGGGGTGCTAAATGCTCCGCCGCTCAAAGAATTCCTATGAGTATCTACTGCGGCTTAGTAAAAGTGGCGTGCTCTGCGCTCGAGCCAAGAGTCCTTATTACAAATACCTTCCTTCAAAGACATCAAATACAAAAGCACCAGGGCAAGAATGTTCTCAGTAAAATTAAAGAAAGGGATAAAGACTATCCTTTTCTCAAACTACTTTAACTGAAATTATAAAGTTGACAGAGAGAGGACACTAGAACTTTCAGGGATGCATGTAAAAAGATTAAATTTAGTTGAAATGGCCAACCTCCTTAAGAGGTGTGTAAAAAAAAATAGAGGGGCATAATTAAAAAAAGTCTAAGTCCCTTTTTGGCCTCAGGCCCTAAATGTTGAAAGTAGAAGCAGGGAAAATGTCCATTATAAAAAAAAACAAACATCCAAAAGGAGGTTTTTTTGTTTTTTTTAAATAATGGCATGCCTCTACGTTCAGCTGTTTAAACGCCCAGACCACCACTATGTCTACACTTAAGACATATAATAAACCCCCAAAAAGCTTAAGTCCCAAACGCCCAAAGCCAGGCCTTTTAGGCGAAGGAGGAGCCAGTCCTTCGCCTAAAAGCTGGATTCTATAACCAGTGTCTGTCATAAAGAACACCGGTTACAGAATCCACCCCCCCCCTTCCCAACAACGATCGTGGCAGGAGAGATGGCTCATCTCCACTGCCGCAATAGCGATACCACCAAGTGCCACCGAACGTGGCACTTGGGATCGCTATCACGGCAGCAGCGATGAGCCATCTCTCCTGCTGCGATCCATACCCCCTGATCGGATCAGGCATGAGGGAGCCCAAGCACTCCTGCTCCCATGACACCCCTCCAACTCAATCTGGGCAGGAGGGAGCCCAAGCTCTCCTGTCCCAGTGAAACCCCCTACCCCCCACCCCCACTACGATAGGGGCAGGAGGGATCCTGCACTCCCCTCCCATGATCGCTCACCGAACCCCCAATTGCCTCCACCCCCACCGACCCCTCGATACCACCCCTACCCTCAACACCCCCCCGTACCTGAAAAAATAGTTGGATGGATGGACGGGTTCCAAGCCTGTCCGTCTGGCAGGCCCGCCATCCATCAAATGGCGGGCCTTAGGGCCTGATTGGCCCAGGCACCTCAAAACCCGCTCATAGCTGGGGCCTGAGGCGCCTGGGCCAACCGGAATTGGTTTCCAAAACTTTAAACAGTACTCCCCTTCCATTATTTATCATTCCTGTACATGTAGCCCTAGACTCCCCATTTTCAACTTCTAAAAGTCAATGTTCAATCACATGAGGATCATATGGGAGACTACATCTGGGGGCTGATTTGTAAAAGTGACATAATATAATCGCAAATCTCGAAAAACTACTTACTTCTAAATATTCTGTGGTTATCTTTATATAACTTCAATATAAATACAAGTTAATTGTGATTCATAAGGGTAGACAGGGACAGATTTTCAGATTATGGGGAACCACAAGTACAAGGGGGCACTTGGAGAAATTAAAAGGGGACAGGTTTAGAACAAATACCAGAAAATTCTTTTTCACCTAGAGGGTGGTGGATACATGGAATGCGCTTCCGGAGGCTGTGATAGGCTGGAGCACGTTACAAGGCTTCAAAGAAGGTTTGGATAGGTTCCTAGAGGATAAAGGAATTGAGGGGTACAGATAGGAGTAGAGGTAGGTTTAGGGATAGTCTGGGACCACTTCTCAGGCAATGGGCCTGATGAGCCGCCGTGGGAGCGGACCGCTGGGCGAGATGGACCTCTGTTCTGCCTCAGCGGAGGCAACTTCTTATGTTCTTATATGTTGCTTTTTATGACTTTATAAGAATGAAAAGATGAAAATTTGGCACTCTCACGTTTTAAAGAGTTAAATTGCAAAATTTGACTATTTAGTCCAGAAGGCAACAACTGAAAAGTCATTTTTTTTTCCATAAAGCATATGAGAATAGATCAGAAGACCTAAATATGTATACTGACCTAATTATACATATACCTTAAGAGGAAAGGCAAGATAAGGAAAGGCAAGATAAGAGGAAAGGAACAGTCATAGGCAGCGGAACACTTTTTTGTTTGGGGGGCTCGCAAGCTCCGCCCCAGACCAAGACCCCATAATAGTACTAATTGTAATACCATTTTTTCCATTCATTTTTTCCATTCATATACACACAATATAATCTTATTAACAATACATAATGGTTAACCACAAAATTAAACTACGCAAAGCACACTGTATGTTTCTCAACATTCATTCCTACCAGAACACCTAGCCTTGGTTAAACATGCAGAACACAGATAACCCCTATGCAAATACAGGACCACAAACTATATATACAAGCAAAACCCTAAGATGCAAGACTCTGCATGTAGTACAACCCCCCGAGAAATAGAAAAAAATGCATTTCTTCCTGAACAGTGCAAAATATAGACAGCAGATGTAATTTCTCAAAACTGACACAATTTAATCACTAAATTTAAAATAAAACCATTTCCCATACCTTTGTTACCTGGTGATTTTGGTTTCCAAACCATCTTTCCCAGTCTCTGGCTGCACATTCTTCTGTATGTGCTCTTAACTGTGTATCCAGGGCCACCTTATCCATTTTCTGTTTCTCTTTCCTTCATTTTCTACTATACATCCATCTTTAGCATTAACTTTTAACATTCAACTTTCTTCCATTTTTCTGTTTTCTTCTCAAAATCTACTTTTCCATGCCTTCCCTTCATATCTATCCATGTGTACCATCTCCTCCCTCTTTCTTCTTCCTCCCTCACTCCCATCTATCCATAAGAAGCATTTCTTCTTATCCTTTCCCTGTCGCACCTATCGCTGTGCACCATTTCCTCCCTCTGTTTCCCTTCCCCTCCATCCCTGTGTACCATATCATCCCTCTCTCATGGTCAGACATCTCTGTCTTCCCCCTTCCCCCCCCCCCAGGGCCGGATTTTCCTATAGGCTAACTAGGCTAACTAGTCTTCAGCCTAGGGCCTCAAGATCCGTGTCACATTTTTTATAAAGGTTAGTACCAATAACAACATGTTTCATTTAACACATTGATATATTTCACAGTAATGATGTATTTTATTATCTCTCATGTAATTTACAAACTTAAAAATGGGAGGTGAAAAGGCCTCATAAGTGGAATAGCCTAGGGCCTCTTCATCTAAATCCGGCCCTGTTTCCCCCTCATATGGTTTGGCATCTTTCTCCTCTCTTTCCCATAGCCTGGAATCTCTCTCCTCTTTCATGGTCTGGCGTCTCTCTCTCTCCTTCCCTCCCTCTTCCCGAGGTCTAACATCTCTCTCCTTTCTATGGTCTGGCATCTCTCTCTCCCCTCCTTCCCTTCCATTCTGTGGTCTGGCATCTCTCTCTCCTTCCCATTCTAGTGGTCTTACATACACCCTTCTTTGGGTCATCTCTCCTCCTTCCCAGTGTAACATTTTTTCATCTCTCCTCCTTCCCAGTGTAACATTTTTTCCTCCCTTCTCTCCACCACTATCCTGCCCAACAATTCTCCATCTTTCTTCCTTTCCCCATATACATCATCTCTCTTTCCTTCTCACGCCACTGGTCTGACCCAGCAGCGGCAATTCTTATGTTCTTATGATTGTTTGATTCTATATTGTTAATGCCGGCAGGAGCCTATCTTTAGATGGCCCTTACAGAATTTCCCTCTAAATAAATGCATTACCATATTTTCTTGGTTTATCAAAAACAAAACAAACTAAAGACAAAAGAACCAGATATGAAAACTTGGAACTCGTAACACACAGTCTCTATATACAGTTCAGTAAGAGATCCTGTTATTGTGCTTGCTGGGTGATCAGACATAATGGGTGAACTTGTAAAAATCCACAATGAAAGCAAGCCTTTGACAGATACTACTTCCTGAGGAAGCTCTTTGAGGCAAAGCAATTCAAGAAATAATAGGAGTGCTTTTTGAGCATTTTCAGTAATTTCATTATATGTAACTTGGAACTACATTACAGCATGATTACCCTGTCTTTACTTCTCCATTAGAGAATAATTTGTTTAATTGCTTGATCTGAATACTTGTCATAGTCCTAGCTATATTTTCAGTAAGGTTGTTTCATCTATTGTGTTGGTGCCTTTTAAAAGTTTGTGATCTACAAATAAATTGCAGTTTCTAGTGTCGCTGAGTTCTGCCACTACTTCCCTTACAACAATAAAGCAAATTCTTTGATCTGAGCAATAGGCCTCCACTTTCTTAAATGTATTACAAAGAACAAAATACATTAGGAATGATTCATTCATTCTGTGGCAGGAAAGGTGATCGAGATGAATAACTGTTTTGGCAGGATGGTGGGAAAAAATATATATATACCGGTATATTTTTGTACTTGATCTTGAAAACAGGAGCAGAGGTTGTGGTTGAATAGTGACTAAGAGGGGAAAAAAAGTGTTTTTCAGAATTGTCACCTTAATTGATTTCTTTTACAATAGCTGAATAAAACTTTCTATCACAGACAAGAAATCAGATTATTAAACAGAAAGAGATTTGGAACCTCTTTTGCTAAAGTGCATGAAGCAGTTAGCATGTGAACATGTTCATGAAGCAGGTAGCATATAAACATGTTTGGCCCTGATTCTGCAAAGTGTGACCCGATTTTAGGCAGCTGTAGGCGTCCTACAGCTGTCTAGTCAGCCAATTGGGATGCACATTTTTTTTTTGTTAATGCTCCCCAGGCAGGTCGCCTATATTGAAGGAGCCTCCGGGAGCCTAGGGAGGCCCGCAAGACCGCCTAAGCTCACCTAAGGGCCTTAGGCGAACCTAGGCAGCCCTACGCATCTTCCTAGTAGAGGAAGAGATGCTTACAATTTTCAATGCTTACAATAAGTAGACGTGGCTGCTATACTTATTATGGCAAGGGATCTCTCTGCCGCGATAAGTATAGAGGCCAAGGCCACCTGTCCGATCACCGGCAGGAGGTGCCCAACCCCTCCTGCCGGAAAGCTGCACCACCTCCGGACCCCCCATGCTAACACCCCCCCCGATGACCCCCCTAACCATCTCCCCAACTAACCTCTAAATTGTTGGCCGGCTGGCCGGGTCTTGCTGCCTTCCAGCCAGCAGGCTCGCCTCGTCGAAATGAGGTGGGCCCGCCCCTTTTCAGCCCATCCCCTCTATGCCTAAGGCCTGATTGGCCCAGGCTCTAGAAGCCTGGACCAATCAGGCCTTAGGCATAGCGGGTCCGCCCATCCCCACTAACCATAAGGCCTGATTGGCCCAGGCGCCTAGAGCCTGGGCCAATCAAGCCTTAGGGTTAGTGGGGATGAGCAGACCTGATAAGCCTAAGGCATGCTAGCTTTAGGTGTATCTTATTTATGTCAGAGTGTTCTTTGCATATAGTGTGCCTACGTCCAAAACATGTGCCTACATGACAAAACATGCCCATGATCCACCCCCAATCATGCTTATTTTCTGGTAGGCACCTACCAAGTTAGGCACCTACCATCCAATTAACTGCAATTAAATGTCAATTACAAGTTGTCAAGTGGCAATTATCATAGAAACATTGAGACATAATGGCAGATAAAGGCCAAATGGCCCATCCAGTCTGCTCATCCGCAGAATCCTCTATCTCCCCTTCTCCCTAAGAGATCCCATTGCCTGTCCCATGTTTTACTAATTTTGGACACAGTCTTTGTCTCTATCCCTCTAGCTGCCACATTTCAGACCAAGCTTCACTAGGTACTTCCCCATGTTATCCACCCTATTGCAAATTTTGGTATCATCTGTAAAGAGGCAAATCTTACCAGACAGTTCTTCAGCAATGTTTCTTACAAAAATGTTAAAAAGAAAAGGCCCAAGAATGAAACCTTGAGGAACACCATTGGTAACATCCCTTTCTTCAGAGTGATTTCCATTGACCACTACCCTCAGTCGTCTTCCACTCAAACAGTTCCTGACCTAGTCTGTCACTTTGGGGCCCATCTCAAGGGCACTCAGTTTATTTATTAGACACCTGTGTGGAAAAATGTCAAAGGCTTTGCTAAAATCTAAATATACATCTAGCACACTCCCTCTATCCAATTCTCTGGTAACCTGAAGAAATTGATCAGATTTGTCTGACAAGGCCTGCCTCTAGTGAATCCATGTTGCCTCAGGTCCTGTAATCCATTGGATTCCAGAAATTTCATTATTCTCTATTTTAAAAGTGCTTCCATTAATCTTCTTATTACAGAAATCAGACTTACCATCCTGTAGCTCACTACTTCTTCCTTACTTCTACTTTTGTGGAGAGGGACCACATCCACCCTTCTCCACTCCCAACTCTAGAGAAGCATTGAAAAGGTCATTCAGCAGAAGTTCCTTCATTACCCTCGGATGTACACCATCTGGCCCCATTGCTTTGTCTAACTTTAGTTTATCTAGCTCAGGGGTGGGCAACGAGGGCTGGAATCCAGTCGGGTATTTAGGATTTCCCCAATGAATATGCATGAGATCCATTTGCATACAATGGGAGGCAGTGCATGCAAATAGATCTCATGCATTTCATTGGGAAAATCCTGAAAACCCGATTGGATTCCGGCCCTCGTTGCCCACCCATGATCTAGCTCCTCTGAAAATCGATCAGGGTTTAGCACACCTCCAGCCCTATTTGCTTTTTTCTTATGTGGTCCCAATCCCAATCCCAATTCCAATTCAGCTGTGAACATAGAACCAAAATATTGGTTAAGCAATTCATCCTTATCTTTATCAGCTTCTACATATTCCTCCCTTTCACCTTTGAGTCTCATAATGTCACTTCTGCAGTTCCTCCTATCATTAACATATCTAAAAATGTCCTGTCCCTCCAATTTTAAGTTCAAGTTCAATTTATTTAATATACAGTACCACCAATATAAAAACAAAGTTAAAATCTAAGTGATTTACAATAGAATAAAAATATGAGAGGGGATTAAAACAGCAGACTGGCAGTGACACTAGAGACAAGACCAGAACATGAGGAAAGGAAGGATTACAATAAAATCTTGGGCAAGGAAAATGAAGGGGAAAAGGGGGGGGGGGGACCCCATAAGGATTAATAGGTAAAATGTCAGCATTTTTTCTTCCATTTCCATCTTTGCTTTCCTGACTACTCGATCAGCCTCTCTTAACTTTCCCCAGATATTTTTGCCTGCCTTTTTCTTTCTGCAATTTTTTGTAGTTTATGAAAGGTGATCCAAAGTGACCTTTTCTTCCTTTCTCTTTTCCTTACTTTTCTTACATTATTTAGCACCCAGGTGTTGCACTTAGTTCATATTCATTTTTTTTGCATCTAATATGTGGTAAATTCAAAACTTTACCACACTTCAGTAAAAGAGCCCCGAGAAGCAGTTTCTATTGATCCCAAATATAACTTGCTTTGAGCTAGCAATGAAAAGCCATGAACTCAATCTAAATAAATAAACTCCATAGTACTTAACTAAATTATTCCTCATGAATATACATATCTGGAGTACATTGAACAGTATGTTGTAATAATACTTTGCCAAATACTGTTGAATGTACTCCAGTGTAATATTAGATCTTGTTATTACTTTCACTAGAATGTACTGAAACATGCAGAGTAATTAAAACAAACTCAGCAGTAGAATAATAATTGAAGAGGGGAAAAAAAGGTAGAACTGTGTTATGATCTGAAAACAGTCTAGAAGAAGTGGCCTGCTGGACATTCAGAAGCCTATTATTTTTAAGATCATGCTCCATAGTGACACAATATTATGAATTTTGGCATCTTTCGTTATATGTTTATAAGGCTGAATGAAGACCAGAGCTTTATTGATTCCACAGTCTTCTTCTGGTTTTACATTTGAGGGGCTAGTTCTATAAAATAGGCATTACTATAAAGTAATTAGAATAATGATATATATGCCTTTTGAACTGCTTAAATGCTATTCAAGTTTCAAGTTTCAAGTTTTATTAAATATTTGATGAATCGCCTATTAAAAAATTTCTAAGCGATGTACATATATTCTTTAAATATATGTATGTCTTACATATTGCATATTCTACAGGTAGGAATACATTTTGGGCAGAGAGTGGGCAGGACTCACACTTACATGTGTAACTTATAGAATCTTATAAGTTGTGCATATATCTCCAGCATTTAACCTTAATAATTTACAGCAGCTTAATGACTGGCATTAAAGGCCTGATTCTATAAACCTAATTTGTATATGCCAGTTAGAGTATTGTCAAGCAACCGTGTGGCACCATTTATAGAATCACACCTAGTGGCACCTAAGCATGCTTAGGCATTACTAGACATCCTGAGGGTAGGTGTCATTACATCAGGACAGGGTTTTCCTGACCTAATTTACTAGTGCCTACACCAGCGCCCAGCAACATCTAAGTCAATCACGCTTATTCTCTGTCTCTAACCACTCCTGCTTTTCAGGTACGCATCATTAGGAGCTGGTAGGCTTCTTGACTTAGGCGTCACTGAAACTTTGATGTTTTTTTTGTTGTTGTTTTTAAAACAGGTTGGCATGTCAATTACCACACCAATTAAACCAATTAAGTTTTACGTAGAATTCATTTAGACATTGGTAGGCGCCTAGTGACTGTTTGGGCGCCTAGTGGTGCTAATCTAGGTGCTGTTTATAAAATTTTCCCCTAAGTGCCCATACCTAAATTATAGGTTATGGTAGTATTCTATAAAGGAAAGTTGGTGCTTACCGGTACTTTCTTTCATAGAATAGGCACCACTTAGGCGTTCTCTGTCAACTATATAAAGACACACTGTTATGGACTTATCCCCTAAGTACCTTGGTTTTGTAGTTACTTTGTACTAATTGCCAACATAATAACCCTTGGAGTCTATATATGGCACCCTGATTTTCATATGCTGAGGAAGTGTGTACTCAGATTAAATAATTAACAAGCTCTTAACCATCAACCAGTCCTCCATAGCCCCAGGTACATTAGCTAGATTGTGAGCCCTCTGGGACAGAGAGGGAAAATGCTTGAGTACCTGATTGTAAAACCGCTTAGATAACCTTGATAGGCAGTATATAAAATCCTAATAAACTTGAAACTTGAAACTTCTTCTGCTGGTCATATTTCTTTCTTTGCAACCTAACATTCTTCAAGCAAAAGTAACAACCTGACAGTATTTAACTTACCAGTCAAGATGCCTTCCCCTCCCTCCTAAACTGCACTGCACCCCCCACTCATAGTATGTGACAATAAAATGATCGAACACACCGGAGGTGTCAAAACTTCACCTGTTTTGCTATTTGTGGGACACAAGCTGTAGAAGTTTGTCCGGCATTGTCTTAGTTTCCCCATGGTAGATTTGGCTAATCTTCTCTCAGTCTTTTGCCATTTGGGGGGCACAAACCATAGAAGTCTGTTCAGTACCAGACTCAGTTCCCACTATACTTGCCCAAGATAACACCTCAACAGGCATGCTGTGCTTCCATCCTCTTTCTATTTAGGCATTCCCTGTATCTATCCTATGCATTTTTAAATTTGTTCTACCATCTCTCTTGGAAAGGTGTCCCAGGCATCCACCACCCTCTCTCTGAAAAATCATTTCTTGACATTACTCCCAAACCTATTACCATTCCTTTATCACTTAAAGAGGTTTGTTTGAATAGTAATACATTTCAAGTACTTAAATGACAGCCCCACCCCCTAGTCCTGCCCAAAATATACCCTGAACACACCCCACTTTCTATTTGGACATATTACCTTGCCATATAGAACAGCACACAGCCAAATGTACATGTTGATTTTGCTCTTTGGTCATACACGTCCAGGGTGGGTGGGTGGGAGGGCGGGTTGGAACAAATTTTTAATTTTTTAATTTGAGTGTACTTTTTGAATATAATTATGGGGGGGGTGCTATATCTATTTGTCTTAGATTACAATTTTAATTGTATTTAAGTGCTTTTATAGTGTAATATGATTGTATTATATGTTGCACTTATGGCTTTCAAAATGAATAATTATATTAAAAAAAAAAAGAAAGAAAATGTCCCTCCACATCTAAAATAGGACCTGCTTGGTATGTAGACACATTTGCTACTTCTTTAAAATGTTGTAAAAAAACATTAAACCATACCCCATCTTTATAATAACTGGAAATGGGCTATCAAATGGGATACTAAAGTCTCCTAAAATGCAAATGATCTCAAGATCAACAGAGAAGAAATTATGACGCCTACATTCTAAAAATGTTGATAAATGTATTAATAACCCCAAATTAGCTGGAAATAAACACCAAAGAACCAAAGCCCTAAACATAATTACAGCTTTCCAAACAGTTCAAGAGAATGATGCTTTCTTTAGCATGCGAGCAACTGTTCAGTTTAAGTCTTGAGCTTCAAGACAACATTTATGTATTGCTAATTTGGCTGAGTTCCTAAAAGCAGCATGAAACAGGTATATTGCACCGTGCAAACAATGACTGATATATGTTGTGCAAATGGATTCTGCCTCTGAGTACCAAAGTCAATATAATTGCTTATTAACAACATTTAAAACGCTAAGAATGCTCATTATGGATATAGACTCTGTATCATTCATCAAAACAACAGAAACATGTGGTAATTGGATACCTAGGACCATTAAGAAGTCATTCAATTTAGATTGTAAATAAGCATCATCTTTTGGAAAATGACTCCACAGCTAATTTTTGTTTTGCAAAACTAAGTGCCTCTGTTAAAAAGAGATAAAGCTAAAAATCAAGATCTTTTATTCATAGACCTCATACAAGGTAGGATATCAATACAGTGTTTGATACAAGCCTCCCTTGTCCCTCATCAGCAAGAAGGAAAATATTTCATCCCTGTTATTATGTCTAAGACTTCTTTGAAAAGAGTGAAAATTATTAGCACTCAATTTATGCCAGGGTTTTCTTCGCCATTAATTCAAAAATCGACTATTTTACTGATGTGCTAAAAATGGCCTTAGTGTGAGGTAATGTCCCACAAAAGGGTGTGCGCTAGAGACACTTTTTAGCACCGCTTTGTAAAAGGGCCCCTATACCTTTTAGATTTTTTTTTTTTTAATTGTTTGTAAATTTTGCTGCATTTCATTTCAGTTTTCAGGTAAATATTATCAGTAACCAATATAGTACTGTTCCAGATTTTCATTTAACAACTACTTAACTGTGTAACACCATGGACAATTTATAAAACTCTGAGGACTGATCTTTTAGTGGAATTCTGCTCAGACGCTCATAGAATTCCTATGAGCGTCATATTAACATAAGCAGTCCATCGTGCCCAGCAGTCTGCTCACGCGGCGGCCCATCAGGTCCAGGACCTGTATAGTGATCCTCTATCTACACCCCTCTATCCCCTTTTCCTTCAGGAAGCTATCTAATACCTTCTTGAGCCCCAAAACCGTACTCTGTCCTATCACACCCTTTGGAAGCGCATTCCAAGTGTCCACCACCCTTTGGGTGAAGAAGAACTTCCTAGCATTGGTTCTTAATCTGTCCCCTCTTAATTTTTCCAAATGTCCTCTTGTTCTTGTAGTTTTCAAAAGTTTGAAGAGTCTGTCCCTCTCCACTTTCTCTATGCCCTTCATGATCTTGTAAGTCTCTATCATGTCCTCTCTAAGTCTCCGTTTCTCTAGGGAAAAGAGCCCCAGTTTCTCTAATCTTTCAGCATAAGAAAGATTTTCCATATCTTTTATCAACCGTGTCGCTCTTTTCTGAACCCTCTCGAGTATCGCCATGGCCTTCTTTAGGTACAGCGACCAATATTAGACGTAGTACTCCAGATGGGGGCACACCATCGCCTGATACAACGGCAGGATAACTTCTTTCGTTTTGGTTGTAATACCTTTCTTGATAGTACCTAGCATTCTATTCGCCTTTATAGCGGCCGCTGTGCACTCTGCTGACGGCTTCATTGTCTTATCCACTATTACCCTCAAGTCTTTTTCTTGGGTACTTTCACCCATTACCAGCCCTCCCATCGTATAGCTGTACTTTGTGTTTTTGTTTCCTACATGCAAGACTTTTCATTTCTCTACATTAAACTTCATCTGTCATCTCGTTGGAGCATTTAGTGCTCTGGGTCAAGGTAGAAACATAGAAAAATAGAAGATGACGGCAGAAAAGGGCTACAGCCCATCAAGTCTGCCCACTCTGCTTACCCACCCCCTGTCTATGCCCCAATGACCCAATTTCCTTATCTTGACCCTCGTAGGGATCCCACATGGGTATCCCATTTATTCTTAAGGTCTGGCACGCTGTCTGCCTCGATCACCTGCACTGGAAGCTTGTTCCAATGATCAACCACTCTGTCTGTGAAGAAATACTTTCTGGTGTCGCCATGAAATTTTCCGCCCCTGAGTTTGAGCGGGTGCCCTCTTGTGGCCGAGGGTCCCTTGAGAAAGAAAATATAATCTTCCACTTTAACACGTCCCGTGAGGTACTTAAATGTTTCGAGGCCTTGATGCTTTAAAAGTTTTGTTTTTCCATTACTAAACTAAACTAACTAAACTAAACCTTAAGTTTATATACCTCATCCTCTCCATAATTATAGAGCTCGGCACGATTTACAGGAACTTAATATAAAGAAGGAACACCATAGTGGGGGTTAGAGATTGAGTATAGAGGGAAGAAGGCATTACATTTTTGTGAATAGCCTAGTTTTCAGATGCTTTCGGAATAGTTGAAAGGAGCCCAGATTCCATAGTGAGGAAGTAAGGTTATTCCAACGCTCAATGATTCTGAAGAAGAGAGATTTCCCTAATTTTCCCACATAGAAGATGCCTTTTAACGAGGGAAGGATAGTTTAAGTTTTTGGGTGGATCTGGTGGTATCAGGACTCGAGGAATTCCAAGATAGTAGAATTAGAGGAGGGAGGGTGCCGTGTAGGATCTTAAAAGCTAGGCAGGTGCATTTAAAATGAACCCTGGAAATTACTGGAAGCCAGTGAAGTTTGGACAGAAGTGGGGAAACATGATCAAATTTATTTTTTGCAAAGATCAGCTTGGCTGCAGTGTTCTGAATCCGCTGAATTCTTTGAAGACTTTTTTTTTTTTGTTACACTTAAATAGATGGAGTTACAGTAGTCCAGTCTGGAGAGAATGATTGATTGTACAAGGATGGCAAAATGTTGTTGGTGGAAGCAGGATCTCACTTTCCTCAGCATGTGGAGGTTAAAAATACATTTTTTTTTTTTACCAAGGAGTTAAGATGGTCATTAAAAGAAAGTGAAGAGTCAATAACAATGCCCAGAACTTTGCTTGAGAAGTCAAGCTGCAGTATGGCACCAGAAGGCAGTGCAATAAGGGTGGGTAGCTGATCTAATTTTGGGTATTTTTCTTCATCTGATTGACACCCCCCCCTTTTTTTTTTTTTTTTACAAAGCCATGCACCAATTGCTCCAAAGCTCTTTAAATCCCTATAGGCTCCAGGGCAATTACCGCAGTAGCCCGCATTAAACTACATCATAAGGGAGCCCCTAAATTTTTACAGCTTCATAGAAACATAGAAACATAGAAAGATGACGGCAGATAAGGGCCATAGCCCATCAAGTCTGCCCACACTATTTACCCACCCTCTTAAATCTACTGACCCCCTAAAGAATAATTGTAATTATACTGTCACTCTACTGACCCGCTCATTCAGTCCTAGTGACCCTATCCCTTGTAATTATACTGTCACTCTACTGACCCGCTTCCTACCCAAGTAAGGATTTATAGGAATATCTTGTCCCTTCTATTTTATTTGTTTGGAGTCTTTTACTAAGCTACAATATACAGTGGCTTTAGCATGCTCTTATGCAGATTTTTCCCACACACTGAGACCATTTATACCACAGCAATAAAATGACAAGTTTTCCATATTTGTAATTAATGGCTATGCATTAATGTTACTATTAGTGTATATGAAAAATAGTTGGTAAAAATTGTTATTATCCTGGATAAATCACCATTGGAGGCACGTGGCACTTTGAAAAAATTGGGAAAATGTTCCAAATAATAAAAATAATTAACTAAAAGGTTTCAGTATGGGCTTAGATTTCCCTCCAAGTGACCACCGGCCCTGGGCAGGTATTCATGAGTGAACAAGCACTTAGAACAATGTCTAAATAAATCCTGCCCCTTACATCATATAACCTTAAATAAATATAAATATAAAGTGCAACGTGCATCCAATGCGGAAACCAGGAAAATGCAAAATTATGCAAAAATGTATCAAAAGAACCCAAACTTACAAAATCTAAATATCCCCTTGAAAAACCATATATGAAAAAAATCCAAAAATATGAACGCCTAGTATATTAAATATCAATTTTTTTTATTTTTTTTCCTCTTTTTAAGCAGCTAACATTACCCTCCTTTTTGTTCTTCCCTTTTATGTTTTTTCCTCTCTTCTATCCAAAAATTGTAACTTTTTTCCCCTTTTATCCTCACAGTTCTTGTAAGTTTCAACCCATAAACTTATTTTAAATGTATGTGCTCAGTTTGTTTAGTTCTAACTCATAACAAAAGTTATTTTATATGTTAATACTAACATTTTATTTGTATATTTTATTAGTATATGTTTTTATTGCTGTACATCGCCTAGCAATTTGAATAGTCGATTCATCAAGAACAAATAAACTTGAAACTTGAACTTGAAGAAATCAAATAATCAAATAGTCCATGTAAAAGTTTGATAATAGATCAAGTTCCAATACGAGTGCATAATGGTGTCTAAAATGGTGACTAGATGAATAATAAGTTCTATCTCAATTCAATGAATGGATACTCATATTAAATAAGTCTGTAATATATCCATTCACATAAGTAAGCAATCGAATGAAAGAGTAACTTAGCTCATGTGTAGAAAATATCTCCACGCAACTTGGCTCTGTATAACAGACTGTGTCTCCTCTCGTGAAGGAAAAATCTCCACGAAGCTTGACTTTATATAAGCAGAATGTGTCTCCTCTCGACAGGTCCTGTTTTGATATTCTTCGTCAGGAGGGAGAAATCTGAACCGCAAAATTCTCCGGTCCAAGAGTTAGAAATGCAGTTGATATCATATGATGAACCTCTTGCCAAAAACAGCGGCTCAATCACGCTGAAATTTGTGTATAGCCATTAAAAAAATAGCACATGAGCACTTACTGACACCTAGTTTATATGCTAAAAACACTAGCATGGCTTTGTAAAGGAGGGGGTAAGTTAGGCACCTAACTTGGTAGACATGTCAATCTAGGCACCATTTACAGAATCAGGGCCTTTGTTTAGGCAAATCACAAAATTACTGCAGGACGCCTGAGCATCTTACCTGGTAAGCCAATTCAATGCATGTTAGTGCTTACTGCAGTTTGGTAAAATGACCTTTTTTATATCTGTAGTTTATGTGCAAGTGTTAATGTATGCTAAAATGACTAGTCACTTATCTCTTTATTAATTTCTTCCTAGGATTTTTATTGAGTGGGACACCAGAAGGTTTCATTGAGGGACTACTACTCCAATGCTGAATTATTTTTCTGATGGTTACAATCACCTATCTCTAACGAAGGGCTCCTTTTTCTAAATGGTGTTAGAGGTTTTGTAGCGCTGGAGAGGTAAATGCTCCAGTATTCATAAAATTCCTGAGTGTCAAAGCATTTATATTACTGGCCCATGCTAAAAAACCTCTAGCGCCGAAACCTCTATTGCCATATAGAAAAATCCAGAGCAAAATTAATTTTAAATAAAGTTTATATTTTTGTGTTTTTAACTTTTCTTCAATAATATGTGACTAAGTACCATCTACATTAAAAGATGATTATTAAATCTCTGTCTAAACATTGGAGTATTTTACTTTTATTTATTTTTTTTCCCAGTTTGCTGGTACACAAAAGTCTTTGAAACATGTGTTCTCTCATTTTCCTCACCAATTTTTTTTTTTTTTTTAATTCCTGTAAGCACTAGTAGGCAATTCTTACTCAGACATGAGAAATATCAGAAAGCCTTGATTACAATCAACCAACAGCTGTTATTTCCTTAAAAGTATTTGCCAGCTTCTCCATACTGACTAAATTTACATTTTTTAATTTAATTTCTGTCCCTATAATTCACTTACTTCCTCAGCATGTCTCTCATTTTTTAAAAAATTTATTTAGCATACTTTAGCATGTATACATTCTCACAGCAAACTTCTCACAAGTTCTTTCTTAGCATTTAGCTCTGCTTCTGAGGTAATTTTCATAAATCACAAAATGTAACCTTTATCCAAATCTCTTTTTTTTTTTTTTTTCAAATTCAGTTTAACTTATTTTTTTTCTGCTTACTGCCTTCTCCTAAGTTTTCAAATTCGATGGCAGATCTCATTAGTATTATAGAAACATAGAAAAATGATGGCAGATAAAGGCCAAATGGTCCATCCAAAATATTTGAACTTGGTCCCTTGATCCTCAGTTCACTGCTCTAACCATTAGGCTACCCATTTATTTATATCCCTATGTTTGACCATTATCCACAATTACCAACTTTCTCACCATTTCAACTAAAAAAATAGGGGTTGAAAAACTTCACAACATCCTAACATTTGCACTTCGTCACCATCAGTTATCACTCTAGACACATTCCCCCCAATTAAACCAGAGACAATGTTTTAGTGGAATAAATGTTTGGCCGCAGCTTTATTCATAACCCCAACTTTAACATGTTCATAACTTTCCCCAACTCCCAATGTGGCTGGATAAAACCCCCTCTTCCCCCCCCCCACCCCCATGAGCCATTCAGTGACAAAACTAGCTCATCCCCTTTGGCAAATCCTTGCAACTTCACCCCATAATATGACCCCATTGTCATGTCACACACTCCAACTCATGGCGTTGAGACATATGAGTAATCAATTTTCATTTCCCCCATCACCTGTATATTAACTCAAACTCCAGCTGCATCCAACAATATCCCCCATATTTTTTGCACAATTCCTCATTTCCTGCTGCGACCGCCCCCCCCACCCCATCCCTACCCATTTGCTTCACCGTACCAACCAACTAACATCATAAAAGGGGAAGGGTGGGAGGGAAACACCCATTCAAAACTGACTCCCTCACATCCGCCCTCTCCCACAGAAACCCAGCAACTAAATAATGTCACCAAACATACTCCTAGCCACATCCCAATGAACCTCTTCTATTCGGACCAATCAGCATAGCCCACACAAATCTCTTCTTCCTCCTAACCACTAATCCCACCCAATCAAAACTCTTCTTTCTTATCCTTTCTTTCTTCTCACTTCTCTTTCATCCTCCCTCCCCCCTTAAATATTTCTTAATACCTTCTCCCTTCGGTTCCTGGCTCAGCTTATGTAAGGTCTTCATATACACTTTGTTCATTCACAAAATTAAATAGAGAACATTTTAGTTCTGTAGCAATTTTCCTGGAATTAATTTATTTCAATATCTTATACCATCTCACATACACTGGTAGTTCTCACACAAAATATCTATTAATCTCTTTAAAATAATCACTTCATAGCCATGTCCTCTCTCTTACTCATTCCCTCCCTCCCAGCTTCCTAGAATATTTTAGACCCGCTGAAACTGCGAGCCAGCATGAGACCACTTGTATTGACTGAAGACATAGGATCCTGTCAGTGTCTTGACTCTAAACATGACTAGTACTCTAAAATAACACTGTTTTTCCTTGACACAAATTTCCTATCTGTAACAAAATACTACCCCAATTCTTCTCCCCCAAATAACATTTTCTAAAGTCTGAAGGCGCTTGCATTTACTTTACTTCTAGATTCCTGACAGAGCTTCTTACTCTGATATTACTATGTACCCAAACTAGCTCAGGCTTCCTATAGCTCTTCTCTGGAATGTACTAGCATCTCTCAGCAAATACAGATCACCCAACTCATTGGCTTCTTCTACCTGTAAAAGTGCCCCAGGGCTACCACTGCCTGATCCTAAGTATGGCAGCCTTTATCCTCTCTTGACTCAAACCTCTGAAACTAGTGATTTGTTTGCAAATGATATAACTTCCAAGTTCAACAGGGTGTGAATAAAATTTTCAGAAGCAACTTTACACAATTCTGGCCAGCCCAGATCACTCTCCCTTGCTCCCATGGATTCCTGCCTCAATTTCCCACACTATAGCTGCTCCAAAGCTTATGCTGCCTTGTTCAGTTCCTTCCTGTCTCAAAATATCTGTCCCATAAAAGAAAAAAAGTCCCCCACCACCGATGACAACCCTTGCCGATGAACACGGCACCGGGAATCCCCTTCCCAAAGAGAGAAGATTAGTAGGATGCATGCCAACTCCTTCCTGACAACGGAGGGTTCTCCCATCTCCTCCCCTCCCCCCTTCCTCCCCCCAAAAAAAAGTCAGGAGAGACACCCACTACCTCCTACCACCGGTTGCTCTCCCCAACACCCCCCCACTTCCCAAACTCCCCCCCCCCCCTCAGTACCTTTGTTAAATGTTGGGAGCTCTCTGGTGCACCATGTGATACACAGGGAGGAGTCTAAGGCCCTGATTGGCTCAGATTCTTAAGGCCCTTCTCCTTGGGGCAAACTTGGTAGGGCATTGATTGCTCATCCAGAATCAGCCAACAGCGATCCAGTCAGTATCTTCAGTGCATCCAGGCCTTATTGGCTGCATGGACTTAATGTACATTAATTCTTTAGCATGCGTTAAACCTGTTAGTGCACATTAGTAAAAGGACCTCAAATTTTGCAAAACCGGGCAAATTTTGCAATTTCTAAGGCCATGGAAGCTTTAGGTCTCTTTTGGGATAAAGAAGGTATGTTTTATCCAGTGATATAATTATAGATACATGTCATAGTACATTGTTAAACTAAAAAAGTGCTTTTTTCATGGAACTAAGAAAAAATAATCTTCATATAAACAAACCAGGTATTTAACAAAGGAAAACTCTCTAATCTAATTGCTTTCAAGACAAATATCACTCCCTACTGCCTAATTCGTATTTAATTTTCAATCTCACAGAGTAAATAATAAATCAGCCAGACAAAATCTATCAAACCAGAGGGAAATCTAATGAAGTTTCAACAAAACTAATAAAAGGCTTCTGTTTTCTACTTAATCATAAACTAAATAACACAAGATTTTCAGGTCAAGTAACTAATTATGGAAACAATATGCACTAGATTTTACAAAGCTGTAGTAGAGATTTCTACCACAGGCAGATGAGGTAAATGCTCAGATGTTCATAGAATTCCTATGAACATCAGAGCATTTATCTCACTGACCCACAGGAGCTCATAGACATCATCTCATAGGCCCCGATTCACTAAAGTCAGCAATCATCGAAAAACCTGTTTTCACAGGTTTAGCGACAATAACTGCTAACCGACCCGATTAAAAAAATGGCCCACCGCGTGTTTATCCCCTCGATTGCCCATTTTCTGATCCAGCCATGCAGATTTGTAAAACCCTATGCAAAATAGACAAGCGATTGATTCATTTGCTTGGCTATATTGCATCGGGTTTTACGATCCTAAAACCCAACTGCTGTAGACCTGTTGGTAATTGCGCTACCACTGGTCTGCCGGGGTTTTTTCCATTTTTTTTAATGGCACAGATATTTTGCGTATATTACACAAGCAAAATATTTGTCCAATGAAAATAAAATAAAAAGCCCTCCCCAATGACTCATGACAAAACTCCTCCCTCCTTCCCTCCCTTCCTCCCCAAATCCCCCAAAATGCCCCCGCTGCTGCCGGTCCTATGGCAGGAGGAATGCCCTCTCCTTCCTGCCACCAGATGCCACCCCGCTGCTGCTGTTGCATTATTAAATAAGGCAGTAGGGATGCCCTTGCCCTTCTACCATCGGGTCCCCTTATGCCTCCGTGCAAATCATTTGCATGCAAATTTGATAGTGAATCAATTGCTGTTTGAAAATCGGCCAGAGAATCGGTCAACAACGATCGAGTCACTGTCTTTAGTGAATCTGGGCCATAGTTCTTCTTTAGCAAATAAACTACTCAAGGGACATTATTTGTTTGTAAATCATTTTATGTGTAATCACATTTCATATCTAAGGATGGTCAAGCTAATTTTTAACAACTAAACAGGAATTACATTTTTTCCATGTTTGTCAATCATCTATTCTAAACAGATACTTTATATATAAGATATATATACTCTGTATATATATATGTATATGTGTATATGTATATATCTATATGTATATATTGTGGCTACTGCCAGTGTGTTCTCATGAACCTTCACGAGCAGGCCACTTTATTTGCCACAAACTTGACTAAAGATAGGTCAGAGTCCAAAGTTTTATGGTTTTTATTATTATTATTGTTGTCAGAATGCATTGCTAGTCAACCAACATTGCACATCAGGATTTCTCCCATTTTTACCCTGGGTTTTTCAGTTACAAACAAAAATATGCTTCATTTAAACTCAAAAAGAGAAACATTCCAGTAATTAGTCCAAACCACAATTCCGACAATGCCCTTCATTCACCTTCCTTGGTTTAGGCCAGGGGTGCCCAATAAGTCGATCACGATCGACCGGTCGATCACTCAGGCAATCCCAGTCGATAGCTGAGCCATGCAATTTCCTTTCTGTGCTGCCCTGCTTTCTCTCTGGCCTCCTGCGCATCCCTTTACTTAATTTTAGCAGGGAGCAGCCTGCAGAGACGATCGCCAGTACTTTAGCGATCCTTGCAGGTTGCCATAGGCTCAGGAACTGTCTTCTCTCTGCCGTGATCCTGCCTTTGACGTCAGAGGAGGGCCAGACCGCTACAGAGGGACGACAGCTCCTGAGGCCTATGGCAACCTGTAAGGATCGCTAAAGTAATGGTGATCGTCTCTGCAGGCTGCTCCCTGCTAAAATTAAGTAAAGGGATACGCGGGAGGTCATGGAGGAACACACAGGCCTTCCACGGGGGGGTAGTCCTTTGGGGGGTGCAGGCCTTCAGGGATGGGGTGCAGGCCTTCTGGGGGGACGGTGCAAGCCTTCAGGGGGGAGGGCCCTGGTGTAGAAGGGAGGGAAGGAAGGGGGGTTCAAAGAGATGTATATATGCCGGACTTTGGGGGGAAGAAATAATGGGTCTAAAAACAGAGGAGTGGGAGAGAGATGGTGGACAATGGGATTTAGGGAGGGAAGAAACAGAAAGGGAGAGAAGTTGGACATAAGGAGTGTTGTGGAGGGGAGGATAGAGTTACTGGATAGGAGGGTAGTTGAGAAAAGGTGGATCTGTGGATGGAGACAAAAAAAAAAAGAAAAGATGCCAGATCTCCAGGGGAGGGAATGGAAATGGAAGGGGAGGACAGAGATAGAAGATGGATGGTTAGCAAGGAGAAAGAAGAAAAAAGGAGACCCTGGCAAGCAAGTTATCAGAAGACAACCAGAGCCTGGGACCAACAAGATTTGAATAATGACCAGACAACAAAGGTAGGAAAAATGATTTTATTTTCAATTTAGTGATCAAAATGTGTCCGTTTTGAGAATTTATATCTGCTGTCTATATTTTGCACTATGACCCCCTTTTACTAAACCGCAATAGCGATTCTTAGCGCAGGGAACCTATGAGCATCGATATTAGTGCAGGGCTTATAGTGCAGCTCCCTGCGCTAAAAACCGCTATAACAGTTTAGTAAAAAGGGAGGGGCTATATTTGTCTATTTTTGTATAGTTGTTACTGAAGTGACATTGCATAAAGTCATCTGCCTTGATCTCTTTAAAAAAAAACCAGAATATAAATGATAATTAACATTTTCTCTGCATACAGTGTGCTTTGTGTTTTTTTTAATTTTATTGTTGGTAGATCATTTTGACTTGGTCATTTTAAAAAGTAGCTCGCAAGCCCTAAAAGTGTGGGCACCCCTGGTTTAGACACTTGTTCCGTTTCAGTGATTAGCTCAGATTACAATCCCCAAAATTCCCATCATTCACCTTCCTGGTTTAAGGCAATTGTGCAATTCATTAGCAAATTCAATAGTTCATTTTGTTATGCATCCTGTTCTCAATAACAGTTCAAAAGGACAAACTTTTCTCCAAACATGGCGTGGCTTTCAGTAGCCCTACACTCTGTTCCAGCCAGCATGGCTGAGCAGAAAAAGAAAAAGGAAAAAACACAGCTTAAATTTAATTCTTGCCTTGCAGTTGCAGCATGTATTGCTCGGACCCACTCCATGAGTTCTGGCTCTATTTCAATCTTCCACTCACTGGGCTCTTGCTGCATCAGCTCCCCTTGGAAGTTCAGGTCAGCTACTGGCAGTTTCCTCTCGTAGTTCTCCAAGGGCCGTTGGAAAGAGGTATGCCGTTGAACTACTCCCCTCCTGAATCCTCTGAGCTGAATTTAAGTTCCCTGTTGCTAAAGGTGAACCCAGATTCACCCAACCTCCTTTGGCCACCAGATGTCAGGTGTTTCAGAAATTCCTCCATGTGCTTCTCAGTGCTTGTAAAGGGCAACTTTCCCTTCCCCCACCTGAATTCTCCTGAGTCAGGGAAAGTTTTATTCCCGAACTTTGACTGCATAGTTTATCTCTTTTCTATCCCTTCCACCAACCTTGTTTCTAGAGGGGAATCAGGTTACTAGCAGGTTTCCTAAGGCAAGGAATGTAAGATGTTTAATCTAGAATGGGCTAAGCGTGACATACCCAGTAGACATATACCTTGAAGTTTCAAGTTTCTTCTTCATATGTATTGCTGAATTTTTTCTTGAGTACTGATTATATACAGCTACTGTATATTTTATATATATGTATATTTAATGAACTAAGGGATCCTTTTACTAAGCCGCGCTAGCAGTTTTAACGCACGCACTGGATTAGAGCGTGCTATAGCGCGCGCTAGCCGAAAATCTACTGCCTGCTCAAAAGAAGGCGGTAACGGCTAGGGCACACGGCAAATTAGTGCGCGCTATTCCGCACGTTAAGGCCCTAGCGCGGCTTTGAAAAAGGAGCCCTAAATATCTTGATCAAAAGTGCTTTGGAAGGTGTGTAGATTTATGAATCAAGTCATCCAACTTATTCTTCTTCACACCTGGCATTAAAATAACCCCAATTTATGTATGAAAAATACAAACCTCTCTAGTCCCTTGCTCTGAATTTTTTTAATACATTAGCCCTTTTCTATATAAAGAGTAGCTCTTTTGACATTACCAACATCTGGAGTTGAGTGAAGACAATTCATTGAGCATACTCCTGCCATCACTCATCTGAAATTAAGGGCAAGTAATGAGAAACGCTTTTCACATATCAACAACTCTGGTGCTCCATTAAAATATATTTAACTCTTACATTGCTCAACTCCAGTTTGGCTGCTAAGAGGGAAATTTTATAACACAGCCAGTAGGACAAAAGGAGGGATTAATGCCCCTGTATAAGACTCTACTGAGACCTCATTTAGAATATTGTATACAACTTTGGAGACCACACCTTCAAAAAGATATCAACAGAATGGGGTTGGTTCAGTGGAAGACTACTAAAATACAATGGGAAGTGGACGGCCCATCATTCTCAGCATGTAGCCATGTAGGCAGGAGGGAGTGGGCTTCCCTCCTGCCGATTTGGCATTGGAAGGTACGGGGGTGTTGGGTGATGTGTGTGAGGGGTGTTGCCTCATGTCTGGTGCTGTGGGGGATTTTTTTGTGGGGTTGGGGATGTCAGAGGGAGGGATGTAGAGCTCTAGCTGATCCTGGCATGGGGAATCACATCAGCTGAGCTGGCAGGAATCCCTAAAACCAGCTGATAGGGATTTCTCTGCCACGATCAGCTGATGGCAAGCCTTCAATGTGCTGTTTCTTCCCCTCCATCTCTGGGTGGTGGGAGGGGCTCTTGACCACTGGGCGAGTAAGGTGGGGTTATGCATTAGACCAGGGGTAGGGAACTCCGGTCCTCGAAAACCGTATTCCAGTCGGGTTTTCAGGATTTCCCCAATGACTATGCATTGAAAGCAGTGCATGCTAATAGATCTCATGCATAGTCATTGGGGAAATCCTGAAAACCCGACTGGAATACGGCTTTCAAGGACCGGAGTTCCCTAGCCCTGCATTAGACCCTCCAGTGGTCATCTTGAAAGTTTGATCACCTTTGTGGCACCTGTTTTACTTTGGTCTAAGTCCTGACATGTAAGTTCCATCTAAGATGTCCTGGAAAAGCTTTGATTATTGCTTCAGGACATCCAGGTTTAAGCCCACCCAATTCCCACCCATAACACACCTCCCAACATGCCCTTTTGAGCTCTGGATGACAACAGCTATTGGGACATCCAAGTGTTTCAAAGTTTTGACTATGACCATCCATGTGTCCAACATGCTCCCTTCAGCCTTAGATGCACTGCAGACAACCACCATAGAAATCCATCTACAAAATATGTTTCAAAAACTGTGAATTGGAAAGTGTGACAAAATAAATGTCCATCTGCCCCTTTATACCTCTTTTTGGACATTTTTATTTTTATTTTTTTAACAAATCCCATCTTTTATTAAATGAATCAATTCAGTAGGAAATTACTTTATGCTTAAAAAATTATCCCAATTGTGTCAAATTCATAAATAAATTCTTGTCCAAATGTTTTTAAGCATGTTTACATTATGTTATCATGTTTCAATAATTCCAGCTATTATGATCTATCAGTGCTGATTGTATTGCTTGACCATGTATTCAGACTGAAGATGTAAGTCTCAGATGACTGTCTTTTATGAAATATTTATTTTGAATTCAAGTGACACAGCACAGACACTTCAACATGAGAACTGAGATACTATAAGGTATATCAATAACTTTCTGACAATGACTGATGCATTTATTCACTTCCTGCTTGTTACCTTAGATAGTCATATAAAACTTGACATTACTGATCATATAATTTTTCAAACAGTCCACATAAAAAGCTATCATCTTAAATCAGGTCATAAGCACACTGTAGCTATCAACGTTAACTTAAAGGAATGTTTGTTTTCAACAGTGAATTGCATTCCACTAGGTGTTCTAAAATCTTGGCTGTTCAATAGTATTTTAGGAGCAATTCTATAAGATGACACAGGTAAATGTTTCACAGCAACAACAATTAATTTATATAGTGCTACCAGATATACACAATGCTACAGATTGTACACGCAAAAGACATTAAATTACATTACATTGATGTCTTCTATCCCGCCAATACCTTTCAGTTCTAGCCTGGGCATTCCCAGACGGTCCCTTCTCAGAAGAGCTTACAATCTAATTATGACAGACATACAGGACAAAAGGGGAGTCAGAACATAGTGTTCATATAAGGAATTAGAGGGCAAAGGGGAGTCTGAGCTTAGTGCTTATATGCTGAAGAGGGGAAATGAAAGGGGAATGCTGTACAGCATGGGAGGGGAGACAGAAGTGAAGGGGAATAAAGGAGAGAGATTATTAACTCTTTAGAGGGGGAAGGAACAGAGACATGCTGGAGACCATGGGGGGGGGGGAGGGAAGTTAGAGATGTTGGAAACCATAGGGAGGGGGTTGAGAGGAAGAAAAGGCAGAGATGCTGGAAACTATGGAGAAAGTTAAAGGAGAGAAATGCGGGACACCATGGTGAGGGGTGGGGGGAACAGATATGCTGCAGGATTTGGGTGGGGTTGAGAGTAGAGCTGGGACACCGCAACCATAACAGTGCTCTGCTGCCCCTAACTAAAGAGGAATTATTTCTTCCTTCCTCCTTCAATTCTACAGCAGCATTTCTAGGAATAACCTTCCGCATTCACCAGCCCTCTCCCAGTTTATCTGGTAATAGTGAAACACAGAATTCCATCCTTCATTAGATTAATTAACCGCAGCATTCAAAAAAAAAAAGCACCAGTCAACATTTACCAAACACTGCCCTACCATTTTTCTCCCAATTTCTTTTCTGGGCTTGTTCCAGCACATAAGTAAAACCATTTACCAGAAGCTAACATAATTTCTTCCTTCTATACATTTCATAAGGCATTATTACTCTTCTGTACTAGCAAACTAAACCTTGCCAAAACCTTTCCCTCCCAGCTTGCCTTCTGGGTTTGTTTCAGCTAAAAAAACATTTACCGGGGCTTTTCTTCTGCTTCCTTCTTAAGGCAAGGAACTGTCTTTCTTCCCTTGCTTCCAGCTCAGGGAATTCCCTCCTGTCTCAGTCTCTCTTTATCCTGGGATCCATAGGCGTTGGAACAGAGGAGGCCACAGGGGCCATGGCCTCTCTAAAAATTGGCAGTCAGAAGAGTCAGTTATGGTGCTACTCACCTACCAGAGAAAACCCAAAAAAACTCTGTGGAGTGACAATGTTCCTAAATGGACTTTATTTGAAAGTGCCAAAGTTCCAAAGGAACACTGAAATCATCCACATAAAAATAAATCATCCACATAAGACGCTTAAAGGACCTAGTCCACTAGGGATACAGGACCCAACACGGTCCGCTCACCACACAATTTTTCCCCACGTATTCACCTTTATAGGACCCCCAGGGATCCCTGAAGAAGACTTTTTGTTGAAACGCGGACCGTGTTGGGCCCTGTATCCCTAGCGGACTAGGTCCTTTAACGCTCTTATGTGGATGATTTATTTTTATGTGGATGGAATTATTTTATGTGGATGATTTCAGTGTACCTTTGGAACTTTGACACTTTCAAATAAAGTCCATTTAGGAACATCGTCACTCCACAGAGGTTGTTTTTTTTTTTCTCTGGATTTTCTTCTTTGTGGATATTTTGGGGTCAATTCCTTTTGTTTTTTGCAACTCATCTACATTCTCCCGGCCACTGTAAATTTTAATCTTCGAGCAGCTGCTGCGTAGCGTCAACAAGCAGGCCTGCCCCAAAACCCATTTTTCTGCAGCGTTTCGCCTACACAGGAACAGGAATTTGCAGCAGAATGAAGACTTCTGAGGCAGTCCTGTTTGTTGATGCTGCACGACCGGTGACCAAACATTTAAAATTGCAGTAATCGGGAAAGGTAGGTGGGGGAGTTGGAGCTAATACCGCCATTGCCGGTGATAAAAAAAAGCCTAATGTGGCTTCATATAAGGGGGCCTAAGTGTAATATATTACTCTTATAAAGTAACTTGTGCAATACACTACTCAGCCCAAATATATATACAGTGTAGTTCTCTCACCCTGTGTACCAAAACAAATAATTACAAATTTATAGAAATAAGTTTACTGTATATTTTACATGTTCTCCTTTAGGAAAAGTCTAGGATTACGCTTCTGAAAGCAGCTCTTTATGGATAATTAGAGATCTACATTAATAACTCCCTTGTCTTTAAATAGGCACCATAAACAAGCCACATGTTTCCTTCCAAGCTTAACTGCATAACTTAATTATGAATTGAATGAAAATCTTTAAGCTTTTTATCATGTCCACATAATTGTAATGTTACAATTTAATTAAAAAGCAAATCAATACTTTTTGAAATGTAATCGAACAGTAAACTAATCTGCTGGATTCTGCATCATTTTCCTTGCACTAAGCTCCTGGAAGGGAGTGCTGAAACTGTACAAATCAAAAGCGCATTCATTCCCAGATCCACACACTTACAGTACACAGAGATGATTTAAATCTATGGAAATACTCACACCAGTGTTTCAAAATGCACTTAAACATTAATAGATTCACAACCATCATCGTGTCTTCACTCAACAAGTTATTTTCGAAGTGCAAACACTTACAGTTATTTGTTGACAGCAGACCTTATATCCAGAGGGACAACTTTGAAGTTGCTGCCTGTTAAGAAGTCACAAAAACATGAATATGTTAATTTAAAATACAATAACTGCCGAAGCACCCCTGCTAATAAAAATCTGCATAGACACCTATAAATGAGAAATGCGTATGAGGCCCACTTTGGGCTCCGTTTACTAAGGTGCGCTAGCGTTTTTAGCGCACGCAGAAAATGACCGTGCACTACACCGCGCGCTTCGCTTCTAGAACTAACGCCAGCTCAAGGCTGGCGTTAAGGTCTAGCGCGCGTGGCAATATAGCATGCGCATTAAAGCCTTAGCGCACCTTAGTAAAAGGAGCCCTAAGTCTCATGCCTGCCTCCTTTCCATGAATTAGAAACCCCAAGAGTTAAGATCATCTTAATGCAGATCTTAGTAACTCTTACAATATGCCTTACAAGAATGTAAGAAAAACTCAGGGAAATATTCAAAAATATTTATTTGCGTAAAAGAAGAAAATGGTCTTTTTCTTTAAGTGAATCTCTTTTCTGACTTGTTTTGTTTGAACAATAACAAAAGAAATTGTTTATTGAAAGCTTCTATACCACTACTAATGACTGGGACATCAATGCAAAGTGGTCTTATGCAAGACAATGAAAAACCCCTTCCCCAGTCCCATATAGGATATACTAATGAACATATATGCACACAAAGAGTACTTCTTTAGTAAGAAATTCCCAGGTAGGTCCTAAAAGGTGACCATATTTTGCAAAACTTATCACTCTGAGGTTGTGGGTTCATATCCCATATCCCTTGTGACCTTGGGCAAGTCACTCAATCTTCCATTGCCCCAGGTAAGTTAGATAGATTGCGAGCCCACTCTGATAGATAGGTTTTAAAAGCTTCCAGCTCGGGGACCACGTCAGGAGGGCATCTGCACATGCATAGTTGCAATCCAGTGATATCACGTGTACGTGCACAGGCACATGATGTCATCGCGTCACATCTGCGCATGCACAGATGCCCTCCCAAAGTGGCTTCGAGCACAAGAACAGGTTGAGGGTCGGGGCTGGTGGGGGACGAGGCTGGGGCAGAATGGAGCATGACCTAGGTGGAACAGGGCAAGGCTGGGCAGAACTGGGCATACTGGGGGTGGGGCCATGGGTTCGGATTTTACAATAGCAAGATCTGGTAACCCTACCCCTTCCCCCTGGTGCACTCAAAATTTCCCGGTGGGGATACGGAAACCCCGCTAGCTAAGCCTCATCCTCACACTGTTGCAGTACAGAAAAAGCATGCTGCCGAAACCGGGACTCCCCAAGCAGCTCAGTTCTTGCGTGAACGAGGAGTTGCAGTGTTGGGGTCTGACTTCTGTACTGCAGCACTGCAAGGAGGAGGGGAGTAGCTTGACACAGAATTTCTTTGGCTGGTGGGGCTTCAGCATCTGCAACAGTCATTTAATGGGAATCACATTGTTGGAGGGTATTTCAGCCCTAAGTGGAGGTCAAAAGTCACCAAGCTGACACTCTCTCCTCCCCCTCCCCCCAATCACTACATCATATGCTACCATTAAGATACTATCATTATTTTACCACTAACTCATGCGATGGTCCCATTTTATGCAATGAGACCTAGTTGTTAATAACTGAGGTAGCCCACATTAAGAACATAAGAATAGCCTCACTGGGTCAGACCAATAGTCCATCAAGCCCAATAGCCCATTCTCACGGTGGCCAATCCAGGTCACTAGTAGCAATATTCCATGCTAGTGATCCAGGGCAAGCAGTGGCTTCCCCCATGTCTTTCTCAATAACAGACTATGGACTTTTCCTCCAGGAAATATTTTTAGCACTATACGAACAACAAACTTCTCCGTCATAGCCCCATCTCTTTGGAATTCATTACCACCAGAACTATGGGATGACCCCATGCTAGATTGTTTCAAAGGAAAACTAAAAATGTTTCTTTTTATAGATGCATTCAACTTCTAATGCACCTAACGTGAAACATTATCTTCATTTCTGCTTTGGTTATCAGATTGGATCTCCCTTCCTTTTGTATTTCCCCCTATATGGCTCTCTTTACATTTTATAATGTTATTCTTTACCTTAATCCTATCGTTCCAGTAGGTACTGTATGTTTTTATGTATGTTATCCTATTTTACAATTTTATTATGGACAAACCACTTAGAAGGTGGTATACAAATTTTTATTAAACTTGAAACTTGAAATTGTCCAAACCTTTCTTAAAAACAGCTATGCAATCTACTCTTAACACAACCTCTGGCAATGTGTTTCAGAACTTAACTATTCTTTGAGTGAAAAAAAAAAATTCCTCCTATTAGTTTTAAAAGTATTTCTCTGTAATTTCATCGAGTGTCCCCTAGTCTTTGTATTTTTGACAGAGTGAAAAATCAATCCACTTGTACCCGTTTTACTCCACTCAGGATTTTGTAGACTTCAATCATATCTCCCCTCAGCCGCCTCTTTTCCAAGCTGAAGAGCCCTAACCTTTTTAGTCTTTCCTCATACGAGAGAAATTCCATCCCCTTTTTCATCTTGGTCACTCTTGTTTGAACTTTTTCTAGCACCACTATATCTTTCTTGAGATAAGGAAACCAAAATTGAGCGCAATACTCCAGATTCATAACTTCCCCCCTTGTTAATGCCCCAGTTTGACTGCTCCATTCCCTACTTAGCTAGATGCTTTACACAAAATTAGACTTATAAAAAGCCAATCAAAAAACTACAGCAATAAGCATAATTGTGCCTTCAATCACACATGCAGTTTGCTGACATTTATGTATACCTGTTACAGAGTGGGTTTATATGGTGTCAGGTCAAAAGTGCGCCGGGACAAAGGCGCACGCAGACAACTGAGCGCAACGCGGAGGTGTGCGCCGAAGAAAATGACTTTTTTAAAGGGCTCAGACGGGGGGCGTGGGGGGGAACCCCCCCCCACTTTACTTTATACAGATCGCGCCATGTTGTGGGGGCGTTGTGGGGGGTTTGGGGGTTGTAACCCCCCACATTTTACTGAAAACTTCACTTTTTCCCTAAAAAACAGGGAAACGGTTAAGTTTCCAGTATAATGAGGGCGGTTACAACCCCCCAAACCCCCCACAACACCGCCGCGATCCCCAACAAAACCCCCCGTCGGAGCCGCTAAAAACACTCTTTTTCTTCGGCGCGCGCTTCCATCTTGCGCTCAGTTGTCGGCGCGCGCCTTTGTCTTCGGCGGTTTTGTCTATGAACCGGTTTATATTCTATCACACATACTTTCCCACCCACATAAAACACACCCATAACTTGCTGTCTTTAAAACTGTGCACGCTCTGTACTTCCATGTGTGAATAGTGGCATTCTAAAAGAACTACAGTATAACATATATTTGACTTTTAAAGGGTTTGGCTGACTTTTACATGTGTAAAATAACCTCTAAACTCAATTATGTAAGCCTTCAATACCACATACCGGTAAGTCTTAAAAAAAGTCTTTAAAAAAAAAAAAGGCACCTGTGTATTATGTGCTATAGCAATGGGTCCACAATCTATATAGAATTTACTAAGAAAATCCACAGATGTGAATTTCCAATTACACTAATCTTGTCAAAGCACACAACATTGCAAACACTGAGCATCTGCCCTTTCAATTATTGCATTTCCACATAATGAATTAGATTTGTAACATTTAAATTGCAGTTTATAAAAACAAAACATAACATTGCTCCCTCGTTAGACACATCTATGACATGTTACAGATAATGTGTCAAACAGCCTGTATATCTGATTACCTAATTTGACTCTGTTTTAATATACTCTGCAATAATTAATTACAAAATATGTATTCCAGACGTCCCAAAAACTCAATGGAGTTATATGAAATACAATGATTGCCAGTCTGGACTTTAGCGTTGGCCTTATCATAACATACAGGCGGCCACACTGTTGAAGTCAATTCATCAAATTAGTTCTTGTATCACTGACACAGTGAAAATAAAAAAGAAATTAAGTATATATAGATGGATATAAAATAATACTGCTGTGATTTATGAGGAAGATATGTATTATCTAATATGCTCATTTGGACCAATGGTATGCAAATTCACTGTGAAGCTGAACAGTAATGATTTGAATAAAACAAATGCTCATATGATCAGAAAACATTCTCCAACTGATGGAAAAGAGGTAACAAAGAATTAACTTAGGGGCTCTATTACCAATGGGCATTTAAGGGCAAATTCTATAAGAAGCGCCCAAAAGTTAGGAGCCGAAGTAGGCACTGTTCAGCGCAATTCAAGTCAAATTGGGTACTGATTAATGAATCACGCGGAGCGGCACCTATTTTGGAGGCGCCCAATAAATAGGCCAGCTCTAGGCACAACTAAAAGTTAGATGCCTATCTAAGTGCTTAAGCGCAGCGATTCTCCAATAAGGTGCCTAGCACCTATTTTTTTGAAGGCCGCTTAAATTTTTAGAGGCGCCTTATTGCAGAATCGCTCTTTCTTGATAGGCGCCCAGGTTTCAATGATTGCTGATTAAAAAGTTTAATTGCGCTTGCTATTCAGTTTAGATAGGCGCCTATCTAGGTGGCCGCCTCCGAAATAGGTGCCTAACATTAGGGCCTAAGCTCTTAGGCGGGCTTTTACAAAGCTGTGCTGCAAAGCAGCGCAAGCTAAATGTCAAGCTTCCCATAGTAACAAGAATAAATGGCTCAGCATTTAGCATGTGCTGCTCGGCAGTACAGCTTTGGTAATAGCCCGCTTGAATGCATTGTTATACACGTAAACAGGTTATTGCAGAAATGTGTTAAAGCGTTTTGTGGTATTTTGCCTGCTTGTGTATGTTAAACCAAGTGTCACTGATTTTTGAAAAATATTTTTCAGAGGGGGCATTATGATCAGTTCATTCTAACTGGATTACAAATGGTGAGGCAGTGCTTAATGCCTATAAACAGGAAGCGGTAATTGTTCCTTCGTTATTGTTGACAGGTACTGCAAGCTGATAGGAATATTAGCACATAATCTGCAAATAAATAAGAAAAAGCGCTAAAAATTGTCGCATTAAGGGGTCTTTTTACTAAGGTGCGCTAACCGATTTAGCACCCGCTAACTGATTTAGCATGAACTAATTGATTTAGCATGCGCTAAATTGGTTAGCACACCTTAGTAAAAGGACCCCTAAATCTGGCCTTCATGTGCAATAAATTCTGAAAAGTCGAAATTTTACTACACCTTAGCAACAGGTGTAGTAAACCTCTTAAACTGTTAGCCTTATATTTTGTCTGACAGATTTCCTCTTCCTCCTTTGGTCTTCCAGATCAATCAGGGTGTGGACAATTGTGTAGGGATTATTTTTCTCTATATTTTAACCCTTTAATATTTATCATTTTTATAGTACTATCAGATATTACCAGGAGAGATAAACATTTGGATATAATGCTATATATCCTTGCCCCACAGAGCTTATAAATCTAGATAGCGGTACAGAACTATGAAAGATGAGAGATTTTTTTTCACTTCATATTGAGCCTGATTTTGTATTATGAAGATATTTAGAATAGAGGATAAGAGCAGGTGATATTTTGGATAGCCATACATGTATGGCTTCCAGTGAAAATGACAAGCATTAGGGGAAAATTGAAAATAATCTATCCAGGATGGCTGTAATAGAGCTTCTGTTCTGCTCTGCGATTAGGGGCATTTTCAAAACACTCAGGCCCAGATTCTCAAAACTTAAAAGGTCGCTAAACTGGTTTCCAGATGGTTTAGCCTGCATGCATTTTTAGCAGCCGGATTGTCAAAATGGCTCATCTCGGTCTTTAGCGAGATTTCTATCAGTCTCTGACACTGCCATGCAAATGGGTTCTTCAATAATTAAATGAGCACTCTGGTGGATTCTTAAAAATCGCAGAGCTATTCTCCAAGAACGGCATCAGCTTTTGGTGACAAAAGTCTGTGACTGGTCTGAGGGTGCCAGTACAATGACAGCACTGTTAAAAGTGCATCTTGTGGTGTATGTTTTGACTGTGGCTAATGAAAAAAAATAATAATTACACAAAGAATCAAACTGTAATCTATATTATTTTTAGTGGGAGTAGTGTAAGCATGATTCTTAAGCACATGTATTATAGCCCCCTTTGGCAACGGGAGATATGCCCAGTCTCTCCCGCCGCCAACCAACACATACCACCAGCAGCAGGAGAAATGCCCAATGTCTCCTGTAAGGCGCAGAGGATGGAGCTACAGCCTCAGCACCCTGGGCTTGTAGGATCAAACCCCACGCTGCTCCTTGTGACCCTGAGCAAGTCACTCACTCAATCTCCCACTGCCAACCGACACCCGCCCCCCAACTCCCCTAGGCAGCAGGAAAGATGCCCAATCTTAGGGAGGGGAAGGCCCACCATTTTGAAAAGGTAGGCCAGCTAGCCGGAGGGAGTAGGCATCCCTTCGGCCAGCCATCTGAAAATAAGATAAGGGGAAGAGGGTGTGGGGGGGGGGGTCATCAGAGGCACAGGAGGGGGGTTGCATGATGGCAAGAGAGCATGGGCAGCTCTCCCACTGCCAAGCTGAGCTAGGTGGTGTTGGTGGGCAGAGGGAGACATTGTACATCTCTCCCACTGAGGGGGGGGATAGGAATGTCAGTTGGGTGGGAAAGATTGGGCATCTCTCTCACTGTGGGGTGGTGTTGGTTGGGTGGGAGAGATTGGGCATCTCTTCCGCTGCTGAGAGGATTTGGGGGGGAGTGTTGGTTGGTAGCAGGAGACATTGGGCATCTCTACCGCTATTATTATTGTGTGTGTGTGTGTGTGTGGGGGGGGGGGTTCTTTATTCTATGCTTGTGCCCATCACTATAACCAGCGATGATGAGCACATGCAAATTTATCAAGTCTTTGTTACTCTCCACTAACCTAATTTGCATGAGCATTTTTTAGAAAATGACTCACTTTTTAAAAAATCACTACTATAATAGCTACTACAATAGCAGCCCATCAGTTTTTTACATGTTTGTTTGTTTTTTTTTCTTTTATCTAGCCCTAAGATGTCTAAAAAAACAGCATAAGTTGGATTTTGGACGTCCTAATTGCCAAGACATCCAAGTTCTGATTTTCAAAACTGTCTTTCTGGGCATCTTGCAAGGCGTTCTACCCACTGTGCATCCAATACTAAAGGGTTGTGTGCTGGAGGTGTGTTCTGGGCAGGCTTTGTGCGGCAATAACTTGATTATTTCTCAAAATGTCCTGGTGTCATTCATGAGGATACGTTGTAACCCTCAACTCAATGTGTGGCGGCTGCTAGAAAAACAAATAGAATGTTAGGAATTATCAGGAAAGGAATGGAAAACAAAGATTAAAATGTTATAATGCCCTTGTATCACTCTATGGTATGACTACACCTCGAATACTGTGTGCAGTACTGGTTGCCATATCTCAAAAAAGATATAGCGGAATTAGAAAAGGTACAGAGGACAATAAAAATGATAAAAAGGATGGGACAAATTCCTTATGAGGAAAGGCTAAAGTGACTAGGGCTCGTCAGCATGGAGAAGAGACGGCTCAGGGGTAATGTGATAGAGGTCTATAAAATAATGAGTGGAGTGGAAAGGGTAGATGTGAATCACTTGATCACTCTTTCTATAAATACTAGGACTAGGGGACATGCGATGAAGCTACTAACGGCCTCTTTTACAAAGCCGCGCTAGCAGTTGCCCTGCCCTAATGGCCCCGAAGCCCATAGAGATTTAAAGGGCTTCGGGGCTGTTGCCTCACGGCTATGTAAAAAAGGCAGTTAATAGTAGATTTTTTTTTAAAAAAACAGAGAAAATATTTTTTTCGCACAGCGTGTAATTAAACTCTGGAATTCTTTGCCGGAGAAAGTGGTGAAATCAGTTAGCTCAGCAGAGTTTTTAAAAGGTTTGGATAATTTCCTAAAAGAGAAATCCTTAGGCCATTATTAAGATGGCTTGGGGAAATCCACTGTTTATTTCTAGGATAAGAAGCATAGAATCTGTTTTGCTACTTGGGATCTAGCGAGGTGCTTGGGATCTGGGTCTTTCGTAGTATGGCAGTTCTTATGTTCTTATGTTGTTATGGATGGAACTTAGACATTCTGTGAGTTAAACATAGAAACATAGAAAATGGTGGCAGAAAAGGGCCATAGCCCATCGAGTCTGCCCATTCCAAGTATCCACCCCCCTGAATTTACTCCCTTAAAGATCCCACTGAGCATCCCATTTTCTCTTAAAATCCGTCACTTTGCTGGCCTCAATCACATGCAGTGGGAGTCTGTTCCAATGATCCACCACTCTTTCGGTGAAGAAGTACTTTCTGGAGTCGCTATGAAACTTCCCTCCCCTGATTTCCAGCGGATGCCCTCTGGTGGTCATGGGTCCCACGAGACAGAAGATATTCTCTTCCAACTCAATGCGACCCGTAATGTACTTAAACGTTTCAATCATGTCTCCCCTCTCTCTTCGTTCCTCAAGTGAGTACAGCCGCAATTTGTTTAGTCTTTCTTCATATGTTAGATCCTTGAGCCCCAAGACCATCCTGGTGGCCATTCGCTGAACTGACTCGATCCTCAGCATATCCTTACGGTAGTGTGGTCTCCAGAATTGGACACATTACTCCAAGTGAGGCCTCACCATGGATCTGTATAACGGCTTGATGACTTCAGGTCTCCTGCTGACAAAACCTCTACGGATACAACCCATCATTTGTCTTGCCCTGGAGGAAGCCTTCTCCACCTGATTGGCAGCTTTCATGTCATCGCTAATGATCACCCCTAAATCACGTTCTGCCGTGGTCGTAACCAAGGTCTCACCATTTAGTGCATAAGATCTGTGCAGGTTTCTCTTGCCCAGGTGCATTACCTTGCATTTCTTAGCATTGAAGCCCAGCTGCCAAGTCTTTGACCATCGTTCCAGCAGCAGTAGGTCCTGTGTCATATTGTCAGATAACAAGCTTTTGCCTACTATATTGCAAATTTTGGCGTCATCGGCGAACAGTGATACCTTTCCTCTAAGTCCTTGCATCATATCTCTTATGAATAAGTTGAATAGAATCGGGCCCAAGACCGAGCCCTGCGGCACTCCACTGAGCACGTCCGATGCTTCTGATGGGGTACCGTTCACCACCACCCTCTGTAGTCTACCACTTAGCCAGTCCCCAACCCATGTAGTTAGAGTGTCTCCCAGTCCTGTCGATTTCAATTTGTTCAATAATCTTCGATGTGGGACGCTATCAAATGCTTTACTGAAGTCCAAATATATCACGTCCAGTGACTCTCCGGCATCCAGTTGTCTAGTAACCCAGTCAAAAAAGCTAATAAGATTGGATTGGTAGGATCTGCCCTGGGTGAACCCGTGCTGGTGAGGATCACGTAGGTTTTCCTCATCAAGGATTGTGTCAAGATTTTGTTTAATCAGTGTTTCCATAATCTTACACACTATAGACGTGAGACTCACTGGTCTGTAGTTTGCTGTCTCTGTCCTGGTGGTTTGGACTTCTTACATAATTTAAACCCAAGCGAGTCAAGCACTTCACCTGTTGGCCCTGTAGCTACAATGGCACATTGAAAACTCCAAATATTAAAATTCTATTTGAAATGAAGGCCAGCATTTTATCGGCCTACATTTCAGGCATCTGTCATGGCCCTAAGGAGACACTTAGGGCCACTTAAGTTTGCCCAAGGTAACTTCCGGGCCAAACAATGCCCATGCCCAGCCTTGAGCGAGCTTAAACCCCCCTCTTCTGCAAAGCCGCACTAGTGGATGCTGCGCGGCAACAGTCCTGAAGCCCTTTAAATTTCTATGGGCTTCGGGGCCATTACCACGCAGATTTGTAGAAGAGGGGGTAAGTGTCCTGATGCATCTCCCTCAACCATGACAAATGCCTACAGTGCAAGCAGCCTGCCTCAGGGTTGTTTTGTTTTGCATCCTGATTGGCTGGTAGGATGCCTACCACTGCCTACAATTGGGACACCATTTATAGAATCTGCTCTTAAATATCTGTATTGTACTGAATTGCATTTCACAGATAACTAATTTACTACTACTATTAATACTACTTATCATTTCTATAGTGCTACTATATTTGAGCCTTGTGTGAATTATGTTATACAGTAGTGACATTTAGGGCCTCTTTTATCAAGTCGAATAGCATAGGCCAGCACGGTAAATGCACTGAAGCCATAGGAATAGAATGGGCTTCTATGTATAAAAATAGCCATACTGGGTCAGACCAATGGTCCATCTAGCCCAATATCCAATCCAGGTCACAAGTACCTGGCAGAAACCCAAATTGTAGCAGCATTCCATGCTACTATGGCTTGATTTAAAAAAGGCTCTTAGTTAGGCTGTTACAGATTGTATAATCAAGAAAAAATGTCAATAACCTCAACAATTCTAACTGGTCCAAATTAGCTATCTTGATTGAAACTGGAGCTGTAGAAACTGGATGGGCCATATGGTCTTTATCTGCCTTCAACTTTCTATGTTTCTGTGAAACAATTATAGTAGTTGCACATTAGAGAATGACACGGTGACAAAATTCATCACCGTTCCCGTCCCCGCGGATAACTGCGGGAAACCATCTTCATGTCATTCTTTAAGGAAAGAGGGAAGAATGAGAGTATGAATGGCCACAACCACTGACCCACAAGCTTTGCTTTGAAGAATGCTGGTGTAGAAGGACAGAGGATGAAATAGACACTAGAAAATGACATGGGTTTATTTCCTGGGGGGACGGGAACGGTGATGAATTTTGTCACCTTGTCATTCTCTATTGCACATCATTAAATCTATCACATTTTTTAAGTGGACAGGGCAGAAAATGGATCAGGATTATTCAAGGTGAGCAAATATTATAAGGAAGGTCAAAACAAGTTTTGTTTCAGAAAATGCTCCACCATTTTATTAGTAGAAACATTTTCTCTTGTCTTCCCCAAACCTGCTTACTGGCATTCTTATCACCTCACATATCCTTTAAGGTTTGAATTCAGTTTACTTCTAGACAGTGTTAAGTCCAATACACTGCAGAGTGAATTCATTTTCATGCATGGAAGCTTTTATGCCCAAGGTAAAAAGTTGCAGAATAAAGCCCCAGGGCTGTTGAGATACAGCACAGCAGAAAATTGCTTTGTACTGCTTAATTTAGGAACATTAACATAATGGAATACAATCAATAGCCTCTAATAATTACAGTAAAACCACATAATTCCCTTAAGTAAACATGCACATTATATGAGAAACAAATTACTATCCTGTAAAATGCATAATTACATTCACTGTAAAGCAATTTATCAGAAAACACAACTATCCTATTATAGGCTAAAGGATATTTTGCTTGCTAAAGTTAAGAAAAACTTCCAGTGGTTTTCAATTCTTACACTCATAGTTATTTTCCCGCCTCTTAGGTGAATATAATTGAATATGTCATTGGTTCTGACGATATTTCTACAATCATTAAGCGTACTCTACAGACTCTATATTTTGCATGCCACAAGGCTTCAGGTTCACAGGATAAAAATGGCATAGCAACAAAAGAACCTTTAATCTGAAAGCAATAACACTGGTCGCATTTTTTATGTCATTCATTTAGAAATCTAATTTACATTGATATTTCTTCTTTGCAGATGGATTGCTGCTTAAAACGGAGGCTCTTCATAATTAATAAATCTCACCATTATGAATCTGAGTAAATCCACAGAGACATCAAAACGATACATGTAAATCATGAATTTTAAATGAACATCTTAAGACAGAACCAAAGACACGTTTAAGAACAGAAAACTTGAAATAGAAATACAATATATGAGAGACCAAGGAATGACACAGAACAAGAAATGAATATAACCCCCCCTTCTTTTATAAAACCACACAATAGGTTTTTAGCGCCAGCTGGTGCGCTGAATGTTCTGCCCTGCTTCGACGGTTACTATGAGTTCCTATGAGCGTCGAAGCAGTACAGAGCATTCAGCACTCTGGCTGGCGCTAAAAATCTCTTGCACAGTTTTATAAAAGGAGGCATTTAGTTAGGTAAATTTATGTTTCAAGAGTCTGAGTAATTTTTAAATATATTTTTTATTTATTTGTTATTTTTTACTTATTAAAATTGTTGGCTTAAATGAAAAAAATGGAGAATGCACTACAATGCATACTATCAGTATTTCAATATCAAGATTTAAATTTTTTTTTTCCAATTCTTTATTCATTTTTTAAAAATTTACAATAAGTGTAACAGCATGTATAACATTTTAAACTTAAATACAACACTTAATATTCTGTTAAAATCTATATCAGAATTTATCCCCCTCCCCCTAATCAATAACATTTTATTTGACCCCATATTGATTTCCAAAATGCAAGAATCAATGGACAATGTTTCAAGATTTTAAATTAACATGTACACTAAAATTATAATTGATGCCTAATTCACCAAGATAATGATCACCAAGAGTGTGCAGCCAATAAAAAGTTCATGCTGAGGAAATCATGGGTCATATTAAGTGTGTGCATTACATATGTTAAACCCTCCATGCTAACTGGTCTAAAGTCTAAGGATTGTTATGTGCAGGGGATATCTTCCCTATCCTCTCTCCCAGGATTAAGAATCCCTCTGGGAACTAATTCCTTCTCCCTCAAAAGAATGATCAGCTACCTAAAAGGTATCATTTACCTTCAGTGAAGAAACAGTAACTCCAAATTATTCAGCATGTCAGTTCATCATGCTGGATGGCATTGTACTCTTCATTGGCAGGAAAACTTGGAAAGCCTTCTTATAACCTTGACTAGCATTCCAGTATATGAGGGGGTTCTGAAACATTCTTAGATCAACCAACCAACTTCCTAAAATCTGAGCATTATTTTACCACTGTAGCTGAAAATAATGTTATCTTATTTTGTTAAGTGCCAATTTGCAGAAAGAAAATTCTCTGTTTTGACATTGTTTCAGATCATCAATTAAACCATATCCACGTCATTCACTTCTTGGTTGGACTGAGAAATTTACAGCACCTCCTCATACCACATGCTAACCATCACTTCTTCAGTCAGAACACTAGAAGGATAATTCTCAATAGATCACCTAAAGTTAGTATATGACTGCTGCTATAGAATATTAGCATATGTTCACATTTACGCAAACTTTAGGCATAAGCACTTATGCCAGCCAAATGGTTGATGTAAATGGTCACACCTAACCGTAGGCAGATTTACAGATTTATTAAACTTGAAAAGAAGATTGCTTTGGAAGCAAAAACACAGAGTAAAAACATTTTTTGGTATATTAAAAGCAAGAAGCCGGGGAGAGAATCGGTTGGACTGCTAGATGACCGAGAGATATAAGGGGCTCTCAGGGAAGACAAGGCCATAGTAGAGAGATTAAGTGAATTATTTGCTTTGGTCTTTACTAAGGAAGATGTGGGGAAGCTACCAGTGCCAGAAATGGTATTCAATTCTGACAAATCAGAGAAACTCAAATAAATCTCTGTAACACTGGATGATGTAATGGGTCAGTTTGACAAACTGAACAGTAGCAAATCACCTGGACCAGATGGTATATATCCCATAGTGAAACATGAACTTGCAGAGCTATTGTTAGTAATTTGTAATTTTTATTTAAAATCCAGCATAGTACTGAAAGACTGGAGGGTGGCCAACATGACACCGATTTTTAGAAAGAGTTCCAGTAACCTGTTCTCACGGTGGCCAATCTAGATCACTAGTACCTGGCCAAAACCCAAAGAGGAGCAACATTCTATGCTACCAATCCAGGGCAAGCAGTGGCTTTCCCCATATCTTTCTCAATAACAGACTAAGGATTTTTCTCCAGGAAATTGTCCATAAGAATAGCCTTACTGGGTCAGACTAATGGTTCATCAAGCCCAGCAGCCAGTTCTCACGGTGGCCAATCCAGGTCACTAGTACCTGGCCAAAACCCAATGAGTAGCAATATTCCATGCTACCGATCCAGGGCAAGCAGTGACCTTTTTCTCTAAGGGCTTCTTTTACTAAAGTGTGCTTGTGGTTTTAGCTACAATGCCGTGTGTGCTAAACGCTAACGCCTCCATAGAGCTTGTGTTAGTATTTTCGTTTAGCGTGTGGTTAGTGCGCGCTAATCGTTAGCACATGCTTAAAATGCTAGCACACCTTAGTAAAAGGAGCCCTAAGTTATGTACACATTTGCATACTAGCCAGAAGTTTAGGCACACAACTTACTAGAATTAGATGGTAAGTGCTTCTGTGCTAAAAGTTTATTTTATTTTTATTTTTCCTCTAACTCTACTTTTCACTTCTCTATTACCCTCCAGGTACTTTAGTTAGATTGTGAGCCTTCGGGACAGTAAGGGAATTTTTCAAGTACCTTTCTTATTTCTAATCTTAATGTATATTTTCTGTAAACCGCTTAGAACCTAACGGATGTAGCGGTATATAAGAAATAAATTACATTACATTACTAACTGCTACTCATGTGCTACTCACTAATGGAAATGTTAATGGAGGACCTGCAAAGGAAGATTTTGGGCATGCCACCTAGTAGTCACCACATTAAATTTTCAGTTACTGTTCCTTAGTTTTCTGAGTTAAGTCGTGGCAAATGCAAATGTTTCTTTAAGATGCACGTGATACAATCAGCTCAGTCTGTTCTCTGCATTATAGACTATTGTAATTCCTTACTAAAAGGCCTTTGAACTACTGAAATTCTTCATTTACAACTTATTCTAAACACTGCTAATTGGCTTATTACAGGCATGAAGAAATGGGACTATTTGACACTGCAGTTTTTAGTGAGCACTGGCTTCCAATTAACCATAGAATCACTTTTAAAATTCTATCCCCTACCTCTCTTACTCAGTTCATTGTACCATATGTTTCAACTAATGCGTTAAGCTCCTCACAACGGAGCTTGTTGCTAGTACACTTCTCCCTCCGTATTCGTAGGGGATGCGGGCGGACCATAGGCGCGAATATGGTAAAACTGTGAATAACTTTTTATATGTTATTTGTGGTTTTTAGAAAATACCGTCGTTTTTATTATTGAAACCACAAATAACTTTTCTACTGGAGCAGGCAAGCAGCGATTTCAGGGCTAGGAGCAGGCAAGCAGCGATTACCAGCGATTCAAAGAAAATTTAGGGCAAATAGCAGGCAAGCAGCGATTTCCAGTGATTTTCTCCATGCATGCTGGGAAGAAGCCTTTCTCTCTATGGATGCTGGGAAGCAGCGTTTTTCTCAGTGCACACTGGGAAGCAGGAAAGCAACAATTTTGTAGGAGAAAGCATGGAAGCAGCGAATTTCAGAGTGAATGGTAAGCGATAAACTTTTTTATCAGTATAGTAAAAGGAAAAATAACTTTAATGATGATGTAATTTTAGGGGCGGAGTCAGCAGCTGAAAAATCGTGAATAAGCGAATCTGCAGATATGGAAACCGCAGATACGGAGGAAGAATTGTAGCCTCCTTTAGACAGATTCACTTAGATATAATACAGAATTTTATTTTCATTGCACTTATCTTTGGAATCATTTACCTAAACTTCTATATTTGTAAACACCATACCTAATGTTTAAAAGAGACCTAAGATCATTTTCTGCTTACGGATGCTTTGAATATGTGATGTGGCAGTGTGGCGGCTCAGGAAATGGGTAGTTTGGGGGTAAGTGGGTTCTCAGGATACATGGAGGGGCATTTTCAATATGGCATCTAAATCTGAGTTTAGACAATTTATGGAACATGCACAAAAGTCCAGTAGCAAACATGACTATTTCTAAAACAAGAAAATGTTCATCTTTTTGTTTGGAAAATTGCTAGCTCTCAGATGTGTTTGTCCTCGGTGTATCAATCCTTATGAAGAAAAAAGAAATCCAAAAGAAAAACACACAAAGCAAGTCACTAGGATATAGGAGGGGTCAGCATTTTTAGTAGGCTGGTACACAGACATCCCAGCAGAGCAATGGGGTACTCTAGAAGGCACTGCAGTGAACATCACATAAAAAGACCCTGGTACACATCTCATCATAAAATAGCCCTTATACCTGCAGGTGTCACCTATATGTTGGTACAGTGGGATTAGGGTGGGGTTTGGAAGGTTCAAATATTCCACCATAAGTGAAGTATTTAAAGTGGGATATTGGTCTGAGTCCCCATCTCTATCAATAGAACATAAGAGTTGTCACACTGGGAAAGACCGAAGGTCCATCAAACTCTGTAACCTGTTTTCAACAGTGGCAACCCAGGTCACAAGTACCTGGCAAAATTCCAAGGAGTAAAACAGATTTTATGCTGCTTCTTCTAGGAATAAACAGTGGATTTCACAAAGTCTACAGTATATTATGTTGCGTATCCTAGGAATAAGCAGCAGATTTCCCAAAGTCCATCTTAATAATAGCTTATGGACTTCTGTTTTAGGAAATTATCCATAACTTTAAAAAAAAAAAAAATCCTACACTGACCTAGTCTACTCCAGAAATCTGCTTTCTGTTTCGTTCACATCTTTGGGGGGTGGGAGGGGCTCACTGACCACCGGGGGAGTGAGGTAGGGTTCTGCCTTCATCTCTCCAGTAGTCATCTGATCAATATGGATACTTTTTTTGACATGTATTTGTTATAAAAACAGGTCTATTCCTCAAATGCCCAAACTGTGCCCTGGACATACTCTACAACATCCCATTATTGCAGAAAAATGTCCAAATCATAAGCCTGTCCTAATCCCATCTAAAATTGAGATTTAGATACCTTACAGAAAAATAGTAAAGCAATCCATCTATAAAATGGGTTTTGAAAATAGCAATCTGGAAGGTTTGTCAAGAAAAATGTCCATGTGTCCCATTATGCTACACTTTGGATGTTTTGAAAATGAGCCCCATAGTAACATATTATTTTTAGAAAACATTTATCCTTTTAAATAAACTGACTGTTCTCTTCTTTTAACTCTATTTTGTATTGTATGGTCTGTAAACTGCTATTTCAGTATTGCCTAATAGAAATACATGTATATCAAATTTTATATAAACTATATCTGTTATATCTAACACATTTTTTGTAAAAGGGCCCTATAAGGTTCAGTGAATTCAAATTCAATTTCTTAAAACTAATTTTACATTCAATAATAATTTTAAAGAAATGGCTGGACTCAAAGAGGCTTAAGCACAAACTCTTCATTGTACCACAGACTATCATCCTTTTAGAAGAGAGAAGAACCCCCGCTAAAAAAAAACCCTCAAAAAACAACCATACAGATACACACACATCAGTTAACTCCTTCAGCAAATGCCAAAAATGTACCTTACTCCTAATGAAGATCATTCTACCCCAAAAGAAACAGAGCTCAGATACACAGTGCCTTCTTTCTTCAGTAACCAGTTCCCAACTGACAAAAACCATTTCATACTGAGCAAACATTCCTCACAAAGCTCTCTCAGCCCAAGCTCATCCCAATACCACCTTGGCTTGCAGCCAATCAGCTTTAAGATGGCTGACAATGCAGTTTCCTTATTAAAGATCATGCACAAATGTTAAAATTAGTTCATGGCTAGTAGCACATGAGCTCTCAACCCACCTATTTAGAAGATGTTAAGGGCTCCAGTGCTAATCCTGCACTAATCGTCAAAAACACCAAACATGCCTCTGTGCTAAAGAATAAAATATATATTTTAGCATGTGGGTGTTACATGCCAAGTCTGCAGTTAGCACATGGATCCTGACTGTGTGGCAATAGTATAATTTTTAGGCAGTGGTAAGCACGCATTAATGCTTAGGTCACTTAGTAGAAGGGCCAGTTAAATATGTGTACTAGAGAATGACACAGGGACAAATTTGTCCCTGTCCCCACAGGAACTCAATTTCCCCGTCCCATCCCCGTGAGTTTTGTCGATGTCACTGTCCCTGCCCCATTCCTGCAAGCCTCAAACTTTTATGATTTTAAAGTGTTTGAGGTTTGTGCAGATGAGGATGGAGCTTGCAGGGATGGGGTAGGGACATGAAAAGAACTCAAGGGATGGGAAAAATTTGTCCCTGTGTCATTCTCTAACTCCAAGGAGTACGAGGTCTATTTCTGTGACGCGATGAGCAGCCTATCGCTGTCAGTACTTGCTTAAAGTATATTCACCATTTTTTTTCACTGCTACGCTACACTAAGAGCAAAATTTCTATTTTTATATGAGCATGATCTTAGCTTACTTCCTATTGTGCCTATGTAATGCACTGAGTTTTGCATTTTATATATATATATATATATATATATATATATATACGTTGTTGTGTTTTTTTAACCAAATAGCTTACAAAGTAATAAAATAGAATTTGGCTGGGCTGCTGTTAATTGAAATTCCGGCTGCCACAGACCAATATATGCATGAGTATTCTTCAGACAACAGTTAACACTTTGCCAATACAGCACTGAGTATTTATTCACTCTTCACAATTGTCTCAAAAGAAATCAGTGACTAACTCATCAAAATTCTCTAAAACCAGTTCTGCAGGTATTTTTTTTTTTCCTCTGATCATTCACTTCCAACAATTCCTCACAATAAATTGGCTCACTACAGCTCATTGAACAAACAATCTGTAAAAGCCATGGGAGAGGAGGATATAATGTAAGGGGCTAACTTTTGCAGTATATGAAAAGAGGAGAGGATAGAACTGTGGTGATGGGCTCCTGTGGCTCCCAGCAGGCCAGAGGATGGAATCACAGCAGCTGATTACTGCAACAGTCAGAAAGGAGCAAAGAACTGCAATATCTGAGTATTGTAGATCACAGTAAAAAAAAAAATGAAAAAAAGGAGGAAAGAATCATGGTGAATGGATATTGTAACACTCGACAAGAAGGCAGGATACAGTGCAACAGCTATCTAAGGTGGTACACAGTGAAAGAAGAGAGAACTGTAGCTTTTCACTCCTCGCGTACAGAAGCAGTACAAAGAAGGAATCCCTATCTCTTTGGGGTAAATTCCATGGCAGGAGTTCAAGAATTCTGTTGAAAGGTTTCTCAAATTTTGATTTACTGTATATACTCAAATATAAGACAAGATTTTTGAGCTCAAACAATGGCCCAAAAATGGGGGGTCTCGTCTTATATTTGGGTCCAGTTAGAGCCGATGGCCCTTATCTGCCGTCATATTCTATGTTGCTATGTTTCTATGAGGCCAATTCAAGTCACAAGTACCTGACAAAAACCCAAACAGTAGCAGCATTCCATGCTACCGATCCAGGACAAGTAGTGGCTTCTCCCATGTCTGTCTCAACAGCAGTTTATGGACTTTTCCTTTAGGAACTTGTAAAAACCTTTTTTTTAAACTAGCTACGTTAATCACTCTTACCTCATCCTCTGGCAATGCATTCTAGAGATTAACTATTCTCTGACTGAAAAAATATTTCCTCCTATTGTAGTCCTTTTTCCTACTAGCCATACCTGTTCCTATGCACCCTAGCTTTTGCTGTCACCTTTCCAACCTGTTTGGCCACCTTAAGATCTTCATATACAATCACACCCAAGTCCCGCTCTTCTGTCATGCAGTTAAGTTCTTCACCCCCTAAACTGTACCATCAGGCAAAGTTGAGATGTGCTGAAATGCTAATATACTAGATGCTTCCCATTTCTGCCAGTACAGTGGAGATCCATTTATCCTAAATTATGGATTAAAGTATAAAGATTGAGCAGAAGAAGATAGCCAGGGTAAAGTAGTAATGTTATCCACATGGCACAAAGCAAATACAGCAGACTGTATAATTGGTTGCTATTTGAATTTCGTTTGAAGGGCTCAGCCGATCAAGGAAGGTAATTTTAATGGATATGAAAAGTTTATTTCAATATGTAACCATTGAGGATAAGAGTCATATCCAAACTAGAGAGTGGAGGGCTGAAAGAATGTATGCACTATTCTATAAATAGGTGTGTCTGTTTTCACTTGGATCTGCCATTTTTGCCCCATTTTGGCACTTTGCATCCATTATAGCACTATTTTGTAACAAATATTTAGCACCTAATGTCTGGTGCTAAATACAAAGTGGTGCCTAATGTTTGGTCCTATATACAAAGTGGTGCCTAATGTTTGGCCCTATATACAAAGTGGTGCCTAATGTTCGGCACTATATACAAAATTTTCCCATATCTGGGTGAGAGCCATTGAAAATACAGGTATGACTTGGCGAGTGAGACTCTCCTGCCTGGATAAGTCTTGTTGAATATTGCCCTTTGCTTATAGATGTGTAATTGTCAACATATAAGAAGAAAAACTTGCCACAGAGGCAAAAACTCACAGTAACAACTTTTTCAGGTACATCAGAAGCAGAAAGCCTATGAGGGAACATGTAGAACCATTAGACCATCAAGGAGCAAAAAGGGTGCTGAGGGAGGATAGGGCCATAGTGGAAATACTGGATAAATTTTTTACTTCAATCTTTACGTAAAAAAGATCTAAGAGATCTACCTGAACCAGAAATGGTTTTCAAGAATGATGTGGAGGAACTAAGATAATTCTTGGTGAGCCTGGAAGACAAATTGACAAAGAGTAATAAATCACCTAGAACACATGGTATACATCCCAGAGAACTGAAATAATTCAAACATAAAATTGCTGATTTGCTGTTAGTGAACTGTAAACTGTCATTAAAATCATCAGTAGTACCTGAAGATTGAAAGGAGGTCAATGTAATGTCAATAAAAAAAAAAAAGAAAGGTTCCAGAGAAATTACAGATTGGTAAACCTAAACTCAGTTCCAGACAAGACAGTGGAAACTATTATAAAGAATAAAATTATGGAATACATAGACAAACAGTTTAATGTGTCAGAGTCATAGAAACATAGAAACATAGAAGATGACGGCAGATAAGGGCCATAGCCCATCAGGTCTGCCCACTCTACTGACCCACCCCCAAGTCTACTATCTTAGGGATCCCACACCTGATAGCAGGTTTCCTTAGCTTAACCCTCTAAGGGATCCCACATGGGCATCCCATTTGCTCTTAAATTCTTGCACGCTGTTTGCTTCACTTCTTTGAAAGTGAGAATAAACATGTGGATAAAGCTGAGCCAGTTAACATAGTATATCTTGACTTTCAGAAAGTGTTTGACAAAGTTCCTCATGAGAAATTCTTGAGAAAGTTATAGTCACGGGATAGGAGGCAATGTTCAGTTGTGGATTAAGAATTGGTTATTGAATAGAAAACAGAAAATTGGATTAAATGGTCATTTTTCTCAATGAAGGAAGGCAAATAGTGGAGTGCCCTGGGAAATGTACTTGGACCAGTATTATTTAACGTATTTATAAATTATCTTGAAATTGGAACCAAAAGTGAGGTGATTGCCGTATATACTCGAATATAAACAGATCCATATATAAACCTAGGTAACCTTTTTTCTACCCAAAAGATGATTTTTTTTTGGTGGGGGAGAGGAAGACTGACTCAAGTATAAACCACGGGTTTATATTCAAGTATAGGTATTGGTGGTTAAGTGGTGAGCTGGTACAGGAACAATCTCTCCTTGTCCTGTCCTGGCTGGCTCTATGCACCCCTGCTCACTCCCAAACCTTTGCAGACCTTCCCCAGGCCTATCTTGAGTCCTGGTAGTCCAACAGTGAGCTGAGACAGGAGTAACCTCTCCCATATTCTATCCCAGCAGGCCCATATTACCCCACCTTCCACACCTGAAAAGGCTTATCTTACACACCCTGGTGGTTCAACAGTGAATTGGAGCAGGAGTGATCCTCCTAAATTCCTGTCCATTATAGAGCCACTAAAGGAAATAGCTGCCACAAGTTCATGTAGTCTCCCAAGGTTGCTGTGGGAACTCATGGCAGCTATTTCCTTTAGCAGCTCTATAATGGGCAGGAATGTAAGAAAATCACTCCTGCTCCAATTTACTGTTGAACCACCAGGGTGTATAAGATAAGCCTTTTCAGGTGTGGAAGGTATGGAGGTGGGGTAATATGGGCCAGCTGGGACAGGGTGTGCATAGGATGATCATTCTTGCCCCTTTTCACTGCTCGACTACCATGGCATACATGGTAGGCCTTTTCAGGTGTGGAAGGTAGGGAGGATGGGTAATACAGAGCCAGTTGGGACAGGCATGGGTGGGGTTACTCATGTCCCTGCTTACTGCTGAATCACCAGGGCTCATATCAGGTCCAGGGAAGGCCTGTAATGGGTCCGGGAGAGAGGCGGGTGGAACGCATGGCTGGATGACTCAAATATAAACTGAGACTCCCATTTTGGGGCCCTTTTTTGGCCCAAAATCTTGGTTTATAAATTTTCAGACAACACTAAACTATTCAAAGTTGTTAAAACACATGCAGAGTGAGAAAATTGGATGACTGGGCAAGATTAAATTTAATATGGACAAATGCAAAGTAATACACATTGAGAAGAATAATTTAAATCATAGTTACCAGATGCTAGGGTCTACCTTAGGTGTCAGAACCCAAGAAAATGATCTAGGTATCATTGTAGACAATACACTTAAACCTTCTGCCCAATGTGTTGTGGTAGCCAAGAGAGCAACCAGGATGATAGGAATTATTAGGAAAGGTGCAGTAAATAAGACCAAGAATATTATAATGCCTGTGTCTTGCTCCATGGTGTGACCTCACTTTGAATATTGTGTTCAATTTATATTGTCATATCTCAAAAAAGATATACCAGAATTAGAAAAGCTACAAAGAAGACTGACCAAAATGATAAAGGGGATGAAACTCCTATTGTATGAAGAAAGGTTAGATTAGGGCTCTTCAGTTTGGGAAATACTGTAGATGTCTAAGGGGAGACATGATTGAGGTCTAGAAAATCCTGAGTGGTGTAGAATGGGTACAAGTGAATCAATTTTTTGATCTATCAAAAATTACAAAGACTAGGGAACAATCAATTAAGATACATGGAAATACCTTTAAAACCAACAGGAGGAAATAGTTATTTTCACTCAATGAATAGTTAAGCTCTGGGACTTGTTGCCAGAGATGTGGCAATAATTGGTTAATGTTGCTGGGTTTAAAAAAGATTTGAATAAGTTCTTGGAGAAAAGTCCACAGTCTGCTATTGAGACAAACATGTAGGAAGCCACTTTTTGCCCTGGGATTAGTAGAATGGAATATTGCTACAATCTGAGTTTCTGCCACGTATTTGTGACCTGGATAGGCCACTATGGAAACAGGATACCGAACTAGATGGGCCACTGGTCTGAGCAAGTTTGACTATTCCTATGTTCTTATGTTCTTAATCTAAAACCACTGCACAGTTCATATTTGGTAAGGTACCTCAGATTTATTCAAAAGGTAATACAAAAAGAGAGAAGATTAACTACTGATAATAAGATCCACAAAAAAGTTAATCCAAAGAGCAATAATATAGATGATGTTAGTCCGATCATTAGATCATAATTATCAAAGTGAAGGAAAAGATCTCAGAGTTGCCACTCCTAGGATCATAATAATATCATCCAACATGGAATAGTGGCGTGGATATCTTTCATTGATCGTAAGGTTGTGCAAATTATTAAAAACAACTGGGAGATCATGAAACTTCATCCAACTTTTGAAAATAAGAACCTCAGAATTGCCTTTTCTAGGAATTCAAATTTGAAAGAAATCTTATGTCCATCTACTATGAAAACCAATGTAACAACTCATAATATAAAAGGTCATTTTAAGTGCTTATTGTGCAGTATTTGTGACATCACATTACAGACTAAGACTTTCATTAATCCACAGAATAATCTATATACAGTGGTGCCTCGCATAACGGACGCCTCGCACAGCGAACGTTGCGCACAACGAACTTCAGGTCTTGCTTCCCACAACGAACTTCGTTTCACACAACGAAGTCGCCCGAGCTGCATCCTTAACTGCCCTCTCTCCGCCTGGCTCCCTGTGCAGTGGCGCTACATATTTTAAACCCCCCTGCCGCCGCTGCTGCATATTTTTAAGCCTCTGCCGCCACCGCATATTTTTAAACCTCCCCCCGCCGCCACATATTTTTTTAAAAAAGCCACCACTGCTGCAACTTTAATCTCACCCGCTCACTCGTAACTGGTGGTCTAGCAAATTTCCCAGCCAGAAGCGCAGAGATCAAGAGCAAGCCTTCTGTGCTACTGCCTGGGCCTGCGCTGATCTCTGAATGGCTGCAGTCAGCTCTCGCGGGACTCACAAGAACTAACTGCAGCCATTCGGAGATCGGCATGGGCCCACACAGGCGTGCAGAGGAATTGCTCCTGATCTCTGCGCTTCTGGCCTGTACGCCACTGGCTGGGAAAGATGGGAGGAATTAAAAAAGGTACCGAGGGGGGATGATTAAAAAGGTACTGGGGAGTATGTGGGGGGTGATTATAATACACAGCAAGGATCAACAAAACCCCTGTCTCCCCTCCCCTTCACATATATCCCCTCTACTATCAAGAATTTATCTTTTTTTATGTCATCTTAGCATATTTTATGCTACAGAACAAATTATTTTTTTTAACATGTATTGTTATGGGAAAACGCGTTTCACATAACGAACTTTTCGCATAACAAACTTGCTCCTGGAACCAATTAAGTTCGTTGTGTGAGGCACCACTTATATAAAATCGGAGGTATGTATGTGTGTATGTATGTATGTGCCGCGATCACGTAAAAACGGCTTGACCGATTTGAATGAAACTTGGTATGCTGATCCCTCACTACCTGGGATGATATGTTCTGGGGGTCTCGCGGCCCACCTGCACACGTGGGCGGAGCTACAAACAGAAAATCAGATTTCACCCATTCATGTCAATGGAAAAAATGTAAAAAGCTGCCATTCTCACTGTAATTCAAAACCGGCTTGACCGATTTGAATGAAACTTGGTATGCAGATCCCTCACTACCTGGGGTGATATGTTCTGGGGGTCTCGCGGCCCACCTGCACACGTGGGCGGAGCTACAAACTGAAAATCTGATTTCACCCATTCATGTCAATGACAAAAATGTAAAAAGCTACCAACGCAAAAACGGCTTGCCCGATTTGAACGAAACTTGGTATGCAGATCCCTCACTACCTGGGGTGATATGTTCTGGGGGTCTCGCGGACCACCTGCACACGTGGGCGGAGCTACAAACAGAAAATCAGATTTCACCCATTCATGTCAATGGAAAAATTGTACAAAGCTGCCAACGCAAAAACGGCTTGCCCGATTTGAACGAAACTTGCAACACATCTTCCTTTTCAGTTTAAGAGATTGCAAATTCCAGTGATACTTGCATTCTCTATCACAATCAACATATCACAGGGACAGACTATTACATACTGTGGAGTGGATTTAAGATCCCCCTGTTTTTCCCATGGTCAACTCTATGTTGCTTGCTCAAGGGTGGGTTCACCCAAGAATTTATATGTTCTTGCTCCTGGAGGTGAAACTAAAAATGTTGTTTATAATCAAGTTTTGTGTTAGTTGTATTGTATTCATTTTGTCAAATATTTCACATTATAATTTGAATATTGTACTTTTTATAAAGCTGTAAAAAAATAATTTCATTCACCACTATAAAGTATCTTTATTTGAATCCATTTACAGTGTTATTGCTATAATTAAATACCCGTGCAACGCCGGAGCATCAGCTAGTAAATCATATATGTTAAAACATTTCACTAATTGCAGAACTACATTCATTATAAATGTCATCATTTGTCCATGTAATCTGCTGTATGTAGGCATGACTACAAGAGACTTAAAAACAAGAATATCTGAGCATAAATCTAACTTAAAACGTAATAGATGTTCAGAAGTTATTGTAGAACATTGTACTGCATTTAAGCATGCTTTCAGCGATCTTCGTTGCTTAGCAATTGACCATGAGCCTTCAATTCAACGAGGAGGCGACAGGGTCAAAAGACTTAAGCAACGTGAATTAAGATGGATACACAATCTTAACAGTTTGCACCCCTTTTGTCTCAATACTACAGTAGATTGGTCAGTATTTTTATGACTCTGTTAGTTCACATAATTTAGAACAATCTGTGCTTTGGTTTTTTAAAATTATGAAACGAACGATTGTAAAGGGGAATTTTTTTGTCCAATGAAAACACCATGCCAGTTTTCTTCACTGTGCATGTGCTGGCGTCTTATGTTTATAAGCGCCATCTTTAATCAGTAAGATTGTGTAAGAATGATCCGAATTGTTTTCATTTAAGTAAGTACGCTGTGCTTGTATTTCAGATAATTTGTCTTCTGCACTTACCAATTGTATTTCAATGTTCTTTTTGTATCTTATTTTTTATCTTTAGTGTGTCTATCCAAAAACCCTGATGAAGCCGCCCGATAGCGGCGAAACGGGTCCCGTCGGATAAGATAAGATACACGAAGACATAATGGCATAATTAACCCTGCCGTTTCTTTATCTTTTTGAACTTAAAAAGATAAGTGCCATTTTTTGGCTTATATTTTGTTTCATTCGGCTGACTATTATATCAGTCTCTTGAATGATATTACAAATTATAATTCATAACTGCCATCTGTATAGCTAAAAAATATTGAACGAGAGCTAGCGACTAATTATAGCGAGCTAACTGCACTAGTTACTTTAAAGCTTGTCTAATCATACAGTCATCAAAACAGTAACTGTATATGAGCCAGTTAAGTGAGCTAGTGACTAACTATTATATCTGTCTTTTGAACGATATTGCTATTTGTAAAGTTAAGAAATATTGAATGTGAGTGAGCTAACTGCACTAGTCACTTTAAAGCTTGTCTAACCGCACAGTCATCAACACAGTAACTGTATATGAGCCTGTTAAAGCACTAGCCACTTTAACGTTGAAATCTTTGCACAGTTAACAGTATATGAGCTGGTTATAGCACTAGCCACTTTAAAGTTGACAATTGGGCCAGTTATTATTACACTAGTCACTTCATGTACTAGGTTTTTTTTGGTTAGTTATTGTACTAAAGACCTAGTCACTTTAAAAATGAGCTTGCTAAAGCATAAGCCACTTCAAAGTTAAAAATTGAGCCAGTCACTGCACTAGTCACTTTATGCACAGTTTTTTTTTTAAATTAACTATTTTTAACTCATATTTAAAATATTAAGATGTAGGGTGGTTTACATCCAATAATTATGTTGATGGATTAAGTCAAATCATCACATAATATCAGTGAACGTTTTTACAATCAATGAAAGATATCCACGCCACTATTCCATGTTGGATGATATTATTATGATTCTAGGAGTGGCAACTCTGAGATCTTTTCCTTCACTTTGATAATTATGATCTAATGATCGGACTAACATCATCTATATTGTTGCTCTTTGGATTAACTTTTTCGTGGACCTCAGATTTATTCACCAGAAAAGGTGACAAAATTCAAAGTAGCTAAATTATGCTGGGTTTTACTAAATGGCGATAGAGGTTTCTATTGTAGGCTGGTGAGTTAAATGCACCAACACTCATTTGAGCATTGGAGCATTTAACTCACTGGCCCATGGTAGAAACCTATTCTGCCAATTAGTTAAAAGGAGCCCTTAAATCTTTTTAGAATACTCAGGGCAGAAAAGCAGTGGCCTAAATGTTTTGAACATTTTGGGCCTGATTCTGTACTGTATAAGACACCCAGTCTCAGCAGCTGCCTAAGTGGCTTTTGAGAATTGCACACGGGCATCTTATATAGAATCGTCTCTCTCCTAATGTACAGATGCCTAACCCCGCCTAACCACTCCGATTCTCTAACTGGCATCCATGTCACAGATGCCATTTAGAGAATCACATTGTTGCTGAGCTGATCGCAGAAGAGAAACTCCCTGCCACAATCAGCTGAGCAGCAGCAGCAGGGATCTCCCAAACCCTACCACAAATCAGCCATCAGGAGGGATGCCTACTCCCTCCCACCTACACCCACAAACCCCCCTACAGTGTTCATGGCAGGAGGGATGCCTTGTTAGAAGGGATGCCAACTCTCTTCTGTTGGTACCCCCTCGAACCCCCACCCCTCAAATCCCACCTGGCCTCCTCTCCATACCTTTAAAAGGAAGGCCTACCAGAGGTTGGCAGGCCCACCTTTTTAGATTGATGGACCTTCCCCTTCCCGGTGCATCCTGGGATGTGCCGGGGAGGGTCATAAAGCCCTGATTGGCCAAGGCACCTAAGGCCCCTCCCATAAGAGGGGCTTTAGGCACCTGGGCCAACTGGAGTCTTAGGCCTCCTTTCCAGTGCATTTTGGGATGCACTGGGAATGGCCTAATACTCCAATTGCCAGATTCCTAAGGCCCCTACTGCTGGCCGACTTGCAGTGGGGTTCGGGGGTTCCCTGCCACAGCCGCTCAGCTAATTGCAGTAGGGAGATTTCCTTGCCGCGATAAGTTTAGCGGCCATGTCTAATTGAAATGTAGTCCAGTATTTCAATGGCCTACATTTCAGGTGCCTATCGTGGCGTTAGGGATACACCTAGAGTCGCTTAATAATAATAATAATAATAACAGTTTATATACCGCAATACCGTTAAGTTCTATGCGGTTTACAAAAGATTAGTGGAGTACAAGTTGAGTTGACGTACAAGTTGAGTTAACTTAAGGGATGTGGGAACAATGGGGAGAAAGGGCAAGAGAGGGGAAAGAGGGAAGTGGGTCAGCTGTCTAGGTATTTCAGGAATAGGTGAGTTTTGAGGCATTTCCTGAATACCTCATAAGTGGTGGGCAATAGGAGTTGTTCTAGGTCTTTACCCCATAGAGCAGCCTGATGTGAGAGAAGATGCTCATGGTGTTTTTTTAGTTTGCATCCTCTAACCGGGGGAGAAATGAAGTGCAAGTGGGAGCTTCTCTTGTGTTTGTTGGCTGAGAAGGAGAATAGGTCAGTGATGTATTTAGGGGTTAGACCGTAGAAAACTTTAAAACAGAGGCAGGCGAACTTAAACTTTACACGAGCTTCCATCGGCAGCCAGTGTAGCTGATTGAAGTATGGCGTCACGTGATCGAACTTCTTTAGACCGAAGATTAGTCTGACCGCAGTGTTTTGCATTAGTTGTAATCGTCGCATATTCTTTTGGGGGATTGCTAAGTAGGCGATGTTACAGTAGTCGAGTTGACTTAATACGAGGGATTGTACCAAGATTCTGAAGGCAGAGTTATCAAAGTATGCTTTAATGGATTTAAGTTTCCAGAGGGTGAAAAAACTCTTTTTGATTAGGGAGTCCACCTGATCTTTCATGGTGAGGCATTGGTCCAGAGTTACACCCAGTATTTAAATGGTGGGCTATATGGGGTAGTTATGTTTGTTGATGTCTAGTGGGGTTTTGGTGTCAAGAGGGTGCGGTGAAGCGACAAAGAATTTTGTCTTCTCAGTATTGAGCTTGAGTTTGAAGTCTGTCATTCAATGTTCCATCAAGTTTATGGCTTCTGATGCTTTTGGAATTGTTTCCGAGATGGAGTTGGCAAATAGGATAATAATTGTGAAGTCATCAGCGTAACTGAATAATTTTATCCCCAGCTGGGTTAACTGAACGCTCAGTGAGGTCATGTAGATATTGAAAAGCAGAGGGGATAGTGGGGACCCTTGCGGAACGCCGGATGGGTTGCTCCAGGTGTTGGAGAGATCATTGTTGAAGCGAACTTGATAGGTTCAGGACGAAAGGAAACCAGTTTAGCACTTCGCCTCTGATGCCAATAGCATCTAGACACTGTAGCAAATTTGCATGGTCTACAAGGTCAAAGGCAGAGCTCATGTCGAATTGCATGATCAGGGCACTGAGGCCTTGGGCGAGCTTAAGCATCCCTATGCGGCTCCTTCAACTGTGACAGATGCCTACAGTATAGGCAGCTTGTCTTGGTTTTTTTTTTTGTTTTGTTTTAGAAAACATGTGTCCTAATTGGCTGGTTGGATAACGGTAGGACGCCTACCACCATCTACAATTGGGATGCCGTTTATAAAATATGGCCCTTTGTGTGTGCTTAATACTTTTATGTTCAGTTCTAGTTATGTGGTTATTATCCTAATTTGAAAGCACTTAGCACTTAAGATATTTTCAAAGTAAAATTACTGTTGACATATTTGACCCAAAAAGAAATCCTTTTCATTTTCTACTTCTCAGCTGCTAGGTATTCTATGTCCAGACTCTACTTTTTTCTTGAAAGATGAAAAATTACTTAGTGAAACATGAAGGCTGCTGAGAAAGACTGCCTGAAGCAATTTTTGTACACTTAAGAATTATTTTGCCATTTATTCTTATTAGCAATCATTAAGTAATTTAATAATTATAAGCTTCATTAACATTTTAATAAGATTGGTAGCTGTTGCTAAGTGTAGTTAAATTAGGTTTAATTGTATGATATTTTGAAGTGTGATTAAATTAAGGGTTGTTTTGTGTGTTCTTTGAACAATAAACCTACAGAGACCATTGCTCAGTTCTGTGGGCTTGTTGACTTAAAGGGAAGGGGGAGCATGCCATAAGTGAGAAATGCAGAGATGAAGAAACTAAGAAATACAGAAAACGATGACAGAAAAAGCATTTCCAACCAATATTCAGTGGAACTTAGCTAGCCGGGAACAGCTTCTATCTAGCTAAGTACTGTTTGACCAGCTATCTGCTAATATTCAGTGGTTGATAGCCAGCTATCCAAATGGCAGATGAAATTTAATATGGACAATCGTAAAGTGATAAACATTGGTAAGAATAACCCAAATCATAGTTACCAGACCTAGGGTCTACCTTGGGAATCAGCACTCAAGAAAAAGATCCAAGTGTTATTGTACACAATATGCTGGAACCTCCTACCCAATGTGCGGTAGAGGCGGCCAATAAAGCAAAAAAAAGATGCTACAAATTATTAGACAAGGGATGGTAAACAAGAGTAAGAATGTTATAATGTCTCTGTATCACTCCACGGTGTGACCTCACCGTGAGCACTGCATTCAATTCTGGTTGCCTTATCTCATAAAAAGATATAGCTGAATTAGAAAAGGTTCAAAGAAGATCGACCAAGATAATAAAGGTAATGGAACTCCTCTCGTATGAGGAAAGACTAAATAGGTTAAGGCTCTTTAGTTTGGAAAAGAGATGTGATTGAATCTACAAAATCCTGAGTGATGTAGAATAGATACAAGTGGATAATTTCTTACTCCATGAAAATTTACAAAGACTAGGGGACATTCAAAGACGTTACAGGGAAATACTTTTAAAACCAATAGGAAAAAATATTTTTTTCAGTCAGATAATAGTTAAGCTCTGGAACACATTGCTGGAGGATGTGGTAAGACCAGTTAACATAGCTAGTTTAAAAAAAGATTTGGTCAAGTTCATGGAGGAAAAGTCCATAGTCTGCTATTGAGACAGATATGGCGGAAGCCACTACTTGCTCTGGATTGGTTACATGGAATTTGGATTTTTGCCCTGTACTTGTGAACTGGATTGGCCACCATGAAAATGGGATACTGGGCTAGTTGGCCATTGGTCTGACCCAGTATGGCTGTTCTTATGCAGTACAAAAATGAATGTATTTGTTTTGATTTTTCCAACATTGAGTGATGAGCTTTCACATCTTGGAGTTACCAGTTCACTTTTTGCTTTCGTATTATTGTTTCTAATTTGTAATCTTTATTTTGTCTCTGTGTAGGTTCAAGCATTTCAAAATGATTAGGTGTCCCAGACACAATATAAATAATATCTCTCTAGATACTCATATAATGAAGAAGGTGGGGTGCTCAGCACCCACTGGATCCAAAGATCTTGCTCCTATGTGGCTGAGTTATGCCTTTGACCAATGTGTGATATGGTGTTTGCATGTACAGTCAAACCTCTGTTTACGAATTCATCGGTTTGTGAGTGTTTTGCAAGACGAGCATAACATTCGCAAAATCGGTGCCTTGGAAACTGAGTTTGACTCGATTTATGAGCACCACCCCCCGCGATCCGGCATCCTCCCCAGTGATCCAGCATCTCCCCCGCTCACGTTGTTCCCCCTCCGCGATCCTACATCCCCCTGCGAGCACCGAAATAACATCCCTTACCCTGATTTGGCACCAGCACCAACGCACAGGACATGCCGGTGCCCGAAGTTCCTCCCTCTTGGCTGTGCTGGGCTGGGCGGTGCGTTGGAGATCCTCCCTCTTGCCTGTGCTGGGCTGGACTGGGCCTTGAACATTTGCGCATGCTCAAGGCCTTCTGGTCTCACTCTCTCCGAGATTCGTGTAATATTTGTAATGTTGCTTATTTATAGACAGGATTATTGCTGTTTGAATCTTAATGTTGCCATTGTATGTTTGCTATATATATGTTGAGATTAATTTTTTTTCTTCAGATTTTGCATTCACAGTGTGCCTGGTAATGGAGAGTTTTATGTTGCTGATGCTCAGATGACATGAGAATCAAAATATTTTTTCTTTGATTGGGGGTGGGGTAGATTTTTGTGGATACAACGCATGTTTACATTTAATGTATAAAAAAATGCTATACTGCGTCAAACCAAAGGTCTTTGGAAATTTAAGCTACCTCTTCATGCCACCTGGCTGCCAAAAATTTCTGAAAAGAACACTATCCTCCCGAATTAGCATGTGCTAAATGCTAACGCATGCATGTTAGTCTATGAACATTAGCATTTAGCACACGCTAATTCAATTAGCGTGCGCTAATCGGTTAGTGCACCTTAGTATGGGGCTCATAATAAAAAATATATAAACATCCAAAAAGTGTCCTAAATCGGCACTTGGACGTCCTAATCACCAGGACGTCCAAGTGAAAATAATCAAGACTACCTTTCTGAATGTCTTGCAAGGTGTTCCAGCCTCTGTGCATCCAGAGCTCGAGATGGAAATGGTGGAGGCATGTTATGGGTGGGCTTTGGGTATGCATAAGAGTGGGTTAGGCTTAGCAGTCTTGCAGTGATAATCAAAACATTTTGTAAGACATCCTGGATGCAACTTAGACCCCTTTCCACAACACAAAAATGAGAACAAAAAGGTACATACCTGGCTCTAGAACAGCAGTATCTGGTATGGGAAAGCCTAGCAGAGCAGCATACAGGTGTCTTAAGTAGCTTTATGGGTGGGTCACTTCCTAGGTGCGGATCCAGGAAGTGACTTCAGAGGTAGAGCTGATGGTGGCGTGACAGCAGGTTTGGGGAGTTGCTGCTCGCGCTGGGAATGTGACAGAGGTATGGGGAAGGGAAAGGGTGCACGTGTGGCAGTGGAGGGAGGGTAGGTAAAGAAGAACTGGGAGGTAGAGAGGAGGATGGGTGCCAGCATCCCCACCAAGATGGCGCTGGAGGTGGACCATCCTCCCCCCTTTACTACTCCACTGGTTGGAGGGGCCAGGGTCATTCTAGAAGTTGACTCAAAATTTATGCACATAGAGGGCAGTGTTATAACTAGATTCATTTAAATAGGCATCTAGAGGGTGCCTGATAAGGAGCCCGTTTCATAAGGGAGCATAGGTGGTTACTTTCCTGTATAGAATTCTAGTATAAAACACAGCTAGATGTGCAGAATGTTGACAAAGGATCCAACATCATTTAATCCTTTATTCAAAATGGCCAAAACATTTAGACATCCTTGGGGGCCAAGATGTCTAAATAGGTCATAAAAAAAATAAAATTGGATGGTCAAAAGTTTTGAAAATGGATGACTCCTCGCCCTGATATTTGCACATCTTATAGGATATGCCCAAAGTCAGTCTTGGATGCATTATTGAAAATGCCCCTCCACAGCTTAAAATGTGTAAATGTTGAGAAAAACACTGATTAGTGTGTTTTGTTTTGTTTTTAGAATGTTGCTAAGTTGTACTACTGTGAATAATATTCTTTAATAAGATTTTTGAATATCATACCAATACTTTATAAAATGCACTCACATGCCTGCAGGAAATATGTGTGTAACTTTCTAGAGAGAAATTTTGAAAAGAAAAGCATGAACACGTTTTCTCTTAAAAAACTGGTACAACTTATACCTGCCACACACCTCAGGCAGTCTTTTATAAAATTGTCCTCTCTGTGACTCTAGGCATACCGAATGCTATCATTTTTTTATTATTATTATTATTTTTAATGAGGTTCTCCAGAAGGGAATTTTCTTTTTATACTGCTTGATATCCAAAAGGATGACATTGTACCCATGACAGTTAACAGCCCCAGATAACTGTTCACAGAACTGCAAGTGCTACTTAGCTTGTTATAATGATGTTAACCACCTCCAGAACTATAAGTGAGGCTTGCAGGCATGCCTCCCTCTGCTGCGCTTGACATTAGCTTGGCAATTATAGTGATAATTGGGAAAATGGATGTGAAGCCTTGTATAACAGACAAGTGACCATTTATCTGTAACAGACAGTCTCCTTAGTCTTTTTTTTTTTTTTTTTTTAGTTTTGAAGGAATTGTCAGATGTCATTGAGAATCAAAGTAATAACAGCTTTTTATATATATACATAAGAATTAATTTTGAAAAGATTCCAACTACCTAACTAGAGGGTAGGAAGGTAGATAAGGCTTTCTAAAAATGGACTGTTAGTGGGTGATTAAATAAAGCTTTTTCACTGAGTAGTTAAATTTAAGGGGTGGGGCGGGGGAGAGTTATCAAACTGTGGTAAAAAGTGGTCTTAGTGCTCCCTTACATGAATTTTCCCATGTGCTAAGGTCATTTTATCTGTAGTGGTAAAAAGGCCAATTTTATTCTATTTTTGTATCCATGGTCATGCATTAAAATTTTCATTAATACATGGCCATTAAAAAAATTACCACATGAGTACTTGTCACCACCCATTTTGTAGGTGGTATTCCTGTGTTAAACAAATGTCTACTCTCTGTCTCCTGACAAACCCCTTCAAATATATCTATATCTATCTATCTATATATTTTTTTTAGTTGTCACAGGGTCTATGCGACTATGCTGGGTAGTGAAAAGACGCCTATGCCTAGGGCTAGGCAGGGGAAAATACTCTCCCAAAGAGATAGAACACTACCTACCCCAACACCTCAACCCAGAACTAAAGTCAGACAAGGAAGGTTCAGTGAGGAGCAACAAAGTACCTATTTTTTTTGTGCCTGAGCTAAAGAAGGGAGAACAATGGGTAAGGGGAACTAAAAGTACTCAGGATATTGTTCCTGGGGGAAGGTGCACCACACATCTCCTAACATTCATTGGGGACACAATTCCAGGCAACACCAGGAACGTTCTAGTCCTCAGTTTAGTCAGGAACAAGCCACACCTGTTGCTCATTATCCTGAGACTTATAGGGACCAGCAGCAGTGCTCAGAGAGGAGGCAGCCCACACTGGACATGCAGTAGTATACCTCAGCCTAACACCCAGGTCAGATCTAACTTTATGGAAGCTGAAATGTTAAATGAATTCATGAGGGTAGCGTCTGATAATGAAGACTTTTTTAGACCAGGAAAAATCTATGGACTTTAAAGAGGGAAATGTTGATTCTGACCAATGGGCTATGGAGACCAATGGGGTTTAAAGGAAGTTAGGCTGAGACTGGTTGTGCTAGTTAAGGGGCTGGCTGTCTTTGTAACCTTAAGGCAAAAAAAAAGGTTACTGAAAGCCTTAATGGCTTGTGAGGGGTCCTTGCATTCCTTTGGGCAAGAACCACAAAGTTTCTAGGCTGTGACAATTAGAACTGCACAGCCTTGGCAGAAGCTGGAGACCTATTTCCTTTTGGGGTTTGTTTTCATATACTGAATTGTGGGTCCTAGTTGGGAGGGACCACAGCCAACAGTTATTGTGGGAGGAGGCACCTTCTGCCCTGAGTTCTGCATCCAAAGAGTTCAGAGGCGGATCCAGTCTAAAGCTGCCAGAAGTGATTGCCAGCAAGAGACTGTATCCAACAGCAAGAAAGTAGTTTGGGATCCATGGACTATTGCACTGAGGTACAAAAGAGTCATTTTTGGACTATTACTGGGAAATACAAGTTTCTTTTTGTTTTGGCAGATGAAGTTTAATGTAGAGAAATGTAAAGTCTTGCATGTAGGAGACAGGAACCCAAAGTACAACTATATGATAGGAGGGCTGGTAATGGGTGAAAGTACCCTAGAAAAGGACTTGGGGGTATTAGTGGACAACACAACGAAGCCGTCGGCACAGTGCACACCAGCCTCTAAGAAGTCGAATAGAATGCTGGGTACTATCAAGAAAGGTATTCAGAACGAAATAAGTTATCCTGCCGTTGTATCAGGCGATGGTGCGCCTGCATCTGGAGTACTGCGTCCAATATTGGTCGCCGTACCTTAAGAAGGATATAGTGCTACTCGAGAGGGTTCAGAAAAGAGCGACACGCTTGATAAAAGGTATGGAAAACCTTTCATATGCTGAAAGATTAGAGAAACTGGGGCTCTTTTCCCTTAAGAGGGGACATGATAGAGATCATGAAGGGCATGGAGAAAGTAGAGAGGGACAGATTCTTCAAACGTTTGAAAACTACAAGAACGAGAGGGCATTCGGAAAAAATTAAAAACCAATGGTCGGGTTGGGCCCATGTGCCTCAGGCCCCACCCCCAGGTGGGACCTAAGGCTCCCGGGCCGTCTGATTGGCCCAGGCGCCTTAGGCCCCACCAGTAGGCGGAGCTTTGGGATGGATGGGCCAATCCGGCCTCATTCCGTTGTTGGCTGCCTGCCGGACAGGTGAGTTTGACTCCCGTCTGTCCGGCCAACTACACAAAGGTACGGGGAAGGGGGGTGGGGGGGTCGTGGGGGTCGGCCAGGGGGGTCACGGGTTGGCTGGGGGGGCGGTCGGAGGTTCTTGTGGGGGGCGGTCGTTGGGGGGAGGGGGGTTTGCGTCGAGGCCAGGAGGGCCTGGGATCCCTCCTGCCTGTAATGTAGTGCGGGGTGGGGGTAGGGGGTCGCCGTGGCCAGGAGGGTTTGGGCTCCCTCCTGGCCCGAACAACTAGGGGGGGGGGTAGCCAGGGCCAGGAGGACTTGGGCTCCCTCCTGGCCCGATATTGTCGAGGAGTTGGGGAGTTGGCGGGGCAAGAGGGCTTGGGCTCCCTTTTGCCACGATCGTGTCGGGGAGTCAGGGGGGCAAAAGGGAGCCCAAACCCTCTTGCCCCGCCAACTCCCCAACTCCTCAACAATATCGGGCCAGGAGGGAGCCCAAGTCCTCCTGGATCAAAAACTTGATGACCGTCAACAAATTGCAACTAAATGACATTCCGGAAAATGGTAAAGACCCTCCTCTTCAACTAAAGGTCACTCTCAGTCTACACCCAAACCCTTTGAACCTCACCTCTACCCTTCTTTCTCCATTCTAATCTTCTGCCTAAATTTCTGTATAGTCCACTCTCAGCCTATACTCAAATAACTTGTATCTAAACTAAACTACTTATATTTAAACTACTGTTCTTAATTTGCTGTATAGTCCCTATATTTATACTGCTGTACAGTCTCGTATGTCCAAGTATTTAAATCTACTGTATAATCTTGTATGTCCAATTCACTCCATTGTGATTGTTTACTTGTAAACTGTTCTGAGCTACTGGGAGGACGGGATAAAAATCTAAATAAATAAATAAACACCTCCAAAACGAAACTCTTTTGGATCCACAAAGAACACTGCAACTGTGCCCTTCACTCACTATGCTGGTACTCGACGACCTTAACTGCAAAGGACCGAGCACGCAGCCTAGGAACACTCCTTGATTCTAACCTGTCACTTTCCAACCATATCTCTTAGGTGGCATCTTCCTCATTTTACTAACTTTGCCAAGCCACTGAAACCAACTGCCCCCCGCAGATCAGATCCCATGAAGGACTCCTGAACTTTTGGAAAGCAATAAAAACATACCTCTTCACCTAACTCCCCTGCCTTTTTTTTTTTTTTAATCTTTTTTTTTTTTTTTCTACATCATTCTTAGCCTTATTCTCATCAACCATGCACCCCTACCCTTCTCGTTCCATCCCTTCCCCTCTAGCTCATTTCTTCTAAATTATGTAACTTTTCCCATGCCCCCCATTTTATCCTCACTTTCCAGTTTGTCTGTGTATGTCATTTACATTTAATTTATTCACTTTCGTGCACTTATTATTATCTCTTTCTAGTTTCTCCTTTTTTTTTAATTCTACTGTTAACCGGTCAGATATTTGTTTTATGATCGGGATATTAAAAACTAATAAACTTGGAAAACTTGGAAACCTACAGCTGATGGATTACAAAGAAATATATATTGGTACTAGATCCTCAGCATGTGTCAAGTTAGGATAAAAACTTGTGTTGAAAAAACTTGTACTGTAACTATGTCAAATTGTAACCTGTTAACTGTATATCATGTAGGTTAATCTGTAACTTGGTCTGAGCTTATTGGGGAGAACAGGGAAAAAAAATGAATTAAATAAATAAATTGCATTTTTTTTTTAAGTTAGGCACCTAACTTTTCAATTTTAGTCCAATTAAAGGCAATTGTGAGGTGTTCAGTGCCAATTATTGGCACCAATTAAGCTTATTAACCAATTATACCCCCTTTGATGATGCAGACGTAAACTTTTTATTGCTGACTACACTGGTATTAGCTCCAACACTCGTAGGAATTCTATGAGCGTCAGAGCTAATACCACCATGACTGGCAATGAAAAAGCCTAACGTGGCTTCAAAAAATGGGGGGAGGGGAGGCTAAGTTAGGTGCCTAGCATCGTTGTGCTGACATAGGCCCCTAACTTTAGGAAGACTATATTGAATTTGCCAGTAACTGAATAAGTTTAGCAGTCAAATAGGACTGCATAAATAGCTGTCCTATCTTTAAATTGCTATAAAGTTAATTGTTTAGCTTTAAATATTGGAATTTTTGGTTAACATTTCAGTGGTTAAAATAAATCCAAGATATTCAATGTTGGTTGCCAGAAATGGCCCAGCATTGAATATTGGGCTCCTTGCTTTGGTCACTGCACATGTTCTGCATCTGCCTCTCTTCCTTTTTTTCCTGCGATCGGTGGAGCAAAGTGGTCTAGAACAGTGGTTCCCAACCCTGTCCTGGAGGATCACCAGGCCAATCGGGTTTTCGAGATAGCCCTAATGAATATGCATGGAGCATGTTTTGCATGCATGCCACTTCCATTATATTCAAATCTCTCTCATGCATATTCATTAGGGCTAGCCTGAAAACCCGATTGGCCTGGTGGTCCTCCAGGACAGGGTTGGGAACCACTGGTCTAGAATATTACAGTAGCTATCCAGATCTTCTGAATGGTTAGGAAAATTTTAGCATGGAAAAGGTCATGGGTGAATGTGCTGGTCTCTTTGCAATATATGTGAGCATCAAAGAGAAGTGAAGATAACCCAATCTATATTTTAAATGGTGTATTAAATCCCCAGAAGTCTGTCCATTCTCTGTAATTTTTAGATCATGATCACAATCTTCCACAATGCTTTAATTCTTATCGCTGACTATAAAAGTATAGCAAACCAACTTGAAAAAGCATTTTAAAAAACCCTAATGGCCTCTTCTACAAAGCCGCACTAGCGGCCGCGCTGCGCTAACGGCCCCAAAGCCCATAGAGATTTAAAGGGCTTCGAGGCTGTTGCCGCGCGGCTTTGTAAAAGAGGCCGTAAAAATATCACTTGTGGAGCAATGTTTTTAAATGTCAGTACCTTGATCAACAGAAAGTTAGAATGATTCTTATCTGGCATATTTAAACCTAATCAAAAGCAGACTTAGTTGGCTGCAAAACAATTTGAATTATAAATCAAATTTGTTATATCAAAGGTTATTCAATATAAATACAAACCAGTGGAACATAAGATGTAACTTAACATCATTATATCAAATAGGCAATTTACAATGGCACCCCTTTTTTTTTTTTTTTAAATCGCCAATTATAATTTCACATAAAATTTAATTGAGGTCATCGCCCTCTTTATAGGTTATTTCAAAAATCATTCTTATTATAAGATTTGTTATTTTAATATTTTCCACATCAGTGCTTTCCACATCTATATGTTTCTTATCTATTTATAAAGAAAATAGAAGTCAATCACCATTTGGCTGTATTATTAACAAGAAAGTAAACTATTTAAATGCACATATAAGAAATGTGATCTTAATTGTATTCTAGTTGAAATATGAAAAAATTGGTCATCAGTCTGGGATAATATATTTCAGTATCCTATAACAAGACAAGTTGCTTTGGACATGAATTTCTGGTCACACATTTTGAAAAAATGTTGGGGCCAATATTTGACTGTGGAATGGAAACTGGTTAAATCTCATAGTCGGCACTGAACACAAATATTCAATGTTGGGTTGTTTCTGGTGACTGGCATTGAATATCTGGTTTACTTTTGGACGACTCAAACTTAGTCAGTAAAGTCAATTTTAAGCACTGGCCAGCTAAGTTATAGCAGCCAAAGACGGACCAGCTATTTGCATGGCCTGATTTGGTCACTTAACTTGGCTGGTCAGTGGTTTAAGTTGCCAGCTATAGCGTGATATAGCCAGACAGGTTTAACCACTGACCCCTAATATTCAGTGGATAGCAGTTTCTAGCGCGGGGAGCTACACTGAATGGCCTGTGCTGCTCCCAACGCTTATTGAGTTCCTATGAGCATTGGGAGCAGCGCAGGCTATTCAGCGCAGCTCCCCATGCTAGAAACTACTATCACAGTTTCTTAAACGAGGGGGTAAATATTAGATTTCTAACTCATAAATAGTATATTATGGTAATGGATACTTTGCAGTTGTCAAGCATCTTGCGACAACATTGAACAGAAACAATTAGGCCTGGATTCTCTACATGGTGCAGTTGCAGGCGGCCACCTTAAAAGTGGCTGCCAATCGCATGCCAATCACGCAATGGCACCATCTAGTGAATCACACCTCTGGCACAGGTAGGGTCTTTACATGGTAATGATTTATTTTGCATGCCTTTGAATGCTTTGTTTCTCTTTTGGTAACCTATATTAATATGTGTTAGGGTGATATGACAGGGAGGAGTATGTGGTGCAGTGGTTAAAGCTACAGCCTCAACACCCTGGGGTTGTGGGTTCAAACCCACGCTGCTCCTTGTAACTCTGGGCAAGTCAGTTAGGGCTCCTTTTACAAAGGTTCATTAGGGCCTTAATGCGCGGAATAGCATGCGCTAAAATGCCATACACGCTAGCCGCTACTGCCTCCTCTAGAGCAGGCAGTAGTTTTTTATCTAGTGCATGCTATAGCGTGCGCTAATCCGGTGCGTGCGCTAAAAATGCTAGCACACCTTTGTTAAAGGAGCCCTTAATCTCTCTATTGCTCCAGGTACATTAGATAGATTGTGAGCCCACTGGGACAGACAGAAAAAAATGCTTAAGTACCTGAATAAGTGCATGTAAACTGTTCTGCGCTCCCTTTGGAGAATAGTATAGAAAATTGAATTTAAAAAAATATAAAATAAAATATGTTCTCTTAGACTTCCACATCTGGTGGCATGATTATTACACATCCAAGTAAATGGAATCGACCTTTCCCCCATTATATTATGGCTTTCTTCAGGTCATGTGGAAAGGTCTGCAGTTTGTCTTTATATAGGGTTCTCAAACCTGACTGGTTGGGGTTTGAGGTGGGTGGTTTCCCCAGGAAGGCAGGATATTTGGGCCGAAAGTTGGGGTGGGAAAACTCTGTTGGTCACAAATTGAATCTTTGCAGGAAAGTTTGTTTGCCACAGTTTTAAATTCTGGCAAGAAACGAGGCAGGACATTTGTGGAACAATTCTGACTCTGGGTGGGGATCAATTTCTGTAGGGAGAGAAGGGGGAAGATGTTTGTACTCAATGCCAGTCCTTTTTGCACTTTATGTTTTAATAATAATAATAATAATAATAACTTTATTCTTCTATACCGCCACAATCGTGCGACTTCTAGGCGGTTTACAACTGAAGAGAGCTGGACAATCAGTGAGTTACAATATGCAGATAATTAATGAAATTACAGTATACAGAATCATGAAAAGCAGCAATTACAATATACAGTTTGTTTAGAAATTCAGAGGGGTCCTTTTAGATAAAGTGAAATACATAGTACAGTTTGTTTAAAAATTTTTTTCAGGGAGGACATATTAGGAAAAAGAAAAGGAAATAGTGATTGGTGTAGTTGAAGTTTAGGTGATATATTTGTTGAATAAGGCTGTTTTTATGGTTTTTCTAAAGGCGACGTAGGTCAGTCTAGCTCCATTTATGTAGTTGTCCAGCCAAAGTTGTTGTTTGTTTGCTTGGTACATGAAAGTTCTATCCAGGAAGGTTTTGTATTTACAGCCGGTAATACTTGGATATGCGATTAGATTGCAATTTCTGGTTTGCCTCGTAGGACTGTATAGTACGAAGTGTGATAATAAGTATGTGGGGGCTAGTCCCCATATTAGTTTGAAGCATATGCAAGCGAACTTGAATATTATTTGTGCTTCGACTGGCAGCCAGTGCAGTAGTCTGTAGTAGGGGCTGACATGGTCACTTTTTTTAAATCCAAATATCAGGCGGACTGCTGTGTTCTGAACTAATCTAAGTTTACTCACTGTTTTTTTTGGGTATACCCATATAAATGATGTTGCAGTAATCCAGTGTAGAAAGTACTAGTGATTGCACTAGTAGTCTAAATGATAATGGGTCGAAGTATTTTTTGATGGTCTTTAATTTCCATAATGTCAGGAAACACTTTTTTACCACTGAGTTTGTGCGTTCAACCATTGTCAAATGTGTGTCTAATGTGACTCCTAATATTTTTATTGTTTTGGTAATCGGGTGGTCATGATCTTTTATATGTAATGTTTTTGTAATTTTGTCCGTTGGGCTTGCAAGGAAGACTTTAGTTTTTTCTGTTTAGTTTCAGCTTAAAATTGATTGTCTAGTGTTCTATTTCGGTCATAATATGAGAAATGTATTCTGAAGTCTCGTTTGTTATGCTGTTCAGTGGGATTAAAATGGATATGTCACCTGCGTATATGTAGTAGTTTAAGTTTAGCTTTTGTAGTAAGTGTCCTAGGGATGAGATGTAAATGTTGAATAGTGTTGGTGATAGTGGTGATCCCTGTGGTACTCCCGAGGGGTTCCTCCAAGGTTTCGAGTATGTCCCATCACTAACCACACGGTAAGATCTCTTTGTTAGGAAACCCTGTATCCAGTTTCTAACTTTTCCGATAAGTCCTATTGCATCTAGGCAGTGTAGAATTATTTCATGATCAACAAGATCAAAAGCACTGCTGAAGTCCAGTTATAAAATCATAGCACTTGTTCCTTTGCTGAATAAGCCGTATAGGTGGTTTAGGATTGAAGCTAGGACTGTCTCAGTGTTGAAACCTTTTCTGAATCCTGATTGGTGTTCATTTAGTATGCTAAATTTGTCTAGATAATTCATTAGCTCCATGTTGACCAATCCTTCAAGAAGCTTGGTAAATAAGGGAATGCTCACTATGGGTCTGTAGTTGGTTTTTAGGGCTAATGAGGTTTTTTGGTCTTTAGGGATGGGTGTGATTAGTATATGTCCCATTTCCTCGTGGAATGTGCCTTCCTTGAGAGTGGTTGTTACCCAGTTAAATAGATCCTTTTTAAAATTTAATGTGGCAATTTTCTTGGTCTTGGAAGGACATATGTCTAGTAGGCAGTTTGATTTAGTATATTTGTTGTACAGGGTTAGAAATTGGTGCCAGTTTGGAGGTTCAAAGTGGTTCCAAAGCATGTCTACTCTGGGGTTCTTCTTCGTGGGGTCCGAGTTGGAATTCAAAGTTGGGTGAGGGTGGAGGTATGGTCGCTTTTATGTCTAAGATTTTGTTGTTGAAGAAAGTGGCAAGGGTTTCTGCCGGGGGCATACATTCGTTTTTTCGTATTAGGATTTGGGTAGTGTCTGTAAGTCTGTTTACCAATTTGAACAGTTCTTTGCTATTTGTTTTGGGTGTCCCTATTTTTTGTGCGTAGTGTTTTGTTCGTTTTTCTCTGATTAGGTTTTTGTAATTTTTCATTTTTTGTTTCCAGTTTGTTTTGTCTTCATCTTTGTTTGATTTTTGTCAGATTCTTTCTAGTTTTCTTAGTTCCTGTTTTAGAGTTAGTAGTTCTGAGTCGAACCATTTGTTTATTATCCTTTCTTTCTTTTTGTATGTTTGGAGAGGTGCGTATGTGATTATGTGCGCATGTGATTATGTACGTATTTTTTAAGCTGCCTAGGTTTTAGGCGGATAATAAATATTTTAAATAAAATTATATTTATTTTGAATGAATGGTTGCCATACTTTGTTAAGGATGAGCTTTCAGTCTCCATTGATGTTATCTGGGTGTTTTGCTATCTATTGTCTCTTTGATTCTTCTTGGCCACCAATGACTTTTGTATCCTCAAATATAATTGTATGACCAGTTGCTTGAGTAAGGAAGGTTACAGTTGATTTTTCTGTGTTACAGGATTTTAAGATGTTTCATGTGTATCTGTGTAGGAAGGGGGGAGGGGAGTTAAAACAGAGCTGAAAATATATACATCAAGAGATGCCAAACAATAGTTCCTATATCATGGGCTCTGCTATTACAGCTGGAGGAAAGTATCGCTACATAGACCAGATGGAAAAAAAAATCTAATATATAGGCCTCTCATGTGTAGAAATACAGTACTCCCCCAATATTCATGTGGGTTCCGTTTCAGGAACCCCCGCAAATGTCGAAAAACCGCAAATACGTTTTTTAGGCAGGGGAGACTGGAGAGGCAGGAGAGGGCAGCCAGAGCGCTGGCGAGTGAAGGAAATCACTCGCTGTATGCTCCGACCCAGGGCCGCCATCAGGGCAGTACCACCAGTCCTGCATTCAGGGGCCCGGAGGTGACAGGGGGCCCGGCCTCCCCCAGGGTCCTAGGCAGTGTTCCCTCTAAGGCAGCGGTCTCAAACACGCGGCCCGCGTGTGGCTCTCCAGGTTTTATGGAGGCATCATTCTCTTCCTTTTGGAGCAGCAGCCGGCTCGTTCGTTCAAAGCTGCGGGTTGGCGGCTCCTTGCGCTATCCACTCCTGCATCGGAAGCCTCTCTGATATCACAACATCAGAGAGGCTTCAGACGCAGGCGCGGATCTCGCAAGGAGCTGCCACCCGCGGTTTTGAACGAATGAGCCGGCCAGACACGCTGCTGCTCCAGTGGCATACCAAGGGGGGGCGGTCAACTGTTCTCCTTAGCGTGTGGCTCGTGGCTCGTCTAGAGCAGTGGTGCCCAACCTGCTTCCCTTCCCTTCTCACTGCTGCCATCGGGGATCAGGCCGGCACTGTGTCTTTGATCTCCCTGCTTCTCTTCCCTGCTGGGCCGACCAACTCTCGCGGCAGCCCGACGTCAATTCTGTCGCCGAGAGGACGTTCTGGCTAGCCAATCGCTGCCTGGCTGCCCGGAACGTCCTTTCCGACGTTAGAATTGACGTCGGGCAGCGAGAGTTGATCGGCCCCGTGCAGAAGAGAAGCAGGGAGATTTCGTCCTTTTCCCGATTGCGGCAGTGGCAGCAGCCTATTCCGCGGCGATGGTGGCATGGGGGAGGCAGGAAGGAAGAAAGAAAGAAGGTGTGTGTGTGGGGGGGGGGACAGGGAGCCAGAAAAAAAAAGCAAAAAATGGGGCACGGAGGAAGGAAGGAAGAAAGAAAGAAAGGGGGGGGGGACAGGGAACCAGAAACAAAGCAAAAAAAATGGGGCATAGAATCAGAGAAAGACAGACATAGAGAAAGAAAGAAAGAGTTGGGGGAGGGAATGAGGTCTGGAGGAGAGGAAGCATACAGGAGGCTGAAAGAAGGGAAGAAATATTGGATGCACAGTCAGAAGAATAAAGTGCAACCAGATGAAATTACCAAACAAAGGTAGGAAAATGATTTTATTTTCAATTTAGTGATCAAAATGTGTCTGAATTTATATATGCTGTCTATATTTTGCACTATGGCCCCCTTTTACTAAATCGCAATAGTGTTTTTTAGTGCAGGGAGCCTATGAGCGTCGAGAGCAGCGCTGGGCATTTAGAGCAGTTCCCTGCGCTAAAAACTGCTATTGTGGTTTAATAAAAAGGATGGGGGGTATATTTGTCTATTTTTGTATGGTTGTTACTGAGGTGACAATGCATAGAGTCATCGGCCTTGACCTCTTTGAAAAACCCCAGAATAGGAATGATAATTAACATTTTCTCAGCGTATAGTGTGCTTTGTGTTTTTTAATTTTATTTTTGGTAGATCATTTTGACTTGGTCATTTTAAAGTAGCTCGCAAGCCCAAAAAGTTCGGGCATCTCTGAGCTAGAGCGTTGAAACTGTGTATTTCTATTTTATCCCCCCTTTTACAAAACTGTGGAGCGTTTTTTAGCACCAGCCATGGTGGTAGCAGCTCTGATGCTCAGAATTCTATGAGCGTCAGGGCTGTTACCACCGTGGCTAAAATCCACACTACAGTTTTGTAAAAGGGGGAGGGGTTCGTTTGTGATGACATATTCCATACTAGGCGAAGGTGTTTTCTGTGTTCTGTGTGTTTGAAAGACATGGTTTTCTGTTAGGATTGACGATGTAGGATTGATCTGTGCTGGTCTGGCTTGTTTAGTTTTACAATGGGTGTATTGATGTACTGCTCACTGCAATATGTAAGATGCTGCCTTTTCCTAGGTACTCATGTGTGACGTGTGGTTTGTTACTAAAAATCATGTTTTTCTTACAGATGGGGGGGGGGGGTGCCAAAAAAATGATGGGCCCCGGGTGTTACATATGCTAGGTACGCCACTGTATGTAAAGATACCAGAAAGCTGGCGTAGCAAAAACTTTAAGTAAATTGTTATTCTTCTAAGTTTTGAGTATTTAATCCTCCCACAATCTCACGGGCACTCGTTTCAAGTTTATTGAGATTTTGATTTAAACGCAATATCAAATATTTTCAATGCGTATAACAAAAATAAATTTGGGGAAATAAATAAAACCATTTGAACAATAAACATACAAACATATCCATAGATGATTAAAAATACATAAGGAGTACAAGGATAAACTACATTTGTTTAAAAATGCATCCTCCGTGCCTGCTCATAAATTTGTGGAGTATGTAACTTGTCGCTCATGCATATTTTTTTTTGCACACACCTCATCAATCCTTAGAGGAAACATTGGTCCTAGGCCACCATAGCACAAATTCCTGTATTATGCTTCTGCTGTGCACAACAATAAACAATTAACACTGCTGTCATACTTTTTTTGTCCCCTGCCGATTTCCTGATAGCACCCCCCGGACAAAAGGGGGGGGAAGGGGTGCATGGGGGGGCCCAATAGGATTGCTCAGTAAGGGGCCCAGAAATTTCTGATGGCGGCCCTGCTCCGACCGCCTCTTCCTGTACTAAAGTCGGGCCTCACCAATCAGGAGCTGCTTCGGCACGCTGCTCCCGATTGGTGAGGCCTGACTTTAGTACAGGAAGAGGCGGTCGGAGCATACAGCGAGTGATTTCCTTCACTCACCGGTGCTCCGGCTGCCCTCTCCTGCCTTTCCAGCTGCCTTCTCATGCCTCCCCTTCGCGGTCGGAAAATACCACGAATTGTGGACCGCAAATTTGCGGGGTAGCACTGTATTAACAAACTGAGAGGGTCCTAAAGAGGATTTAGTTAATAAAAATATAAGTATATATATTAAAGCTCTCCAAAACAATCAAATGATCAAATTAGAAGTACTGTGCCCCCACACCCAGCATTAGAAGGCAGATTTATACACCAAATACACCTTCGAAACCTATACACCAAATACACCTTCCAAACAATATCTAGTTTCAAGTTTATTAATTTTTAATATACCGACCATCAACTGGTATCTAGCCGGTTTACAATAAAATGATAAAATAAGAAAAGGAGAAATGCTTATAAATAGTAGTAAACATCCTTTATGTAAACATCCCCTCTTATATAAAAAAAGAGGGGATGTTTACATAAAGGACATTTAACAGTAACAAACATGATGGTGAGGTTAGAAAGGAGGGGAGGGGAAAAGAGTACATTATTAGTGAGCTGAGCTGCCTCCCTCCTGATGAGCCACTACACCCCCTGATAAAAACTGCGAGTCCCCAAAGCCCCCCAATGATGATGGCTGCCCCTGTGACAGTGACGCACCCAGAGAGGCAGGAGGGATGCCCACTCCCTCCTATCTCAGCAACTTGGTTGTGCAACAGGGCCACCTGGACCACATCACTCCCTTCGACTCTTCGCCCAGCACTCTCCCATGCTTCCCCTAATACCCCTCTACCCTACACAATGATCCCCCTTCCACCACCCCACCAACAAGACCCCAAAAGACAACCCTGGTGGTCTAGTATGCTGGGGGTGGGGCGTTCAGCTCAGAATCCTTCCAGCTTAAGAAACCTCTCAGTCCCTCCCCATACCTCATTATAGAAGCAGGCAAGAGGGATGCTCACTTCTAGGCCAATCAGGCCCCTCCCCAGTGCATCCCAGGATGCACTGGGAAGGTGACCTAAGGCCCTGATTGGACCAGATACCTAAGGCCCCTCCAATAGGAGGGTCTTAAGGTACCCAGGCTAATCATGGCCTTATGCCCCTCCCTGGTGCACCACAAAACACACCAGGAAGAGAAAGGCCCAGCCATTTTGAAGAGGTGGGCCTGTTGGCAAGAGAGAGTGGGCATCCCTCTTGATGGCTTCTACAATGAGGTATGGGAAGGGCTGGAGGGTTGCTTGAGCTGGGTTGGTTCTGGGCTGATCCCCCATCCCACCAAGACTATCTTTTGGGGTCTTGTTTGTGGAATGGTAGTAGGGGGATCTTTGGGTAGGGTGGGAGGTATGGGGGAAGTATCAAGGGGTACAGGTGGCCCGGATGCACAACCGGGTTGCTGAGGCAGGAGGGAGTGGGCATCCCTTCTATCTCTCTGGGTGCATCACTGTCTTGGGGTCGGCCATCATCAGTGGGGGGTTTGGGGACCCGCGGTTGTCATCAGGGGGGTGCTATGGCTCATCATCAGAGGGGGGGGGAGGCGTCTCAGCTTGCATATATTTTTTTAATGAGGCAGATATTGTGCATGTGTAACACACACATAGCATTTGTGTCCATTAAAAAACAAGATTTCCTTCACTGAACAGCTGAATAGCAGGAGGCTGCTTTGAGGCTTCCCCTGCCCAGTGGCGTACCTAGCATATGTGACACTCGGGGCCCATCATTTTATGACCCCCTCCCCCATCTGTATGAAAAACATGATTTTTAGTAACAAGCCACATGTATATACCATGAGTACCTAGGAAAAAGCAGCATTTTGCATACTGCAATGAGCAGTACAACATCAATACACCCATTGTAAAACTAAACAAGCCAGACTAGTACAGATCAATGCTGCAGTCAAGCCTGACAAAAAACCATGTCTTTCGAACACACAGAACACAGAAAATATCTTTGCCTAGTATGGAATATGTAATCACAAACTAAGCCCTCCCTCTTTTACAAAACTGTAGTGTGGATTTTAGCCACAGTGGTAACAGCTCTGACGCTCATAGAATTCTGAGCATCAGAGCTACTACCACTACGGCTGGTGCTAAAAAACGCTCCACAGTTTTGTAAAAGGGGGGAATAAAATAGAAATACATAGACAAAGGTTAAATTGAACTAGTAAGAAGCTGGACTCTGCATACAGTGCACCACAGAAACAGTGACACGTCTCCTAAAGCAATAAATAAATAGAAAATTTTTTTCTACCTTTGTCTTCTCTGGTTTCTGCTTTTCTCATCTTCTTGTAACTCTCTTCCTTCCATCCATTGTCTGCCGTCTCTCTTCCCCTGTATGGCATCTTCTCTCCTTCTATGCTCCTTCCAGAAACTGTATGCCTCCCCCTTCCATCTCTCATTTCACCCCATTGGTCTGGCATCTCTCTCCTCTCCTTCCCTCTCCTACACCTTTCCTCTGCACTCCATTTCCCTTTTTTTCCTCATTTTCCTTTTTAATTTATTTTCTGCATTTGTCTAGATTACGTTCTTACCACCCTCTCATCAATGTCCTTTTTTACTGTCTACCTAAAGCTTGCCACCTCTTTCCCTCACCCCTCCAGTGTTTCCCTAACTCAATCCTTTCCTTCCCATCATGTGCCCTCCTTTTATTTATCCCCTCCTTCCATCATGTACCCTCTTTCTCCAACCCTTCCATCTAGTACCTTCTCCTCTCTGTCCACTTCCACACAGCGTCTGCTCCCCTCTTTCTCTCTTCCCATTTCCTTCCTGCATTTGCTCCCTTATGTAATGTAATGTAATGTAATGTAATTTATTTCTTATATACCGCTACATCCGTTAGGTTCTAAGCGGTTTGAAGAAAATATACATTAAGATTATAAATGAGAAGTAAGAAGGTACTTAAAAAATTCCCTTACTGTCCCGAAGGCTCACAATCTAACTAAAGTACCTGGAAATTAATAAAGAAGAGAAAATAAAGATGGTTGAAAAAAGAAAAA